>NC_080542.1:128982579-129609579 GCF_028640845.1 Ahaetulla prasina | reverse complement strand
ACAACGACTAATGTAAGAAACAGCAGCGACAACCTGATGTTAAAACTTGATCACATTACTGGTGGCAATGCTTATGAAGTAGGGCTGCAGAAAGAATGGGAACCAATCTTATTCTTGTCCCTGCAGTGAAAGATTTTGAAGGAACTTAATACATCCACTTGATCAATCCTTAATATGTTAAAGACATTTTTTTAAAAAAACCTCTCCCATGTAGAATTTTGAAGAAGGAGCTCACTACCTTGTTATCAAAAAAGTTAATATAAAACGCTACACAAGTAGCGCTTAGGAAAAGAAGCAAACATTCCTAAATACAGTAGACTTTGTCCTAATTAGCTGCAGATCACTCTGTATACTTTATTCATACGTCAACTAAGGAAAATCCATTTATTCTGGTAGGAGAGGAGAGGAGGAGGGGAGGGAAAGAGGGGAGAGGGGAGAGAAGAAGGGAAGGGAGGGGAAGGGAAGGGAGAGCAGATGGGGAGGGCAGAGGGGAAGGTAAGAGAAGGGAGAAGGGAGGGGAGGGGAAGAAAGGAGAGGAGAGTCTTTATTAATTTAATCATTTAGTTATCTGACCGTATTGAGAGTATAAAACTAAACTAAATATACAAGTAGATACAAAGAAAATGGTAGGACATGTTCATAATAAATATATTAATTGCTTTATAGGACAGTCACTTCTAGCATTGGGTTCATGTCCTAGAATCAGGGGAGAAATGCTCCCGGTTTGGACTGGCTAACCTAATCCGGTAGTGATGGTGGCAGGTGGTTTGGAGAACTGGTAGCAAAAATCCCTGTCCCCGCCCCCTGTCCCTGCTGAGCCGTGCCATCATCAGAGGTTTGCTTTTTTTTACTTTTAAAAGCATCTTTTCTTCAGCCAAAAAAAATTCCTTTAAAAGTTTTAAAAAAGTCTTTGATGATCCCGCAGCTCAGCTGGGATCGTCAAAACCCTTTAAACTCTTTTTTTTAACAACCTGGCCAAGCTTGTAGGAAAAAATCCTTTTAAGAGATTCTGGGCTACACAGGCAACTTCAGCTGGGATCGTCAGAGGAGCTTTTTAAAACCTTTTTTTCCTCTGGTGATCCCAGATGAGTTTCCTGATTATCACAGGCTTTTAAAATTATTTTTTAATAACCTCTTACAAGAGCCCCTACCCCTTCCCAGCTCCTTTCGGGCTGGCAAAACCATGCTTTACATCAGTTGCATCAGCTAGCAACTGAATCTGCCTGCCTGTAATCCATCTCCTCAGTGAACAACTCAATCTGTCTGCTTTGCTAGCTGAGGAACTCTGGGAGTTGAAGTCCACAAACCTTAAAGTTACTAAGGTTGGAGACCCCTGATCTAAAAAATATAAATAAAATAAAATAATAAAATATTTGTGCAGCTTTCTGAGGTTTAGTGTGTTTCTGTAGTGTTTCACTCTAACTACACAAACACAAAATCTCACAAAACTGTATGTGGCATTTTGTGTGTGTGTGTGTGTGTGTGTGTGTGAGAGAGAGAGAGAGAGAGAGAGAGTTGCGTTGTGTTGTGTATGTGTATGTGTAAAGTGTGAAAGTGTGAGGTTCCTGCTTGTTGCAGGGGGCATTTTGGGTGAAGTGCAGCTGCTTTTACATTGTGTGTGAGTCAGTTGTGTTGTGTTGTGTGTGTGTAAAGTGTGAAAGTTGGTTTTTGGTACCTTTTACTGTTTTGTATACTTTGTTTATTGTTTTTATTATTTATTGTTATTGGCCACACCCACCCAGTCATCTGACCACCAAACCACACCCACCAATTAAGCCATGCCCAGAGAACCGGTAAGGAAAATGTTTAGATTTCACCGCTGCCTAGAATGTTGTCCAGAAATTTCTGAAAATTGATGCAAGCAGAGGACCAGAACAAAGCCACTTACTCTCACACATGGCATAGCCTCCATATGTTCCCCAGATTGGTAGGATCAGGTTTAGTGAAGCAGAATAAAGTTCAAAGACAGAAGGTGGATCATAGAATCACAGATTGGATGGAATCTTTGGAGTTTTCTAATCCAACCTGCTATCCAGGGCAAACCATATTAGGCAAATCTTTATTTGGACTCTTTCAAATGTAGTGCACCTGCAACTCCAGAAGGCAGGCTGTTCCATTGCTTAATAGTTTATACCATCAGGAAATCCCAGCCTCTTATTTTTCTTTTCCAAAAAGATCTTCCCTAGAAAACTGACAAGCAAAATTGACAGGTATGGAATATTCAGGAGTAACAAAGGAAGGCTTAGATATTTAGAAATAAAGAAGGCAGGCTAGGCCTAGAAAAGTTACATGTGCTGAGGGATAATATGACATAATATATGTTTATAATGTAACTAATGCTGAGCCAGAGGAGGGATATTGCTTTGTTGTGAAAACAGAATTTTTGTAATTTCATTTCTTAAAATGACAACATGTGTCTAGAAAAGAATAGTCTTCAAACTCCTGGATTTCTCTTTGAATATTGAATAGTGTCTGTAAAGATTTGTACTGCCTAGAATACCAAATGTTAATGCAGTTAGAAACACTCAGACAGGAAAAGGAATGCCAAGGCAAAAAAGAGGATTTTAGGGGAAATGACTCCAAATTATTTTGACACTAAAGATGATAGATGATAGATAGATAGATAGATAGATAGATAGATAGATAGATAGATAGATAGATAGATAGATAGATAGATGATGGACGGATGGACGGATGGATGGACAGACAGAAAGATAGATAAAAAAAATGGTTCCTAAGTATGTGTATTATTATAATTACTGTTTGTCAGAATGTTCTGCCTCCATCCTAAATCTAATAATTGTTCTAAATCCGAGAACTTTCACAGTGGATTTCATTTCACCAGAACTAATTTGATTTTACATATTCTAATTTAATCATTTTAGTGATCTGCTTAAGTTCCTTAAAACCAAATTGATTATTCCACTTTGGAATTTGCAGGCTGTATATTACATTTCTAATGAAACAATTCTATTGTTTTTGTGCTCTGATCTCCTTGCAAGGAAAACCAATAGCCAGGATTTCAGGTATTATTATTATTCCTTTCCCTCTGGCCTTAGAGGTCTCTGCGACTACTAGAGGCTAAATTCCCATTGGATAATCCAGCCTCTTCCCAGTAAAAATACAGAAAGTTCCCTGAAATGTGCAAATTTCAGTCCAATTTTAAAGTTTTATTGAAGACAGGAATGGATGGATGGATGGATGAAAAGATGGTAAGGTGTGAATTAAAACAATAAATAAAATGTTATGCCTGTATAATCAACATATTACAATGCCCTCATTTAAAAGGTCACGTATGGGAACAAAAAGGAATGCCAGAAACAAAAGCAAAGGGGTTTTGTTAGCATGACTCAAGTTGACCATTGTTTGGCATCTGCCCAAAGAGACAGTAGGATATACAGTACTGGCAGGAGAATACTATTCTCTTTGCAAAGGGATCAGATGGGGAAAAGCTCAGAGAGTGAGATGATATGGAAGCCTTTCTCCAGTCAATTTATATTTAACTGAATTTATATTCAATTTATACTTATGTAAGGGGCGTGCATAAGAGCACCAACGTGCCTACCTTCCCTGTCCTAATGTTCCCTTTAATTGTATTCATTTTATGTAGTCAGTTCATGTTTATACTTATATGTATTATCTAATAAATACTCGACAAAATAAATAAATAAATACAAATATTCTGAAAGCATCACATTGATATTTCTCATGTTCTTTCCTTACTACCCTCTAATGATAGCGGTTGCCAAACCCTTTCTTTCTATTTCTTTGATTAAACCACAATATTCTCCTCTTGAGAACAGTTGCCTTAACATTTGTTGCCTATCTTCCAACATGGTTTGAAGAAAGACCAGACTATGCTCTGTGCTGTATTAGACTCTATTTAAATTGTGACTCTTCATCTGATTTGTGTAGGTGCTAAGTCTGGGTTCACACAACAATATAATATTTGTTTATTATTAAGTTTATAATCTTAGTCCTTTCAGTTATTACAGGTTAGGATTTGTGCCTTCTACAATAAACTAAAAAGACCAAGCTGAATTCCTACTGAATTAACAAAATCATTGTTTTTTTTTATTATTTACATTTATATCCCGCCCTTCTCCGAAGACTCAGGGCGGCTTACATTGTGTAAGGCAATAGTCTCATCCTATTTGTATATTTATATACAAAGTCAACTTATTGCCCCCCCCCAACAATCTGGGTCCTCATTTGTGTGAGTTGCTCTTCTTCCTCTTCCTCCTCTTCTTCTTCTCTTCCTCCTTTCTCCTCCTCCTCCTCCTCCAGCCCCTCCTCGGCACAAAAACAAATTTTGCTGATATGATTTGGCTTGACAGTTGTGTGACATCTACCCAAATTGATAAGAGAAGATGACATTCTGTTTCAAAGAAATAAGAAACAGGAGAAATATATGACGATTTGCAGCTCAAAGGCAGGCCAGAGATAAAGGAGGCTATTGATTTTTCACAGAATATCGGCTGTATTTGAATAGGGAGGGATGGAAAAGCATCAGAGTGGGGAAAACACATCTAGAAGGTTGTAATCCTAAACAAGAGAACTCCACTATTCAAGACCAACCACACATAATGACCTCTGTTCGTCCTAGCCCACTTTAGATTTGATATTATAGCAGTTCAGACATAGTGCTAAGCTATGGTTTGTTGAACAAGCCATAGTAAACTAATTCATATATATGTTCATTCACATGTCACAAATCATGGGCATGTTCAAGTAAAACCAAAAATTCATCTATAATGTATGAATTACTTATCAGTGGGAATAAGCTTTCTGCAACAATGCAAGTGATATTGCTTAAGATGCCTTTGCTTGGATCATTTCCAGAAGTTGCAAATGCACCTTTCCTCAAGATACATACTCATACTGGTATGGAAAACCCTGTAACTTTTCTCATTCTCTATAGACATAATGAATATATATTCCTTGGAATTCAAAACATAGTTTGAGACTTACTTCCTGTGTAGTGTGAAATAGCCTCTATTTTCAGGATGGATCAAAATGAAATATTTTGGTTGTGATTGTGGTTGTGAACACGGCTCTGCTTGTGAACATGGCTTAGAATGGCATCAACAGGTTTGTCCCACCCAGATTGCCTACCATGTTTTATACCTTGCTGCTACATTTTGGGAGTTATAATCCCAGGATACTTGGAGACCATCAGCTTCAGGCTGTTTATTGTTGCATTTAAAACTTAGCAACTTAAAATAGGATGTTGCCAAATTGACACTCAGAGGATTGGTACATGATTATTATTTAATATTATTAATCATTCTTGTAGAATTTGGGTCTAGTAAATTAATTCCATATCCTCTGAGACTATCGGCTGTTCTATAGTGCTGCTATTGTCTTTAATTTATATTATTATCTTGCTACTTCAGAAGATGAAGTTAAGATGTGGCATAGAAATTAATTAATGATTATGAATGAATCATCCCAAGATAAATGTAGGATCTTTAGAAGAAGCTAGTTCCCCAGCTTTCCTTTGTTTATTATTGTTTACACCACCCTGGCTGTTTGGAACATGTGTCTCATATCTGCTTATTATTCTACCATGGAACTCATTTTCAATTTGGAAAGTTTACCTATAATTCAGCATAGACAGAACAATCTCATATTCTTTACACATCTGTTGATGCTGAATAGTCTTTATGTTCCACATCCATAAAATTTAATTGGATTGACTTACTACATCAAATTATCACCACACTTCCATCATTTCTCTCCTTCCAAAATCTGTTCTTCCAGCAAGTTCTTGAGGATGTTGGGTCTGAACATTTACAAAACATGTGTACATTACACTTCTAGTCACATACAAGGAGAAAAAAAACCCACCTTTTTTGTGGGGTCAAGCCTAGCATGGAGTCACTTACTGGAGGTATAATTCTAGAACTTACGTTTCCTGCCCTGGAACACTGATATGAAATATACAGATTTTCTGTATATTTTTCAGTTTGCCTAATATTATGTGATAATGGGTCAAACCAAGCTACAATTGGTTCATCTATAATAGTGATCCATTTATTTGTTGTTTATAATAATGATTTTTTTAAAAACAAGGAGGGCCAGTCTCTCCCTCCCACTCTCACTCTCACTTTCTCTCCCTCCCTCCCTCCCTCCCTCTCTCCACAACTATGCTCAATAAATTGTTTTTGTTCATTCCATCCATTTTTATTATTCTATTAAAAAACTTTTATCTCTTCAGTGCTATTGAAAACAAATCCTTTTTAAAGCTTTGCTTTATTATCATAAAAACAGTTGCCTGAAGTATATGGATGCATCTCAGAGTTAATGAATTAGAAAATGAGCAAGTAACTGTTTGAAATTACCTAATTGTCTTAACTTTAAAAATCTATGTATTAATGAATTCCATTAATTCAGCTGCCATTTATTGCCTTTGACATATCCTTTACAGGATGTCTCTTGGTGTCTGTGTTTTAGTGTTTAGTGCATGGAACAAATGAGGGGACGTGATCTACAGATTTGCTGTAAAAATCTGGAGTTTCTCAGCTCCACCATTTTATAGCAGCATCCTCATGTAAATATCTTGAGGTCTACTGAAAAAACATTAAAAATTAAAAAAATAATCAAGAATAGTTCTAAAGTTGATATCTAAAGGCTGAATACTATCCACAGTGAGGTTACATTTTTTTTTAATTTGCATTTATATCCCGCCCTTCTCCGAAGACTCAGGGCGGTTTACACTATGTTAGCAATAGTTTTCATCCTATTTGTATATTTATATACAAAGTCAACTTATTGCCCCCAGCAATCTGGGTCCTCATTTTACCTACCTTATAAAGGATGGAAGGCTGAGTCAACCTTGGGCCTGGTGGGACTAGAACCTGCCGTAATTGCAGGCAACTGTGTTAATAACAGACTGTCTTACCAGTCTGAGCCACAGAGGCCCATCACACTGACAGGGGGTTTATCCATCATGATATGACTTGTTTTGAATATGGTTTCTTCAGCAATCTTGAGGTTAGTTTCATACAACAAGCCAAGCTAGTATATAATATTTTTTTTTTGAGCTTTGCCATAATATAAGGTGAAGTTCTAGCCATTCTTCTTGTCCTGCCTTCTGGTGCTTTGAAGAATAGGTTGATCCTTCTTCTTTGTGGCAGCCCCTCAAATCTTGGAACACTGCTATCATGTCACCCCAGTCCTTCTTTTCTTGGACTTCGACCTTTCTTTTCAGGACTTTGAATTTCTGCAACTGTTCGTCGTATGTTTTAGCCTGCAGTACCCTAATCATCTTTGTTGCTGTTCCCTGCACTCTTTCCAGAGTCTCAACGTCTTTTTTATATTGTGGTGAAACTGTAGAATTCCAAGATCTCTCTCGCAGACACTGCTATTTTTTTTTATTTTGTCACAACAATATACACAAGCATCAACATAAAATATCTACATATTATATAAGCATATATATGAGCAAAAGTATGCAATAACTATATTAATTTGGTATTCGGAGACACGTCTTGTTGAGACTGTTTGGGATGGATTTGATCCTGTGGCTCCCAAGGACATGGACAGGTTACTGGGGAGGTTGAATGCCACCACATGTTTATTGGACCCGTGCCCCTCCTGGTTGGTGCTGGCCACACAGGAAGTGACACGAGGCTGGCTTCAGGGGATTATAAATGCTTCATTGTTGGAGGGGGTCGTCCCTGCCGCCTTGAAAGAGGCAGTGGTGAGAACCCTCCTCAAGAAGCCTTCCCTGGACCCGGCTGTTTTAGGTAATTATCGTCCGGTCTCCAACCTTAGCTTTGTGGTGAAGGTTGTAGAGAGTGTGGTGGCATGTCAACTTCTCCAGTACCTGGATGAAACTGTCTATCTAGACCTGTTCCAGTCCGGCTTTCGACCCGGATATAGCACAGAGATGGCTTTGGTCGCGTTGGTTGATGATCTCTGGAGGGCCAGGGATAGGGGTTACTCCTCTGCCCTGGTCCTATTAGACCTCTCAGCGGCTTTTGATACCATCGACCATGGTATTCTGCTGCACCGATTGGAGGGATTGGGAGTGGGAGGTACCGTTTATCGGTGGTTCTCCTCCTATGTCTCCGATGGGTCACAGACGGTGTTGGCAGGGAGGCAGAGGTCGGCCCCGAGGCACCTCATTTGTGGGCTACCACAGGGATCGATTCTCTCGACCCTCCTGTTCAACATCTAATGAAGCCGCTTGGTGAGATCATCAGTGGCTTTGGGGTGAGGTACCATCTGTATGCGGATGACACTCAGCTGTACTTTTCCACCCCGGGCCACCCCAACGAAGCTATCGAAGTGCTGTCCCGGTGTCTGGAAGCCGTACGGGTCTGGATGGGGAGAAACAGGCTCAAGCTCAATCCCTCCAAGATGGAGTGGCTGTGGATGCTGGCACCCCGGTACAGTCAGCTGCACCCACAGCTGACTGTTGGGGGCGAGTTATTGGCCCTGATGGAAAGGGTGCGCAACTTGGGCATTCTCCTGGATGGAAGGCTGTCTTTTGAAGATCATTTGACGACCGTCTCCAGGAGAGCTTTTTACCAGGTTCGCCTGGTCCGCCAATTGCGCCCCTTCCTAGACCGGGATGCCTTATGCATGGTCACTCATGCGCTCGTGACATCTCGCTTGGATTACTGCAACGCTTTCTACATGGGGCTCCCCTTGAAGGGCATCCGGAGGCTGCAGTTGGTTCAGAATGCAGCTGCGCGGGTGATAGAGGGAGCCCCTCGTGGCTCCCATGTTACACCAATCCTGCGCAGACTGCACTGGCTACCTGTGGCCTTTTGGGTGCACTTCAAGGTTTTGGTTACTATCTTTAAAGCGCTCCATGGCATAGGGCCGGGTTACTTACGGGACCGCCTACTGCCACCGATTGCCTCCCACCGACCCATACACTCTCACAGAGAGGGACTCCTTAGGGTGCCATCCGCCAGGCAGTGCCGACTGGTGACACCCAGAGGAAGGGCTTTCTCTGTGGGGGCTCCCACCCTCTGGAACGAGCTTCCCCCAGGGCTGTGCCAACTTCCCGACCTCCGAACCTTCCGCCGCGAGCTTAAGACACATCTATTTATTTGCGCAGAGCAAATTTCATTTCACTTCTCCAATGATGTCATGACTTCTGTGATATCACTTGCCTCCTATGACTCTCATGAATGCAGAATCAGGAGCAAGGCACATATGGGATGCTCAGCGCTAAGTTATATTTGATAAAGCAGCAATAGTTGTATTTGTACTTTGTGCTCAGCCAGAGCCAAATGACCTTGCCTAAAGCTGCTAAATATCCACGTTCAGATGACATGACTGATTTACTCCTGTGCATCTGCATCAGATCAGGGATCACTTGATGAGTTTGGAAGAGACTTTATTTTACCTTTTCCAGTTATAACAGAAGAGGTTGTATCCCCCTCCCTTTTTTCCTCTTTGCCAGAACAAAAAAACCCACCTAAATATTCATAATGATGTAATTGAGGTCAGTTTTTTTAAGGGGGAGGAGGAGGGAAGGAAAATAAAGTGACAGAGAAACTATGCTTAGAGAAATGCTTTGCTTTTTGAACTCTCAGAAGCAAGAAGAGAAAATTAATTCCCCAATCTACAGTCTGCATAACCTGGCTGATCAGGGAGTTAATTTTGCATCCGATAATCCCAGAGCTGTCTGGAACTAGAGTTAGTGATTGGAATGTTCACAGAACATATGACTGATGATATGAGCAACTGAAAAGCCCTCCCAACTGAATTCAGATAGATTGAGTGACTACACCTTTGTGTCCAATTTAGCATGTTGCTTAACTGCAAGCCTCTTTTGAACCTGAAGATACTTCCAAAATAAAGAAAGCAGGAAATTTCCAGTTCTTTTGGTTGGCAAATATAAGCTCTTTGATGCACTTAAAGATTTTGGCCGTGCTTACAGCATATGCCTCACCCATCTGGTGTTAATGAGTCTAACATGATGGTAACTGTATTGAAGGTTAACACATGCTTGTTGGATTAGTTCATCTGAGCAGCTGAATTGATAAATGCATATTCACAAGTAAAAATATTACTTTGGAACATCTAACGGAATAGGAATTCTCTCTCATTCTGTACACACATACATACATTCACTTACCCACACGTAGGAACCCATTCACCCCATTATGCTCAGCAGAGAATTTTATGTAAGAGAAAGCTATTTCTTTTTTCACCATTAATATTCTCCGGCCACACAGAAGCAATGCACATTTAACTAATAGTGCCTTGTTTTTCTGTCTTGATGGAAGAAGCTAGGAATAGATAAAATGTGTTTATGAATGCAATATACCTTGGATTAAGTTGCAAGTCTTTTTTTTATCGAGGGTAGCCTTGTTACAGATGTTACAAACAGCTGTTGAGGATGAAAGGAATTAAAAACATAGCTGGTAAGAGTCCTCCAATTCTTTTAGTCTTCCCACATACACACATATAAAATCTCTTTGACTCAGCAACTTAATACTCAGAGGCAAAAGGAGGGCTTGGGTTAGAATTTATTATTAATAATAAAAAGCTTGGATCTTTGTGACTCTTAACTTTCTTTCTCTGGTTATTAATTAGCTTTCACAACTTTTAAAAATTATTCATTTTAAAAAGAATTGGCTTGCTCTAAGCATTGGGTTCCTTTTTCTTATTCTTATTAGGTCTTTTTGCCGACAACATCAAAAGGATTTCCAATTATTTCTCAATTGCTCCAAGTCTGATTCTTTTCTCTGCTCGTGAGAGGATGGAAGAGTCTTACATTGCAGTAGGCAATTAATCTGACCCAAATTAAATAATGTTGGTGAAAGAATAAGTCACATCCTCCATCTAATTCTGAAATAGATCATCATCACCTTCTCTCAGGAGCCTAAAAACTCCTATGACTAGTAGCTACTGCTTCATCCATTGCTATTCTCTTGCTAAGTTGTTTTTCTGGTTTTCTGTTCATTTTAGGATTTAAACCATTGAGATACTCCTGTTAAAGAGAGTAATATACAATTAACATGAAGGTTAATTATCTCATGTACAATTAACATGAGAGTAATATTCAATTAACATGAAGGTACTATAACTCCACTAACATGCCAATAGTGAATCATAGATCTGTTGAAGACCTATCTGTCTTATGCACTGTGTAATGTGGGGAAATAAGTCACACATTATCTTGCTAATGGAAAACAGTTAAACTGTAGCTGCCAAGAACAACAAAAGTAACTAAGTTTTGATGGGAAGTACCAAGTCAACCCTTGGGATCATGGGTAGAGGTGAAATCCCAAATAATGGAAAACATGTAAGAATGAGGGCTTGCCTAATGAATAAATGAGCATATGGTAGAACATTATGATTGAGATCATGACATCAAGATCTGGAGTTTACTATTCTTGCTATCTAGAATTCACCAAGTGATGAGTTCTAAATAGTAAAAATAGAATCAAGGTCACCCAGATAAACATTAATCAACATAGCAACAATAACTCCATGGCCTTCTCTCAATATACAGGTAACTTCTAGATCCCACTATTTCCTTGCTTCTAAGACTCTAAGCCAATATATACCAACCTGGAAGCATGCCCTGGTGAGCTTGAATTGATCTTCTCAGTCAATTCAATTTGAGCACCAGTGTGCCTACCGTCCCTGTCCTAATGTTCCCTTTAGTTGTATTCATTTTATGTATTCAATTCATGCTTATACTTATATATATTATTTAATATGTATTTGACAAAATAAATAAATAAATAAATAAATAAATAAATAAATAAATAAATAAATAAATAAATAAATAAATAAATAAATTTACACAGGAAAAGGCTTTGTGTTTATATGTAGAACCAATCCTTAGTTGTGGATTTTCTTGAAAATAACTCTTTCTTTGAGATCTAAACTATCTGATGTATAACCAGAGAAAATTATTCTGCCTAAGCCAGAACTGAAGCCCACAATTCCTGTAATCGATTTAAATCAGGAGGAATTTATATTATTAATTCATTGTATTGAATTGAAATGATAGCATAAACATGTGATTAGTTACATTTCTTCAACTGGATAAGGAGGCTTTCTAAAGCAGGCCTAGATCTTTCTAAGTCAATGTGCTGTCAGAAGCCCGGGCAATTGAATTTGGAACTAAATAATGGTTGGAATGTGATTATACAAAAAAAAAAAAAGATTAAACCTTTTTACTACCTACTTCTTACATAGTCTAACTGATGTGAATGATACTAGAGTTTGAACAGGGCAGCTGAGAATTTTAGGCAGTTCTTGGACAATAATCATAATTTAGAAATATGAAAACACATGAGAAAATGAAACCAAATGAAGGTCTGATCCATATAATTTTTAATATATCACATTCAATGTGTTTTTTGACAGATTGGTAGAAAATGCAATGGCTATCATATTTATGCTACCAAACTGTTGATAAGCATTAGATTTGCTGCCTCTATTGGCATCCAGATTTTTGCAACCCAGATCTTCAAAAAAACAGAAGTGTGCTTTCTAAAACACAGTCAAACAAAAACTTGTCACCTATACACCAACAGAATCCATTTTTAACAGAATCCATTTTGATCCAGCAAACACATTTTAATATAATTGTTCATACTTTATTAACCTAATCACAAAGTTATGGTGTTCTGGGATCCCTGTCTATTAATGACCAGGATTGCAAAACCTCTACAAAGTTTGACATTCTCCACCTACCATGGTTCAACCACTAAAATTTTCAAAAAATGGCCTTGATGATTGGAGAAATTCTTGTAGCTGAATGTGTAGTAGACATCCTGATTGAGGAAAGCAGTTAAAAGAAAATTAGCATTTCTCCTCTGCTAATTTTTTCCTTTCTCTGTTATGATAGAAATTTGGTATTTGATATCTACTTCATTGCAATTTCTCAGAGTTGGATCAGTACAAAAAAGCAGATTGTTTAGGTGGATGCTTAAGAAGAATACTATGACACTATGATACTACAATCATGTATCCCAATCATTAATTAATGTGCTTTTGACAATTAGTATTTTTCCCTCCCTTCCTCTAATTATAGTTCTGAAACTATAGTTTTCCAAAAACACATAAACACTTATTTTCCCTTGCACTTTGGTTTACATTGTCAGATTTCATACTAAAAAAAGGAGGGGGGATAATAAGTAAATAACTCTTCACCCCATGTCCTCTTGATGGTAAACTTCATTTGTGGTTCTTTGTTACTAATCATTATCTTTCTCAGCTGCTGCTTAAGCACTGTTATTCAGTGTCATTAAATAGCATGTTCTTCTTGGGTCTAATGATTCCAGGCCATCAGGGATCATGTAACAAGCTTGAATCTGGAATTATAGCTAATCAGACACAGCTACCAGGTGATATCAGGTGGATGCTATGCTCTCTCTTTGGGTGTCAAGGGGCAAAGGAAATAACACATTTCTGCTGCCAAAACATTTTGTCTCATCCCGCTGTTGTCCAGTTGGTTTGCAATATTTTCATTATTTGACTTCACTACAGTACTCTCACCTATTCTCAGGAAACAGGAAGATAAAAAGGCATTCCTATTCCAGTTTTATTTTGCTTTTTCCAAAACTAGCTATTTGATCTTAATGCAAATAAAACCTGAAACATTTTTTTCACAAAACGTACATCTTTTCTAAGACGATATAAAATAACTAAATCTGAGGATCTTTTTAAAAAAATTAACATTAGTATTTCCACTGACATGCTTATGTTAAAATATCTACCATTTTCTGGAATTCCAAGATTTAGAAATCCTAGTCAATGTAATGGTGCTTGATTTTGTAGCAATTCAGTGAGATGTCTTACCATATTTCTCATTTTCCAGATGGGAAACTGAGGCTGGAGGATAATGGTGTAACCTGAACCCCAGTTTGATCTCACAGAATTAAAACCAGATAATTGCTTGTTCTAAGAGCACTCGGTGACTTAGACTGGGAATGGTTAAAGTCACTATTATCAATAATCAACTTTGCTTTCCTGAACAATGATTCCCTTTGGGATTTTAATTTTGATGCAATTTCCAACATCAAACTATCTTTTAGAAATAAAGCACAGTTCTATTCCTGATTTTCATAGGGTCTTCTGTGCTAACATTAGAGAATGAAACCACTTTCATGAAAGTAACATTTCTTTATAATACCATTATGCTAATGGATGATACGTATGACTCTCAAAGGAATTTCACTTTGTCAGTGTGCTGGGAAAACTGATTAAGGAAGCTTTTTTTAAAAAAAATAAAAATCAATATTCAGCATTTTGAAAATGAATCAGTTTTAGAGATCCATGTGTTCTGAGTTGCAAGGATTAGAAGAAATCAGGAATTTGACCATTTTCTCAAAATGAATTTACAAAAAAAAACTTTACCGAGGGACTTAAATGCTGACATTCAACAAGTGCCACTTTTCTAGCTTGTTCATTAGCATATTTGAAATATATCTGACAATCTTTCCCCTACCACTATTTTCAGTAATAATTCAATTTAATTCTGGCAGAAAAGGTATGAAAAGTGTAACCACTTTATTCATTTTTCCTCCAATATGTAGTAGAACAACATTAGAACTTGATAAATCTCAACATTTAATGTCATTATGCAGGGGTATGGAAATTACCTGCTTCTTAGAACCAACCAAAGTGGTTTCATCATTTTACTATAACAGGTGTATTTCTAAAGAAAATTATCTCTGATGGAGGAGTTCTAGATGTTGCTGAACTACAAAACATGGACAGAAGGAAAGGTTTCAGGAGATGTAGATCTGTCTGAAGAATCAAGAATTTTCCATGAAACTCACTAGGTCATTTTGAACAAAGTGTTTTCTTTTACCCTGGCTTATCTGAAACAGTTATTATACTATGGTTATGAGTTGTATTAAAAAGGTAATTGGAACTGATTTCAAGAAGGTCAGCAGATCTGGTTATTTTTAAGATCTGTACCAGAAGCTTATATTATATCATTCAGTTCCAATATTAAAGAAAACTGGATACAATCATAATAAATAAATGCCACTTGAATTGGCTAGCTAGATTATGCGAACTAGCATATACAAGAAAAAGTATATTTGAGTATTGAGTATCTGGATTGCTGACCACGTGCCTTTTCTAGGAAATTTGCTTCTGCTTTTTTTGGTGGTAAAGTGCTTGTTGCAATGATGTTAGAAAGGTTTTATTCCATAAATGAACTACAAAAATTTGATGGTTAGACAGCCATTACATTCATTTTCTTTTATTCCCACCCCCCTCCATTGTCATTGATAATCTGTGCACTGAAATTCAAGGGGTAAAGAAGCATGGTTTGGAAACAGTTGTCTTCAAATCCTTAAAAAAAATTAATATTTTTTTAAAAAATAATGTTATTTTTACATTTTCTAAATTGCTTTTTTAACTGGCAGCTAAGTGGTTTATTGGAAATTTCCTAATTGCTTGTTCCTAACTTCATTTCCAATATCCACAGCGATGTAAGTCCATGGCTTGACTGGAAAGTGACCCCTGCAAATAACTGCATGTTTTAAGAACCCAGGAGACTGTGACCTATGTGACAATTCATTATGATCAATTTGTTCTCATGGTGCAACCCATAATGATCACTCTGTGTAATGTACCATTTTCTGGTGAATCTAAGCTCTATAATAAGTAAGAATTGATTTTGCATCTGCCACAGTTTTCTGGTGATTGGAAATAATATATTGATTTTTTTAAAAAATTAAAGCCATCTTCACATCCCTAATGGAAGGTCCTACCCTCGTTGAAATTTATTGCCAAAGCCCCTGGGTAGATGATGGGTCTACTTGGAGTGTGTAGAATAGGAAAATGGGCTACTTAAGCAGATTTTTTTTTCTTTTTCCTTTTGAAAGTTTTATTTTTGCTTTGGCTGTTAATAGACTCTACTGATAAAACAGAACCTTCTACATATGTGCTCAGAGAAAAAATGGCACGGAAGAGCAATTCCAGTCCTCATTTGAAAAGTGACACCTGTTTTCTCACACACTAGTCATGTCAGCCATGTATTGTATCAACATGAAGAAGTCACACCAAAGTTAAGAATCTGCAGATCAGTGTAAATCTGCTTAGCACCAGTGTTAAGTGAACTCCCAGACATTTTAGGAGAGAAAACAATACCACAAAATAAGAAAATTGTTAGGAATTGCTAAATATTGCCTGGCTACCGAGATGGTGAATTTTAAATTTTAAACTAGTGCAAAAGTTGGATGCCTTCATAATAAATGTGAGCAATACGTTTTTCGACTGCCAGAAGCTGGAATTCGGCAGCTTTAGAAAGAATGCTTACTTTTTCTTGTAAACCCGATTGATTTCCTTTGTCTGTCTGTCTGTCTGTCTGTCTGTCCGTCTGTCTGTCTGTCTGCCTGCCTGCCTGCCTATCTATCTATCATATATCTATATCTATATCTATCTATATCTATATCTATCTATATCTATATATCTATATCTATATCTATATATACATACATACATAAATACATACATACAAAATACATACATACATATATCAGTAGTTGTCATGACTTGAAAATTACCACTGGAATAATCTGACAATCATTTTTCAATTTCGGAATATGAGTAATATTGTACTGAGTAAATAATTTTTGAGTTTGAGAGATATTTTTGCTGGCTACTCCTGTTGTGCAGAGAGAAAAATAATTTCCATTCTTTTTGGAAGCTGATGGGAAAAGAGAATCCATATTGGTAACCAGTAAGTACTTAGTAATTACAGCCTTATTGGCTGATGCAACTTTGCTAATTTAACTCTTGTATCTGATCAGTACTCTTATATACTGAATGTCCATGGAGATTGGTTCAACCAGGTCATAAATGTTTCAAAGGTGCTTTTATTTTTTTCAAAAATAATGTTATTTTTACATTTTCTAAATTGCTTTTTTAACTGGCAGCTAAGTGGTTTATTGGAAATTTCCTAATTGCTTGTTCCTAACTTCATTTCCAATATCCACAGCGATGTAAGTCCATGGCTTGACTGGAAAGTGACCCCTGCAAATAACTGCATGTTTTAAGAACCCAGGAGACTGTGACCTATGTGACAATTCATTATGATCAATTTGTTCTCATGGTGCAACCCATAATGATCACTCTGTGTAATGTACCATTTTCTGGTGAATCTAAGCTCTATAATAAGTAAGAATTGATTTTGCATCTGCCACAGTTTTCTGGTGATTGGAAATAATATATTGATTTTTTTAAAAAATTAAAGCCATCTTCACATCCCTAATGGAAGGTCCTACCCTCGTTGAAATTTATTGCCAAAGCCCCTGGGTAGATGATGGGTCTACTTGGAGTGTGTAGAATAGGAAAATGGGCTACTTAAGCAGATTTTTTTTTCTTTTTCCTTTTGAAAGTTTTATTTTTGCTTTGGCTGTTAATAGACTCTACTGATAAAACAGAACCTTCTACATATGTGCTCAGAGAAAAAAAAATGGCACGGAAGAGCAATTCCAGTCCTCATTTGAAAAGTGACACCTGTTTTCTCACACACTAGTCATGTCAGCCATGTATTGTATCAACATGAAGAAGTCACACCAAAGTTAAGAATCTGCAGATCAGTGTAAATCTGCTTAGCACCAGTGTTAAGTGAACTCCCAGACATTTTAGGAGAGAAAACACAATACCACAAAATAAGAAAATTGTTAGGAATTGCTAAATATTGCCTGGCTACCGAGATGGTGAATTTTAAATTTTAAACTAGTGCAAAAGTTGGATGCCTTCATAAATAAATGTGAGCAATACGTTTTTCGACTGCCAGAAGCTGGAATTCGGCAGCTTTAGAAAGAATGCTTACTTTTTCTTGTAAACCCGATTGATTTCCTTTGTCTGTCTGTCTGTCTGTCTGTCTGTCCGTCTGTCTGTCTGTCTGTCTGCCTGCCTGCCTATCTATCTATCATATATCTATATCTATATCTATCTATATCTATATCTATCTATATCTATATATCTATATCTATATCTATATATACATACATACATAAATACATACATACAAAATACATACATACATATATCAGTAGTTGTCATGACTTGAAAATTACCACTGGAATAATCTGACAATCATTTTTCAATTTCGGAATATGAGTAATATTGTACTGAGTAAATAATTTTTGAGTTTGAGAGATATTTTTGCTGGCTACTCCTGTTGTGCAGAGAGAAAAATAATTTCCATTCTTTTTGGAAGCTGATGGGAAAAGAGAATCCATATTGGTAACCAGTAAGTACTTAGTAATTACAGCCTTATTGGCTGATGCAACTTTGCTAATTTAACTCTTGTATCTGATCAGTACTCTTATATACTGAATGTCCATGGAGATTGGTTCAACCAGGTCATAAATGTTTCAAAGGTGCTTTTATTTTTTTCAAAAGGCAACTGGATTTGAGGAAGAAGTAGAAGGTGTTTCGTTTCTCATCTAAGAAACTTCATCGGTTGAGCTTCAAAAAACAGTCCAATTGCCTTTTGACAGAAAAAAAGCAACTTTTTAGCCCTTACAGACTTGTTTTATTAAGAAAAATAATAAATAGTTATGAGCTCTTATCATTTGGCATGTGCTACATTTGAATTTGCAAAATATGCCAAAAGAAATGTCAAAGGAATATTTTTTAAAAGAAAAAATAAAGCTCTATTATTTTTTATATTTGCACTTTATGATCTTTAATCTGCAAGGTGCCAATCACTGTACTTTTCTAACTAAAGTTGTGTACAGAAGAATATTAAAGTGTCCAGAATTTGAAGGACAGAAATATATTTGGAATCTGTGACTAGGAACCTACATATTTCTCCTTGGACAAAAACAAACGTATTATTTTACACTATTCTGGGTTAAATTTGTTCCCTTCCATCCAATTCTTTTGTCTTGCAATGCTTTGCAAGGCTGAAATTCTAATTAAGGAAAGTAGTCTACCTGCTAGTAGATTCTCATAGATATCTGCTTTGTCAAATCCTGAAGTCATTTTGACTTTTCTCACATGAATTGAGTCATGAGAGCCAACAGCTATTGATCAACCTGTCTTCCATCAATTCATACAATTCTTTTTTAAGGTTTTCCAAGTTAGCAGCCATCATCATGACTATAATAAATTCTGCAAGTCAGTTATAAATTGCTTCTCTCTCTCTCTCTCTCTCTCTCTCTCTCTCTCTCTCTCTCTCTCTCTCTCCTCTATATATGTGTGTGCGCGCATGTGTGTGTGCATGTATGGCTTTGATTCCTGGTGAGTATTTAGACTAATCCCTGCAGTTTTATTGGCAAGTTTTTTCAGAAGTGAGTTGCCATTGCCTGTTTCCTAGGACTAAGATAGAATGACTGGTCCAAGGTCACCCAGATGGCTGGTCTCCTGATCTCTTGCTTAGTGCCTTTGTCATGCCCTGATCGGTATCTGAATCTGTGGAGGAAAATGAGCTGGAACAGGAGCTGACAGAGATCGAGAGGGTGGCTAAGTTGGCTTTGGAGGAAACTGGGGAAGGGCAGAGCCAGTCCAGGCAGGGCTTTTGAAATGCTTGCAGACAGGGAGGAGCAGGAGACATAGAGCTCAGGCGAACAGCAAGGACCGCCCCCTCCTGATCCTAGAGCACAAAGAGAAGAGAGAAGGTGAGAACAACGCAGACTGAGGGAGGAGAGTGCCCCGCTCCCCTTCACAAGGCACACCTGAGGACTAAGATGTAAGGAGGTGCCGGTGAGAGGGGCATTTGTCAGAAACAAGCATTGAATCTGTGGTGCATTTGCCATCACCTGGAGATTACTGTGCTCTGTCTTGCAGGGCTTGCCTGGTTTGCCTTGCTTACTGGACTGCTGGCCCTGGTTACTGTTTGGCTAACTTTGCTTACTGGACTACACGCAGCCAGAGGCTGCTGAATGTGCATGTGAGAGCTTTGCTCCAGGATTTTTTAGTAAATGTGGGGACATTTGGGGGCAAAGTTGGAGCAATAAAGGGAAGTTATACCGTTTCTCTGGCTATGTTGCTTTTGTGCCATGTCTGGGGTCATCACAGCCTTAACTACTATATCAGACTGGCTCTTTACTGTTTTCTTTAGTTTATTTTAATTCTTCTTCCAATCAGTTTCATTGGATAGCTTCAAGACCAAGTGTTTTGAGAGAGGGAGAGAAAATAGAGCTTTTTCATTTTATCTGTGTCATATATAATTTTCTTCATTTATGTCATGTTCCCTTCAGACATTCTGGTAGAGAGAAGTTGCCTGAGGATGGGTGCCACCATGAGTCTGAAGGCTTAGAAGATTAAGTCTCTGGCCCTGGTCACTGACCCATACTGGATCCTGAACATTATTCTGGTACACGAATATTTACCTTCATTCATGTTCCCTTTAGTTGCCTTTTTATCAGAAATTAATGTCTAAAATTTTTTAGAAATTCTTGTACGAAAGTTAACTGTTTTATTGTTCCCTTCTGCATCTTTCTCAGATTAATTTATTCTTTATTCTTTTTCAAATAGTGCAACCAGAGCTATGTACAGAATTCCAAATTTGGACATACCACAGATTTGATATTATAACACTGGCATCTTTAAATTTAGTCTCTTTTCTAATGACCACTAACTTAGATTTTGCCTTTTTCACAACTGCTGCATATTGAGCTGACATCTTCTATTGCAGTGGTCACCAACTGGTGGTCCGTGAGAAAATTTTGGTGGTCTTCAGAAAAATTATTTGCATTTTTTATATTGCACTAAATTAGGGGTCCTCAAACTATGGTCCCTGGGCCAGATACATGCAATGGACATTTGTATTGCTGCAGAGTCTCCCCCTTCGGGGTCTTTTTGTGCAGGTCGGAGGAGGGCAGAAATTCCGACTCAGGGTCTGCTTCAACCTTCTGGTGTAGGACTTTGAGTGCTGGTGGCGAAGAGCCGGAGGGCCTTGTTCCAGTGGGATTTCATCATGGTGACTATCTCAGCCCACTGAGCCTCCAGGCACCAGTACCTGGCCTTGCACTCCCACAGGTCTTCCCTCTGCTTGGAAAGCCTATGCTCCTAGTCCTCAGTGAGGTGCTTCTGCTGAGATTCCTTCTCGGTCAAATCCAATTTGAACTGGACCAGGAGTTTTGCCAACTCTTTCTCATGGTGGCTGCTTAGCTTCCACAGCTGCTTCCTTTTGGGGTCCTAAGGAGCCCAGGTGGGCAGGCGAGGAGTGGCTGGGAGGGGAGAGCCGAGTAGAAGCCAACGAGCCACCCCTTGATGTGAGTGACATCAAGTTGGCCACACTCACCCAGTCACATGACCACCTAGTCTGCAGTGGTCTGCAGGATTTAAAATTGTTAAGTTAGTGGTCCCTGAGGTCCGAAAGGTTGGTGACCCCTGTTCTATTGAACTAACAATGATAACTTAAGAGTGATTCTCCTGGTTGATTTCATACTGCTTAGATAAGGAATAACCCTTCCTTCCTTCCTTCCTTCCTTCCTTCCTTCCTTCCTTCCTTCCTTCCTTCCTTCCTTCCTTCCTTCCTTCCTTTCTTGATCTTGTCGACTTTGTTGTAGAAATTGACATTTATATCCTTGTTAAAAATGTTCAAGGTGGCAGTGAAAATGCATACATCCTATAGATGTAATGTATGTAGTACTCTATATGCTGCAGCATCTTATTGCTTTTGTCTACCACCATAATGTAAAACTCAGATGTCAAGGATTTGGCTGCAACCAATCCAAATTCAATATTTTCTGTATAGTTCTAAAAATTCTTTCCTATTAGAATGAATCCAGAGGATCAGGAGAAAAATGACTTGTCTCATCTTCCACATCGGTCACTGCAATACTACTAGTGGCTACTCTACCAGCAAATTGCTCTTCCTTCCTTCCCATAAAATTGGATTGCTCAAGCAATCTAATTGTTAAAAGTATAGGCAATATAGTTTTGAATATAGAAACAAACATAGCTTTCTAAGCCAAAATGGAGTGCAACAATGTATGAAAGTAAAGAGTTGCTTTTAATACATACCAAAAGGTGTGTGTGTGTATATGTGTGTGTGTGCATATATACATATATGCAATGTATTTATGTATATATATGCAATGTGAAACCTTTGTAACATTAAACTATATGTCCAAAGACCAAGAAACAATCATATGAAAACCAAAAATGACAATTACCAAAAACATATTTGTGTCGCAACCTCCATATTGCAAAGTATATTTTTTCTCAACACAAAATTTATCTCCATATCAAGAATAATATACTATGAAAAGTGGCCCTGGAGTTACTACAGACAATCAAAGTTATTTATAACTTTTTGAATTATTCCTTCTTGTTTTAGTTATGATTTAATATATATTGCTTCAGATGACATCATATTGAGAAGTTAAAATAAATAAATAAATCAATAGAAAATATAAAGTAAAAATGGTTTTGTGCAAAATTTGAATAAAGTTTATTCTCTTTAATTTATTTTTGTTTAGAAAACAATTTTCACCAAACTTTTGTACAGGTCCACAAAATAAAAGCTAGGGCTAAAGCTTTGTTTCCTCCAAATAACATTTCAACATTTTTAGGACTTGAAACAGTTTGCTTTTCAGAAACTACTTTCAGATACAAAGTGACCAGAAGTTAGTTAATTAGAAACTTAATTTCCCTTTTCTTCAAAATAAATTATTGTAAATAACAGATTTGCCATTGTTTCAAGTACTAGAAGATTTCCTGCAACAGAAGGAGGAGAAAACCAGTTACATCAAATTCCCAAGGGGTGGATAGGTGAGAAGAAGAAATTGGAAGTGTTTAACCAGTGGTGAAATTCAAATTTTTTATTACCGGTTATGTGGGTGTGGCTTGGTGGGTATAGTGTAGCTTGGTGGGCATCGCAGGGGAAGGATACTGCAAAATCTCCATTTCCACCCCACTCCAGGAGAAGGATACTGCCAACCATTCCCATCCCCTTCTGGGGCTAGCCAGAGGTGGTATTTGCCAGTTGTCTGAATTAGTCAAAATTTCCACTACCGTTAATCATTCACAATTTTATGAATTCTGCTTGGTTTTTAAAGGATGGGTATCTTGATAGAGAGCAGTACCAGGAGATTATTATAGTGTGATCCAGCAGTTTGTGGAGAATGAGGTTGTGGAAGGTTGATGTAGTATTTCAGCTCTCAGTCAAAAACTTATCTTGGAAATAAGACATTATAGGAAGACAGCTATGTTCAACTATAATACCAGACTTCTGATTTTATGCTAGGAAATAAGAACAGTCTCAGAGAGACCACATTTTTAATCACTTAAATTTCCCCAATGCAAAATAGAATCTGCTTAGATTCCTGTACAAAGAATATTTTACATTTTAATAGCTATATGAGCCAATTATAAGTGATAAAATACTAAGTTAAATATAAAATTAACTTATAAGAAAAGTCAAGAATACATAGTTTGCTTTTATTTCCCCATCTCTATCCACTTTCAAATACAGGAAAGTATCAAGTTTTAATCTCAGTCTATCCACTTTGTTCTTCAGGTATACCTCCTGCTTTATTTTGGTAACTTAGCATTAAAAGGAAACAGCATAACTCTTTTCACTACCCTAAAATAAATTAATCTACTAGGGAGGTATGCCTCTCCCTAATAATAAATAACTTTTAAAAAAACTTTTGAGGTTTTCTAGATCTGAAAAGGGTAAATTTGGGAAGAAAATATAAATGGTATGTTTCCTCTTTCAAACAAAGCATCTCTTTGCATATTTTAAATGCATTATAAAACACTCTAGACAAAACATTGAATGCCATTTCCTAGAAGAACATCTGAAGAATGAATTCAGCTACAAAAGAAGCTTATTAAAGAGTAATGAAGACTGTCAAAAATTGTACACTTAAAAGCTAGTAAATAACAAAGCGAAGCTTTTAGCCCTTCTGGATGGACTATGTGAGGTCAGAAAGAAACAACACATTCAGCAGGGCTGCCATTGGACTTTGGAAGCTGCCCATTTGTTTGTTTAGAAAAAAACAAAAGATATTTAAATATCCTATGAGGCCTGCCTAATGCCAATAACCTTGTGGCCGTTGTTTTTATTCAAGTAGTAGAGTAGAAATACAAGAAACATTGCAATAGCATGCTGATTTTTATCTCTATGGAGATGAAAATATTTTTTTAAAAAAAATTATAGAAACAGAATTGTAATGAGTCATTGAGAACACTTAGCCCAAGTCCCTTTTTAAGGAAATGGCAATCTAGACAATCCTGTGAAACTAATTATACCATCTTTGTTACAATTATAGCAGGTTCTAGTGCCAATAGAACATATTTGTTAGGAAGAAAGATAGAAAAAGTGTTAATGTAATCTAGTTCTTCTGTTAGGGAGATATTTTAACATTTTTACTACTTTCTATCTTTGAGTGACTTAAGAAAATTTTGTTGGCTACATTTGCATATATTTGTTTTAGGAAGGAATTAGGAGTCTGGGGAAGATCACTTAATGCTTTCTAGGGTTGAAAGTTTCTTCTCCGTAGTTTCTTCTCCAGTAATATTGAACTGCAAACTAGGGCGTACAAAACTTTTGTCAGATCAGTTCTTGAATTCAGCTCTTCTGTCTGGACCCTGCACTGCATATCAGACATTAATACAATTGAATGAGTCCAGAGCTATTTTACAAGAAGCGTCCTCCACTCCTCTGCTCGCAACAAAATACTTTATGCCACCAGACTTGAAATTTTGGGCTTAGACAACTTAGAACTTAACCATCTTCGGTCTGACCTAAGCATAGTAAATACAATCATCTGCTACAATGTCTACCAGCCAATGAATACTTCAGCTTCAACCAAAACAATACAAGAGCACACAATAGATACAAACTCATAGTAAACCGATCCAAACTAGACTGCAGAAAATACGACTTCAGTAACAGAGTTGTCAACGCCTGTAATGCTCTACTTGACTCTGTGGTTTCTTCCCCAAATCCCCAAAACTTTAACCTTAGACTGTCTATTGTAGACTTCACCCCATTCCTAAGAGGTTTGTAAGGGGCATGCATAAGTGCACCAGCGTGCCTACCATCCCTGCCCTAATGTTTTCTTTTATTCATATCCTTTACATGTATTTATAATTATGTTTACACTTGTATCTGTCATAAAATACATGCCTCACTAAATAAATAAATAAAATAAATGAATTAATGAAAGGGACTTTAATATGTGATGTAAGACTACATCAGGATTTGGCCCAGGAACCATATAGCATTCTATGTAATACAATGGGCAACTAAACAGAATAGAATAGAATAGAATAGAATAGAATAGAATAGAATAGAATAGAATAGAATAGAATAGAATAGAATAGAATAGAATAGAATTTTATTGGCCAAGTGTGATTGGACACACAAGGAATTTGTCTTGGTGCATATGCTCTCAGTGTACATAAAAGAAAAGATACGTTCATCAAGGTACAACATTTACAACACAATTGATGGTCAATATATCAATATAAATCATAAGGATTGCCAGCAACAAGTTATAGTCATACAGTCATAAGTGGAAAGAGATTGGTGATGGGAACGATGAGACGGTTAATAGTAGTGCAGATTCAGTAAATAGTCTGACAGTGTTGATGGAATTATTTGTTTAGCAGAGTGATGGCCTTCGTGAAAAAACTGTTCTTGTGTCTAGTTGTTCTGGTGTGTAGTGCTCTATAGCATCGTTTTGAGGGTAGGAGTTGAAACAGTTTATGTCCAGGATGCGAGGGATCTGCAAATATTTTCACGGCCCTCTTCTTGATTCGTGCAGTATACAGGTGCTCAATGGAAGGCAGGTTGGTAGCAATTATTTTTTCTACAGTTCTAATTATCCTCTGAAGTCTGTGTTTTTCTTGCTGGGTTGCAGAACCGAACCAGACAATTATAGAGGTGCAAATGACAGACTCAATAATTCCTCTGTAGAACTGAATCAGCAGCTCCTTGGGCAGTTTGAGCTTACTGAGTTGGCGCAGAAAGAACATTCTTTGTTGTCCTTTTTTAATGATGTTTTTGATGTTAGCTGTCCATTTTAGATCTTGCGATATGATAGAACCTAGAAATTTGAAGGTTTCTATTGTTGATACAGTGTTGTCAAGTATTGTGAGAGGTGGAAGTATGGAAGGGTTTCTCTTAAAGTCTACCATCATTTCTACGGTTTTGAGTGTGTTCAGTTCCAGATTGTTTTGGTTGCACCACAAGGCTAGTCGTTCGACCTCTCGTCAATATGCGGATTCGTCATTGTCTCGAATGAGACCAATCACTGTTGTTTCATCTGCGAACTTCAGTAGCTTAACAGATGGATCATTGGAGATGCAGTCATTGGTATACAGAGAGAAGAGAAGTGGGGAGAGCACACAGCCTTGGGGGCCCCCTGTGCTAATTGTACAGGTATTTGATGTGATCTTGCTTAGCTTCACCTGCTGCTTCCTGTTTGTTAGGAAGCTTGTGATCCACTTACAAATCTGTTTCCGTACCTGTAGCTGGTTTAGCTTAGTTAGAAGAATGTCTGGAATGATTGAATGCTGAACTAAAGTCTACAAAAAGGACCCTTGCATAGGTCTTTGGAGACTCAAGATGTTGTAGGATGTAGTGCAGAGCCATATTAACAGCATCATCTGTTGATCTATTTGCTCGGTATGCAAATTGCAAGGGGTCTAACAGCGGATCCGTGATGATTTTCAGGTAGGAAAGCACTAGCCTTTCAAAGGTTTTCATGACTACAGATGTTAAAGCAACTGGTCTGTAGTCATTCAGTTCCTTGATGGTGGGCTTCTTCGGCACTGGGATGATGATAGAGCGTTTGAAGCAAGAAGGAACATAACACATCTCTAGTGATTTATTGAAAATATGGGTGAAGATGGGGGCCAATTGGTCAGCACAGACTTTTAAGCAAGAAGGAGTTATCTTGTCTGGGCCTGGAGCTTTTCCTGGCTTTTGTCTGTGAAATAGGTCCTGCACTTCCTTTTCTGTGATCACTAGGGGTTGTGAACCCAATGAAATGGGGTCAGTTGTAGGAGGCTTGGCTGTTGTTGGTGTTGTCTGAGATGGGGGTTGTGGAGATAGGTGGCTGTAGTTTCCTTTCAAACCTGCAGTAAAACTCATTCAGGTCATCTGCCAGTTGTTGATTACCTTCAGCCTGGGAAGGAGGTTTGCCATAGCCGGTGATATTTTTAAGAGTTTTCCACATGTTTGCTGGTTCATTTGCTGAAAACTGATTCTTTAGCTTTTCAGAGTAGCTTCTTTTTGCTGCTCTGATCTCCCTTGTTAGTGCATTTCTGGCCTGATTGTACAGCATTTTATCACCTTTTCTGTAGGCTTCCTCTTTGGAATGTCGTAGCTGCTTAAGTTTAGGTGTAAACCAAGGTTTGTTGTTACTGTATATTTGCAAGTTCCTTGTAGGTACACATAGGTCTTCACAGAAGCTGACATATGATGTTACAGTATCTGTGAGTTCATCCAGGTCTGCAGAGGTATCTTTAAAAATATTCCAATCAGTGCAGTCAAAACATGCCTGTAGTTTTAATTTTGATTCCTCCGTCCAGGTCTTTACTGATTTAATTATTGGTTTTGTGGCTTTAAGTCTTTGCCTGTAAGCAGGTACAAGGTGAATCATGCAATGATCAGAGTGTCCTACAGCTGCACGTGGTAAAGACCGATAGGCATCTTTTAGTGTTGTGTAGCAATGGTCTAGAGTATTCTTGCCTCTGGTGGGACAATTGACATGCTGAAAGTATTTTGGTAGCTCTTTCCTTAAGTTTGCCTTGTTTAGATCTCCCAAAACAATGGCCAGTGAATCAGGGTGTTTGGCTTCAGCCTCCATGATTTGGTCAGCTAGAGTTCGTAATGCCTTGTTTACACAGGCTTGTGGTGGGACATAAACAGCAATTAGAAGAAATGAGGAAAATTCACGAGGCGAATAGTAAGGTTTGCAGTTGATAATTAGAGTCTCTAAATTGTTGTCACAGAATTTGTAAATTATTTTAAAATCTTGACACCAGTTTCTATTAATATATAGGCATAAGCCTCCTCCTTTCTTTTTACCAGATGTTTCTGGAATCCTGTCTGATCGTTCAATCTGAAACCCTGGAATGTTCAGGCTGCTATTTTCAATTGATTCATTTAACCAGGTTTCAGAGAAGCATAGGACTGCTAAATTGCGAAATTCAGAATAGTATTTGTTTAAGAGGAGTATTTCATCCATCTTATTTGCAAGTGAGCGTATATTTGTTAGGAAAATTGAAGGCAGAGGAGTTTTAATGCGATTTCTTAATCTGTTTAAGATCCCAGATCGCTTACCTCTCTTCCTTCATTTCCGTCATTTGATTTTTTTAGTACTCCATGGCTCCGTGGAAATTGCCTCCTCCTGTGTTAGAATCTCCTCCGTGTTTGTAAAGACAGGCGGGGGTGAGATCAAAGAAAGCTGCTCCTTAAAGAAATGTTCCTTAATTTTTAGCAGATGGTCTCGTGAGTAGGAAATCTGTAGTGAGTCACAGAGAACAATTAGAAATAAAGAAACAATTAGAGAGCATTTCACCGAGGCAGCCTTCGTCGGCGCCATCTTGGCTAATTCCAAATGCGTTTGGAAGTTCAAAAGCAGAAAAAGAAGCCTAGTAATTGATACTTCAAACAAGGTATCCATGGTTCAGATAATAGCAAGTACCATTGAAAGCTTGATCTTTATGAATTTGTCCAGTTCTCCTTTAAAGCCCTATGAATTTAGAACCATCAGTGCCATTCCTGATGGTAATAACATCTCAATTGCTTTATGAGTTGTGTACTTGCTTTGATTGGCTCTGTATATCATTATATTTTGCTGTAATGAATGATGCCCCCACCCCAAGTTCTAGTTCTGTGACCAAAGAGGAAAAACAGCCTACCTTGTTTTCTATGTCATGCATGATATTATATGTGATGAATGTACCTATCCTTACTTGGGTCTCATTCATCTTCTCTTCTGGTCTTGGGATGGTTAAGAATTCATGATGAGATAAAACTTTAATCAATTCCAGAAATTTTGCTTATTTTCTAAGCTAGCAAAATAATATCATTTCTATTAATATAGATTCCAGCAAAAATAAATGTTTTAATTATTTTTTTTAATGGTCATTTCTTGAACCTTCTGCTTCCTACAGTTCATTGGCATAGTTGACCTTCCAGTGCTAATCTTCTTTTCTAGAGCAAGGAAGCTAGGAATTAAGAATTAAGTTAATTGTCATTATAGTTGCAGTAGAAGGTTTTTTCGGATGATAGCCTATCTGTTATAGGATTGCTTATTCTTTTGAGAATTGTTTCAATTTGATTAGTTAATAGGCTAAATCCGGTGTCAGGGTAAACATTCCCCAAGTCTTACTTTTCTCTGCTTTAATAGCTGTGCCATAATTGTGCAGAGTGCCTTGAGCAAAACTTAATTCACTTGGACTGATTTACATCTTTGTGTACTGATGGGGCTAGCTATTTTGAATGTAATGGTACAACAAGAACATGTGGCAATAGACAAATGAATGGTTTGGGTTAAGATGGAAGTTAAATTGAATTAAGCTTATTTTTATAGATTTGGCATAAGATTTCTTCAGATCCTAACTGTTTTCTAGCCACTACAATGGAAAAGCTTTCTGTCCTGTTATGCACTTCATCTTGAATATTGTTTGATGAACATAAGATTGACCGTGGAAGGTTCATCCAATACATAATGTGAATAACACCTTGGCAACTTCTGTTCATACATGTGAAAGTGAATTTAAATTACTGAAATCTCTGAGCGCACAAACACTTTTTTTACACACAGCAAATGGTACGCCTTTTGTTTTGAATACAAAACAGGTATTCTTATTTCATAAGCATGTATCTAAGATAAATGTGTGTGAATATTGCAGTGTAATCTGATATAGCTATGCAAAGATATATCTGACTATCACTTCTGTAACAGAGTTGTTAATGCTTGGAACACACTACCTGACTCTGTGGTCTCTTCCCAAAATCCCCAAAGCTTTAACCAAAAACTGTCTACTATTGACCTCACCCCATTCCTAAGAGGACTATAAGGGGCCTGCATAAGAGCACAAACATGCCTACCGTTCCTGTCCTATTGTTTCCTTTCATTATATCCAATTAATATAGTTATTACATACTTATGCTTATATATATGCTTATATATTATATAGTTACTTTCATGCTTATGCTTATATATACTGTTGTGACAAAATAAATGAATAAAATAAAAATAAATCTCACTGAGCTAAAAGGAACAGAGATCCAGGAGCAAGTAGCTATGGAAAGAAATATTGCAATACCTGATGCTACATTACCAAAATGTTTGTTTGTGTGTGTGTGTGAATGTGTGGCTATCCTTTTTTTTTTTTAAATTTTGTCTTAGAAACCTGGAAACTGGCTTTTATAGGAAAAAAGTCCCATACCAATGAATATATCCAGTATTATTAAAGAGCTAAAACAAAACAAGTTTTTTTAAAAAAAACTTTTCTTATAGGGTTGTCGATGCTCTCTAACTTGGTTGCTTTCTTGCAGACATTTCATTTCCTAACTAGCTAATATCATCAGTGTGCTTAGTTCAGTATCTAGATAGGTAATGAAACATCTGCAAGAAAGCAGCAAAACTTAGAAAGCACTAGGATTCCACAGTTTAATCCTGAATGACATATATTCTTTTCTGTTGGAACTTTTCTTGATAGGCTTCCTCAGGCCTTCCTATTCTAGTCTAGCATTTCTAATCAGCTCAGTGCATTCACTACCACACAAACAACACACACACACACACACACACACACACACACACACACACACATTATCTGTTGGGTTGCAGAATATTTAGCATAAGATGGAAAAATAAACAATAGTCCAATGATGAAATTATGGAATCACACAAAGTATGACTTAAGAGAGTCTACCCCATTTAATCTAACTTTCTTCTCAAATTATCTTCAATAGGTCAATTTCCTCTTGAATATGATACCTTTTAGATAAGTAAAACTGCTATGGTATCTTTTCCTTGGCCTTCTCTTTTGCAAGTAAAACATGTCAGCTCCTTCAACTCACTGGGTTTGGTTTTCAGAGAGCTTATCATGCTGGTGACTTTCCTTTGAACCCATTCCAATTCCTCAATATCCCATTTAAAGTGCAGTACATATAATTGAATACAGTACTCTAAATACAGCTTACTCAAGTCAAAGTACAATGCAACTATTATTTCCAACATTTTGGACACAGTTTTTGGTTAATGCAACTCAAGCATTTTTAACTGCTGTATCACACTGCTTGCTTACATTCAACTGGTGGTAAATTAGTATTTCCAGAGTATTCTCACATATATTGCCATCAACCCAAATTTCCTCCATCCTACACTTAGGCTTTTCCTACTTCCTACTCAGATACCAGTCCTTGTATTTTCTATCATTAATTATCATCCCATTGAATTGCATTATTCAAGCTTAATGAGCTATATTGAATCATGACTTTAAACTGTTAAACAGTTAACTCTAAACTGTTAGCCAAACCCTATACTTTGATATGATCTGAAAACCTGATAAACATACTTTCCATTTCATTTTATGTCATTTTATAAGGAAACAATGGGCCAAGACTCGAACCCTAAGGATTCCCTTCAATATATTCTTCAGGACAATTCAGAATAACTTACAATCACCCTCTGAATATGGTTGGCCAACCAATTGCAAATTCAATGGGCTAGAGCCCCCTCCAAATCATTTCTATCCATTTTGTCCACAAAATATATATTTGATATTTTGGCAATTCCTTTATTGAGAACAAGATGAACTAAATTTTACGTTATTCTGTGGCTCCATCAAACCACTCTATCATAAAAAGAGCAAAGCTTGGTTTCATTCAATGTGTTTCAACAAACATGTGATAAAGCCTTGTGAATTCTTGCAAACATGCTTGTGCACTTCTGAATCTTTTGCAGAAGATTCCAGAGTTGTGGCAATATAGAAAGCAGACATCAGTTGAATAAGTCATTATTTGAAGCCACTTAAGAAAACCCAAGGTTTCTTTCTATAAGACAGACTTTCATAAGGGTGGGGGACACACTCCAGATATATTGTATTGCAACATACAGGCTTTTCTGCCATCAAACAACATTATATGTTTTCCAAAAGATTTCATTTCAAATCCAAGCTGAACAAAAGCATATCTAAAACCATTTTATTACTACAGCTTTGTATATATTCCTTTTTGGCAATAAAAGGGGTTCTAAGAGACACATTTTATGCCACTACAGGAGAGGCTCATACAAGATAAAGGTAAAAAGTAAAGGTTCTCCTCGCACATACGTACTAGTCATTGCCGACTCTAGGGGGCGGTGCTCATCTCCGTTTCAAAGCCGAAGAGCCAGCGCTGTCCGAAGACGTCTCCGTGGTCATGTGGCCGGCATGACTCAATGCCAAAGGCGCACAAATGCTGTTACCTTCCCGCCAAAGGTGGTCCCTACTTTTTCTACTTGCATTTTTACATGCTTTCGAAACTGCTAGGTTGGCAGAAGCTGGGACAAGTAACGGGAGCTCACCCTGTTACACGGCAGCACTAGGGATTCGAACCACTGAGCTGCTCACCTTTCGATCGACAAATACATACAAGATACCCACATACAAATACACAAAGATTCATTTCAAATAGAAATCATTGGTTTGTATTTTGCGTTTAATTCTCTGAAAGCAGCAGGAGGATTGTTTATCATAGCTAATTTATTACTTACATTTTATAGACTTTGCCTTAGTCTTTATTGATTATGGAAGTTGCAGAGTGATCTCAATTTGTAGAAATTAGCCCTATAGAATATAGAAATAATTCTTCCCTCATGCACATATACAGGTGTTCCACCTTGCTCGTTTGTTGACCTCTAATTTGAATATGAAAACTAAATGAGTGAGTGGTAACCATCATGGCATTGAAATATGCTATCCTCCAAGCAATGACCCTCGCCTTTGACATTATTGAAATCATAATTTGTTTTCTTTTATATTGCATTTTCATTTGGTTTATAATAAATTGCCTCCTGCCCACAATATCCAAGGACAACGTTCAGATGAGTGAAAGAAGCATCTTCAACCTACCAAGCTCAAGACAGGTGGGACGAAATGGTAAAGGAATATTTCTTTACTGCAGTCAAAGCCAAAAAATAAATCAGAAAACTAATAAAGTAGATTAAAAAAAATTAACCACATCAATAAAACTTAAATACATGTAGCCATTACTAGACAAATTTTGCAAAATGTAGACAGGATTGTAAAGGTTTCTTTTAATTAGTGATTTTATTAAATATTTTATTATTTATTAAAAACTGCAATTGCAAAATTAAAAACTAACACAAATTAAAAAAATAGAAGGTGGAAAAAAGAGAGAGAGAGAGAGAGAGAAAGAAAGAAAGAAAGAAAGAAAGAAAGAAAGAAAGAAAGAAAGAAAGAAAGAAAGAAAGAAAGAAAGAAAGAAAGAACGGGATGGGCAGCCTTCATCAGAAAGGATGGAAGTTGAGTCAATCATGAGCCAGTCAGGATCAAACTCCTGGCTGTGGGCATAGTTAGTCTTCAATACTGAATTCTAACCACTGCAATGGAAGTTGAGTCAATCATGAGCCAGTCAGGATCAAACTCCTGGCTGTGGGCATAGTTTATTTTATTTATTTATTTATTTAGTTTTGTCATAACAATATATGTAGGTATCATACAAAAAGATTATATAGCATATAAACACATATATGAGTAAATATAAGGAGGTATAAGCATATATATATATATATAGGAAGAAGGAAAGAAAAATAATAGGACAGGAACGGTAGACACGTTTGTGCGCTTATGCATGCCCCTTATGGTCCTCTTAGGAATGGGGTGAGGTCAATAGTAGAGAGTTTTTGGATAAAATTTTTAGGATTATGGGTGATGGTGTTTTTGGAAAAAAAGCTACGCAAGATTAGGTTTACAACTCTTAGAGCTTTTTTTGCTATGTAGTTGCAGTGGGCTTTGGCACTTAGATCATTTGACATAAAAACTCCAAGGTCTTTAACTGGAATGGGGTCATCTGTAAGGTAGTGTCCATCTAGTATGTACTTAGTGTATGGATTCTTTTTTCCTATATGTAAAATTGAGCATTTGCTGGTTGAGATTTGGAGTTGCCAAGTTTTAGACCAAGCAGTTAGATGATCAAGGTCCTTTTGAATGATAGATGTATTGTCTGTGGTATTAAATAGTTTGACATCGTCAGCAAAGAGAACACAATTACTTGAGATATGGTCACAAAGATCATTCATGTATAGTATGAAGAGTGTTGGTCCAAGGACGCTGCCTTGAGGGACGCCGCTCTTGACAGGAACAGGATTTGATAGAGCATTGCCAATTTTGACCACTTGTTGTCTGTTAGACAGAAAAGCAGATATCCATTTGTGAAGGGGTCCTGAGATGCCATAGGATTTTAGTTTTAGGAGAAGTTTATCGTGTACTACTGAGTCGAAGGCTTTGCAGAAGTCTATGTCGATTGCATCAATTGTTTTGCCTTGATCAAGATTTGTAGTCCATATGTTTTTACAGTGGAGAAGTTGTAAGTTACATGATAATTTTTTTCAGAAACCGAATTGTTTATTGGAAAGTAGGTTGTTAGTTTCTAAGTGTGAGCTAATGGATTGGTTGATGATTGATTCCATGACTTTGCAGGTGACGTAGCACAAAGAGATCGGTCTGTAGTTTTCGACTAAGCTGGGGTCTCCTTTTTTGAAGATAGGGATGACTGCGGCTAGTGACCAAAGTTTGGGAAGGGAACCTGTAGTGAAGGCTTTATCAAAGATAATGCTTATGGTTTCTGCTATATTAATGGAAAAATTTTTAAGAAGTATGCACATAGTCCATTGGGTCCAACAGATAGCGATGGTTTTAAGTTATGAAGAGCTTTTCCAACGTTATCTTCTTTGAAATCTATATGAGTTAAGTCATCATAATCATTGCTGGTACATTTGTGGAATGTCGGATGTATGTTATTGGAGTTAACAAAAACTGAGCCAAAGAAAATGTTGAAGAGGTTTGCTTTAACTGTTTTGTCATTACATTCTTTCTTGTTAGAATCTTTTAGTGGTGGGATGGATCTTGAGTTTGTAAGTTTATTGTTAACAAAATTATAAAAGGCTTTTGTGCGCAGAAGGTTCTCTTCTTGCTTGGTGTGGTAATTTGTGCATTCAGTTTTTATTTGGTTGCATATATTTCTGTAGCGGATTTTGAAATTTGCAATATAGCCTTTTTTGTTTCTTTTCCAGAGGGATTTTTTTTTTTGATTGAAGCTTTTTTTATTGATATGGGTAGTTTGCTTTTCCTGATCATGGTAGTCATCAGTGATCATGGTAGTCATCAGTGGTACATATAGTTTAATGGCTCTATTGATTTCAAGTAGGAAGACTCTATAGTGGTCATCAGCGGTTATGCAGGTTGCAAATAGATTTTGCCAGTCCAGAAATGAAAGATCGTTGTTTATAAGGTCGTAATTGGCTTTTTTGAAGTTGTAATTGGGAATACTATTGTTATGACGATTTAAGTATGGACATATATTGAGACAAAAATCAATCATGCAGTGGTCACTGTTGGAAAAAGGTTCTTTAATTTGTAGTCCGTAAATTGAATTTGGGTTGTTGCAGAAGATGAGATCAAGGCAGTTGTTGAGTCTTGTATGCCTTATGCACGGTCACTCACGCTCTGGTTACGTCTAGGTTGGATTATTGTAATGCTCTCTACATGGGGCTGCCCTTGAGGTGCACCCGGAGGCTACAGTTAGTTCAGAATGCGGCTGCGCGAGTAGTAATGGGAGCCGCTCATGGCTCCCACGTGACATCACTGCTCCATAGTCTGCACTGGCTTCCTGTGGTTTTTCGGGTGCGCTTCAAGATTTTGGTTACCATCTTTAAAGCGCTCCATGGCTTAGGACCCGGGTACTTACGAGACTGCCTGCTGTTACCCTTTGCCTCCCACCGACCCGTACGCTCTCACAGAGAGGGTCTCCTCAGGGTGCCGTCCACCAAACAGTGTCGGCTGGCGGCCCCCAGGAGTAGGGCCTTCTCTGTGGGGGCAGTGACGCTCTGGAATGAACTTCCCCCTGGCCTGCGTCAAGTGCCTGATCTTCGGACCTTCCGTCATGAGCTTAAAACATATTTATTCATTCAAGCGGGACTGGCATAATAATGTTAAATTTTAATTGGGTTTTCTTAATATTTTAAAATTTAAAATTTAAATTTTTAACTATCAGCCTTTACAGTTTGCTATGTTTTAAATGTTGTTTTAATTGTATATATTCTGTTTTTATTTTGGCTGTACACCACCCTGAGTCCTTTGGGAGAAGGGCAGTATAAAAATTTAATAAATAATAATAATAATAATAATATTGTTGGTTACAAGTTGTTCGAGACCTAGGTTTGTAACAGCGTTGTATAGTGTAGTATGGATTGGGTCAGTTGAACATTCATTAGTTATCCAGTTAATGAGAGGTAGATTAAGGTCGCCCAGGAAGATGAGAGGATATGGGCAAGAGGTAGCCCATGTTAGCATTGAGGTTAGCATTTTTTTAAAAAAAAAATTTAATTATTTTATTTTGTCACAACAGTATACACAAACATAGATAAAACAACATGTATTGAAGAAAATATATAAGTAAAAATATGCATCAATAATATTAATTTGATATAATGAAGGGAACAATAGGACAGGAACGGTAGGCACTATTGTGCTGTTATGCACGCCCCTTATAGTCCTTTTAGGAATGGGGTGAGGTCAATAGTAGACAGTTTTTGGTTGAAGATTTTGGGATTTTGAGTAGAGACTATGGAGTCAGGTAGTGAGTTCCAAGCATTAACAACTCTGTTACAGAAGTCATATTTTCTGCAATCAAGTTTGAAGCGGTTGACATTTAGCTTGAATCTATTTTTTGCTCTTGTAATATTGCGATTGAAGCTGAAGTAGTCTTTTATAGGAAGGATATTGCTATAGATGATTTTGTGTGTTAAACACAGGTCATGTCGGAGTCGACGGAGTTGTAAATTTTCTAATCCCAGGATTTTAAGTCTGTTGGTAGGAGGTATTTTGTTGTTTTCGGAGGAGTGAAGAACTCTTCTAGTGAAATATTTCTGGACTCGTTCTATTGTATTTATGTCAGAGATGAGGTATGGGTTCCAGACGGATGAGCTGTATTCAAGAATAGGTCTGGCAAATGTTTTGTATGCTCTGGTTAGTAGTGTAGAGTTTTTAGAAAAGAAGCTGCGTAGAATTAGGTTTACAACTCTTAGGGCCTTTTTTGCTATGTAGTTGCAGTGGGCTTTGGCATTAAGGTCATTTGATATGAGAACTCCAAGATCTTTGACAGGGTGGGGGTTGTCAGTTAGGTAATGTCCATTAAGTTTGTACTTGATGTTAGGGTTCTTTTTTCCAATATGTAAGACTGAGCATTTGCTGGTTGAGATTTGGAGTTGCCAAGTTTTAGACCAATCGGAAATTAAGTCGAGATCTTCTTGAAGGGTAGAAGTATTATTAGTGGTATTAAATAGTTTGACATCATCAGCAAAGAGAACACAATAACTTGAGATGAGGTCACAGAGATCATTTATGTATAGTATGAAGAGTGTTGGTCCAAGAACACTACCTTGGGGAACGCCACTTTTGACAGGAACAGGATTTGATATAGCGTTGCCAATTTTGACCACTTGTTGTCTATTTGACAGGAAGGCATTTATCTAATTGTGAAGAGGTCCCGAAATGCCGTAGGATTTTAGTTTGAGCAGTAGTTTATCATGTACTACTGAATCAAAAGCTTTGCAGAAGTCTATGTAGATTGCATCTATTGTTTTTCCTTGATCAAGGTTGGTAGTCCATATGTTTTTGCAGTGGAGGAGTTGTAGGTTACAAGACAATTTTTTTCTGAAACCAAATTGTTTATGGGTAATGTCATAGTCAGGGGCTCTGTAGCAGAGTAAGAATCGAAGAGTAGTGTTAAGGGATAGGTCGCAAACAATGGTTTCAGGAAGAGAAAGTTTGTGTGCTACTTTGATATTTTTTAGATTCAGTGACTTTTTGTAAAAGATAGCCACTCCACCACCTCTTCGGTTTTCACAATCTGATCGATAGACTTGATAATTCTTTGTTTGAGATAATGGAGTCAGGAAGGGATGAGTTCAGCCATGTTTCACAAACAAAAATGATATCAAATGTGTCACTGTTTAACAAGAGGATAAATTCAGGTAATTTGTTAACAGTGCTTCTTGCATTTATCAATTTGCATTTGAGATCTGTAGTGATTGGTGTTGAAGAGGTTAGGAGCGTGCATACCTAGTTTTGGATGTTAGTAGGTTGGGGGTTGTGTACAACAGGTGGTTGAATAGATGGTTGGATGGTAGTTTGGCTTGTTGGATGGATGGATGTTTGGATGGTTGGTTGGGTGGCTGTTTGGATGGCTGTTTGGATGGCAGTTTGGATGGCTGTTTGGATGGCTGGTTGGATGGCTGTTTGGATGGTTGGTTGGATGGTTGGTTGGATGGTTGGTTGAATGGCTGTTTGATTGTTTGGTTGAATGGCTGTTTGGATGGCTGGTAAGATGGCTGGCTGAATGGATGGTAGGGTGATGGGCACTTGATTGATTGTTGGGATGGCTGATTGATTGTTATGGATGATGGGGGGTTTGGAGGTGATTTTTTGACTGTAGGCTTTATTTTTTATGCAATCAGCACGGTAGTCGATGTATAGGTTGGATTCACCATTGTCTTGTCTTCTTTTATAGTTACTCATAGTTAGTCTTCAATACTAAATTCTAACCACTGCACCAACTCAGAAAAGATGCTGCCTGTTTCACTGAGATATAAGAAGGAAGGAAGGTCAAGTACAACCAGGCTTCCAAAATTCTATTACTATAACTTATCTCAATACGATAGAAGTCTCAGCTTCCAGTGATATTGATTTTCTGGTCTGATCTACATAATGAAACTGACAATGCCTATGTGAGTGGTATGGACAAAGAAGGAAGATGCCAGAATTAACCTGGTATATTTACATGTGCCATGAAGACCAAAGTGACTTCCAGATCCAAATTTGGGTTATCCCCCTTTCCTGTGCAATTCCATCCCAGTTGGACCTGGTGCCCTTGTTTTCCCATTTGTTCCAGCTCCTAATTCAGTATTTTCCATTTTCCTTCTGGACAAAGATAAGAAAGAATCTGGTAGGAGGTCTGGAAAGGAGTCACAGCCTGACTTGGTATTTCTTCATCCCTTTAATATATCCATCAGTCAGTATATCACTGACAGCATCTTTCTTCAGTTTTCCTGTTAGTGAACTTTGCCTAAAATGTTTTTCTAACGGGATCAAAAGGGAACTGCTTTTCTTTTCTACAATAGCTCTGGGGCTCTTGCGTTTGGCTTTCAGCAAAGGAGCAAGAAACAAACAAATAAACAAACAGAACTAGGTGGCTGTTGGCAACTGTTTTGTCTGGGTTTCTGTTATCAGGCCAAACACATGCAAACAATGTGAATAAATAACATGCAAATATCCCAGAGCAGGGCAAATGTTACCTTTATCTGATTATTTCCAAGCTCGCTTTCAACTAAATTTAATGTCACTAAAACCTTTTGTAGTGGCTGCTGCAGAAAAAAAATCCATTGTAAAAATATACAGAAGAGTTTAGATTGTTTTCTTTCTTCTCCCTCATCTCCTTCTATTTTTAGTTTTACAAGTAGTACCATTATTAGTAATAGAATTTGTATATTTTAGTGCCTATAATGTAAGAGTTCATTAGAATTCACACACTCCCAAAATAATAGAACACACCAATAGCATCCTTCTCCTTTAACAGTGGGATTATTCTGGTATCATGCCCTTCTGTGAGCTATTAAATCAACAATTTCATCAAAATCTATTAACAAAATGTGTTTGCCTTTTGGGAATTGGCACCAACACACTGTTGAAAGATACAGTGATCTTTGAAGAACTAGATCCATTCTAGAGCCAGTATGGCATAAAGGTTAAACAGATGTTCTTCAATTTACAACCATTTATTTTCCAATCATTCAAAGTTATAGCAAAACTGAATAATGAGACTTACAACTGGTCCGTGCACTTACAACAGTTGTAGCATCCTTATGGTCACGTGATCAAAATTTGGTTGCTTGGCTATCAATATGTATTTATAACATTTAAGCATCTTGGATTCATGTGATCACCATTTGCAATCTTTCCAGCTGATTTCTGCCGAGCAATGGAGGAAGTTGGATTTATTTGTCTGTCTAACTATCATCTGTCTATTTTCTGTCTGTCTGTCTGTCTGTCTGTTTGTCTATCATCTGTCAACATCTAGCTTGAGTATCCCCCCAAAAAAGTCCAGGATCATGTATTTTCTGAAAGCTTACTATTTATGAATACATAGCATGGTAATGGAGAGGTAAAGCTAACTCTGATTCTCTCAGGCAACAGTTCACAATATTATACAGTTAAGTTCCCAGCCTATCCCCCAGGAATCCACATAGACCATGTAAACAAGTTCTCTTTTTTTATGGGAGCCATCTGCCTTCTTCTTCACACCTATTGATATGTCCTTGAAAAGTTTCCAGATTCTTATGAGTTTCAGTGAATTGCAGAAGTTTTATTTCTCCAGGTAACCCATTTGTAATCAACACCTCCTCCCGCTACTCTAATGATAAATTGAAATGAAAAGGCACACAGCTGCCAATGTGTCACTCTTCTATCTATCTATCTATCTATCTATCTATCTATCTATCTATCTATCTATCTATCTATCATCTATCTAATCAGTATCCCATTTTTATTATTTTTACAAATAACTGGTGGTGAATATACCTCTCCCCTCCTATTTTCCCTACATCAACAAGACTGTGAGATGGGTTGGCCTGAGAGAAAGTGACTTACCCAAGGTCACCCAACTGGCTCTCATGGCTAAGCAGGGCTTGAATTCATAGTCTGCTGCATCTAGCCTTATATACTAGACCAAATTGGCTCTACAAACTCATGATTCACTTAACAATTGCAGGTTTGCTTAATAATTGTGGCAAAAAAAAAATATTGTAAAATGAGGCATGAGTCAATAGCCATTGCTTAGTAATGCAAATTCTGGTCATAAATAGAGGATTATCTGTATGTAGATCAGAACAAGATAACCCATAAATATAATCACAACTAGGAGAGCTTTGGGTTACCTGCATTTTTTTTTCAGTTCAATCATCTACAGAAATTCTCTGACATCCAGGTTATGGTTGTCCCGAAGTTGCTTTTTCAAGAGGCAACCGGACTTCCACTGTTTTTTTTTTCCTTGAAGAGAAAAAAAAAACAAAGGAAAAAACAAAGGAAGTCCAGCTGCTTCTTAAAAAACACCTTTGGGACTTTCAGTTCAATCTATTTTACAGTGAGTGTGTCTTCAGAGGATTATCTAATGCCAAGTTATACTCCCAGAGGAAAAAGTAGACTAGACAGGTTTAATTAAATAAAAAAGTACCAACACATTTTAGTTTCAGATTGTCCTCCCAAATCTGATACATAGAGATGTGGTTAATTGAAATGCACCACAATGACTTTTTGTTCCCGTTCAAAATTCTTAAGTTATTCAAAACTTGGCATTTGGCTTCAACCATGTGACTTATATTTTGTAATACTTCCTGGGGTAGTCATGAATAAACAACCACATAATCCAACAAGCTTTCCATCGCAGGTTTTCAAAGAGCAGGGTGCCAAAAATCACTTTCAGGATTAGAAGAGCAAATTAGTTTCTGTGGCTGCTTTCTGCCAAGATCGTGAGGAATTAAATTTTCAGTTTTTAAAGCAACGAAATTAAATAGATGTAAATACATTTTGGATTACTTCCCTTTTGCACCCATTATTGTATCCATTTCATGCAAGTCCATCATAGCCATTTCTGAATATGTAACTGCAGCATTATTCAATCCTTTATTTAAAACTGCAAGAAAATCTTCCAAATCCTAAACATTTGTTCCCCAAAAAAGAAAAGGAAAAGTTTCCTCTTTAGTTTCTTTTTTGCAGAAAATAGTGTGAATAAAACACTATGTGGGACAACAGTCTCATTAATAATTGTATGGTTTTGAACATTCCTATATTCTAAGGAAAGAAAAGTTACTAATTTGTACTGAAGCTAGGTAAAATTTATCATGGAACATACATTTGTGACCAAAGTCACTGTCCAGATTGCAGATTTCCCAAATGGATCTAATTTTGAAATGATGATCCCACTGTTTAGAGTAATCCAGGATTGCCCATCCTAAAATTGCATGACTGATGCATCAACCAAAATTTATCTATAGTCCTCAGAACCCCTTCTAAGCACTTCTGTACTTTAGAATGTTATTGTAAGCTCACAGCATAATCAAATGAATTCTATTTATTAATATGGCATATATTATATTAAAATTACTTTCAATCACAATTAGTTTGCTTTCAGGGTTCTCACCATTTCTTTTTCTGCCCAGTGCCTGCTTTTTGGAAAGTAGTCCCAGGAATTCATTCAAAGATCAGACCTAGGTCCTTTGGCCAAAAAAGTTGCCTACTGCAATATTAAAGTTATGGTGGATGGTGTTCCATGCAAGATTATGCTTTAACAAGATACCACAAAAATATGACTTGCTCCTCTGGATAAGGTAATGTTATGGCTATTATTTAGTAATAGTACTTAGTACTTAGATTTAGGCCCTCTCTTAGTGGTTTACAGAGACAGCATATTGCCAACAGTCTGGGTCTTCCTTTTACTGACGGAAGGCTGGAAGGATGGAAGGCTGACTCAATCTTAAACCGGTCAAGATTGAACTCTTGGCAGTGATCAGTGAGTTAGCCTGCAATGCTTATTTATTTATGTTTATTTATTTGTTTGTTTGTTTATTTGTTTAAATTTATTAGCCACTTGTCTTGGACTCTGGGTGGTGCACAAACCTAAAAAGATATAAAAGTAGGATATTAAATGAAGAGAAAGTCTTCTAATAACATATATTCTATATTCTAATAGCAAAATTCACAAAACAAAACTGGGCCCATTCAAAAATAACCAACTCCAATTTCAGACCAGGAACCAAAGCTAGATTTTCAAAGCTTTCTAGAACCCTAGGAGAAATGGATATTATAGGTGGTTTCTAATTAGAACTCTAAGTGGACACTCATGCTGATAAATACCATCTGACTGTGTCAAAAGTCCCAGAGATAATAACTGTCACTTAATAGTAGTGCAACATGCTGAATTCTGCTAGAGCTATTAATATTTATTATGCATTTTTCAAAAATAATCAGCTCCACTCTACACGTACTTTCCTCCAAGCTATTTTGTCTCTCCATCAGTTTTTTTTTTTAGCCCAGAGCATCTGTCCCTGTGCTATTCTACACCACCTGAAACCTTTATCGCTAAACTTAACATGGCAGTAGTCACTTTGTTCCGGCCACCTAATTTCATCGCAAGTTACGCAAAAATTGATAATAAAGCCTATTTGTAGTCTTTGATTTACATTATATATTCTGCCTGGGGAATCTGACATTTCTGCTCTATGGGAACTGCTCATTCTGCAAAATATTATGGACAGAATAAATTGTGCATATTGCACAAATCTGTGCAAATTAATGAATGATTTATTTTATTTTAAGATGAATCTTAAATTTTTTGTTGCAAGAACAGGTGTGTTATGTATGCAAAGTATACGTAGTCCTCTTATACACCTGGCTGTATCTAGACTTTGCAGCAATGACTGTTATAGTCTCAGACTAAACAAGTTGAGTTATTACTCAAGGGAGGCATAAATAGTGAATACAATATTTGAAGATTTAGCCATTCTTTTCTCCTGGTAAATGGTGCTTAATATTTACAGACAAATCTCTTTCTTTCTCTGGATTGTACTTGTAGCTGAATGTTTAATGCCATTTTGTTAACATGCTATGTTGCTTGCTTTAGTTTATATGATACTAAAGTATCATATAAATTATTAAAATAAAGTATCATATAAAATAATTAGAGTCATGATTCTAATTGCTTTTTAGAGAAATACTATATGAAACATCGAGATTGCACTGAGTCCGAAAGTAAAGCCTTACATTCTGGGAAAGATGTACTAGTACCTTAGTATAAAAGACTGCAAACAGAACTACATATCAGAAACTTTGAAAATGAAAAATAAACATATCTGCTACAAAGCAAATACATCTTTGGTTTTATCTGATGGTCACTTCTATGGTAAAGCTGACTCTACAAGCTTTTGACGCTCAAAAACCTCCAAATTCTGTTTACCAGCACTGCAATTTTCCTCTATTATAGAACTTTTAACAAGTCCTTTGGGATTGGAGAAGTTATATATTATAAATAAAGTGAAATTTGGCAGAGTGAAAATCACCCATCTATGGCGAGTGCTATATTCGTTGTCATTCAAGGTGGCTGCTTGTTTTCCACAATCATTTCAGAAAAATCAGCTTATGACTACTATCATTGAACTTTCAGCCCCAAAACAAATGAACCATAAATTGTCAGGCACTGCTCAGTTTCAACACATCTCAGTGACATTTGTCCTAGAAAACTTTACAAAGGAACTATAAACAGTAATGTAAATAAGCTCTTTTAAAATCCAAGCCAAGTATCTAGTTTCATTGGGGAAGTTTATATTTTAGTCTCAAAATCAGAAAGTTAAACAGAGTTTTAAAAGAATAGGGAGATATTATTTTCAGCAGTTTATAAAATAAAAGTTTTATAACATCCATAGTCTGCTCTTTTATTTTGCAAAGAGTAAAAAATGCCATATTTCCTCTTAAGATAATTAATATTTTTGTATGTATTTTTTTATTTTCTTATTGTGAGTTTGAACTTTATTACTTTTTCAGGAAGCTCAGAATTGCTGAAACGTATGTAAAACTTGTAATTATTTCTGATCTGCTTCCTGGTTTCTTTATATGTTTTGCTGTCAAAGTTTCCATATTATGGAGTGATTGTCTGATTCTTGCTCATTCAGTAAAGCAATAATCTTTCTTCCTTCTATCCATCCCTCCAGCATATGAAAAGATATGAAAACTCATTAATATAAAAGAGCTCGAGTTCTGATGACACAAATAGCTATGTTTACATGTTAATCTATTATATTCTACCTCCAAACTCAGAAAGCTCAAACTGCCCAAGGCTGTGAAAATATTTACAAACCCCTCATATCAGTAATGAAATCCAAATTTTTTTACTACCGATGGCTTGGTGGGTGTGGTGTGGCTTGGTGGGTGTGGCAGGGGAAGGATACTGCAAAATCCCCATTCCTTCCCCACTCCTGGGGGAAGGATGTTGCAAAATCTCCATTCCCATCCCACTCTAAGGCCAGCCAGAGGTGGTATTTGCCGGTTCTCCAAACTACTCAAAATTTCCGCTACCGGTTCTCCAGAACCTGCTGGATTTCACCCTGCCTCATATCTTGGACATTTCACCCTAATGTAGGGTGAAACATTACAGAAACACACCAAATCTCAGAAAGCTGCACAAATATTTTATTTTATTATTTTATTTTATTTATATTTTTAGATAAAAGCAGCTAAATTTAAAACTTCCTTAACTTTAAATTGCTAAGTTTAGAAAAAAATAAAACTCCTTAAAAAACCCCAATTAGCTATTTTTAAAGCTCCCTCCCCCACCAGTTACTTACACAATTGAAGGGACAAGGCAGGCAGATTGAGTTGCTCAGTGATGAGATGGATTGCAGGCAGGCAGACTGAGTTGCTAGCTGATGCAATTGATTGCAGCAGCCAAAGCAAGGCAGGAAAAGCAAAGGAGCCCAAAAGAAGCAGCAAGCTGGCAAGTAGGCAAGTGGGGACCGAGCAATTGGGTGCGCATGGGCGTGGTGGCCAGGGATTTTTGCTACCGGTTCTCCAAACTACCCTCCCGCATCACTACAGGATCACCTGAACTGGTCCGAATCGGGAGCATTTCATCACTGACTAAACCATATGAAGAACTGCTGCAGGTTTTGGGTTTGGCTAATCCAAAGAAAAGAAGAATTAGGGGTGACATGATAGCAGTATTCCAGTATTTGAGGGGCTGCTACAAAGGGGGTCAAATTATTCTCCAAAGCTCCAAAAGGCAGGACAAGAAACAATGGTTGGAAACTCATCAAAGAGAGAAGCAACCTGGAATTAAGGAGAAACTTCCTAACAGTGAGGACAATTAACCAGTGGAACAGTTTGCCTTCAGAAATAGTGGGCACTCCATCACTGGAGATTTTTAAGAAGAGACTACACAGTTACTTATCTGAAATGGAATAGGTTTTCCTGCTTGAGCAGGGGGCTGGACTAGAAGACCTCCAAGGTTCCTTCCAACTCTATTCTATTCTATATCCTTTAACTATGCCAGATAGACTTGGTTTCTAAACCCTTCATTAAATTGGTAGCTCAGCTCTTATCTTGTTCCAGTTTGTTACTGAACTGTGATGTCCAGAATTAGACATTATGCTCCAAATAGGTCTAATATTACTTGTTAACTAGTTCTAATGTTTAATTAATTAGATATAAAGAAGATGATATTTAACTAAATAGTTTTTGTCCTAGTCTTTCCAGTTCTAGACTAGAATATGTGGCTTATTGCTCAAAATTCAGGTAGAACTTTGGGGCCAAGGAAGTTGTTTCCTATTATTGGTGCTATGTTAGTCCCATTGATCTTTGGTAACACCTTTAGAAAGTAAGCTTAATCAAAAGTAGCCTATTGAATAGAAAGATCGCACTCTATTAATTAGATTGTAGCTGACATTTCTGGGAATTAGGCTATATACATTTAAACAGATGATTTGACCTGATACTTTGTGTTGTTCCAGGAACTAGTGAGAGCAATTTACAGGCATACATAGTAGTTTTTCTTCTGAACAAATCCCCAAATAGCTCTGAAAATATTTACATTTACATACTAATACTTAAACAATGCATTTTCTTTCCTTTTAGAGTTCTCTTAAATTTGTTTCTGCATTATGTTGCCTATATTAAAATAAGCAGTTCAGTATGGTTTATTCTGGCACTTACTTAGGTACCTGTAATGTAATACCTGATTTTATTTTTTCAAGATTCAGACTAACTGGGAAATTCTGGGAGTTGAAATTCTCACATCTTATAGTTTCCAAGATGGAGAAACACTGCAATAGGAAACAGCAATATAATTTAAGAGTATCATTAAACTTTTTTACACTAGCCCTATAGATAGATAACATTTTCAAATGATATGAAAGCTAAACAACTATTGCTCATTCATTAACAACACAATAAAGTAATGTCTGATTCAGTTCACAGCTCTAGGGGCTAACAAACAGCTTATAGTAAAAAACACCAAATAACATAAAAAGTGATTAATATATATTAGAATCTATTGCTTTATTCAAAAGTAAATCTTGCTTTAGAATTCAGCAAGTTTTATTGCCAAATAAATTGTCAATAAAACTGCAATCCTATAAAAATCTGATTTGAATGCAGTGGATTCCTTTACAGTGAATAAAATCTCTCTATCTTTTATTTCAGGTTTCAAAAGCTAAACTGCTAAACTGCCTTTTCTGTTTAAAATGTATACAGAAAATTGGATAGTTATTTTAAAAAGAGCAAAACAAATCTTGGAGGATATTTGGCTGGGTCAGACAGAACACAACAGCTGTTGGAATATCATTGTCTCAATGTGACCGGACACTAAGGTCTCACATCCAGACCTATCTAGTGGTGATGAGAGTGGCAAAACGGACATATTGCATCGGCAGATAACCGCCCAGCCACCCTGTTTGGAGTGACTCGCTCTCTCCTTTGTCAGAGAGCAGTGGAGGACCCCTTACATGGGCGTGCTGAGGAGTTTGGGCAATATCTGCACGATAAAATCGCTCAGAGACGGGAAGGTCTGGACGCAGATTGGGTAGGGTCAGGCGGGGTGGAGGAGGCAGGTCTTGGGGTTTCCATCTGGGAGGGGTTCGATACTGTGGCTCCTGAGGACATGGACAGGATACTGGGGAGGCTGAATGCGACCACATGTTTATTGGACCCGTGTCCCTCCTGGCTGGTACTGGCCACCCGGGAGGTTACATGAGGCTGGCTCCAGGGAATTGTCAACGCTTCTCTGGTGGAGGGTGTCTTCCCTACCACCTTGAAAGAGGCGGTGGTGAGGCCCCTCCTCAAGAAGCCTTCCCTGGATCCAGCTGTTTTGGCAAATTATCGTCCTGTCTCCAACCTTCGTTTTGTGGCGAAGGTTGTTGAGAGTGTGGTGGCAAGACAGTTCTCCCAGTACCTGGATGAAACTGTCTATCTGGACCCATTCCAGTCTGGCTTCCGGCCTGGTTACAGCACGGAAACGGCCTTGGTCGCGTTGGTAGATGATCTCTGGAGGGCCTGGGACAGAGGTTGCTCCTCTGTCCTAGTCCTATTAGATCTCTCAGCAGCTTTTGATACCATCGACCATGGTATTTTTCTTTCTTTTTTTTTAAATAATTTTTTATTTCCATTTTTCAACATCATATTTATGTACTAACTATTATCCATCATTAATCATTAATTTTTATTTATTACTGAATCAGGCCTGCCCGACTGCCACTTCCTTACTACACAACCTCCCTCTCTACCCTCTACAACTGTCCCATCCTTCATCTCCTTCACTTTACTACTTCCTCTCCTCCTTCTCCACTCCTCCCTTCTTCCACCCTATCTAACCCTCTTATTCCCCTCCTCCTTCTCTACACTTTCCTACCTACTTTCTTCCCTCCTTCTACTCCTCTCTCCTTTTCTTCCTGAAATGGCAGTCGAGCATCCCCAATATAATTTTAAATTTTTTAATTTCATATCTTCAAAAATTACTGTACATTAATAATCAATCCATGTATCACTTGTTAATTCATTTTCCCCCCCTTCCCCCCCTCCTCCCCCTTCCCCCCCTCAGACTTCCCAGAGCAAATACCGGGTATTATGACCAACAATCACAAGCTAAAGTATACAAAATATACATAACCTCCCACCTTAAAAAATTTAAAACTATAGATCCCCTCACAATAAAAATAAAAAGATAGGAAAGAATAATAAAAAAGAAAAGAAAAGAAACAATACCAACTTCACATATTACTTCTTCTTACAGTCCATTTTTAAAATTAATCCATCGTCTCAAATTCAATTTTTTTCCGCCCACTTGTATATTCCTTCAAATTTCATAAGTCCATTTCTTAAATTACAATCCAGCTTCTCAAATTCAAATTTTCATCACTTATATATTTCTTCAATTGTCATAAGATTTAATATTCAGTCTTCCAATACTATTCCATCAATCAAATATCAAGCAAATAATCATTTAGACTACATCCACAATATAACAGTAAACAGTTAAAATTATTACATCCACATTATCTAAATTCATAAATTTCACTTTCCATCCTTCACAATTGAGTAATATCATCCCATAGATTTATACCATACAAATAGCAAATAATAAAAATCCTATAATTTTTATCCTAAACAAATCAATTCCAAAAATTAACCATAATCATCCTATTCACATCTTAAACATTCCTCCCCTCTCCCATTCTATTTTCCATCATTTCCAAACCAGTTAACTTAGCATCTAACAACAAAGGATTCCTACTCTTTAAAACATTAATATAAAAATGTCTCGCTTTCGTAACTGAATTAAGAAAATACTTTCTACCTCTAAAATTCACTGACAAACCCATTGGGACTTCCCATCTAAAATATATCTGATATTTCTTAAACTCATCCACCAAAAAAGCAAATTCTCTTCTGTTTCTTAACATAACATAACATAACATAACATAACATAACATAACATAACATAACATAACATAACATAACATAACATAACAACAGAGTTGGAAGGGACCTTGGAGGCCTTCTAGTCCAACCCCCTGCCCAGGCAGGAACCCTACACCATCTCAGTCAGATGGTTATCCAACATTTTCTTAAAAATTTCCAGTGTTGGAGCATTCACAACTTCTGCAGGCAAGTCGTTCCACTTATTAATTGTTCTAACTGTCAGGAAATTTCTCCTTAGTTCTAAGTTGCTTCTTTCTTTGATCAGTTTCCACCCATTGCTTCTTGTTCTACCCTCAGGTGCTTTGGAGAACAGCCCGACTCCCTCTTCTTTGTGGCAACCCCTGTGATATTGGAACACAGCTATCATGTCTCCCCTAGTCCTTCTTTTTATTAAACTAGACATACCCAGTTCCTGCAACCATTCTTCATATGTTTTAGCCTCCAGTCCTCTAATCATCTTTGTTGCTCTTCTCTGCACTCTTTCTAGAGTCTCAACATCTTTTTTACATCGTGGAGACCAAAACTGGATGCAATATTCCAAGTGTGGCCTTACCAAGGCATTATAAAGTGGCACTAACACTTCACGTGATCTTGATCGTGAACATTTTAGGAGGAATTTCCTTCATCATTTTTATATCTTGTCCCAATATCTGAAATTTATTTTTATAAAAGGCTTGCAAAATTTCATACCTAACCTTTTTAGTTGTAAAATAAATAACCACATCCCTAGGTACTCTATTTTGTCTTGCCCACCAAGAATTAACACAATAAATTCTTTCAATATTAATCTCAAAATCTTCTGGCTCCACACCCTTTATCTGAGCAAAGGCTTGCGTAAAAATCTCCTTTCAATTTTCCTTCCTATTTTGTTTCAACCCCCTCACCCTTATAGCATATTCCATTAATCTATATTGTAATATTACTCTTTCTTCATCTGCCCTATCTACCTTTGCCTTTATATCTTCCATCTTATTATCTAAGTTCCAATTGTTTTGATTTTTTTGAATTTCTTCTATTTTCCTTTGCAACTCTAAATTAGCTTTATTAATTTCTGCAAGATCATCCTGCATCTGAATACAAGAGCTTAATATTTGCGCAATTGCATCCTTTACCATTTTCATTTCCCTCTTCTGCTCTTCCACCACTTCCTTAAAATCCAACATCTCTTTCTCTATTTCGTCAAATTTTTGATCTATTTCTAAAAAGTGACTCTCCAAAAACTCCTGTAAAGGAGTTTTTACTTCCTTTTTGATTTCTTCTTTTAATTTTTGAATCTGAGCTGAAGAAATTTCAAAGTTTTTAATGACTTTTGGCACTATTTGCTTAAAAGCCATTAAAAAAAAAAAGGATAGCTTAATAATAGACCAAGAAAAAGAAAGAAAAAAAAATTAGAAAAGAAAGTTTCAAAAAACTTATCTTCTAAATCACTATAATTCCAAAGAAGAAGAAAAAATATAAATCATAAGATTCTCATGTCTTCCATTTAGCCAGTATCTTCCTATGTATCTTCTATTTCGACACACTTTTGGCACTATTTGCTTAAAAGCCATTTTTTAAAAAAAATATATAACTTAATAACAGACCAAGAGGGAAAAAAAAATATTTAGAAAAAAAAAATTCAAAAAACTTTTCTTCTAAATCACTATAATCCCAAAGAAAAAGAAAAGATATAAATCATAAAATTCTCATGTCTTCCGTTTAGTCAGTATGTTTCTATGTATCTTCTTTCTTCTATTTCAACACTAGCCGTTAGTAAGCATTTCTACTTTCGTTTTCAGTACACACATTCCACAAAACCGCCATTTGCTTTCTTCTCTCCTATCTTCACAGCAAATAAATCCTCAGGGGCTTACAGTCTTCTTACAAACAAGTGCTAGAACTCCAGTTTCTGCTCCGTGCACGTTACAATCCATCATAAATCAATTCCTGCCATGGAAATTGGACGCTTCGTTTGTTTGCCATAAAGGCAAATGCCTCACCCAGCCAGGAGCTTATCAGGTTATAGAAGGAGAACTTCCCGCATGCTTTAAAAGCTTATTAGGGCATCTCAACCTCAACCTAATTGCTCATCTTTCCTTCTTTCGCCGAAGGAAAGAATCCCAAGCTGTCGGACCCAGATTTACGATGTCCTGACAGCTTTACAGACTACGGAGTTAGCAGCTAAATCATAGCTGCTTCTGCACGAAGCGGAGCCAAACCGGAAGTCGACCATGGTATTTTTCTGCAGCGGCTCGGGGGGCTTGGAGTGGGAGGCACCGTTTATCGGTAGTTCTTCTCCTACCTCTCTGACCGGTCGCAGACGGTGTTGGCAGGAGGGCAGAGATCAGCCCCGAGGCGCCTCTTGTGTGCAGTACCACAGGGGTCGGTTCTCTCGCCCCTTCTGTTCAACATCTATATGAAGCCACGTGGTTTTGGGGTGAGATGTCATCTATATGCTGATGGCACTCAGCTGTATAGTTCCACCCCTAACCACCCCAACGAGGCCGTCGAAGTAATTCCCAGTGTCTGGAGGCCGTACGGGTCTGGATGGGGAGAAACAGGCTCCAACTCAACCCTTCCAAGACCGAGTGGCTGTGGATGCCGGCATCCCGGTACAGCCAGTTGATTCCATCGCTGACGGTTGGGGGTGAGTCGTTGGCCTCAACAGAGAGGGTCCGCAATCTAGGCATCCTCCTGGGTGCACGGCTGTCATTAGAAGAGCATATGACGGTCGTCGCCAGGGGAGCTTTTTATCAGATTCACCTAATATGCCAGTTGTGTCGCTTTCTAGACTGGGTTTCCTTCTGCACAGTCACTCATGCCCTCATCACATCCCGCCTGGACTACTGCAATGCTCTCTACATGGGGCTCCCCTTGAAGGGCACCCGGAAACTCCAACTGGTCCAGAATGCAGCTGCGCAGGTGATAGAGGGAGCACCTCGAGGCTCCCATGTGACACCTCTCCTGCGTGGTCTGCACTGGCTCCCGGTGGTTTTTTGGGTGCAATTCAAGGTGCTGGCTACTATCTTTAAAGCGCTTAGTTAGCGCTTAGTTAGCGCTTAGGACCGAGTTATTTACGGGACCACCTACTGCCGCCAGTAGCCTCCCATCGACCTATGCGCTCCCACAGGGAGGGCTCCGGCCAAACAATGTCAGCTGGCGACCCCCAGGGGGAGGGCCTTCTCTGTGGGGGCTCCGGCCCTTTGGAATGAGCTGCCTCCGGGGCTTCATCAACTCCCCGACCTCCGGACCTTTCGCCGTGAGCTGAAGACGCTTTTGTTTCATTGCGCAGGGCTAGCTTAAATGTAGTTTTAAATGGGGTTTTTATTCTTATTTTAGTTTTTTATGCCATATATTGAATAAGTTTTTTATACTTTTCTTAATCTGTATTATATGTAATTTTATTGGCTGTGAGTCCTGAGTCCTTTGGGAGAAGGGCGGTATAGAAATCAAATAAATAAATAAATAAATAAATAAATAAATAAATAAATAATAAATAAATAAATAAATAAATAAATAAATAAATAAATAAATAAATAAAATGTACTTGAACTTAAGAGCTACCATGTTTTCCATATTAATTATACCGATGCTTGATATTTCAAAGGGCACTGTTGCTATGTCAAAAAAATGAACTAGTGAGAAACAAACTTTCATTGATGATAGACATGTCAATTAAAAGAAAAGATATAAATCATAAAATTCTCATGTCTTCCGTTTAGTCAGTATGTTTCTATGTATCTTCTATTTCAACACTAGCCGTTAGTAAGCATTTCTACTTTCGTTTTCAGTACACACATTCCACAAAACCGCCATTTGCTTTCTTCTCTCCTATCTTCACAGCAAATAAATCCTCAGGGGCTTACAGTCTTCTTACAAACAAGTGCTAGAACTCCAGTTTCTGCTCCGTGCACGTTACAATCCATCATAAATCAATTCCTGCCATGGAAATTGGACGCTTCGTTTGTTTGCCATAAAGGCAAATGCCTCACCCAGCCAGGAGCTTATCAGGTTATAGAAGGAGAACTTCCCGCATGCTTTAAAAGCTTATTAGGGCATCTCAACCTCAACCTAATTGCTCATCTTTCCTTCTTTGCCCGAAGGAAAGAATTCCAAGCTGTCGGACCCAGATTTACGATGTCCTGACAGCTTTACAGACTAGGGAGTTAGCAGCTAAATCATAGCTGCTTCTGCACGAAGCGGAGCCAAACCGGAAGTCGACCATGGTATTTTTCTGCAGCGGCTCGGGGGGCTTGGAGTGGGAGGCACCGTTTATCGGTAGTTCTTCTCCTACCTCTCTGACCGGTCGCAGACGGTGTTGGCAGGAGGGCAGAGATCAGCCCCGAGGCGCCTCTTGTGTGCGGTACCACAGGGGTCGGTTCTCTCGCCCCTTCTGTTCAACATCTATATGAAGCCACGTGGTTTTGGGGTGAGATGTCATCTATATGCTGATGACACTCAGCTGTATAGTTCCACCCCTAACCACCCCAACAAGGCCGTCGAAGTAATTCCCAGTGTCTGGAGGCCGTATGGGTCTGGATGGGGAGAAACAGGCTCCAACTCAACCCTTCCAAGACCGAGTGGCTGTGGATGCCGGCATCCCGGTACAGCCAGTTGATTCCATCGCTGACGGTTGGGGGTGAGTCGTTGGCCTCAACAGAGAGGGTCCGCAATCTAGGCATCCTCCTGGGTGCACGGCTGTCATTAGAAGAGCATATGACGGCCGTCGCCAGGGGAGCTTTTTATCAGGTTCGCCTGATATGCCAGTTGTGTCGCTTTCTAGACTGGGTTATTTACGGGACCACCTACTGCCGCCAGTAGCCTCCCATCGACCTATGCGCTCCCACAGGAGGGCTCCGCCAAACAATGTCAGCTGGCGACCCCCAGGGGGAGGGCCTTCTCTGTGGGGGCTCCGGCCCTTTGGAATGAGCTGCCTCCGGGGCTTCATCAACTCCCCGACCTCCGGACCTTTCGCCGTGAGCTGAAGACGCTTTTGTTTCATTGCGCAGGGCTAGCTTAAATGTAGTTTTAAATGGGGTTTTTATTCTTATTTTAGTTTTTTATGCCATATATTGAATAAGTTTTTTATACTTTTCTTAATCTGTATTATATGTAATTTTATTGGCTGTGAGTCCTGAGTCCTTTGGGAGAAGGGCGGTATAGAAATCAAATAAATAAATAAATAAATAAATAAATAAATAAATAAATAAATAAATAAATAAATAAATAAATAAATAAATAAATAAATAAATAAATAAATAAAATGTACTTGAACTTAAGAGCTACCATGTTTTCCATATTAATTATACCGATGCTTGATATTTCAAAGGGCACTGTTGCTATGTCAAAAAAATGAACTAGTGAGAAACAAACTTTCATTGATGATAGACATGTCAATTAAAAGAAAAGATATAAATCATAAAATTCTCATGTCTTCCGTTTAGTCAGTATGTTTCTATGTATCTTCTTTCTTCTATTTCAACACTAGCCGTTAGTAAGCATTTCTACTTTCGTTTTCAGTACACACATTCCACAAAACCGCCATTTGCTTTCTTCTCTCCTATCTTCACAGCAAATAAATCCTCAGGGGCTTACAGTCTTCTTACAAACAAGTGCTAGAACTCCAGTTTCTGCTCCGTCCACGTTACAATCCATCATAAATCAATTCCTGCCATGGAAATTGGACGCTTCGTTTGTTTGCCATAAAGGCAAATGCCTCACCCAGCCAGGAGCTTATCAGGTTATAGAAGGAGAACTTCCCGCAAGCTTTAAAAGCTTATTAGGGCATCTCAACCTCAACCTAATTGCTCATCTTTCCTTCTTTGCCCGAAGGAAAGAATTCCAAGCTGTCGGACCCAGATTTACGATGTCCTGACAGCTTTACAGACTACGGAGTTAGCAGCTAAATCATAGCTGCTTCTGCCTGGAGAGCCAAACCGAAGTCGACCATGGTATTTTTCTGCAGCGGCTCGGGGCTTGGAGTGGGAGGCACACCGTTTAGTAGTTCTTCTCCTACCTCTCTGACGGTCATGAGACGGTGTTGGCAGGAGGGCAGAGATCAGCCCAGGCGCCTCTTGTGTGCAGTACCACAGGGGTCGGTTCTCTCGCCTTCTGTTCAACATCTATATGAAGCCACGTGGTTTTGGGGTGAGATGTCATCTATATGCTGATGACACTCAGCTGTATAGTTCCACCCCTAACCACCCCAACAAGGCCGTCGAAGTAATTCCCAGTGTCTGGAGGCCGTATGGGTCTGGATGGGGAGAAACAGGCTCCAACTCAACCCTTCCAAGACCGAGTGGCTGTGGATGCCGGCATCCCGGTACAGCCAGTTGATTCCATCGCTGACGGTTGGGGGTGAGTCGTTGGCCTCAACAGAGAGGGTCCGCAATCTAGGCATCCTCCTGGGTGCACGGCTGTCATTAGAAGAGCATATGACGGCCGTCGCCAGGGGAGCTTTTTATCAGGTTCGCCTGATATGCCAGTTGTGTCGCTTTCTAGACTGGGTTTCCTTCTGCACAGTCACTCATGCCCTCATCACATCCCGCCTGGACTACTGCAATGCTCTACATGGGGCTCCTTGAAGGGCACCCGGAAACTCCAACTGGTCCAGAATGCAGCTGCGCGGTGATAGAGGAGCACCTCGAGGCTCCCATGTGACACCTCTCCTGCGTGGTCTGCACTGGCTCCCAGTGGTTTTGGGTGCAATTCAAGGTGCTGGCTACTATCTTTAAAAGCTTATTAGGGCATCTCAACCTCAACCTAATTGCTCATCTTTCCTTCTTTGCCCGAAGGAAAGAATTCCAAGCTGTCGGACCCAGATTTACGATGTCCTGACAGCTTTACAGACTACGGAGTTAGCAGCTAAATCATAGCTGCTTCTGCACGAAGCGGAGCCAAACCGGAAGTCGACCATGGTATTTTTCTGCAGCGGCTCGGGGGGCTTGGAGTGGGAGGCACCGTTTATCGGTAGTTCTTCTCCTACCTCTCTGACGGTCGCAGACGGTGTTGGCAGGAGGGCAGAGATCAGCCCAGGCGCCTCTTGTGTGCAGTACCACAGGGGTCGGTTCTCTCGCCTTCTGTTCAACATCTATATGAAGCCACGTGGTTTTGGGTGCAATTCAAGGTGCTGGCTACTATCTTTAAAAGCTTATTAGGGCATCTCAACCTCAACCTAATTGCTCATCTTTCCTTCTTTGCCCGAAGGAAAGAATTCCAAGCTGTCGGACCCAGATTTACGATGTCCTGACAGCTTTACAGACTAGGGAGTTAGCAGCTAAATCATAGCTGCTTCTGCACGAAGCGGAGCCAAACCGGAAGTCGACCATGGTATTTTTCTGCAGCGGCTCGGGGGGCTTGGAGTGGGAGGCACCGTTTATCGGTAGTTCTTCTCCTACCTCTCTGACCGGTCGCAGACGGTGTTGGCAGGAGGGCAGAGATCAGCCCCGAGGCGCCTCTTGTGTGCGGTACCACAGGGGTCGGTTCTCTCGCCCCTTCTGTTCAACATCTATATGAAGCCACGTGGTTTTGGGGTGAGATGTCATCTATATGCTGATGACACTCAGCTGTATAGTTCCACCCCTAACCACCCCAACAAGGCCGTCGAAGTAATTCCCAGTGTCTGGAGGCCGTATGGGTCTGGATGGGGAGAAACAGGCTCCAACTCAACCCTTCCAAGACCGAGTGGCTGTGGATGCCGGCATCCCGGTACAGCCAGTTGATTCCATCGCTGACGGTTGGGGGTGAGTCGTTGGCCTCAACAGAGAGGGTCCGCAATCTAGGCATCCTCCTGGGTGCACGGCTGTCATTAGAAGAGCATATGACGGCCGTCGCCAGGGGAGCTTTTTATCAGGTTCGCCTGATATGCCAGTTGTGTCGCTTTCTAGACTGGGTTTCCTTCTGCACAGTCACTCATGCCCTCATCACATCCCGCCTGGACTACTGCAATGCTCTCTACATGGGGCTCCCCTTGAAGGGCACCCGGAAACTCCAACTGGTCCAGAATGCAGCTGCGCAGGTGATAGAGGGAGCACCTCGAGGCTCCCATGTGACACCTCTCCTGCGCAGTCTGCACTGGCTCCCGGTGGTTTTTTGGGTGCAATTCAAGGTGCTGGTTACTATCTTTAAAGCGCTCCATGGCATAGGACCGAGTTATTTACGGGACCACCTACTGCCGCCAGTAGCCTCCCATCGACCTATGCGCTCCCACAGGGAGGGCTCCGGCCAAACAATGTCAGCTGGAGACCCCCAGGGGGAGGGCCTTCTCTGTGGGGGCTCCGGCCCTTTGGAATGAGCTGCCTCCGGGGCTTCATCAACTCCCCGACCTCCGGACCTTTCACTGTGAGCTGAAGACGCTTTTGTTTCATTGCGCAGGGCTAGCTTAAATGTAGTTTTAAATGGGGTTTTTATTCTTATTTTAGTTTTTTATGCCATGTATTGAATAAGTTTTTAATACTTTTCTTAATCTGTATTATATGTAATTTTATTGGCTGTGAGTCCTGAGTCCTTTGGGAGAAGGGCGGTATAGAAATCAAATAAATAAATAAATAAATAAATAAATAAATAAATAAATAAATAAATAAATAAATAAATAAAATGTACTTGAACTTAAGAGCTACCATGTTTTCCATATTAATTATACCGATGCTTGATATTTCAAAGGGCACTGTTGCTATGTCAAAAAAATGAACTAGTGAGAAACAAACTTTCATTGATGATAGACATGTCAATTAAAAGAAAAAAGAAAGGTAACCAATCCCGCCAGATGTCTATCTAGTGCAAGGGTGTCAAACTCGATTTCATTGAGGGCCGCATCAGGATTGTATTTGGCCTCAGGGGGTTGTGGGGGTGGCCAGGGGCCATGGCCATCTTGACATCACTCATGTCGGGGGCACATGTGGTGGCTGGGGCAGGGCTGGGGGGATGATTGACTCCAGTGGAGGAAGGCGAGACCATGGAGACAGCCAAATCCTTGCCTTTCAGAAGGGTCTTGCCTTCCCTCTCAGGCCATGCAAAGGACTCCTGGAAAGTGGTTCAGGCTGTCCAAATCCCTAGGCAGCCCCAAGGGGGTGCCTGTTCATGGGTCTCCTGAGCTCTATTTTTGTTGGCAGAGGGCTGCAGGAGGCCATCATGGCCAAAAACAGAGCTCAGGAGGGTCGCATATGGCCATCCCGAACTCCATTTTCACTGCAGAGGCACCATGGGCTGGACATTTGCAGGGCTATCCCACAAGCCATATGTAAGCACTCTAAAGGCCAGATCCATCCCCCGTCCCTGAGTTTGACCCCTCTGGTCTAGTGGTATAAGATACATATGCATTTCTTTCCCTTCAGAATCACCAGTTTTTCTTCTCTCCATCCACATTACCTATCATTGGTTGAGAAAGATCAGCTTACAACAGATGTAACAGATGTAAGCTGTGGAACACAAAAGTGTGTCCCTCAGGAAATTGCTGAGTTACAATTCAAGCATCTCTGTTTGACCAGACTGACTGATGCTACCTGGGAACTGTAGTTCCACAACCTAGGGAAGGCTATAGTTGCTCATATCTGGTTTAATCTTAACAACAAATAGAAACCCACTTTTGGTTGCCTCTCTATCCATTTTAGGAATGTGTTTTCCAAGGATCCTTAAATAGAATATAGCACCTGACCTTATTTAACAATAAGAGGCAAGGACCCATAGTTGGAGGAGATGCCCTGACTTTGAACTTTGTATCTGCTGAAGCTCTCAAGTTCAACTAAAAGATATACACCGCTCTTTTGAAGACAACAAAGTCCATATTTTGGATAGAGAGGATCACTAGTTTGAAAGAGGAGTTTAAAAGGCTATCTATGTCAAAACTGAACAGCTCTTTCTCAACAGAAGGAGAGGGATACAAGATCATTTATCTCCAATCTACCACACAGTCCTTCAACAGTTCCAAGAAGGCACCACACCCATTTGCATTACTCAGGTGACCCTGATGACACAGATAAACCTCCAGGTGACCTTAATTATCCACTAAAAGAATGCAAATTCTTTTTGGATTCTTTTTGAAAAAGCTGTCTGCAAAGAGTATAAATCCTTCCATTCCCTACCATCCAGTCAGAGCTGAAGAAGCTTCTTGGATGAGAAGCAAAATGTCTTCAAAGAAAAAACCAGAAAGTCCAGTTGACTCTTTGGGACAACCATGACCTGGATGACTGAGAATCTCCATAAAAATCTCTCAAGTTCAACTTTTTTTAAAAAAAAATCTCCTAAATTTATCTTTCTGGTTATGCATGTATAAATTTCCTTGGCAGAATAACATATAGGTGTTATTTGCCAGAGTAAACATGGCAATCAGGTACCATTACTTGCATATATTTCGTATGTTATGTGACTGCAGCAATAGACTCTGAAGTTAAAATTATGAGAAGAATGATGCTCTATGTATTGACTGATTATAAAAATTAGGTACGTACCATCATGTTACTCTCACATGCAACAGTATCTCACAGTATTTCACAGGAGATAGTAGGAGGGTGAGAGAAAGAAAAGAAATTAGCTTTCATATAAGAAAAAGGGCAATTCATTTTTTAAAAATATAAGAATAGAATAGAATAGAATAGAATAGAATAGAATAGAATAGAATAGAATAGAATAGAATAGAATAGAATTTTTTTATTGGCCAAGTGTGATTGGACACACAAGGAATTTGTCTTGGTGCATATGCTCTCAGTGTACATAAAATAAAAGATACGTTCATCAAGGTACAACATTTACAACACAAATGATAGTCAATATATCAATATAAATCATAAGGACTGCCAGCAACAAAGTTACAGTCATACAGTCATAAGTGGAAAAAGATTGGTGATGGGAACAATGAGAAGATTAATAGTAGTGCAGATTTAGTAAATAGTTTGACAGTGTTGAGGGAATTAATTGTTTAGCAGAGTGATGGCCTTCGGGAAAAAACTGTTCTTGTGTCTAGTTGTTCTGGTGTGCAATGCTCTATAGCGTCATTTTGAGGGTAGGAGTTGTAACAGTTTATGTCCAGGATGTGAGGGGTTCGTAAATATTTTCACAGCCCTCTTTTTGACTCGTGCAGTATACAGGTCCTCAATGGAAGGCAGGTTGGGAGCAATTATTTTTTCTGCAGTTCTAATTATCCTCTGGTGTCTTTCTTGTTGGGTTGCAAAACCAAACCAGACAGTTATAGAGGTGCAGATGACAGACTAAATAATTCCTCTGTAGAACTGTATCAGCAGCTCCTTGGGCAGTTTGAGCTTTCTGAGTTGATGCAGAAAGAACATTCTTTGTTGTGCTTTTTTGAGACGTTTTTGTTGTTAGCTGTCCATTTTAGATCTTGCGATATGATAGAACCTAGAAATCTGAAGGTCTCCACTGTTGATAATGTGTTGTCTAGTATTGTAAGAGGTAGAAGTATGGAAGGGTTTCTCCTAAAGTCTACCACCATTTCTACGGTTTTGAGTGTGTTCAGTTCCAGATTGTTCCGGTCACACCACAAGACTAGTTCTTCAATCTCCTGTCTGTATGCAGATTCATCATTGTCTCAAATGATAAAAAAAAGTAAATATTTGTCTGAATTCATTTTTTTTAATTATTTGACAAGAGTATGCAGCACAGTTCTGAAAAAGATTTAGTCGTTCTGTACACACTGACTTTTGAAATGTAAAATAAACCTTTACTTAGCAGAACTCAAGGCTGCAAGTTTCTGATATAATGACAATCAGATGCTTATTGCAGCTTCTGTGTGCAAAGAATAAAGTCCTGGTGCCAAGTCTTCAGAAAATGACAACATGATTATTAACAATTCAATAAACTTTAGAAAGAGGAAGGGAGAAAAAACACTCAGCACTTTAAGGATATTTAGGAGGCATAAATTGTTTAACAACTCATATTTCTAAATAAGTATTCATTCCTCGGTCAAGCCCTTTTTTGGTATATTGGACTGAAGTGGAAGCTTTTGCTTAAGATAAATGTCAAGTTTTCAGTTGCAAGAACATATATCTTAGATTATTTCTAGGTGACTGAAATGCTTTTTTTAAAAAAATAATAATAATGGATGATCCAGACATTGGACTGTGAATCAGTGTCATCCCCTTATATAAAATATATTATTAAATCCAAACATATGTTTTCTTATCTTATTTGATGGAAGAAGCTTGTCTCCTGAAAACTTCACACTAAGCACAAACATCCTTTTCCATTGGAAATTCTCCATCAGATTTGTTGCCAGAAAAACCCTTTGAATGATTTTTCCTAATTTCTCTGGGAAATTCTCAAGTTCCCAAAGGCAGATTTCCGGTCAGGGTGAGACTTGTACTATGACTGTAAAATCCCAATGGGAAAAAATCCATAATTTATGGTTTTCTGTATTAAACAAACGGCAATGGATTGAACTGAAATGTGAGAAACTAAGAAAGTACAGACTGCTGGAGAAATAACTGGACAGTGCAAACCAGGAATTCACAAACATCCCTCATCATTAAATAAGAATGTTATTCTTTAACCATGACAGCTCTCTCATCCTTTGAAAAAATGGCAAATGTAATTTTTCTTTCATCTTACTGAATTAAAAACTTGTAGGAAAAAATACAGGAGACAGTATGATACTGAAAAATAGTCATTTGTAACAGACGCTCTAGGACTAAGAAAGGATACAGGATAAATAATATGATTATTAGCCTGCACATGGTCATTCAGAAGCCCATGGCATGGACAGGATGTTGCAAGTCAATCTCTGCTTCCTTGTACATGTATGTACAAGAGATTGGATCATGACACAACACCAGCTTCCTCCCCAATAACACACACAGAGAGAAACACAAAGAATTTTATTTATTTAGGCTGAATTTATTTTTTAGCTGTCAGTTCTAACTAAATCAGTACATCAAGGAAATCATTATTTATCTGATTTCTTCTACAGCAATTTTCTCCATTTGATATTCTCCAGTATAGATGATGTGGAAGCATCTTAAGTCCTAAATTTTCCCTTTAAGTGTGATCTTATTGGCCTCTAATTAGATCTTGTGAATAGTTTAGCACGCAATTCTACCAACCTGAGATGATTCAAGTTAGTTTTGAAAGTAAGCATGTTGAGGTCATGTTGTCCCTGACTGAAACTGTTATGATCACAGCATCTCAAGGTGTTTGTACAATGTTGTTTTATTCTATAGAAATCAGAATAACAGGCAAGGTCTTGCCTGACCTTGCTCAGGCAAGAAACCCTGTACTATTTCAGACAAGTGGTTGTCCAATCTTTTCTTTAAAACTCCAGTGTTGGAGCACTTACAACTTCAGAAGGCAAGCTGTTCCACTGGTTAATTGTTTTAATTGTCAGAAAATTTCTCCTTACTTCTAGGTTGATTCTCTTCTTGATTAGTTTCCAATCATTGCTTCTTGTCTTGCATGCAGATGCTTTGGAAAATAGGTTGACCCCCTCTTCTTTGTGGCAGCACTTTAGATATTGGAACACTGCTATCATGTCAGTCCTAGCTCTTTTGTTCATTAAAATAAACATGCCCAATTCCTTCTACCATTCTTCATATGTTTTACTTGAATGCAACATCTACACAAATTGGTTATATTAAATTGTTGTTCACAGTGTAATATTTTGGTATAGCAGTAAGAAATCAGAATCTCATTCTGCATGCATTTCAGATTATGTATTTGCTTGATAGAGACGTTGCAAGTGTTATTTTGGCATCATTTGTTTTGACATAAGTTATAGTAATGATTTCCAAACTGTCATCTATATTATAGAATTTGTTTCAAATCCATATTTGGATCATGTGCTGCTGTTTCATTTCCTTCTTCTCCTCAATATCTAACTGACCAGAATAAGGAGTTAACTGGCAAGAATAATTGTTGAATTTTATGTTTTTGTTTCTTAGAGCAAAGAATACTTTTATGATGGTTTATAGAGTTCCTCCAAACAACCTCGGGTTTGATGGAGTCAAGAAGAAATAAATCCAAACATATCCTTATCAGAGTTTGTACTGCCAGTTGGCAAAGTTTGGTAGCTGCTAACACCATCTGAGCTGTGAGTCCTATACACATGGTCACCCAGCTGCTGTGCAAATCCACAATCTGCCCATATTTCTCATTTTCCACCTGCCTCCACCTAAGCTCTTCTACAACTTTCCAACTTTTTACTCTGGGCAGTGGTCATTGCCTAAAAGTCTGACTTTGAGCCTTGACTTTTCATTCACATCAGTAATAATCAAATTAACTCTCCCTTAACTTGTAGTATAAATACAATTCATATTTCCGGCAGCAAATTTTACTTATATGTTTGCTTAGTCCTTACTCTTAGAATTAGTTAATTTTCTCTTAGGATCTAATTTAAGATGAAGCCAAAATCTAGGAAGGAAGGGAGGGAGGGAGGAGGGAGGGAGGGAGGAAGGAAGAGTTATTGGATCTAAGCCATGTGAAATGTTGTGGGAGGGAAGGAAGGAAGGAAGGAAGGAAGGAAGGAAGGAAGGAAGGAAGGAAGGAAGGAAGGAAGGAAGGAAGGAAGGAATATAAATAAGACACTTTTCTTGACTCCAGACTAGATGTTTATTTAGTAATTTAATAGCTTGCCCTTATTCCTTGTGAAAATTGTAAGGGGGATATTGTTGTAAAAATTATGGGGCAAGCTTGTGGGTTTTACTAAAGTCCCCTTGTTTTTTTTAACCACATAATTCTAGTACTGGGACTGACTACTAAACAAGTGCTCAAGAAGTAAAATAAAAATGGTTTTGCATTGAGTTTGACTACTGCTGAATGCATAAGTGCAGTATTTGTTGTGGTCTTAATGAAAGTGGTTTGGTTCCCTATGTTTGGCTCCATGTTCATTGAATTGTGGTTTCATGGAAAACAGTCCTCTTGATTGAGGCAAAGAGAGACCCTGGCCTTTTGTAAAACATAAAAACAAATGGGATGTCAGAAATAAACTATTGGGTCATTACATTCAGAAGATTTGCCAGGCTAAATAGTGGAGGGGGTCGTGAATGTAGATTCAGTGCTTTATATTTCCAAGTAGGGTTGATAACGAAGAGTTAATGCTTGATAGTGTTATTTTGTTTTTGTTTTGTTTTTCAGTATTGATTAGCTATATGATGTTACATGATAAAAGATGGAAACAAGAAACCAAATTAAAATTGAAATGTTGGATTTCATCTTCCAGCATCCCCAACAAATATTACTAACAGTCAGGAATGTGGACATAAGAGTTTATCACCACAATTTTGTCCATGCAAATTAAAGGACAACTTTCTGATACACTTACAAGATAATCTTAGGAAAATTTGGCTGAAAATTTCTTTCTCCCAAACTTACTCAAAAATTGTGTATATTAAATAGTCAGTAATTGTCAATGTAGGCATTAATTATTACTATTATTTTTCTGATAGCCATTGGTTGCAGCAAATGATACCACCTAACTAGCATTGGTAAGGACTGGTAAATACTCAGTGATAAGGGATTAGGAACTCCCACAGCTATAAACTAGGCTGGGAAGTTGGGAAAGCATTCCAGAAAAAGTCAATGGCAAGCAACATGCCTGGAAAAATGGATGAAGTCATCCATGATTGTAACTTTTTGCCCAAGAGCAGAACAAATTAAAAGTATGGCCCCAACCCTCCAAAATACTTGATTTACTATCCACCAGGGGAAACCATCTTGAACCTCCATAGCAAAAGCCACAGTTGCATTTTGCTGCAGGCTGGCATGATGTCCATAAGTCACATAAGTCTGCAGCAAGTGCTCATTTATCCTCTTTTTGTTGATTTTTAGACAATGTTCCTCTTCACCAGCCTTCTGCCAAACTTTTTTTCCCAATTACAGGTGATTTTTTTTGTCTAGAGATCATTATGGGCCAAAAAAAGAGAACATGTCTGTGACTGGATCCTTTGGCTTCCCACTGAGCCATATACCTTCTACCATTTGTACACATGGCTGGCCTTCAGCCAAATGCTGCTTTGAGCATGGCAGAATTTCAAGCCACTCTTAAATTCTAATTAATTAGGAACAAGCATTAACTGAGCAATTTTGCAGTACCCTTTTATTCTGGGCACAGCCAACCCCCCAGGCTAGTGCAGTTTGATGGTCCTTTGCTGAAACGCCTATCATGCTATTACAAAAGGCTCTACTCCATGATGCAGTGTTTGGCTGGCAAACCCACAGTTCTTTTTGTCAAAACACAGCCAGCAAGATAAAATCATCATGCTATTGACAAAAATGGAAAGGGGCAGCGCTGTGAGAGGGCACTCACATTTATTGATGCATTTTTATCATTATATAGAAAATGGATCTATCATGATTGTGACCAAAAAACAAAGTGCTGTAGGCAAGTAATAAACAAATAAGGCTGCACATCACACACACACACACACACACACACACACACACACACACACAAAGATGAAGCTAGCTCAGATAATAATGTCGACAAATCAACCTTGTATGCTCAGCAGGATGTGGTACAAACAACAGGTTTGTTTTTTTATTAATTTGCTGGGGGATAATTAAGTAGAAATGGGGAAGAGCCTCTGCAAAATGGCTTATTTTTTAAAATTTAATCTCACTCAATAGCACAAGAGTTTGAAACAATTTACCTTCCAATCACTAAAGGTTTGTGTGTGTATATAATATATATATAGTACACACACACACACACACACACACACACGTGTGTGTGTGTGTGTGTGTTTTCTGAGGAGCTCCTAGAAGCACAAAGCTGAAGACAGCATCCTGAAGATGATGAATGAGACTTCGTCGAAACGTCGCCAAGACACTTCCAATTTTAAACGGGAGAAAACCCGAATAACCAAAGACCTACCTATATATATATAGGTTTTTGGTTGTTCGGGTTTTGTCCTGTGTAAAATTGGAAGTGTCTTGGCGACGTTTCGATGAAGTCTCATTCGTCATCTTCAGGCTTCAGCTTCGTGCTTCTGGGAGCAGTGTGTGATCGCAGCTGTGTCTTCCTTTTAACTGCTAGTGGTGGTTTGATCTGATTGGGTGGAAGCTTGGGTGTGCTCTGGTTGGATGGGGTTTTTTTGTGCTCTGATTGGATGGGGGTGTGTCCTGTTTGGTGGGGGCTTGGTTGTGCTCAGTTTAGTCTGTGTTGCAGAGGGATTTGAGCTGGTGAGCTGCATAGCTGTTGTTTGGCTTTGTGGTCGTGCTACATCTTCATAGTGGGTGTCAGTCTGCTGCATGTATGGATTGGAGGGGTTTGAAATGGCTAATGTTGCAGCTGCGGTCTGGCTTCTGGTCCTTGGTCGTGCTTCATGATCAGTGTGGGTTTGGGTCTGCTTTCTGGGTGGATGTGCGGTGGTGACATCCTGTGTGGACCTCATGAGTGTGGGTCTGGTGTCATTCCTCATGTTAGGGACTCGTTTGTCAATAAGGGCAGGTTTCCAAATGGCTGGTAGGCGGGAAGTATCATCTCGTTTGTTCATGCTGTGTGGGCGTTTTTCTATCTCAATGGCTTCTCTGATTATTCTGTTGTTAAAGTGTTCAGTTTTGGCGATAGTTCTGGTCTTTTTAAAGTCAATATCATGTCCTGTGACTTTAAAGTGTTGGACCAGGGAAGAAGTTGGTTCCTCTTTTTTGACTGAGTTCTTATGTTCTTCAATGCGTGCACTTATTCTTCTGTTGGTTTGTCCAATGTATGTGGAGGGGCAGGCGGTGCATGGGATTTCATATACTCCTTGATTTTCTAACTCAATTTTGTCTTTGGGGTTTCTTAGGATGGTGGATATTTTTCGGTTTGTGCAGAATGCTGTCTTGATGTTGTGTTTGTGCAGGATCTTGCTGATTCTGTCTGTGGTGCCTTTTATATATGGGAGGAGGGCTGTGCCGTTTTCTTGTTCTCTGTCTTAAAAGTTAAAAAGTTCAACTACTTAATCAGTTCAAACCCCCACTAGCAGTTAAAAAGGAAGAAACAGCTGCAATCACACATTGCTCCCAGAAGCACAAAGCTGAAGCCTGAAGATGACGAATGAGACTTCGTCGAAACGTCGCCAAGACACTTCCAATTTTACGCGGGAGAAAACCTGAATAACCAAAGACCTACATACATACATATATATATATATATATATATATATATATATATATATATATATATATATACACACATACACATACACATACATATATACACACACACAATGCACGCACTCACTCACACACACACACACACACACACACACACATTCTGTTTTAAATCTCAGTACACTGTGTTATTTACATGTCTTGATTTTCTATAATACGTTTAAAAATTATTAACATGCTATTATTTAGATTGATGAGAATATTGAAAATAATATTATAAGCATAAGATTATTTAGCTTTTTCACCTGATATTAAATATACTCTGATTTTTCTTCACACTGTATAAATCTTTTGCCTTAGGGGATATTTATTTGGTAGTATGCATTCTTAAAGTTTGGGTTCACATGTTATGCTTATATCCCACAATCTTATTAATCTAAATAAACTGCAATAGGCTCAGTTCACACAATATACAAATCTAGAAGTAGCTCAAAAGAACCAAGATGGAGGACACAACCATGTGATCAGAGCCCCACATTTTCTGATAAGTGTCACACATATCTGTGATGGAATATCACAGATGAGGAAGTGGGGAGGTTGCCTTCCAGGGGAGTAGGAGGAGGAAGAGGCCCGATATCAGATATGAGAGAAAGAAGGTGAAGATAGACTCTCCTTAAGAGTGTCAGGCCTGGAAGCTATCTTTTGCATTGGGCCTTCAAGTCTGCCACATTTACTATTGTGAGAAACTGGGAGGGGGGATTGTATGGAGTAGGGGTGATATAAAATCATAATAACATTCCTTTCTCAGGTAGTCAAGAACATCTTGCCCTGCATGATGTTCTTGACTCCCTGAGTCAAGGGTTGGAACTGGGAGGCATTTCCAGATGGGATAGTGCTTTTATTGGACCATGTGATGGACATGTGGGTACTGGACTTTTCTTTGGGTGGGGAAAACCTGGAAGTTTTCAGATTCAGGTTTTCCCAGACAATATGACATCTCTAATAAAATGGAACTTTGAGGAACTTCAAGCCTTGGAGTCTTCTTTCGTTGGGGGTGTTACTTGGATCCCTGACAAAGAGTTCACAAAATATATGAAAAATGCAGATAGTAGAGTCTCAGACTGGCATGATTTTGTCAGTAAGTCTGAAATAATAAGGAACACATCTTGAAAGAACTGCCATTTGTCACTCTTGGTTTTAGGCCTGACAACATAATAAACACATATCACATGTATAAGAAAAAAAAAGATCATGCAGTTGTGCCTTATTTATTCTTTTTACAGTACCTCAGTTCAAGCCTTTTTCTGAAGCAGTATTTAACAAACAAAATGGTTCCATCAAACAATATCAAACCAACCACATTCTAGTTTTGTGCAATACTAATGTTTATTCAAATGGCATATAATATAATCTTGGCCTGATAAGAGCCAGCACCTCCTTCTGTGAGAAGGTGTCCAAGAAAGATTCAACCACCCAAGCTTTCACTCAGCAGCATTCAGAGATGGACCAGATCAAAGACCCCAGTACAAGAATCGTTAATTGGGGAATTAATATCTAAATCCAATCACATTTGTAAAATACACTACAGCGCTGCTGCTACCTTCATACATTCCTATGTATCATAATCTTCTGAGCATAGCAAACAGTAAAAAATCAAGGGGGGAATCAAATTTTTAAATCTCTACCTCTTTGTGTGAACTCTGTTGGATAGTAAACCACTGACAATCTTTTTTAAAAACTCATTCTATCCCTGGTTGTTACAGGATGGCTGCAAAAAATATAAATTATTTCATGGAGAGCCTCCAAAGCCATTTCCTTCATTTATCTCTTTTATCTTAGTATATAATTCTGCAATAAAAGAGGTTCCATTTTGGTGCCTAGACTGACCCCTTTCTTCTCTAAATGAAATTTGATCTTATACTATAGCTTACTCATTGTGTACAAATGAAGTTTAAGGACTTAAATTTTTCAAAATCGGTGAAGTCCAAATCATAATAGAAACTGGAATGCAAAATTATTATTTTTTTAATTGCCTATTAGATCTGTCCATGCAAGGTGAAACCTGTGATGGATTGAAAAAGACTACCCCTGAAGGCAAAGGCCTCAAGTATCTGTCACCTCGGGTGATATAATAAATCGCTTGCAGGTGTTTTGTGGAGCAGGCAGTGTTTTCTTTACAGATGCTTCATCAGAAGGATTGCATTTTGGAACCTAATCCTTGTTTCCAGTGATTTCAAAGGTGCAGCAGGATGTGGTTGACGCAATTTTATAGTATGCCTTTGGCAGGCAGGTGTAGGGAAAAATGCAACAAGGGGCAGGCAGGGCTTGGGAACTAAGAGGAGGTGTACTGAGTCCATCCATCACAGCAGGAACTATGAGTCACAGTTGTAACTATAGTGGTAAACTATATTTGCAAAGATACCTTAGTTCACAGACAGCCTCTGCTGAGAAGGAGACAGAAATCTTGCAGAACTGTAAAGGGAGGGAAGAGCAGGGGTCAATGAGAGCTAAGAGAAAGGAAAGAAAAAAGAGCTTCTAATGTTGGGGCTGGTGATTTTTGAAGAAGCAATAGTAGTATTGCGGCTTCCAAAAATTTCTGAACTAGGCCTAGCAATCTTAGGCAATATGGCTAATGATACTGATTGCTGTTGTTCACTCACATCTGGAAAACCAGAAATTGTCCAGATTTGCTCTGAGGCAAGGGTGGTTAACCTATGATCCTCTTTTTGTGACATGCTCAAGGAACCAAGAATGATATGAGAAGCTACCTCAGAGTGGTTTCCTTACTGGTGCTCACCTGTAGACAGGAATCTTGCCAGACTAAAGCACAAATCTGCAAAAACTATTAGATATGTCATATGAAAGGTAGGGGGGAGCTGCCTTTGCTCTTTTCCTGCATACTAAAGATTTCTAGCTGAACTGTCTCTTTGTTCCTCCTGTGACTCTGTTCTACATTCTGCCATATTTTGCGGCCTTCAAAACTAACTGTAATTGCTAAAAATGCCATTTTAAGATGGGGAAACTGCAGCAGATTTTAAAAGAAGAGTATGACAAAAAAACACCCAAACCTTCAAGAAATTCACCTCTGCCAACAAAAATGTTGCATACCCCAGTCTAAGAATCCAATGGCTCAAAAAGAGAAGGATCAATTTCCCATGTGGTTCTCGTACACTTCTGCACCTGGTTGATTATCCTTGTTAGACTATGTGTATTTTTCCTGGCCTCCACCATGCCTCTCAAGAGAACACACAGTTATATACATAACCAGAATTGTTTATGAATCAGAATAGCTTTTTAGGATCGTTAAGAAGAATATGCTGTTTGTAAGCAATAGTTCCTATTCATATCTTCTTCCATAATAAATCTTCCACCAATCTTTTCTTAACAACAGTGGTTTTTCCACTGAGAGCTATTATTTTTAAAAAAATGGATAATCAACATCACTCATACCAAAATATGCCATTCTCCTGAACCAGTGCAATTAGGTCATTATGAATTTTGAAATCTAAATGATAATGCATAAACAAAACAAGAGATAGAAAATATTGAAAAGAAATTAAGAGAAACATTCCTGTTTTCTCAGTTCCAAATATGGAACCTATTGAAAATTATCATCTGACCATGGTAGTAAAATAATGGCAGGAATTTAACTTCATCTTGTATCTGTTTATGACAGGAGCCTTGAGTTAACCATAATTCCAAATTTATTAAAATTGAATCAAAAAAACAAATAAAGAATCAGAAAAAAGAATAAAATTAAGACAATATGTACATGTACATGGAATAATCTATTTTGTTTATTTTATATTATTTCTTTTATATTATAGTAGGCTATTTTTTTTAATCTGGAAATCTCTCAAATAAGTCTTAGAAATTCTGTCCAGACTCATTTATACCCTGTTTATGTCTCAGGAGAACTCTGATAAATGGTTTCAACCAAATAGAAGCTAGTCACTGTAGAAATGCCCATTATTTATGAAACTAGTAATAAATCAAAATCTAATGACCAGACATGCCGTAAGCTCCCCAAACAATGATCAAACAAATTATTTTTTTTTAAAAACTATGAGATTTAACCTACAACATTTTCTGTGTTAGGGTGTCCTGGGAGAAGTGTTTAAGCACAGTTTTCAGAATCCAGATGTGCACAGTGTAACAACCATCACAGGCAATGAGGTCTGCAAACTTTCTGTTTCTGTTCTACATTTGTGTGTACTTTTTCAGTCTGCTGTTATAGAATCTGTGAAGATATGCTCTTAGCACATGGGAGACACTCAGTGTCTTGAGAGCCATGTGGGACAAAAAGCTACTGTCAAAGACACTCTGAATCAATCTTAGAAGAGTTATCTGTCCATTCTCTATAAATCTACTGCTTGGGAAAGAGAAGGAAAAGAATGCTAGAAGCAACAACAGGAAGAATGGTTGGGAGAAAGCAGGACTTTGTTCCATCAACTTTGGACTTTGGTTGCATCTACTAATGAAATTCCACTGACAAGTCATTTTCAGAACCCATTCTATTTTTAGGTATGAGCTCAAGAACTAGAGAACCATCTGACTGCTTTTTTGATTGCCAGTCATAATTATGACTTCAGCCCTTTCTATATTGACATGGCAATAAATCTTTTTGAATCCAGTGAGAGTTATGTTTACATATACAGTATTCCACTGAAAGCTGTCATTGTTCAGCTGTCATTGTTCAGCTAATTTGTAGAATCCATGTACTTAGATGGCATATCATGACAGACATGGGAAGAGAATTAAAGAACAAATATGCCTTTTTAAAAAAAGTTTCTTACAGAGCAATTGTCATCCATTGACATACCAGAATTCAAATGATATAGCAATGCAACAAAAATACATATGAAATATATATGGAAGTTGAGATTGCAACTCTGTGTGCATGGAAATAATGCTAGTGATAAGCATGGGGCTTAATGCACTGTCACTGCAACTATTCTTTACAAGTGGATGGGTAATCAAATGTGTTTTATTGCCCCTTGATTGAAAATGGTTAAGGCTACCAAGGGTGAGATAAAGGTGATTTGGTGGGTAGAGTTGACTCCTGTTGGCTGTTATTCACTCTGGGTATTCTGGAGACATGTGTTGAAATTGTTCTTCTGGATTTACAAATAACATTTTAGAGACTATGATGAATCTCTCAGATTCAGCTGCACTTTATCTACACATTTGTTGGCTTGCTAAAATATAACTTCTCCATAACCAAGTTCCTCCCAGAGGGACAATTTAATGGAGAGAAGCATTTGCAGCCTGGTCTATCTCACAGAGGAGTCCTTTCCCTCCCCCCTCCCCACCCCCAATGTTAGAGAACTATAAATCTTCACTCGTGACATCATAATCTGTTGCTGTGGGAATGCTTGTGGTAGCACAAAGAGAGGATTACAGCCTTAACCTGTGGTAAACAGAAAGGAGAGATAGGCTCAGCAAGATAAAATGCCATCATTGCTGAGGGCGTACAGATCATCCTTACTACCATTCTCTCACATCTTATAAAACTGGTATCAGATTCCTCTGTGCTTTGTCAGAGGATTCACAGAACCTTGTTTTTAAGGGTGGGGGGGGAGAACAACAGAGACAAATGAGATTTAAAGCCTGATTAAAATAAGATGCTTGTCTCTTTTGAAGGAATTGAATGGCAATAACAGTATATGTTACTTAGAAATGCTAACATTTGCAAGGGCCCAAGCTTTAATCTGGTGTTTGAATTCCATTATAAATACTCCATTCCTTTCTTTAAGAAGCTTCTGATAATCCAACAGTAGCAGCCTAACCAGAGTGTTGCTATAGTATTATCAAAATAGAATAGAATAAGATAGAATAGAATTTTTCATTGGCCAAGTGTGATTGGACACACAAGGAATTTGTCTTGGTGCATATGCTCTCATCATAAAACTCTGAGCTGTGCGTATTTCCACCTAACCTGGCATCGTATCTGTTGTGTCTGTGTAGTATGGAAACCAACTTTGGAAAAGGTAGATCTATTCTGATATTTTGCCTGATAATCAATATTAAATCCAATAAATAAGCAAGAAGATCAACAAGGAAAGAAGCATGGGATAAATAGGCAAGTTATATCTTTCATGAGTTTGGGACGGGGTTTGTTGATCAAAAGGTCAGCAGTTCAGTGGTTCAAATCCCTAGTTTTGCGTAACGGAGTGAGCTCCCGTTACTTGTGCCAGCTTCTGCCAACCTAGCAGTTCGAAAGCACGTAAAAAAGGCCAGTAGAAAAATAGGGACGACCTTTGGTGGGAAGGTAATAGCGTTCCATGAGCCTTTGGCATTTAGTCATGCTGGCCACATGACCACGGAAAAATCTTCAGACAGCGCTGTCTCTTTGGCTTTGAAACGGAGATGAGGACCACTCCCTAGAGTCGGGAGCATATGTGCAAGGGGAACATTTACCTTTTTTATCTTTCATGAAAATGCAAAGAAACTACCATCTTAATGATCAGCCATTTGAAGAGACAAGAATACTGTGGGCAAAAATGTTTTACACAACCCATACCTGTAATACAATGCTTGAATAGCAATTGATGCATTAAAAAAAGTAGAATCTAAAACTTTCTGCCTTAGGAGCTCTGCATATATTTAGGATGAGCAGTGTGGAGGTAAAATGACAGAATGAAAAAAAGGAGCCTTTGGAAATCATTTTTTTCCTCACAGATAGACAGAAACCTGGAAAAAAAAGTCTTGCTTCAATAGATTGCAAAGATTGTTGCATATCTGCAAGGTTCAAAGTCCTTCTTTTGAATCATTTTCAGATCATGCAAAGCTGTCCTATACTGAAGCAAACCACTATAGCTATGTGTTTTGTAGAGCACAAATACTTCAGCCATAGCATCAATTTAAAAAGCAACATCAAACTTTAACAATAATACTGTCCTGCAAATGTAATGGATAGTCACTAGAAGTCAAGCTAAACATAAAGGTTTTTTTTTTTAATCTGACATGCAAAGAGTGTCATGCCTGTTGAAGAAACCTATCATGGTTAGCAGATTCCTCAGTCTCTGGAAGAAGAAGAAGAAGAAGAAGAAGAAGAAGAAGAAGAAGAAGAAGAAGAAGAAGAAGAAGAAGAAGAAGAAGAAGAAGAAGAAGAAGAAGAAGAAGAAGAAGAAGAAGAGGAGGAGGAGGAGGAGGAGGAGGAGGAGGAGGAGGAGGAGGAGGAGGAGGAGGAGGAGGAGGAGGAGGAGGAGGAGGAGGAGGAGGAGGGGGAGGAGGAGGAGGAGGAGGAGGAGGAGGAGGAGGAGGAGGAGAAGAAGAAGAAGAAGAAGAAGAAGAAGAAGAAGAAGAAGAAGAAGAAGAAGAAGAAGAAGAAGAAGAAGAAGAAGAAGAAGAAGAAGAAGTAGTAGTCTTCTGGAGAAGCACCATAACATTCCATTGTCTCCAGAAGAAGCTAGTACACTCTGAAGAAACCATTGCCCTGAATAAAGCTATAAATATATTTGCAGAGAGGAAACAATCTCCTCTTAACTAAACTAACAATGTTCTCTTTGCCTCTTTGTCCCCTTGCCACTCATTCTCAGGTTGCTCAATGTTACCAAGGACTGCCAAAAAAAATTATTGGGATCTTATCCTTACCTTGCCAGTCTTGGTGGGCAACTGACAAGTACAGGTAATGTTATAGTATATTACATTTTGAGAGACTGTTATGCTGAAGGGTACTTTGGGACTCTGAAACAGTTGTTGAAAGCTATTTGCTGTCTGGTTTCTAGGAGACAGCATGACTCCCAGCACCTTCCTTTATGTCTACCCTTCTCAACCATTCATCAACTAATGTTCTTGATGAAGACAGATAAAATCTGGGGCAGAGGGGAGGAGGAGACTATGAAATCATTACTGAAGATAAGGAGTGCTCAACCAAGCCCCGAGGGTGTATTGTTTCTGGGAGAGAACTTATATGATGAGATTTGGAATAGAAACATGCAAAATAATTTATGCTTATTTCCTGTTCCCTGCCAAGATTTTAGCATCTTTGTGCAATGTTTTAAAAAAGAGAAAGAAAACTTCTGTCTCAAAAACTTAAAGTAATGCATTAATTTTCTTCAAAGTAGGAAGTGATAGGGAGGGAAGGAGGGAGGGAGGGAAGGAGGGAAGGAAAGAAGGAGGAGGAGGAGGAGGAGGAGGAGGAGGAGGAGGAGGAGGAGGAGGAGGAGGAGGAGGAGGAGGAGGAGGAGGAGGAGGAGGAGGGAGGAGGAGGAGGAGGGGGAGGAGGAGGAGGAGGAGGAGGAGGAGGAGGAGGAGGAGAAGAAGAAGAAGAAGAAGAAGAAGAAGAAGAAGAAGAAGAAGAAGAAGAAGAAGAAGAAGAAGAAGAAGAAGAAGAAGATATATTTGCAGAGAGGAAACAATCTCCTCTTAACTAAACTAACAATGTTCTCTTTGCCTCTTTGTCCCCTTGCCACTCATTCTCAGGTTGCTCAATGTTACCAAGAAGGACTGCCAAAAAAAATTATTGGGATCTTATCCTTACCTTGCCAGTCTTGGTGGGCAACTGACAAGTACAGGTAATGTTATAATATATTACATTTTGAGAGACTGTTATGCTGAAGGGTACTTTGGGACTGTGAAACAGTTGTTGAAAGCTATTTGCTGTCTGGTTTCTAGGAGACAGCATGACTCCCAGCACCTTCCTTTATGTCTACCCTTCTCAACCATTCATCAACTAATGTTCTTGATGAAGACAGATAAAATCTGGGGCAGAGGGGAGGAGGAGACTATGAAATCATTACTGAAGATAAGGAGTGCTCAACCAAGCCCCGAGGGTGTATTGTTTCTGGGAGAGAACTTATATGATGAGATTTGGAATAGAAACATGCAAAATAATTTATGCTTATTTCCTGTTCCCTGCCAAGATTTTAGCATCTTTGTGCAATGTTTTAAAAAAGAGAAAGAAAACTTCTGTCTCAAAAACTTAAAGTAATGCATTAATTTTCTTCAAAGTAGGAAGTGATAGGGAGGGAAGGAGGGAGGGAGGGAAGGAGGGAAGGAAAGAAGGGAGGGAGGGAAGGAGGGAGGGAGGGAGGGAGGGAGGAAGGAAGGAAGGGAGGAAGGAAGGAAGGGAGGAAGGAAAGGGTATGTTATTGAGTTTATATTTTTATATAGAAAATGAATTCCACTGCATTCATATATATTGCAGTCATAAATTTGCTGGTCTTCTTTATAAAGTATGTGTGTTCCTGCATTGAACTATCTCCATTGTTTTGGATTGGACTCTCCTGCTAGACTGATAAAAAAGAATCCTGATTTCCATAAGACTTAAGCATCATAAAATTGCTGGCCGTCTAATTTTACAAAGAATATTGACATTATACTGGGAGATGTTCTGTGATATGATATTCTGTCACATCCTAATAAAAATAAGTACAGAAATGAAGAGTTGTAAGTATCTTTTTAATCATTTTGGCATCCCATAGTAAAATGCTAAGATGCTCAATTCTAGAGAAATGTTTCTTCTCCTAAGTATGATTTAAACCACCAACACTATGGATTTATTTTTGTTGGACTGTTTCATTTTATACTGATATAAATTCTTAGGTACACATATTTTGACTTAAAACAAAGATTCATCTAGGGGTCCTTGATTTACAACCACAATTGGAACTGGAACTTACATTATTAAGTGAGCAGTAGTTAAGTGAATCCCAGCTGATTTCATAACTGTTTTTTCCATATATATAACCAAGAGAATCATTGTTAAGAGAATATGGCTTTTTCCATTGATCGCTTGCTGGAAGCCAGATGAGAAGATTGCAAAAGGTGATCACATGACTCTGGAAGCAAAAATACATGCCAATTGCCAAGTGTCCAAATTTTAATCACATAACCATGGGGATGCTAGGAGAGTCACAAATCTTGTCAAAATGTCAAAAATGGGTTCATATTTTGCCATTGGCATGCTCCCACATTGGCAGTATGAAATCTGTTGTGTGGTCCAAAGGTCTTTTATTTGTCCTGGAAATAGGAACTGAGAACTCCTTGACTGTTAACTTCAATTTGAATAAGACAGAAACAAAATTAGACAAAGTGTATGTTCCGTATCAGACTGAATGTTACCATAGGTAAATATGTACCTTGTTTCCCCTAAAATAAGACCCAACCAGAAAATAAGCCCTAGCATGTTTTTGTCAGGATGCTCGTAATATAAGCCCTACCCCAAAAATAAGCTCCAGTTAAGACTGTCAGCCAGATACATTTAGTACCATATTTCCCCCAAAATGAGACTTAACTAGAAAATAAGCCCTAATGCATGTTTTGGAGCAAAAATTAATATAAGACCCAGTTTTATTTTTGGGGAAACACAGGAAATACTTACAAAATATGTATACAAAACAAAAAATCCAGCATTACTGCTTTAAATATCTATTTATGTACATTCATCTATGGGAGAAATACAGGTAGTCGTCGACTTACAACTACAATTGAACCCAAAATTTCTGTTTTTAAGTGGGACATTTATTGAGTGAGTTTTGCCCCATTCTATGACTTTTCTTGCCACAGTTGTTAAGTGAATCACTGCAGTTGAAAAGCAAGTACCCTGGTTGTTAAGTAAATATGTCTTCCCCATCAACTTTGCTTGTCGGAAGATTGCAAAAAGTGATCAAATAGTCTTGGGACACAGCATAAGTATGAACCAGTTGCCAAGCATCTGAATTTTGCTCACTTGATCATGGGTATGCTGCAAAAGTCGTAAGTTTGAAAAATTGTCATAAGTCACTTTTTTACAGTGCCCTTGAACTAGTCACTAAATGAACTGTTGTGAGTTGAGGACTATCTCTACTGCTCATCAATTGGATTCCTTCTCTACAAATCTGTTCTGAAGTATTATCTGAAATTAATTTTGCTATCCTGTTAAGGAAGATCAGATGTAGCTACCACATGGATAGAATTGGAAACCGTTTGGAAATCTGGCATTTGTACTTAGACCGAAGTAGGACAAATCATTGTTGAAACTGATAGTAGCAAACATTTCCACTGTGTTGCCAATAAAACTATAGCAGTGGTGTGTTTTTTTTTAAAAAAAGTAAGATGCTGAGCAATAATGATGCATGAGAAGGGTTTGTGGGTGAAATGGTCAATAGCTTGAAGCTCAGCTCATGAAAGATGATGTTTCAGGATGCAGAATAGTAAACAAATAGGGATAGATTTCTGTAGGCTACAAAATAACAGTAAACAGCTATTGTAAAGTATATTGATTCTATCTAATAAAAAGAGAGAAGTATCTTAATGCATTTCGATAAAAATAAGTAACTGTGGTCATATGACAGAATCATGAATTAAGACCTTCAATCTTGCAGTCGAAGAAGATAGTCATATTATTGACAATAGAAAAGAGAAAAGATTGTGACCATAATAGAAAAATATAATCCTTGTTGACTAAAGGAAAACATTTTAGTGGATTTCTCAGGTTATCAAAGATAACTGTGCCACCAAAAATTTATCAAGCTTCATATTTATCCTGATTGCGAATGAGATCCAAAGTCCAAAAACTATTTTGAAATTTGAAAGAGGAGAGTGAAAGACAGTGGGAGGAAGGATGAGAGAGAGAGAGAGAAAGAGAGGGGGAAGGAGGGAGGGAGGGTGGGAGGGTGGGAGGGAGGGAGAGGGAGAGAGAGAGAGAGAGAGAGAGAGAGAGAGAGAGAGAGAGAGAGAGAGAGAGAGAGAAGGATTCTGCATAGATTTTGATAGCCTTGGTAGATTAATCTGCTAGTTTGAAAACATGGTTGAAAGAATTCTTTAAAATTAAACACCTTATACTCAAATTCACATTGATTGTTATAAAACCATGATCTTATGTTGACATTTAAATAAAGCATAAATGAGAGCCAATAGGATCAGATATTTCAGTCTCTCATTAGCTTACTGTCTCACTGTTCTGAAAGTCATGAAAAATCTAAACTCATTCCATCAACTATATTTAGATATGTCTTGCAAAACCATTCTATCCAGTTCAGGAAAACTGCAGGTGAAACAGTGCATATGACCCACGGTGGTACAGTGGTTAGAGTGCAGTACTGTAGGCTGCTTCTGCTGACTGCCATCTGTCTGCAATTTGGCAGTTCAGTTCTCACCAGGTTCAAGGTTGACGCAGCCTTCCATCCTTCTGAGGTGGGTAAAATGAGAACCCAGATTGTTGGGGGCAATATGCTGTAAACCGCTTACAGGGGGCTGTAAAGCACTTTGAAGCAGTATATAAGTCTAAGTGCTATTGCTATATGGGTATATAAGATCTCTTTCCCAATCTGTTTTGTGCCTTCAGGTCTTCTATAGATAGCTACAAAGAACCTATAAAAGAAGGCCATTTTAACAAAACAACTTTTTGTGTTAGTTCCTTTTCAGGTTAATGATTGGATGCATGGCAACATGTCTTACAACCACATTTAAAATGGTCTCTTGTCCTTAGATATGGTACCAATTAGATCAGGCAAAGAGAGAAAGTACACAAGCAAAGGAACAGCATTTTGGGCTTATGGCCTATAGAGGAGATTTATAGCTTTCCTCACCTTCCAGCTTCTGTAGTGGCAATCCAAGGCTACAATTCCCAACCTGTCAATATTAGGAAACTGAAAGGCAGTGAAGAATCACTGCTATGGAATGTAGGAAGCTTTGAGAATTTTTATAAATATCTTTGTAATTCTTTAATAAGCCTTCAGAACGCTTGTCCTCAACCCTGGTTGTCAAAAAAACAAAGTTCACAAACATATCTGCAGAAATATAAGGAAATATACTGTCTTTTCTAATTATAAAGAGGGGCAAGTTATTGTTTAAAGAACACTCTCTACGAAACCTGAGAAGGAAAGACAATGCATTTCATTATTGACCAGTTGGAAAGATTATCAAACAGATCTGATGGTTTTCAGTGAACCTTGCAAAGACATAAACATGGTCATGACCATAGCCTCTTAATATCAATATAGCAAATAGCTAAAATATCAGTCTCCCATATACTTTAAACAGGATGAGAAAGAGAATGAGATAGAAGAGGAGATAGAAGAGGATAGAAGAGGAAATAGAAGAGGATAGAAGAGGAGATAGAAGAGGATATAAGGATAGAAGAGCTCAAATACTGGATTTCCAAGTAGATTTCTGATAAGGCTGCTGCATAGAATGTCAAGTCCATGGCAGGAATTCAATGAGTTTTATAACATTACAAGTGCAGTGAAAACTGTCAACAAACTAGTTTTCTTAAATCAAGAAATGCCAAGTGTGTTCTGATGGGACTAGAAAGATGTTTGCCTATTATTGATTAGATTAAGCATACAGTTTTGCAATATTGCCCGAAAATGTATTTAAGAAAATCACTTTTAAAGGATATCTTGGAAGCAAGTCCAGTTAAAATCAATATAGAGTATATCTATGTAAATACAGTTAAGGATCAAGTTGTTCCAAGTAAAGCATGAGACCTGAGTTGCTGTTGCACTATACTTTCTTGTTGTTTTTTTTCTTTTGGACATGATTTGCTTCTTATCCAATATATTATATATTATAAATCCTTCCATTTCCCAACATCCAGTCAGAGCTGAAGAAACTTCTTGGATGAGAAGTGAAACATTCTTTCTTCAAAAGAAAAAACAAAGTCCAGTTGACTCCTGAAAAAGCATGTTTGGGACAACCATGACCTGGATGACTGAGAATCTCCATAGACTTTTAACTATAGACTTTGGGATGAACGCCCTTTGAATGGTATGAGAGTATGAACAGATTTCCAGAAAAAATGCAGACTATGGGAACTATTTGCATTTCAGTTTGAGATGCAGACAACACAGACTCATCCCCAACATCCTGTGTCCATCTTCAACAGTGAAAGTCACAGGGCAGAAAACATCCTGCAGCCAAGAAGGCTTCACAGCCATTTGCTCTATTCAGGTGACCCTGAGGACACAGATAAACCTCAGCAAGTCTTTAAAAGAATGCAAATGTCCAGCTGTCTGCAAGGAATTTAAATCCTTCCATTCCCCACTATCCTGTCAGAGCTGAAGAAGCTTCTTGGATAAGAAGCAAAACGCCTTCAAAAGAAAAAATACGCCTTCAAAATAAAAAATAAAAAAGTCCAGTTGCCTCTTGAAAAAGCACCTTTGGGACCACCATGACTTGGATGACTGAAAATCTCCACAGACTTTTGCACTATACTAGGCCTGTCAAAATGGCAGCCTGTGGGCCGAATGTATCATGCCCAGGCCACATCCAGCCCAGCTCCACAAAGGCAAAAAAGTCATAATACATCACGATACATCACATGACACGATCGAGTTTGACAACGATGCACTATAGCTGTGATGGCGAACCTATGGCACATGTGCCACAGGTAGCACATGGAGCCATATCTGTGGGTACACAAGTGTTGCCCTAGGTCAGCTCCAGCATGCATGTGCGCACCGGCCAGCTGATTTTCAGGCCTTCTAGGCTGTTTCTGCCCTCCAGAGGACATCCGGAGGGATTGGGAAGGCCGTTTTTCACCCTTCCCAGGCTCCATAAAAGCCTCTGGAGCCTGGGGAGGGCAAAAAATGGGCCTACTGAGCCCACCGGACATCATGTGCCAGAAGCGTGGGGCACAGGTGTGACTTGCCCACACTCCCCTCCGCTTTTGGCACACAATGGCAAAAAGGTTAGCCATCACTGCACTACAGTTTTAAAAAGGCCATGAACTTGAAGTTTTATTACAGACATTTAGCCTTCCCACCTAGATACCCTTAAATATATAGACTTCAGTTCCAGGGTTTAGAATGATTATCATTCTGGGAACCATAAATCTGCAGGAAACTTAGATTGTGGAATGGTATTGTAGAGTATCAAAGCAGATGGAAGGTTATCTCCAAGTATACAAGTGTTGTGTATTTTAAGTAGAATTAAGGCAATGTGGTGTACAGAGGAAACAGATGTTGTCTTCACAGTGAGAGAAAATTGACCACAAATTACTGCTTACTATACATATCATATGTGGCTTTCCTACTGGTTGTGTAACTTCTACTCAGACAACAAGGGAAACTTCCTAGAAAGACAGATTGTGTGCTCTAATCTGATATAAACCAATAACAAGCCACCTTGGCTTCCTATGCTGGAGAAAATCAGCCATCATTTTCCCCATTAAATGATCGTAAATAGAAATAGAGGTGGAGTTTGGGTGCCATTATAAATAAAATCCAGAATAATTGCTGGTTTTGGATCAGTTTTGTGACTTTTATTTAGTTTAGAACTGAAAGTACTTAAGGTCCTTTTAGAACATTTTACTTGGAGACATAAAGAGCCGGCAGGTCAATATCATCAAGGTAAGTAGGTGGTCTGCTACATGTCCAAGTCCCTCAAACTATCTTCTTGCCACAATTCTATAAAAGACATTGTAAAAAAATGTCTTCAGAATGTTCTTGTAATGACATGCCAGACTGGACAGATTAATCATCATTCATCACAGATGGGGTTGGAAGCCCACTTATCTTAATGCGCAAAATGCAAGCCTCCACTTAGTATGGCTTGACACAGTCTCAGTAGTTCCTTTTAACCTGAAAAAAAAACCCAGGAAAATGTGCTGATGCCCAAACCCTCCAATGACTGAATACTTAGGATCCCCTGGTACATTTGATTAAAGCCAATGATCAATACTCAACTTTGAGAAAAAACTGGTGTAGGGTATATAACAGATGACATCCCATGAATAAATAAACTTTGATAATGGCACTTGTCTTACAACAGAGTTCATGTATAATTGAGCACAAATAATGCCCATTAAAGAACACCTAACATGCTCACTGCCAGAGAGAAAGAGAGAGAGAGAGAGAGAGAGAGAGAGAGAAAGAGAGAGAGAGAGAGAGAGAGTTAATTGATTTCAGTCTTCTGAGAATTCTCTCATAATAGGAATAAGAAAAACAGTTGTCTACAGTATATAATGAATGTAAAGTACCTGTTTGGTGCATTATTTTGGTTTCTTTCAATTGCCATTTAATGGATTCTTTAGACTCTAAATTCTTTAACTGGCTAAAGGCTTTAGATAGGTCTCATACATACAGGGGAGAAAAATGGTCTAGGATCTGATCCAATTTTTACTGAAATCAAAGAGAGCTCACTTTGGTCTATGCTGGCTTCATGGAACAGCCAATCTCTTTCTGCTTGTAAATGTATTTAAGTGAATCGAAATAGACTCAAATGGACACTTGAGGAAGAATAAACTTTGTGCAAATTTCAGAACTGGAAAAAATAGTGTAGCTGTCTATTCTTTAACAGACCATTTCTGTATACTGTAAACTCCATCATGCTTCCTTTTCCATTTTTGCTTCTTCTTCATATTTGAAGATGGTTAAGTTCAAAGCTGGTAATATTTCCTTCCTTTATCAGGTTAAAAAATGCTGTGTTGAACAAAAATTAATAATAGGAGTATTGCATGTATATTTAATTTCAGGATCACAGTGTTGAAATCAGAGTGAAATTTCATATTCTATGAAAATTGCATACTAGCATTCTATTTCATGTCTACATTTACAAGGTATATGACAAGCTGCTTTTTTTTTTTACATTTTTCATGGTTCTCTGACACAGACACAGCATTTCTTATACAGCCATCTTTTATGTCTGCCACTTTTCAAGGTGAATTGAGCTTTCAAACAAATTGGCCAGCAACAAACAGGCAGATAGGTATCAAATGGGTAATTTCTTTCATCTCCAGAAAGGAAACATTTAAGCATTTCTTTTACGCAATATTTTCAGTCTCCTTCTCTGAAAGATAAGTAGACAGACCCAGGTAAAATTTAGAGAAGGTATTCAACTTTTTATTTATTTATTTATTTATTTTGTCACAACAATATATGTAGGTATCATACAAAAAGATTATATAGTATATAAACACATATATGAGTAAATATTAGGAGGTATAAGCATATATATATATAGGAAGAAGAAAAGAAAAACAATAGGACGGGAACGGTAGGCACGTTTGTGCGCTTATGCACGCCCCTTATGGTCCTCTTAGGAATGGAGTGAGGTCAATAGTAGAAAGTTTTTGGTTAAAGCTTTTAGGATTATGAGAAGAGACAGAGTCAGGTAAAGTATTCCAAGCACTGATGATTCTGTTACAGAAGTCATATTTTCTGCAATCTAGATTAAAGCGGTTGACATTAAGTTTAAATCTATTGGTTGCTCTTGTATTATTGCAATTAAAGCTGAAGTAGTCTTTAACAGGAAGAACATTACAATAGATGATTCTGTGAGTTAAACTTAGGTCTTGTCGAAGGCGACAGTGTTCCAAGCTTTCTAAGCCTAGGATTTCAAGTCTGATGGGATAAGGTATTTTGTTGTTTTCAGAGGAGTGAAAAACTCTTCTTGTAAAATATTTCTGGACACGTTCGATTGTATTGATCTCAGAGATGTGGTGAGGGTTCCAAACAGGCGAGCTGTATTCTAGAATTGGTCTAGCAAATGTTTATATGCTCTGGTTAGTAGTGTGGTGTTTTTGGAAAAGAAGCTATGCAAGATTAGGTTTACAACTCTTAGAGCTTTTTTTGCTATGTAGTTGCAGTGGGCTTTGGCACTTAGATCATTTGACATGAAAACTTCAAGGTCTTTAACGGGATGGGGGTCGTCAGTAAGGTAATGTCCATCTAGTATGTACTAGATGGACATTACTTACTGAATATTTGATCTTCAGTTCAATTCAGATAGTCCTTGACTTACAGCAGTTCATTTAATGACCCATTAAAGTTACAATAGCATCGAAAAAAGTGACTTATGACCATTTTTCAAACTTACGATCATTGCGGCATCCCCTTGGTCATATGATCTAATTTCAGCTGATTGGCAATTGGTTCATATTCAGTGTCTTGTGATCATGTGATCTTCTTTTGTAACGTTTTGACAAGTAAAATCAATGGGGAAGCCAGATTCACTTAATAACCATGTTACTAATTTAACAACTACAGGGATTCATTTAACAAATATGGCAAGAAAAATCGTAATATAGGGCAAATCTCACTTAACAAATGTCTCACTTGGTACAAAAATGTTGGGCTCAGTTGTGGTTATAAGTCAAGGCCTATCTATAGTCAAATCTGCACATGGAACCATTTCTGCACATGATAGAACCTCAACAGCACATCTACTTTAACATTCCATCTTCAGATAGCGACTACCATTGTCATTTTCCTCTTTCACATATTCCAAACTTGAAAGTTGTGTTTCAATGTGACTGCCCCTATATAAATTTTGTTATTATTAACATTGTCATTGTAGTTATTGAGGCTTTGAGGATAAATACAGCAAGAAAAAAAACACAGTCTTTGATTTGTTCATTCAGCAAAACAAGTTGAAGTAATAGTTATCAGCCATGATCCTAGGTGGATAGACGAAAATGGAAATGTGCAGCCATGCACAGTCATTTGAAAGATAATGACATGTATGAACACATTGCACTGGTGAATTGCTGTCATGAAATATTGAGATAGGCAAAAAAAAGACAGAAATACAAAGCCATAGAGATACTATGGATACCTGTACTATACATTAGCCTACAGTAAGCACCAAAAAAGAAATCCATAGATTATTAATATTATAGAGTCACCCTTGGCAGCCACTATGCTGTCGTTACTTTATGGCTGGACTCCTGAGGACAATCTGCTCATCTTTTAGCAAATAGAATATACCGGACTCTTTTCTTTTAAGAATACATGCCTGGAAAGCATTCTTTCTATCCATGTTACTAATTTAACAACTACAGGGATTCATTTAACAAATATGGCAAGAAAAATCGTAATATAGGGCAAATCTCACTTAACAAATGTCTCACTTGGTACAAAAATGTTGGGCTCAGTTGTGGTTATAAGTCAAGGCATATCTATAGTCCAATCTGCACATGGAACCATTTCTGCACATGATAGAACCTCAACAGCACATCTACTTTAACATTCCATCTTCAGATAGCGACTACCATTGTCATTTTCCTCTTTCACATATTCCAAACTTGAAAGTTGTGTTTCAATGTGACTGCCCCTATATAAATTTTGTTATTATTAACATTGTCATTGTGTTTTTGTGTTATTGAGGCTTTGAGGATAAATACAGCAAGAAAAAAAACACAGTCTTTGATTTGTTCATTCAGCAAAACAAGTTGAAGTAATAGTTATCAGCCATGATCCTAGGTGGATAGACGAAAATGGAAATGTGCAGCCATGCACAGTCATTTGAAAGATAATGACATGTATGAACACATTGCACTGGTGAATTGCTGTCATGAAATATTGAGATAGGCAAAAAAAAGACAGAAATACAAAGCCATAGAGATACTATGGATACCTGTACTATACATTAGCCTACAGTAAGCACCAAAAAAGAAATCCATAGATTATTAATATTATAGAGTCACCCTTGGCAGCCACTATGCTGTCGTTACTTTATGGCTGGACTCCTGAGGACAATCTGCTCATCTTTTAGCAAATAGAATATACCGGACTCTTTTCTTTTAAGAATACATGCCTGGAAAGCATTCTTTCTATCCATCATAAACGTTAATAACTCAGATTCATCAAGGTGCTTCTTATCCTGAAATGTAGGTGTGGAAGATGAACTGAAATATAGGATTCTTAATTGGATTACACTAAGAATTTGGGGCTCAGGGGCTAGGACGTTGAGCTTGTCGATCGAAAGGTCGGCAACTCAGCGGTTCGAATCCCTAGTGCTGCCGTGTAACGGGGTGAGCTCCCGTTACTTGTCCCAGCTTCTGCCAACCTAGCAGTTTCGAAAGCATGTAAAAATGCAAGTAGAAAAAATAGGGACGACCTTTGGTGGGAAGGTAACAGTGTTCCGTGCGCCTTTGGCGTTGAGTCATGCCGGCCACATGACCACGGAGACGTCTTCGGACAGCGCTGGCTCTTCGGCTTTGTAACGAAGATGAGCACCGCCCCCTAGAGTTGGCAATGACTAGCACGTATGTGCGAGGGGAACCTTTACCTTTACCTTTACCTTTACCCTAAGGATTTGGGGATGTTATGCATAACATGGATTATTAGTTCATCCTAACTTTGGATAGTTTTTGGGCTAATTTCTTTCCTCTGATTTACCTAAGAAGGAGCATAGTATCCTGATGAATGACCCAACTTGATGAAGGAACCCTTTTTTGCTATCAATTGAGTTATATATATAGCTTTGAAGTTTCCACTTTGTGCAGAGATGATATCTGAAAGATAAACAATGAAAGACCAAGGGTTTTGGCTTTGAAAACTTTAGAAAACCCTAAGTATTTAAAATCCATCATTGTGCAACTAATACTTCTAGTTTCATGGAAGAATGACCTTCAACCACAAAGTAAGAAATCAGTTCTGTTCCCAGAAAACTTGTCACAGTTGAGCAAAACTTCAAGTGTCTCTAGCATCACCTCTGTTGTGTCAGAACACCCTAGGGGGAAGGAAAGTACACATATCAGAGAGTGCTATATTGGGAGAAAGGGTGGCTCAAGGGATTGGAATCAGAATAAAAAATCTTTCATGAGGTCACTGTTTTCACTTCCAACTCATCTAATGACTTTTGATTGGCGACTGAGATGGTGTTAGTGCTGTTCAAAAAGGACATGTGTCACCATTATAGGAACAAGAAGCACTAATTGGCACTCCAGTTCTAATAAAAGATGGGAGGCCAAAGACTCAGAGAGTACAGAGGCTGAACTTATCCTCACTCCTCAGCCTACATGTTCTCCTGAGGAGTTCAGGATACTGACAAGGTAATTGTAAAAATTCACACTGATACTCTGCACTGGAATACAGGGGAGGGAAGTCCCTAAAGATGTCTGTCTGACATCTTTAATGAGGTCCAACCTCTGAAGAGCAAGAAAGGGAAACAACACTTTGTACCAGCAAAGGAAATTTCCCCAATTAGGGTCTAATATTTCCTACAGAGAAAAATCTCACAGACTCAGCAGACTGTGGAAGAAGAGAAGCAGATCTTTGTAGTGCTCCCTATCTCCTTAGTTGGTCCAATACTCCTTTTGTAAGCAAGGTCGATTGATTTATTTCTCTGAAGCATAAAGAGCTACACAGTTCTAAAAACTGTTTGAATGAAGAAAGGACCAGAATTGGCTTCCTTGCCAGATTAGAGAGAGAGAGAGAGAGAAATCACAGTTTGCTTTAATTGTAAAGACTGAATCAGAAAGTACTTTACTGCTCTTTAAGACTAGTCCTAAACTCCAGGCAAGTCAGTGACCCCATGACAAAGTAAATTGGCAAATGGTAGATCAAAAAGAGTAGATTAGGTGGTTCACTGGCAGGAAATGCCGACTGCCACTATGGAGTGATAAAAGAGCAAAGAACACTCTTAGCAGAAATAGTTGGAACATGCAGTGGAAAACTGGGTATCTCTGCAAACAACATGAAGTTATTGATTGCCTAGCAGCACCTCACTTTCATAGGGTGAGTGACAAATGTCAGGAGTATTTGCAAGTCAGTAAACTCATTAAGATGATATAGATACTACTAGGATAGATCACTGGAGATAAGTGTGTGTCCACACTTCTTCTTTTAGTGCATTCTAGTCTCCCAGCAATTAACTTGCATTTTATTGCTCTGCCATGCAGAGAGTAATTGATCCCCTATCAAAAAGTGATGCTTCTTCTTAAATCAGTGTCAGTTACTTTCTTGTACATGTTGTCATTATTGTCTCTTAAGTCAACCCTGTCTCCTAGTGACCCCAGAGAAAAGGCCCTGCAATTTTACTGGCAATAATAAAAATGTTCAGAAGTAGTTTTCCCTTGCCTTCTCCCAAGAGTGAAGAGGAAGTAGACATGACCCAGAGTCACTCAGATGGCTTCAAGCCTAAGGCAAGACTAGAATAGAATAGAATAGAATTTATTGGCCAAGTGTGATTGGACACACAAGGAATTTGTTTTGGTGCATTTGCTCTCAGTGTAGATAAAAGAAAAAGGGAAAAAAATACCTTCATCAAAGGTACAACATTTACAATACAAATGATGGTCATAGGTTGCAATTTAACCCTTAATGATAGCAACAAAAAGTTACAGTCATACAGTTATAAGTGGAAAGAGATTGGTGATGAAAATGATAAGAAGATTAATAGTAGTGTAGATTTAGTAAATAGTTTGACATTGTTGAGGGAATTATTTGTTTAGCAGAGTGATGGCCTTCAGGAAAAAAACTGTTCTTGTGTCTAGTTGTTCTGGTGTGCAGTGCTCTGTAGTGTCGTTTTTTGTTTTTTGTTTAATTTACATTTATATCCCGCCATTCTCCGAAGACTCAGGGCGGCTTACAGTGTGTAAGGCAATAGTCTCATTCTATTTGTATATTTACAAAGTCAACTTATTGCCCCCCCAACAATCTGGGTCCTCATTTTACCTACCTTATAAAGGATGGAAGGCTGAGTCAACCTTGGACCTGGTGGGACTAAAACCTGCAGTAATTGCAGGCAGCTGTGTTTTAATAACAGGCTTCTTACAGTCTGAGCCACACCGCGTTTTGAGGGTAGGAGTTGAAACAGTTTATGTCCAGGATGTGAGGGGTCTCTTTTTGATTTGTGCAGTATACAGGTCCTCAATGGAAGGCAGGTTGGTAGCAATTATTTTTACTGCAGTTCTAATTATCCTCTGAAGTCTGTATCTTTCTTGTTGGGTTGCAGAACCAAACCAGACATTATAGAGGTGCAAATGACAGATTCAATAATTCCTCTGTAGAACTGGATCAGTAGCTCCTTGGGCAGTTTGAGCTTTCTGAGTTGGCGCAGAAAGAACAGTCTTTGTTGTCTTTTTTTGATGATGTTTTTGATGGGGTTTTTTTTTTTTGCATTTATATCCCGCCCTTCTCCAAAGACTCAGGGCGGCTTACACTATGTCAAGCAATAGTCTTCATCCATTTGTATATTATATACAAAGTCAACTTATTGCCCCCAACAATCTGGGTCCTCATTTTACCTACCTTATAAAGTATGGAAGGCTGAGTCAACCTTGGGCCTGGTGGGACTTGAACCTGCAGTAATTTCAAGCAGCTGCTGTTAATAACAGACTATCTTAGCAGTCTGAGCCACTCAAGGACTGTCCATTTTAGATCTTGCGATATGATAGAACCTAGAAATTTGAAGGTTTCTACTGTTTATACTGTATTGTCAAGTATTTGAGAGGTGGAAGTATGGAAGGGTTTCTCCTAAAGCCTACCACCATTTCTACAGTTTTTAGTGTGTTCAGTTCCAGATTGTTACAATAGCACCACAAGGCTAGTCGTTTGACCTCACGTCTATATGTGGATTCATCATTGTCTCGAATGAGACCAATCACTGTTGTGTCATCTGCTAACTTCAGTAGTTTAACAGATGGATTATTGGAGATGCAGTCATTGGTATACAGAGAGAAGACAAGTGGGGAGAGCACACAGCCTTGGGGGGGCCCTGTGCTAATTGTACAGGTATCTGAAGTGATCCCGTTTACCTGCTGCTTCCTGTTTGTTAGGAAGCTTGTGATCAACTTACAAGTCTGTTCCGGTACCTGTAGCCGGTTTAGCTTAGTTAGAAGAGTGTCTGGAATGATGTTATTGAATGCTGAACTAAAGTCTACAAAGAGGACCCTTACATAGGTCTTTGGAGATTTAAGATGTTGTAAGATGTAGTGCAGAGACTAAATGTAAATGTAAATGTAAATGTAGTGCAAGACTAAAACTGATGGTCTCTTGGTTTCAGAACCAGGGCCTTCACCACATTAGACCAATTTGGCTTTCATTCTCACATCCTTGGAATCTCCACATGCAAATACGTAAAAATCCTTCAGGTGCTTGATCTTCATGCTATTATTTTCAACAGGTCATTTAGGACCACCTATTTACATTCAGAGCTGAAAGAGCTATAATACATTCCTCCAGATTTATAGAGCTGATTCATGTGACAGCGCAATTGAACTGGGAATCATATAAAGTAAGGAAATATTTCATTATTGAAGAAGATCCTGATTCATAAACTCTTCCCTTCTCCAATTTTCATGATTACGTTATTAGCTAGTGTCCTTTCAGTGTTACCCAAGAAGTCCACAATCATCATGACCAAGTCCTTTGTTATGAGCGAAGCCTATACTTTAAAGTGTGACTAATATTCATCATAACTGCCTTACCGTCTGCTTCCCAATATTAAACAGACGGCTTCAGTTATTTCTCTCTTTCTTCTTGATTCCATTAAAATAAAACAAAAAACAGATATCTAGTTGACAATTGTAAAAGAGACGAGGGAGGCTCTAAGATCACTGAAAATTCAATTTATAAAGTCCAACATATATTCTTTGTGAGAAATGCAGGTAAAAGCAAGACAACCATCTGTTCTCAATGAACGATGGTATCATTTGAGAAGTACAACCTCCCTGGGCAACTGACTTGCAGTTTTGCAGTTTGGCGAGGACAAATTTGCCAGATGTAAGCAAAGAAAGGCTCACAAACACCTGCTACCTCCTGAGAGTTTTGTGAAAATGAGGTGCTACATCTCCTGAGCATAATCTTGACAAATGTATTTTGTAAACAAAGGCTACGTGCACTTGCACACACATGCACGCATCCATGCGCACACATTTTGTACTTCCAGGATGAAAAACATTTTATGCATAGGAAATTAGGGAAAGACTTTAATTAAAGTCAAATCCTCTGGGGAGGAGAAAGGCCTTGGTCTGTTTTTGTTCTGTTCTTACAAAGTTTGTCTTCTTTCTTTGTCTCATCTCTGGGCTTCCTGTCAGCTCAGAAAGCTGGTTCTACATGGCAATTATATTACTGGCAGCTGTTAAGCTTCTCATGAACCTATTAGGAAAACTACACACATGGTAAACCTAGAGGAGTGAGTTTTACAGAATTTCTATACTGAAAGGTCTGTCTAATTATAGCATCCTTAAATTCTCTAATGAAACCCAACATTTTAGCCTCTCTGCTATCACAGTTTCTTGATCAAGACAAGAAACATACAAGAGTCCTAAAAGAAAATGATAAAAACAATAATTTTCATCTCCTTACTCCTTATCTCCTTCCATTTCTTATAGGACTGCATCTGCCTTATTGTTCAGCAGATGGCCTAATAGTAAGTCACTATTAACAAATTGTAAAAAAGAGCTATATTAGTATCATGTGACCACCAATTTAAGTTGCCTAATAGTTTATAGTACATCATATTGAAAGGGATGAAGTCATGTTTCCCGCTGCAAGTTTTTTACATTCTTAAAGTACTTTGCAACAGTTCCTCTACAAGGCAGACAATTGTTTTGGGGGGGGGGGAATTGGAGACCATTTCATTTTTAAAAAACTATGTTTTTCAAAAGACAACATCATAATAAGTTCTTTCCACTCAGGATAATTCAGAGGAATATGGCAAGAGAGCAGAGAATAGTATCTTTGAGATTCCAGTAGGACAATTTAATTTAATTTATTTAGACATTTAACCTGCCCTGCTTCTGGCAGCTCAGAGCAGGTGGCAACATTAAAACCAATTTATAACATAGCATTTAAAATGTTGTGTGATAAAAATTTGCATGATAAGAGAACAGTTTAATTTAATTTACTTAGATGTTTACTTTGCCCTACCTTACAGGGCTCAGAGCAGGTGGCAAATTTTAGTACTTATTTGTCATAATTATGTCTTTGATTGTTGTTTATAACTATGTTTATGTTGTCTTGTAACCTGCCTTGCCAGCAACTGCTGGTAAACTCTAAATATATATAAAAAAATAGTTGTACACATTATTTATAATTAACCATTAATATATTAATTAACAAATATTAAGCTATTAGTTCATAACAGCAATAAAACACTATAACATTGAAACATATTTGTAATAAGCCTAGTTCACTAGCTAACTTCATAAGTAAGCATTTTCTTTTAAAATGAAAGTAATTTTAAAAATAACAATTATTGTTTTGCCTTGGTCAAATATCTTAGGAAGAGCTGCAAGAGCTATAATATCTCACAAAAGAAGTTTACTTGCCATGTTTAGCAGGATCGGTCAGCTGCATTGAGTTTTAAAAGAATTGATGAACTGCTTAGAAAATTTGCAAATGGCATAAAATGGGAATGCTTAAACAACATCCAGGATGGCTGGAGATTCCAATGTAATATGGGCTGAGAGGAACAAGATGTCTTTCAACAGGAAAAAATGTAGGTGATGCATTTGAGGGAAAAATATAAGGCCCAAAAAAAGGATGGGTCATTCATGGCAGGTAAGCAACATATTGGAGAAAGAGTATATGCACATTGACAACAATTTATAGATGAGCCAGTAGTATAAGCCAGCTACACTTTTGAGATGCACTAGAAGAAACATTCCATAAACAACATCTAAAGATCTTTAGTCTCTTTTGCTCTTCACTGGTGAGACCACACTTGAAATACTCTGTATAATTCTGGGCTCTGCATTTTCAGAAGGATGCAGACAAGTTAGAACTGTTCTAGAGCAAGTAATAAATGGTATAGATATTTGAAGATGTGCTAAAGAACCTGGGATGTTCAGCCTGATATGGTATCGGTACTTGAATACATAAAAAGTGCCATAATGAAGATAGTCAAAAATTCCATTGCTATATTATATTGGGGTCAAGCCAGTGGAAGGATTCAAGTAATTTAACAACCGGTTCTCTGCCTTAATGATTTCTTCCAACAACCAGTTTGCCAAACTGCTCAGAAAGTTAACAACCAGTTCTCCCGAAGTGGTACAAACTGGCTGAATCCCACCACTGGGTCAAGCTACTCAGATTTTGCTGAAATATAAGCAAAACCTTTCTGGCAGTATGATCTGTAGATCAGTTAAACAATCCCCCTATATGGGTTGTCCATTTAAGAAGTCTGGAAAACTGCCTTTTAAAATGGTTTAATGGGTTTTCTTGCAGAGAGCAGAGGACTGAATTATATCAGGAGTTCCTAAATGTTTCAGCTTGTTGACCTTTTCATGAAGACTTCATCAACCTCCAAACATTTATTATATGAAAATAATTTAATAAATACTACTTTAATAGTACTATAAGTAACAACAATAGCAACAATGAATAGTCTCATTGACCCTTAAAAGTTGACCTTGACCACTTGGGGTCTTTGGATTCTGGACTAGATGGTCCTTTCTGACTGTATAGTTTTGTGATTCTACAGTATGTTTAAGTGGGGGGATAAAGCAAGAATAGTCTCTCTAGCTTAGTTAACTAGCAATATGATATCACATACTTCCTGTAAGCAACTGTAGGAAGTTAGCACCTCTCCTAGAAGAGTGAAATATTTTAGGAAATATTATAAAGGCAGAATATTATATTTCCCTGGATGAGAAATGGAGAAACATGTTTTAAAGACAAAGCAGCTTCCTGCCTCCCCCCACCTTTGTCAATGGACCTGAGGCAGAAACTCATTCCCCTCTCCACCTTCGTCAATGGGCAATCATCTGCAACACAATAGGACTCATCTAGCAACAGAAACTCACCACATGGTAAGACTCAAGCAAGCTTGAGAGACAACCTACAGAGTTAGGTAAGACCATTAGACCACCTGGGAGTTTGACAACCAATCAGGATACATTTCTTATACAGGAACAGGAAACACTAAGGTGGGGCCCCGTAGAGGGTATAAATTCAGGCACTCTCAGCATCTTGCTCTCTTCTTCTTTCCTCTCTTTGGTTCTTCACCCAACACCTTGAACCATGTAATCTCCTTCTCTACTCAGGAATTCAAGCCATGTGATTCCTGTCCACCATTAAACCATCTTTCCAAGCAGTGTCCATGTTTCCAGTGTCTTTTTCCCCACTTGGAACTGAACCCAGGATATTTCTTCCAACACAACCTTTTCCAATATTTCCAATATCTTTCTCACTCAGACTAACAGACAAACAGTTTGAAGAGACCTTAGAGGTGTTTTTAGTCTAACCCTCTGCACAAGCAGGAGACCCTGCCTACACCATTCTGGACAAATGACTGGACTTCCAGTTATGGAACACCCACAATTTTTGTAGGCAATCTGTTCCATTGATTAATTGTTCTGTCAGGAGATTTCTCCTTAGTTCTAGGTGGCTTCCCTCCTTGATTAGTTTCCACTATTGCTCCTTGTCCTGCCTTCTGTGACTTTGGAAAATTAAATTTATGGCAGCCCCTCTTCTTTGTAACAGCCCCTCAAATATTAAACATATTGTCACCCATGTCATATCATGTCCCTCAATATTGGTAATATTGATAAACATGATTTAAGACTGTCCTAAGGCCTTTAATACTTTTCTTTGTTTATTTTTATGCATTTGCTTGCTTTTGAAAGGTTCTTTACTATTTTTTCTTTTAGGAACCTCACTCACTTTTTGCAATGATCCTGCTACTTTTCTCCTAGCCCTTCCACTTTTTGAGTAAATCTTGAATTTTCATAGCAGTGCATAGACTCCTAATCTATGTCCTAAATTCATTCATTCATTTCTGTTGGATAGCATGTGTTTTGTATTCAGGTTGGCAAGATAGGTATATTTGTCTCCAAGCTCCAACGACAGCAAAGAACAGTAAAATATTTACGCAAGTGAAATGTGGTTTAGGATTCCAATTTATATAAATTAGCGTCTATAGAAGTAATGTACATATATATGTTTGAATAAATTTGTATGAAAGAGACTTCATTTTATATTGCTTCATAGATAAATTGACCTAAACTGGAAACAGTAATCCAAGAGTGGTCTTAACTGTGCAGTATAAAATGATACTAGCACATCACAGGATCTTGATACTATCCCTCGGCTGATGCAGCCTAGAACTGCATTGGCTTTTTTGGCAGTTGCAGCACACTGCTGACTTATATTTAATTCGTGATCTGCAAGGACATCTAGATCCCTCTCCCAGTCATTACTGTTGAGCCAAGTACCTCCTATTATATATTTGATTTTTTTTCTGCCTAAGTGTAGGACTTTACTTTACTCATTGAATCTTATTGGATAGGGTCCAATGCTTAATATCAAAATCTTTCTGAACCCTGAGTCTGTCTTCCAAATTATTGGCAGTTTCCTCCAACTTGATGTTATCTGCAAATTTGATTTCCCCTTCTATTCTCTCATCTAGGCAAAGAGCACCTGGCCAAGACAGAATCTTGAGGTATTTCACCACATCCTTCCCTCCATGTAGATATAGCTCTGTTGAGGACTGCATGCTGAGCATGGTTGGTTAGCCAATTGCAAATCCATCCATTGGTGGTACTGTCTATCCCACATTGTTCTTTTTCACTGTGGTCTATTTTGTCAAATGCCTTACTGAAGTCCAAATATATTATATCCACAGCATTTTCATGATTCACTAATTTAGTCACTTTATCAAATAAGGCAATGAGGTTTGTCATGCCAAAATATATTTTTTTTTAATTCTGCTCTTTAAAACATATCTACATCTTAGTGGTGCTTAGAACCCGTGGTGCTTCTGACTGCTACTTCAAAACAGTGTCCAGATAAATCTAGTCTATTCTCTTTAGGAATTACTGATTCATATGCACAACCTGGACAATAAAAACTCTAACCCAATGCTGCTACTATTATCTTCACTGAAAATAGAAAGTAAAACAGTGTATCTCTTCAGCATTTCAGAAATACATGAAGATCTCAAATCAGTCAGTGTTTCTAAACGATAGAAAAATTTTCAGTACTAAAAGGATTTTTCTAAAGATAGAGGAGTCAATGGAAAAAAAATTGACAGAATAATATCATTCCCCTTTTCCCATTGTTTACAAGTTTCTGGATTAACTGAATCCTAAACTAAAAGGATAAGAGACTCATAAGACATACTATCTGAAACAAAGAGATCAGAGTCTCTATTATCTGGTATTGATAGAAGTCTTCCGATAAGAAAGAGGATGATTCTGTGCTCTTTCTCTTATAGAGGAAGTGTGTCAAAAGATAACTTAGTTCTAAAGAAATAACCTGGCCACTGCTGTTTCAAGTTTTATCATTTCTTTTATGTGTGATGGAATGCAGCAAAGTTTATCTCACCATGTTGTGTTGATAACTGAATGGTGTAATCAAGCAGCTCTTGACAATATAGTTGTATACATCAATGAATTTACAGGTGGTTATCATGTTGTAAATAGCTGTCTCTATTTTCCCCATTTTCTGGTGTTAGGAGCTATGAACACATAGAATGATGCTGAACTCCATGTGCCGTCACACCTAGACAGCACGAACAAAGATGCAGACCATGACAGTTGCATTTCAACAGTATCTGGAGCTGCAGTTCAGCAACATGATAGCGAGTTTGCTATAGAATAGAATAGAATAGAATAGAATAGAATAGAATAGAATAGAATAGAATAGAATAGAATAGAATCTGTTATTGGCCAAGTGTGATTGGACACACAAGGAATTTGTCTTGGTGCATATGCTCTCAGTGTACATAAAAGAAAAGATACGTTCATCAAGGTACAACATTTACAACACCATTGATGGTCAATATATCAATATAAATCATAAGGATTGCCAGCAACAAGTTATAGTCATACAGTCATAAGTGGAAAGAGATTGGTGATGGGAACTATGAAACGATTAATAGTAGTGCAGATTCATATTCAGATTCATATTCAGATTCAGATTCTCCTGATATTAAGATATCAGGAGACCTAAATTCTAGTCCTGGCTTAGGCAAAAAGCCAGCTGAATGATCTTGGGCCAGTTCCTCTCTGTCATCCCTAGGAAAACTCATGCAGTGAAAACCTATTTCTGAAAAACTTGCCAAGAAAAGGACTAGTCCAAGTAGTCTCCAGGAATCAATACTGACTCAAAGGCACACGCTCACACAATATCTAACATCTCTGGAAGGGTATCTCGAGTTAAACAACTGTGCTAGAGTTGTAATATTTAAAAATAGCATTCAGATATGCATAAGACTATTCAGAATAGTAATCCTCTCATTCTTTGACTTTTGGCAGTAATATCCCATTATCAGCAAAAAGAAAAAAATGGAGTGTGGGGCAATTTTAAAAAGTTCAAAAGGTGTTTATTTCTTTGGAACCTGGTGTCTATGGTTTGCAGTTTTAGATAATGATGGACCTGGGGTTTATATCAGTGGTGAAATCCTGCTGGTTCTGCCTGGCTCGTGTAAGCCAGTAGTGGCGGTGGCACATGGTTCAGCGAACTGGTAGTGTCTGCAGTGCATGGCTCCATCCACCTGCCCAGACACTGTTACGTCTTGGTTTTTAACCCTTTTTGCATGCTCAGAGGGTCAAAAATTGGATGTGATGATGGCGCACGCACTTCCGAAGCGGTAGAGTAGGTAAGTAAATTTCACCCCTGGTTTATATAGACCAGGGGTGAAATCTACTTACCTACGCACCATCGTCACATCCAATTTTTGACCCTCTGAGCATGCGCAGAGGGTTAAAAACCAAGAAGTAATGGTTTCTGGAAGTCTGGTAGTATATATATCCTACTATAGAATAGAATAGAATAGAATAGAATAGAATAGAATAGAATAGAATAGAATTTTTATTGGCCAAGTGTGATTGGACAACAAGGAATTTGTCTTGGTGCATATGCTCTCAGTGTACATAAAAGAAAAGATACGTTCATCAAGGTACAACATTTACAACACCATTGATGGTCAATATATCAATATAAATCATAAGGATTGCCAGCAACAAGTTATAGTCATACAGTCATAAGTGGAAAGAGATTGGTGATGGGAACTATGAAACGATTAATAGTAGTGCAGATTCATATTCAGATTCATATTCATATTCAGATTCTCCTGATATTAAGATATCAGGAGACCTAAATTCTAGTCCTGGCTTAGGCAAAAAGCCAGCTGAATGATCTTGGGCCAGTTCCTCTCTGTCATCCCTAGGAAAACTCATGCAGTGAAAACCTATTTCTGAAAAACTTGCCAAGAAAAGGACTAGTCCAAGTAGTCTCCAGGAATCAATACTGACTCAAAGGCACACGCTCACACAATATCTAACATCTCTGGAAGGGTATCTCGAGTTAAACAACTGTGCTAGAGTTGTAATATTTAAAAATAGCATTCAGATATGCATAAGACTATTCAGAATAGTAATCCTCTCATTCTTTGACTTTTGGCAGTAATATCCCATTATCAGCAAAAAGAAAAAAATGGAGTGTGGGGCAATTTTAAAAAGTTCAAAAGGTGTTTATTTCTTTGGAACCTGGTGTCTATGGTTTGCAGTTTTAGATAATGATGGACCTGGGGTTTATATCAGTGGTGAAATCCTGCTGGTTCTGCCTGGCTCGTGTAAGCCAGTAGTGGCGGTGGCACATGGTTCAGCGAACTGGTAGTGTCTGCAGTGCATGGCTCCATCCACCTGCCCAGACACTGTTACGTCTTGGTTTTTAACCCTTTTTGCATGCTCAGAGGGTCAAAAATTGGATGTGATGATGGCGCACGCACTTCCGAAGCGGTAGAGTAGGTAAGTAAATTTCACCCCTGGTTTATATAGACCAGGGGTGAAATCTACTTACCTACGCACCATCGTCACATCCAATTTTTGACCCTCTGAGCATGCGCAGAGGGTTAAAAACCAAGAAGTAATGGTTTCTGGAAGTCTGGTAGTATATATATCCTACTATAGAATAGAATAGAATAGAATAGAATAGAATAGAATAGAATAGAATAGAATTTTTATTGGCCAAGTGTGATTGGACAACAAGGAATTTGTCTTGGTGCATATGCTCTCAGTGTACATAAAAGAAAAGATACGTTCATCAAAGTACAACATTTACAACACAATTGATGGTCAATATATCAATATAAATCATAAGGATTGCCAGCAACAAGTTATAGTCATACAGTCATAAATGGAAAGAGATTGGTGATGGGAACTATGAGAAGATTAATAGTAGTGCAGATTCAGTAAATAGTTTGACAGTGTTGATGGAATTATTTTTTTAGCAGAGTGATGGCCCTCGGGAAAAAACTGTTCTTGTGTCTAATTGTTCTGGTATGCAGTGCTCTATAGCGTCGTTTTGAGGGTTGAAACAGTATGTCCAGGATGCGAGAGGTCTGTAAATATTTTCATGGCCCTCTTCTTGATTCGTGCAGTATACAGGTCCTCAGTGGAAGGCAGGTTGGTAACAATTATTTTAATTGTGTTAATCGTGTTTAATTATGTTCCAATAGATTACTTACATGGTTTCTCAGTTTCTTGTTTCTTCCCTTCCCTTCTGTTGTTTTTCCCTTGGATAGAACAATACATAAAGAAACTCTTTTACACTCTCTCTAAATATTTTTTTTCTATAGCTGATCTCATGATGAGGAAGGAACTAGATATTTACAGGCAGTCCATGACTTACAACCATTTGTTTAGCAACTGTCTCAAGTTATGACAACACTGAAAAATGTGACTGCTGATCCTCTCACAACTGTCATAGCATCCATGCAGTCCCATGATCAAAATTCAGGCTCTTGGCAACTGGCATGATTGCAATATCCAGGGAAATCTGACCACCATTTGCAACCTTCCCAAATGACTTCCAAAAAGCAAAGTCAATGGGGGGATCCAGATTTGCTTAATGATGCCATGTTTCATTTAACAACCACTTAACAATCCTGTCAAAAAAGGTGGTAAAATCGGGCATGGCTCATTTAAACCATCTTGCTTAGCCATGGAAATTCCAGTCCCAGCTGTGATTATGAGTTGAGAACTAGCTGTATTTGGTTAGTTATGTGTTTGAAGAAAAGCATTACATTTATAATTATATTCTCTGTTTTTAAAATACTTGAACATTCAGTGTATCATTTAGATCCACAAGTTAGACTATTGTGGTAGAATTTAAATCTTTTGACCTGCTGAGATTTTACTCAGAAAGGGCTGTGAACTGCCATGTTAGTCCACATCCTGTCCACTTTTGCACAAATAATTTCAAAGTTGCTGCACATGATGCATCATTGAACCACAGATTAATGGCCTTTTGAAAAAACTGACCCTGAATTTTTAACAGTTTGTCATAGGAACTTGATTTTAAGTTTAAAAAATGAAATTCAGTTAACATATTTACTGCCATAAGTTTCTGACTCTTAAATGAATTTGGGGCATTATTTGGGGGGAAATAATTTAATAGAGAAAACCGAATAGAATAGAATAGAATAGAATAGAATAGAATAGAATAGAATAGAATAGAATAGAATAGAATAGAATAGAATAGAATAGAATATGCACCAAGACAAATTCCTTGTGTGTCCAATCACACTTGGCCAATAAAAATTCTATTCTATTCTATTCATATTTTATTCCCCCCTCCCAAATGCACACATATATACACAATAGAAATATATAGCTCAGAGCTCACTGAGTACCTAAGACAGAGGGAGGGTGGGAGGGAGGAGGTTTTGTGGTTCCTGGTATGGTGCTTTTTAGAGAAGGAGAATGGGGAAGGAAGAGGGAGGGAGGGAGGGAAAGGAGGACAGAGAAAACAAACTGTTGGGAAATGAACATATAATTTTGCAAAAAAAGAATCATACAAAGTGTTGGAAATCCGCCTGAATTCCATATGAAATGAGAGCCAAAATGGTATAGTAATTAAGGCCCTGGACAAAAGGTTGTGGCACCATGAGTTCTAGTCTTCCCTGGATTGGACTAGTGTCTCTCTGTCTCTTTCTCTCTATCTGTCCACCTCTCCCCCCCCCCGCCCCAATCTAGCCTTTGTGGGAAAATAAGAGCCGGGACATTACATATACAATATTCAATTGTATAAAATAAAGTAGGATATATATCAAATAAATAAAGTGCCTTGGCTAGTGCCTAAATGACCTTTTCCCCACCTTTTTAACTTCTGCTGTTTTATTCCTGTTTTAACCACCTTCTATTGGAATACAACATTTATATGTTTTTAATGTTTTAATTATACACCACTTAGAATCATTCTATGAGTGAAAAAGACAATTTCCAAACTTCATGTTCATGTTATTTATTTAATGAAGAATTAAATAAATAAGCAGACAGGGCTGTCCCAAAGTAAACCTAACCAGCTACCCAACCATGTTAAAGAGAACCAAAGCACCATTTCAATATATGCCCTTTTGTTAAAATATTGGGGGAATGGCATTGCCTTTTGAACTCTTCCCAAAATTTAAAATAGTATAACATAATTTAGTGAAACTTATTAGACCACCATCTGGGGGAAAATCCTAAAATGGTTATTAATCTAGGCTGCAGAAGCTACTAGCCCTACATTAATATGATACTGAACTATCAATGGGCTGGAAAATAATGGTATTTGAAAGATTTTTTTAATGAATATATTCATTGCTTCATAAAGGGAAGTATATTTATCCAGACAGAAATAGTAGTTATTCTATTGAGGCTCACTCTCAAGTAAAAATGACATCTACAGTGTAGCCCAGCATAAGATAATCAAGCAACGGAGCTGTAAACACAGAAACAGAAAAACAAAGAAACAAGCAAAGCTATTACTAGAAGCCAGCATGGGTTTGTCAAAAACAGATCATGCCAGACACACCTTATTTCATTCTTTGAAAAAAATGACTAAATTAATGGATCAGTCAGCTACTGTAGATATAGTTTACTTAGATTTTAGTAAGGCATTTGACAAAGTAGACCACAGTGTACTTCTCGGTAAATCAAAAAATGTGGTACAGACAGCATTATTACCAGAGGGATTCATAACTGGCTGATCAACCACATTCAATGTGTAGTCCTTAATGGAACTCATCAACCTGGAGAGAAGTATGCAGTGTAGTCTAATGAAGACAAGGATGAGGGGTGACATTAGAACAGTCTTCCAACATTTGAGGGGCTGTCACAGAGGAAAACAGATTGACTAATTTTTCAAAGTATCTGAGGAAAAAACAAGAAGCAATGGATGGAAGTTTATCAAAGAGATTTTCAACTTAGAATTAAGAAGAAATAACAATTAAGCAATGGAACAGCTTGCCTCTGCAAGTTGTGGATGCTCCACCACTGGAGGTTTTCAAGAAGAGATTGGACAACTATTTGTCTGGAATGGTATAGGGTTTATGCTTGAACATGTGGTTACGCTAGAAAACTTCCAAGGTCCCTTCCAATTCAGTTATTCTGTATTCTTTACTCTTTGAGTAAAATTGCACAGAATTGCAGTCTTTGTTGGGGACGTTAAGGAATATATTCTTCAGTAAGAAAACTGGAGGATTATCATGGGAAAAAGAAACGTTTTGCAAAGCCAGAAATGTGCCCAGTGTGCTTTATAAAGCTCATGCAATTCCCTCTTCTTTTTCATTTCACTTTTAATCTGAGATTTGGTTAACAATTGCTATGGTTCGTTTCCAGGAGTTTTCCAGGAACATCTCAAGTTAATTTTTTTGTTATCACAAAGTCATGGCAGTCACTTCTTCTAATGAAAATGTATGGCCTGCACATTAGCCCAGATAGCACAGTTGCAGCAGCCGGAAGCTAAGGGAGAAAGCTGTCTCCTACTACTTTTTCACTGAAGCATCTGCTTGACTTTAGTTCTCAATACTAAAGTCATATGTTAAAAGCCTATTCCTGTTTAAGAGGTTGCTCTCCCAATACTTAGCCTGCTCCCCTTCAGTAAACACATCTTGAGAATTATTTTTCAATAATTATCTGTGACCTGCAAGTAGTTAGGTCTCATCCAAGGAAAACAATGAGGGTAGGATTATTACCTGATTTAAGGAACAGAATCATTTTAGTACTGGAACTAAATTAGCTGCACTAAATTATGGTGCCATGTCCTTATAACTGACAATGGTCACCTGCTGTTCCTTTACTGCAACTCAAGGATAAAGCTGTTTCATTTTTTAAAGAAATTCCTGCCACACAAACCTTTCCTGATAGATCAAGCAATATATTTTGGGCATGACAATGTAAAGACAATCAAAATTAAGTGTCCTTTTTCATAGAATATAAGGTCAAGTAGAATATTAAGCTTTTCATGGGAAGAAAATATGTCCTTGTTCTGCAGGAATTAAAAACATGGGCCTGAAAGGTAGCTGACTTTTAAGAAAGACAATAGAACTGCAAGCTTTATCTGTGGGAACAATAATTGCCATTTTATGGAAGCTATTTCTGTGAATGGTTTTGGAAAGGTGGATAACACTATTCTTTTCAGTAGAACTCAGCGCCGTTCATTGTTCCGAACTATTTGATAATCTTTAAATAATATTGTAATGAGCAAAGGTGATTTGATTTTTTTTAAAAAGCTCAGTAATTGGAACATTTGTCCACTGTTATATTCTTCTTATTTAAACATTTCTTAATACAAAGCCTCTAAAGTTCTATTGCAATGAGTAAGTGGAGTTCTCTGCTAAAAAGGAACAATACACATCCTTTCTTACAATTATATCTCGTTGCATAAATCTATCAGACACTGTACAAGTATGTACTGTAGATACTGTACTTCTGAACACAGAAGTATTTTGAGGACTAAAAAACAGTAATGATTGAACACTGCTTGGAATTAGCCCAGGCAACTGTGAATTTTCTCAGTGAGCTATCATAAAATTTCCCAAGAGTTCTTGTTCAAGCCTGTGATATTGGGGCACATGAAAAGGTCACATGCTCCTTCCTCATTGTATAAGTGACTGGGAATTGTATTTCTAAATGCAGTCTGTATCAGTCATAGCAGAAAATTGCTTGGGAAATCAATTCCCAGCTCCTAAAATAAATATAACTCAAAACAAGAGAGAATTTTAGATACGAAAGGGAGACAGTAGCTATGTAGCAACTGCAATAAAGGATATCATTACTGAGACAACCGTTCGGTTGTGTAGCCTAGTAGCATAGCTAGCATAGCATAGCAATGGAAATCTCACTGAGGAATCTCAAATGAAAAATAAGGGAAAAGCTGGCAGAATATTGTTGATTTCATCTCTGCTTCTTTGCCTTTGACTCGTGAAGGAAACTTCATAAATAATTATTTAAAGAACCCACAAAGAATTAGTTTGGGCAGATGAAGCTAAAAAGCTGGAGAAAGAGATGTGCCAAGTGTTTCTTCTACTCTAAAGACAACAGAGTTTCAGGACTTTGGTTCAGCTACCTGTTGTGGTCCATCAGCAGCCTAGGGAGCTGGCAATGGAGTCGGACAGCGATGAGGCTGAGGTGAGGCCAGGGCCATCGGGAAGTGAGGTGCGGACTCCAGAGCCTCCAGAGACTGACTGTAGTGAGGCAGAGGAACAGGAGGAGCCTGTTCCTAATGCACACATGAGAAGAGCTGGCAGAAGGCAAAAGCAGCTCAAGCAAAAAGGACAACTCAGGAGAGTTGATTGGCCCCTCCCATAAGGTTTAAAACAGACCAGCACCAGTGTTTCAGCTTTGCCGAAAAACAATGTTGGTAGCTGCATCTTCTGCTTCGTCTATCTCTTGCCTTTATTTTTGTGACTTCTGAACGTTTGCTAAAAAAGGCCCTTGGCAGTTTGCATAATTGGACCAAGGTTTGAGATAGGACTGAGAAATTTGGGTCGGGAGGAATTTGTTTTAATTTGAGTTGAATGACGCTGGGAATGAAGTAATTCTCAGCTGTTCGAATAAAGTTTGTTTGTTTGTTTTTCACAGACTGAGTTTCTTACTACCTACTTGGGCCACAACACTGCCAAAAAGAAATTACAGTCTAGTATCACAAAGTTATGAAAGCACAAACCCCCCATATGGAAAGGCCCATTTAGTTCCAACTTCTTAATGACTCAAGTCACCTGAGAACACAGATAAACCTCCAAATAGCCTCAACAATTCTCTAAAATAATTCAAGTGACTAGCTGTCTGCAGGTAATATAAATCCTTCCATTCTCCACCATCTGATCAGAGCTGAAGAAGCTTCTTGGATGAGAAGTGGAACATCTTCAAAAAAAAAACTTCAAAAAAAAGCAAAAAAGTCCAGTGCCTCTTGAAAAAAAAAAGCATCTTTGGGATAGCCTGACAATCTATTACTCATTTGAAAATCTACAGAGCACAATTTACAAAAATATGCAAGACATTTCACTGCTTAGTTACTCATTTTGAATGCAGAATTTAATTTCCTGAAAAAGAATTAAAACTGTTATTTCCACTTGGAAACTCAAAATTATGTTTTCAGTATGTTCTTGCAACTCTCACTCTGGATGAGTAAAGTAGAAATAGTGGGATTAATTTCTCTCTGTGTGAATTAGAATAAATCCAAAATAAACCTCAAGTTAACTTTCTTCCCTTCCTTGTAAAAGCTTAATTTCGCTTTTACAAGAAAACTGTCTTGTTAAATTCATACCAGAAATTAATTCATATAACTCTCACATGAAGGATGGGGAGAGATTTCTTACAAGTAGGTAAAACATATCATGATGCTGGTTAAACAACAGAAATAATAATGCAAATATAAATTACAGGAGTTTCTATAATTGCCACGTGATTTCCCTCTCCACTCTCAAAATCATTTAAATAGGAAGAATTATTGGCAGAATTATATACGGTTGTGAAAAAGAAATAAAATAACAGAAAAGCTTTACAAAACTAAATAAGGTACAGATGGTTCTCAATTTATGAACACAATTGGGATTAGAATTTCTATAGCTAGGAAAGGCAGTTGTTAAGTGAGTCACATTTAATTTTATAAACTTTTTAAGTGAATCATATAGTTAAGCAAATCCGGTTTCTCCCATTGACTTCACTTGTCAGAAGGTGATTAGGAAGATCACAATGGAGATCATATGATCCTGGGACCCATGTAACCATCTTAAATTCATGCCAGTGGACAAGCACTCAGAATTTAATCACATGACGATGGGGATGCTAGGACAAAAGTAAAGATGATGGCCAGTTTTTGCAGTTCTGTTGTTAACCTTGAACAGTCACTAAATGAATTTTTTAAGTGAGAACTACCTGTAGATAGGAAAATGTATATATGTAAAAAGCAGATGAAATTCTCAGTTAGACAGAAAACAATAAGGGAAAACAAAGAAATGTAGAAGGCTCACACTATCTAATATAAACTAATATAAACATAGACACAAAAAGTAATAAAGATATTCAGCTGAAGTAGTGACAACAGCTCTTGTCAGTGTTTACCCATGTTAGATTTAAAATAAGAGAATAGTTAATATATATTTTTTTCAATAAAAGGAAAAACACTTCTAGATTTCTGCCAAGAACACTAGAAGACAAATTTTGTAACATCTCCTGGAATAAAGTACAACCCAAAATAGATTGATTTTAAATCCTAAAATGTAAAAAATTATACTCAGGAGAGACATATAGGAAAAAAGCTAAAATAATATAATGCAATCCACTGACCAAGCAAATGAAAACTTTTAAAAATTATCCACAAAGTATAATGCAAATGTGGACACATTTGTTATCTTCAGAATAGAATAGAATAGAATTTTATTGGCCAAGTGTGATTGGACACACAAGGAATTTGTCTTGGTGCATATGCTCTCAATGTACATAAAAGAAAAGATACGTTCATCAAGGTACAACATTTACAACACAATTGATGATCAATATATCAATATAAATCATAAGGATTGCTAGCAACAAGTTATAGTCATACAGTCATAAGTGGAAAGAGATTGGTGATGGGAACTATGAAACGATTAATAGTAGTGCAGATTCAGTAAATAGTCTGACAGTGTTGAGGGAATTATTTGTTTAGCAGAGTGATGGCCTTCGGGAAAAAACTGTTCTTGTGTCTAGTTGTTCTGGTGTGCAGTGCTCTATAGCGTCGTTTTGAGGGTAGGAGTTGAAACAGTTTATGTCCAGGATGCGAGGGATCTGCAAATATTTTCACGGCCCTCTTCTTGATTCGTGCATTATACAGGTCCTCAATGGAAGGCAGGTTGGTAGCACTTATTTTTTCTGCAGTTCTAATTATCCTCTGAAGTCTGTGTTTTTCTTGTTGGGTTGCAGAACCGAACCAGACAGTTATAGAGGTGCAAATGACAGACTCAATAATTCCTCTGTAGAATTGGATCAGCAGCTCCTTGGGCAGTTTGAGCTTACTGAGTTGGCGCAGAAAGAACATTCTTTGTTGTCCTTTTTAATGATGTTTTGATGTTAGCTGTCCATTTGAGATCTTGCGATATGATAGAACCCAGAAATTTGAAGGTTTCTACTGTTGATACTGTGTTGTCAAGTATTGTGAGAGGTGGAAGTATGGAAGGGTTTTTCCTAAAGTCTACCACCATTTCTACGGTTTTGAGTGTGTTCAGTTCCAGATTGTTTTGGTTGCACCACAAGGCTAGTCGTTCGACCTCTCGTCTATATGCGGATTCGTCATTGTCTCGAATGAGACCAATCACTGTTGTGTCATCTGCGAACTTCAGTAGTTTAACAAATGGATCATTGGAGATGCAGTCATTGGTATACAGAGAGAAGAGAAGTGGGGAGAGCACACAGCCTTGGGGGGGGCCTGTGCTAATTGTACAGGTATTTGATGTGATCTTGCTTAGCTTCACCTGCTGCTTCCTGTTTGTTAGGAAGCTTGTGATCCACTTACAAGTCTGTTCCGGTACCTGTAGCTGGTTTAGCTTAGTTAGAAGAATGTCTGGAATGATGGTATTGAATGCTGAACTAAAGTCTACAAAAAGGACCCTTGCATAGGTCTTTGGAGACTCAAGATGTTGTAGGATGTAGTGCAGAGCCATATTAACAGCATCATCTGTTGATCTATTTGCTCGGTATGCAAATTGCAAGGGGTCTAAGAGCGGATTCGTGATGGTTTTCAGGTAGGAAAGCACTAGCCTTTCAAAGGTTTTCATGACTACAGATGTTAGAGCAACTGGTCTGTAGTCATTCAGTTCCTTGATGGTGGGCTTCTTCGGCACTGGGATGATGGTAGAGCGTTTGAAGCAAGAAGGAACATAGCACATCTCTAGTGATTTATTGAAAATATGGGTGAAGATGGGGCCAATTGGTCAGCACAGACTTTTAAGCAAGAAGGAGTTATCTTGTCTGGGCCTGGAGCTTTTCCTGGCTTTTGTCTGTGAAATAGGTCCTGCACTTCCTTTTCTGTGATCACTAGGGGTTGTGAACCCAATGAAATGGGGTCAGTTGTAGGAGGCTTGGCTGTTGTTGGTGTGTCTGAGATGGGGGTTGTGGAGATAGGTGGCTGTAGTTTCCTTTCAAACCTGCAGTAAAACTCATTCAGGTCATCTGCCAGTTGTTGATTACCTTCAGCCTGGGAAGGAGGTTTGCCATAGCCGGTGATATTTTTAAGAGTTTTCCACATGTTTGCTGGTTCATTTGCTGAAAATTGATTCTTTAGCTTTTCAGAGTAGCTTCTTTTTGCTGCTCTTATCTCCCTTGTTAGTGCATTTCTGGCCTGATTGTACAGCATTTTATCATCATTTTATTTCAGTGAATGGCTGTTCCTGAAGTTATAAAAGAATAACAGAAGGGGGGAAAATCTGATGCTAAAAAAGCAGGAATGTTTTTGAGGCAGACTGAAGTAATGTTTAACACTGTTGTCAAGTGACAATATTAAGACAGATAACACAAATGAAACGTAGTCAAGCAGTGAAAAACTGGGGGAATAAAACAGCTTGGCAAATCCAGAATATGATTGTTTCTCTTTTTTATCATTTGAAATTATTGGTGTGTCAAACTTTGACTCAGGGATATTTCATCACATAGTTCTTATGTGGCCTCCTCTTTGTCTTTGAAAGGAGCAAATTCATCATGACTTAGAATATATTGCTCCAAAATCAACCATGAGGACTAGAAACTGTGATTCTAAGATGTTCTCTTTCCTCTTTCCTTGAATAGCCCTGTTAAGTGTTAAAACCACTGCTGCTGTGCTCCTTTTTCATTAAGTGCATGCAATAGTACACTTTAATTATTGTTCTGTTTTACTTTATTACAACAATTACCTTTATATCTGGTTTTGCCACATAAAATTGTACAGCATTCAGCATTCATTTTCTTTTCAAAATGAGTTTTTTTTTCTGTTCTTAAATTAGAATGCTTATTTACCAGAAGCAAGAACTATTTCAAAAGGCAGGTTACTGGTTTTAATTTAATTAAGATATTTTGGCCTTCCTTTTAGGCTATAACTCCTCCCAAGATGGCTTAAAACAATGTTTCTCAACTTCCTTAAGCAAGGCTGGTTAATTCCAGAAGTTGAAATCCATACATCATTAAGCTGCCAAGATTTAGAAACACTGCCCTAGAGACTATATAAACAGGAAAAATTCTCCAGAATTAGGAAAGTCTTATTGCTTTGCCAAGATCCTTCTTTTGCATAAGTACTGGTCCAGAGTCTGTCCTGGATGATTTTTTTTTTTTGTTTACATTTATACCCTGCCCTTCTCCGAAGACTCAGGGCGGCTTACAGTGTATAAGGCAATTTCACTATGGACAAGTTGTTTGAAGCTGTAGGACTCATTAGAATTAAGGACTTTTGATTTCGATTCCTGGGAATTCTTGTATTAAGATCATGAACAGGAAATTTCTTGTCGTAAAGATAATGCTGAACTATAGCTCCCAGCCAAAGCCTTTCTAAGACTCAAGAGTCTTGTAGGAAGAACATTAATCTGCCTTTTAAAAATATCATTGAATTTAATGTTACATTTCACAGTAGGAACCCAACATTTCTTAGCTTTTTTTATTGCCATTAATGAAGATCTGAACAGCTAAAATTGTCAAGGTCAGAGAAAACTTGAGTTCAGAGAGGACCACTATCAAATCCTGTGCTGAATCTCTTATTACAGAAAGGTGAAAGAGCTGTAGGACTGTTTTATATATACCGTGTTTCCCTGAAAATAAGACCTTGTCTTATTTTATTTTTGCCGCCAAAAAAGGCACCAGCAGTGGTGGGTTTCAAAATTTTTTACTACTGGTTCTGTGGGTGTGGCCTGGTGGGCGTGGCATGGCATGGCTTGGTGGGCATGACTTGTGGCCATGGCAGGGAAGGTTACTATAAAATCTGCATTCCAACCCCACTCCAGGGGAAGGATACTGCACTCCAGGGGAAGGATAAAATCTCCATTCTCACTCCAGGGGAAAGTTACTGCAAAATCCCCATTTCCTCCCAATCAGCTGGGACTGGGGAGGCAGACAACTTGGGGCCAGTCAGAATTTTTATTACCAGTTCTCCGAACTACTCAGAATTTCTGCTACCAGTTCTCCAGATCCGGTCAGAATCTGCTGAAACCCACCTCTGGACACCAGGTCTTATTTTTTGGGGAGAATGTCATTCACTGACTCACCTCACTTGCGCGTGTCACTCCCAGCCTCATTTCTGCTGTCAGAGGTCTTCAGGAACTTCTTTGGCCGGCAAGGCTTTCCTGAAGGTCTTTGAAGCCGATAACAGAGCTCCGGATCAATCTGTTATCAGCTATAGAGGCCTTCAGAAAAGCCTTGCCAGCTGCAGAAGAAATGGGCTGAGGTGTGAGAAGCCTGGCTGCAACTGTCTGAAGGTAAGTAGTAGGGCAGCTCCATCTCTATCCTAGCTTAAGTTTTACCTGTCCACCCCACAGTTGGCAGGGTCTTAATTAGGGCTTATTTTGGGGATAGGGCTTCTATTGGGTACACGTGTAAAAATCCAGCTGGGACTTACTTTTGGAGTATGTCGTATTTTTGGGAAAACATGGTAGCAGTTTAGATAGTTAGATAATGTATTGAGAAATCTCTATTATACATAGCTAAATATCTATGGAGATTCTCCGTCATCCAGGTCACGGTTGTCCCAAAGGTGGTTTTTCACCTGGACTTTCTGGTTTTTCTTTGAAGATGTTTTGCTTCTCATCCAAGGAACTTCTTCAGCTCCATTATTATTTATTTATTTATTTATTTATTTCGACTTTTATACCGCCCTTCTCCCGAAGGACTCAGGGCGGTATTATGGTTTATAACTGCAATAAAATCAACTTACCTACCGAAGCCTTGTCCTTAACTGTCCACTGTCATTTCCTGAATGTTGGTTGAGTTTCTAGACAAATTTATTGGATTAATATCTAACAAAGAATATCAAGCTATCTGCTATAGTTAAATACTGGACCATACTTTGGACATGTCGTGCTCCATATGCAGAACCAGAATAATTGCTTCCTTCACTTCCTGAGAAGATCCTGCTTCAAGAAGACCCATCTAGCATGTCCAGTGATAAGAAATGTTGGCCATTTCATTTGGCAATATATAGAATATTATAGATTCACCAGCCTTGCTAAAAATCAATATCTTTAAATTATACTCCCCCGTGAATTGCTTTCTATATTGTAAGTGACAGATGGTTAAACTTATTAGCTTCCTAAAAGTGCAGCTGTGTTTGTACCAGAGCTATCAAGAAAGAAAAGAAGAGAAAGAGTGATCACCTTATTGGGGATAGCGAGTTGTGAGGTCAGTGTTTAAATGTTCTAAGAAGACAGTGACTGCTTTGGAGAAACTGGCCAGGGGCATGGTGAGTTAGTGAGGAAGATAGACGACAGTATCCAAAGAAATCAAGACAAGTCAAAAGTAGTACAGGTCAAGAAAGGTCAGGAGACAGGAGGCCAGCATGAAATCTGAGTTTTACAAAAAATCAATCAATGTCAACAACAACAAAAAACATGGTTCACACCATTGTAAAAATGGAATGAAGACTGATACAGAATAAGGGCAATGATAAAAGAATGTTGTAAGGCAGGAAGGAAAAGTTCAGTTCAGCATATATCCAGAGTAGTAAAATGGGCAGAAATTTGGATTTAAGTCATTGTTTATGGCACTAATAAGAAAAAAAAAAGATTTGAACAAAACCATTTAAACTGGAGTATTCATTCTATATAACAGAGTCAACATATTCAATTTTAGGTTTAAGAATATGGAGACAGTGATGACCTTATAACCCTATAGGAGATAAAACAAAAATGCCTTTAAATCTCTTGCTTTGTAGCTATTATTTAATTTACAAAATTTACTGAATGATTTACATACTGCATATTTAAGGGTAAGTTTTTAATTCCAAAGATGCAGCTGCCATTTTACTTTTCCCTGCCCCATAAAGCATGGAATCATAATATATATATTTTAGTGTTCTTCCACATTTTATTAACTTGTTAGAGAAACTATTGTTTCCATTGTCAATAATCTTTCTTTTTGGATGGAATTTCAGTTGCATTACTTTTTTATCTATTCATCAAATATGTACTGTATTTAAATGATCATTTATTTACTCTGGAAATTAAAATAGCTCCTGACTTGAAGCTATTTTGGGCCAGGGCATTATATTATCATCACTAGTTTGTATAAAACTTAATATGGGTTATTGCAGTGTATCATTTTAAGATGGGAATTCTGGAAACTGAAGTCTACACATTTTCAAGTTGCCAAAGTTGAGAAACTCTGCTCTTAGATTGTATTTGCCATCAGAAGAATGGGGAGAAGCGATTGCCCATTATCCATCCTTCAGTCAGAATTAGAGAAGCCTCTTGGATGACAAGCGAAACGTCTTCAAAGAAAAAACCAGAAGGTCCAGTTGCCTCTTTAAAAAAGCACCTTTGGAACAACCATGACCTGGATGACTGATAATCTCCATAGACATCCCCATTCCACATGATCAGATGGCATTACATAGAGATGCTTTATGACAGTAAGTAGTTTTGATATATGTCTGTGCCAGATATAGTATTTCCTTGGTAAAATTAGTAGTATTTTTTTTTCATAGCAAAAAAGAATCAGTTCAGAATTATACACATCTGTCATTGTTCCTTTTAAGATGGAATTTTATTGCTCTGGTTTTCATAGGCAAGGGTATGTGTGTTCAGGGTAAGTATATCTATACTAGCCCAGTGTATGTAATGTCGTAGCAAAATTGCTCATAATAATTGTTCTAGCATTTTATTAGTCTCAGCCTCTGAATTTAGACCTGGTATTTCTTGTCTTTATTTGATAGATTGTCTCCTCCATAAATATTTTTTTTCATAACATTAAGGCTCAGGAACCTTACTATGACATTGATGTCTTCATCCTTATGCCAGCTATTTTGAATTCAGCCAGGAATAAAGCCAATGCTTCTGTTCATAGGGTTAATTAGGTTTTTGTTATATTTATGTTGCTGCTAGAGTATTGTGATATGTGGGTAATTGCTGTTTTATGAAATATATATTTTTTCAGAGACTGTCAAGGACATTCAAAATTAGCACACAAAATTAGACAAGTAGCACTTTCTGTGCTGTATAAATGGATTAAACAGTGTGGAAGATGCATACTGATGATACTTTGCTCTTTGTTTGTTTGTTTATTTTTATCCCACCTTTATTATTTTATAAGTAACTCAAGGAAATCAACATATATAACACCATGCCACTTGTATACCATATACAGCCATGATGGCGAACCTATGGCACGCATGCCACAGGTGGCATGTGGAGCCATATTGGTGGGCATGCGAGCTCAGCTCTGGCCAGCTGATTTTCGGGCCTTCTGGGCCCACCAGAAGTCAGGAAACATGCTGTTTCTGGCCTCTGGAGGGCCTCCAAGGGAAGTGGAGAAGGCCGTTTTCGCTCTCCCCAGGCTCCTAGAAAGACTCTGGAGCCTGGGGAGAGCAAAAAATGGGCTTATTTATTTTATTTATTTTATTACCGTATATACTCGAATATAAGCCGATCCGAGTATAAGCCGAGGTCCCCAATTTTACCCCAAAAACTGGGGTAAACTGGGGACTCGAGTATAAGCCGAGGGTGGGAAATGAGGCACCTACCGGTTGGCGAAACCCTCCCTCCCTCGGCCGAGAAGGCTGGCGGCTCCCCCGCCCCGCCCTCTCACTGCACCGGCAGGGCTTCCCCACGCTAAAGCAAAAGCCCGCCAAGTTCGCGCCGGCCGGTATAATGTGAAAAAAACGAAAAAAAAAAAAACTCGAGTATAAGCCGTATATACTCGAGTATAAGCCGAGGGGACGTTTTTCAGCACAAAAAACGTGCTGAAAAACTCGGCTTATACTCGAGTATATACGGTAATTAAACTTTTATACCACCCTTCTCCCGAAGGACTCAGGGCGGTGTACAGCCTTCATTTAAAACAGTTTATATACATATTAAAATAACAATTAAAAAGCTTATTCAATAAAAGGCCGAAATTAAAACCGTCCAATTGACCATATAAAATACCCAGTAAAATTACCATTAAAAATTTAAAATTTAAAATTTAGAATTTAAAAATCAGGCCAGTCCCACTTGTATAAATAAATAAGTTTTCAGTTCCCGGCGAAAGGTCCGAAGGTCAGGCAATTGGCGTAAACCGGGGGGAAGTTTGTTCCAGAGGGTAGGTGCTCCCACAGAGAAGGACCTTCCCCTGGGGGCCGCCAGCCGACACTGCTTGGCGGACGGCACCCTGAGAAGACCCTCTCTGTGAGAGCGTACGGGTCGGTGGGAGGCATGTGGAAACAGCAGGCGGTCCCGTAAGTATCCAGTCCCTAAGCCATGGAGCGCTTTGAAGGTGGTAACCAAAACCTTGAAGCGCACCCGGAAGACCACAGGTAGCCAGTGCAGACTGCGCAGGAGTGGTGTTACCCGGGAGCAACATGGTGCTCCCTCAATCACCCACGCAGCTGCATTCTGGACTAACTGAAGTCTCCGAGTACACTTCAGGGGTAGCCCCATGTAGAGAGCATTGCAATAATCCAGTCTAGAAGTGACGAGAGCATGAGTGACCGTGCATAAGGCATCCCGGTCGAGAAAGGGGCGCAACTGGCGGACCAGGTGAACCTGGTAAAAAGCTCTCCTGGAGACGGCCATCAAGTGATCTTCAAATGACAGCCGTCCATCCAGGAGAACGCCCAAGTTGCGCACCCTTTCCGTTGGGGCCAGTGACTCGCCCCCAATGGTCAGCCGCGGTTGCAGCTGACTGTACCGGGATGCCGGCATCCACAGCCACTCCGTCTTGGATGGATTGAGTCTGAGTCTGTTTCTCCCCATCCAGACCCGTACGGCCTCCAAACAACAGGACAGCACTTCGACAGCTTCGCTGGGGTGGCCTGGGGTGGAAAAGTACAGCTGAGTATCATCAGCGTACAGATGATAACTCACCCCAAAGCCACTGATGACCTCGCCCAACGGCTTCATGTAGATGTTGAACAGGAGAGGCGAGAGAATCGACCCCTGCGGCACCCCACAAGTGAGGCACCTTGCGGCCGATCTCTGCCCCCCTGTCAACACCGTCTGCGACCGGTCAGAGAGGTAGGAGGAGAACCACCGATAAACGGTGCCTCCCACTCCCAACCCCTCCAACCGGCGCAGCAGGATACCATGGTCGATGGTATCAAAAGCCGATGAGAGATCCAACAGGATCAGGGCAGAGGAACAACCCCTATCCCTGGCCCTCCAGAGGTCATCCACCAACGCGACCAAAGCTGTCTCCGTGCTATACCCGGGCCGGAAGCCGGACTGGAACAGGTCTAGATAGACAGCTTCCTCCAGGTACTGAGGGAACTGCCGTGCCACCACACTCTCTACAACCTTCGCCACAAAGCGAAGGTTGGAGACTGGACGATAATTACCCAAAATAGCCGGGTCCAGGGAAGGCTTCTTGAGGAGGGGTCTCACCACCACCTCTTTCAAGATGGTGGGAAAGACCCCCTCCATCAAAGAAGCATTTATAATACCCCGGAGCCAGCCTCGTGTCACATCCTGAGTGGCCAGCACCAGCCAGGAGGGGCACGGGTCCAGTAAACATGTAGTGGCATGCAGCCTCCCCAGCAACCTGTCCACGTCCTCGGGAGCCACAGAATTAAACTCATCCCAAACAGCATCAATAAGACGAGCCTCAGTCATCTCATCCGGATCATCGCAATCTTGGTCCAAGCTATCCCGAAGCTGAGCGATTTTATCGTATAGATAACCGCTAAACTCCTCGGCACGTCCCTGCAAGGGGTCATCCCGTCACCCCTGGTGAAGGAGGGAACGGGTCACCTGAAACAGGGCGGCCGGGCAGTTATCTGCCAACGCAATGAGGGAGGAGGCATAAGAACGCCTCGCCACCCTCAGTGCCACTAGGTAGGTCTTTGAAAAAGACCTAACTAGTGTCCGATCAGCTTCGGAGCAGCTGGACCTCCAGGCACTCTCTAGGCGTCTTCTCCGGCGTTTCATCTCTCTCAGCTCCTCAGAGAACCAAGGAGCTAATTGAGATCTACGCCGGGTCAGAGGCCGCAAAGGCACGACACGGTCCAAAGCCCCAGCCGCGGCCTGTTCCCAGGCCGCCACTAGTTCTTCGGTCGTGCCATGGGTAAGATCCTCAGGGAACGGCCCAAGCTCCGTCTGGAACCTCTCAGGGTCCATCAGGCGCCTGGGACGGAACCAACGCATTGGTTCCGTCTCCCTGCAGTGGTGAGTAGCGGTCTGAAAGTCTAGGCGGAGGAGAAAATGATCTGACCATGACACCGGTATCGTCACTAAATCTCTTACTACCAGGGCTTACCGGCCCCACTGGGCCATCATGTGCCAAAAGCGAGGGGAGTGCGAGGGGGGGTGTCATGTGGGCATGCGTGATGAGCCTGATTTCCCTCTTAGTGACTGATGGGGTATCATTTCCCTGCAGGACATAATTGTTGCTATTAGTACTGTTCTTCGTTGATATCTAAGAAATTGGTTTCACTTGGTTTTAGTGTATTTCCATCCCCCCTTTAATTCTGTTCTACTTTGCATTCTGTAAACTGCTCAGAGACTTTTTAAAACAAAAAACAAAAAACTTTGTTAGCTAACACATTGCATAAACAAATTGATAAATATATAATATATCAAAGAAGAATGATTAAAGTAACAGAGGATGGAGAGAATAAAGAAAAATCCCATTGTTTTGTATAGAAGCTGCTAGCAGGACCAGCTGACAGTTCCAACTGTGTAATTTCCCCTGAGGTGAACTGAAAGAACTGGACAGCAGAGAACACACCTAGAATCTACCAACCTGTTCAGAGGAAGCAGATGTCCCAAACTTGCTAATTGCAGTATTTTTTTCTTCTTTCTAGAAATATTAAAATATGTGCTTAAACAATTTGCTCCATAAATGCATGTTTACTTTGTAAAGCTATAAACTGCTCAGTAGCTGTGCTATTATGTTCTATTAAGGGTGTCATTGGCTTCTTTAAAGAGTTGCATAGCCTATAATGCAAGCAGTTTCACAATGAATTCCATCAATTCCAAGGAAGCTGTTTTGTTCTAGTAAGTCTATTATCAGTGGTTATAAAAGAGCTCCTAAATATGTACTTGGCTGACAGATCATAATGACTCCTGCTATTCTATGCCAGCTCATGCGCTGCTGAAGAACAATTTCTCTCCTGCTCTTTCATCGAAGCTTTAAAGCTAACCACAGCTCAAAGACACAATTGTAAAACTGGTTTTGCATAATGCTGACAAATGAAATAAAAAAGAAGGCTGGGGGAGAAATTTCGTCCCATAGCCATGTTTTATTACTGCAATTTCAGGACAGCAGAATCATGTTTAAGAAAGTTTCTTGGTTAGTAAGAAACTTTAAGTAAGTAAGTTAGTAAGAAATTTTAAGAATGTAGAAAGACCATTGGTAGATTAGGTCAAAGCAGATAGATAGATAGATAGATAGATAGATAGATAGATAGATAGATAGATAGATAGATAGATAGATAGATAGATAGATGGATGGATGGATGGATGGATGGATGGATGGATGGATGGATGGATGGATGGATGGATGGATGGATGGATGGATGGATGGATGGATGGATGGATAGATAGATGGATGATGGGATAGATAGATAGATAGATAGATAGATAGATAGATGATAGATGATAGATGGGATAGATAGATAGATAATGGGATAGATAGATAGATAGATAGATAGATAGATAGATAGATAGATAGATAGATAGATTAGATAGATGATAGATGATGGACGGACAGATAATGGGATAGATAGATAGATAGATAGATAGATAGATAGATAGATAGATAGATAGATAGATAGATGGATTGATGGGTGGGTGGGTGGTGGGTGGGTGGGTGGGTGGGTGGATGGATGGATGGATGGATGGATGGATGGATGGATGGATGGATGGATGGATCTCCTGAGACAGTGCAACTGTTATCAATACACACCAGTTGCCAAATACCTGAATTTTTACCATGTGACCATGGGAATGTTGCCATGTGTGAAAAGTGGCCTTAAGTCATTTTTTAAGTGCCATTGTAATTTTGAACATTACAGTGGCACTAAATGTTGTAAGTCAAGGACTATGTAGTCCCTGTGCTTCTGTGAGCAAAATATGGTACAACCTTCAAGAGATCACTCATTATGAGCTGCGGTGGCTCAATGGTTAGAATGCTACTTTTGCTGATCACCGGCTGCCAGCAGTTTGGCACATTGAATCTCACCAGGCTCAAGGTTGACTCAGCCTTCCATCCTTCTGAGGTGGGTAAAATGAGGACCTAAATTGTTGGGGGCAATAGGCTGATTCTGTAAACCACTTAGGAGAGGGCTGTAAAGCACTGTGAAGCGATATAGAAGTCTAGGTGCTATTGCTAAGTGCTATTGCTATTAGATCAATTCACCATAGGTTTGATCTGCTTTTGATATTGGAGGCCACTGCCTGGCATTGTGGCTTCCATGATTTGGGATTATTTATGATTTAGCTTCATTCTTTTGTTCTTCATGCACACAAGATATTTTGGGTACTCAATTGCTGCTTCTGAATTCATAAAAAAATAATTAAGTATCATGATTTCTATCAAGTAAGTAGAAATAGAAAAAACTGGACAATCTGATTGTGAAGGAGGGGGCAAAAAGCAGAACCGTGGCATTTAACTACTAAACAGACAGTCAATAAAATTATATTTATGTTGTCAGCCTATGTAGTTCTTGACTTATGACTAGGACTGAGATCAGAATTCTTGATGTTAAATAAGGTGTTTGTTAAGTGAGTCACACCGATTTTACAATCTTTTCACCATTGTTGTTAAGCAAATCACTATGTGTGTTAAGTGAATCAAGCAATGGTTAAGCAAATCCAGCATCTCCTTTGCTTGCCAGAAGTCAACTGGGGAAGTTGCAAATAATTATCATATGACCAAGGAACACCAAAACATTTGTAGTTACATGCCACTAGCCAAGAAACTGAGTTTTGAGCATGTGGTCATGGAAATGCTGTGGCAGTTAGTGTGAGGACTAGTTGTAAGTCACTATTTTCCTTGCTATTGTAACTTAGAAAAGTCATTAATCAAATGGTTGTAAGTCAATGACTTTACTTTACAAAACCCTTCTATGCATGCTCAAGATGGTGCTGTGTTTGAGATAGTGAGGGTGGAATGGCGGCCTGTTCCTGGTCGGCCCAGTCGGAGAGACCGTTTTCGACCTTTTCGGTCCCTGGCCCGGCTAGAGGAACATGTTGCCAGCCTTGAAGAGCGTGGCTGGCTGTGAACAAGGTCGGGTGTGAGCGATGGCCCCGTCGGCGTGGTCAGGTGGTGGCAGGTGGCCACGACCACGGCGTTTCTGGTGTTTCCGCCAGCAGCGGCGGCGATATCTCCCTCCACAGAGCCTCACAGAGTCCCACAGAGTCCCCCCACGGAGCCCTCTTGGGGTTTTTGGTGGCTGTGGCCACCGTGATGGTGGCCGCCACGGCGGTGGCCGCCGCATCTTCGTTGTTGTTGTTGTCTTTCAGCGGCGGTAGCATTTCTGACATTTCCGGCGGCGGCAGTGTTTCTGCGGCAGCGGTGATGACGGCGGTGTCCCCCCCCATGGTGTCCGCGGCGGCAGCGTTTCTGGCGTTTCCAGCAGCAGCAGTGGTGTTTTCTGTGGTGGCTGTGGCGGCAACAGCGGTGTCTCCCCCCACGGAGCCCCACAGAGCTCCCCCATGGAGTCCTCTTGGGGGTTTGGGCGGTTGTGGCCGCTGCGATGGTGGCCGCCGGGACTGTGGCTGCCGTGGCGGCGGCGGCAGCGTCTTTCGGTAGCGGTGGCTTTTCCCTCCTTGGGGCCCCCTGGAGGCCTGAGCAGCTGGACTGGGCAGTGGCTGCAGCCGCGGCAATGGTGACGGCAGCGTCCTTTGGCGACGGTGGCGTTTTTGCAGCAGCGGTGGCGGTGTGGTGACGTTTTCCCTCCCTTGGGGCCCTCTCGGAAGCTGAGCGGCTGTGGCTCGATGACCGATGTTTTAGACCTATTGTCATCTAATTCTGTTCCCAGTCAGAGACTTCTTATGTTACCATCTGGACTGGCCGGGATAAGATAGGATCACCTGCCATTCTTCAAATCACAGATGTATTTGTCAGCGGAACTTCTTGGTCTGCGAGACTCCCCCCTCTCGCAGATGTGGCCCTCCACTCTATCGAGGGCCTACCTTGATGACGGAATTTGGAATCCCGAGAGGTGGCATGTGGCAAAGAAGGGACTTAGGGGTTTTTTGAAATCGTTTTTTAAAGGATTTTTAAGGGGAGGGAGGGTTAGGATGGGTTTTGGGGAAAACCCGTCAGGGACATGGCTGGACCCTGCGAGGGCTCGCGGTATAGTTGCTGTAGGTTCGGAGGCGAAGGAGGAGGCTGGAGCTCGACTCTATGAGGGCTATCCCATCAGCATGGTAAGTGGGAGGGGCAGATATGGCGGAAGCGGGGGGCCGCATCATGTTCGGGGAGTGTGCACTCGCTGTTTACGAGCAATCGCGCACTCCGGTCCCTCTGACTTTTCTCGTTCCCCGAGTGGCTGGAATCCCCAGAGCCTGGACCTTCGGCTGATGTTATGTAACGCCAGGTCTGTGATGAATAAAGCCCCCCTTATTTTCAATCTTATACAAGAGGGGGCTGCGGACCTGATGGGAATCTCGGAGGCCTGGTTAGGCATGGAAAGGGGGTGCCCCTTGTTGAAATGTGCCCACTGGGCTTCCATGCATTTCATCAGCCAAGGGCCCAAGGTAGGGGTGGGGGGGGTATTATTAATGAAGGTCTGGATCCGAGGGAGGTAACTGTACCATAGATAGCCAGTTGTGAGTCTCTCTTTATGAAGTGGGGTCAGGGGATGCAGGTGGGCAAGGTGATTACATACCTGGCTCCTTGCGGTGTGACAACAGCCCTGCCTGAGCTGCTGGATATGATAGCCGGGATGGCGGTTGATACCCCCAGACTTATGGTTATGGGGGATTTCAACCTCCCGTCAGTTGGTGAAGCATCAGCGGCAGCTCAGGAGTTCATGGCTTTCATGACGGCCCTGGACCTGACCCAGTTAGTTAATGGTCCCACTCACATCGGGGGAAACACTCTGGATATAATTTTTGTCTCTGGGCAGTGGTTGAATGAATTAGGGGATTTAGTTATCAAACCCCTGTCATGGTCAGATCATTCGCTCCTTCGACTCGACTTCCGAATTGCCATCCCACACCGCAGGGAGACGGGGCCAATTTGTTGGTTCCATCCCAGGTGTCTGATGGACCTGGAGAGGTTTCTGATGGAGTTTGGGCCATTTCCTGGGGATCTAGCTCACGGCTCGGCTGAAGAACTAGTCGCCGCCTGGGAAAAGTCAGTGGCAGGTGCTTTGGACCGCGTCGTGCCTTTGCGGCCTCTGACCCGGCGCTGATCTTGACTGGCTCCCTGGTATTCTGAGGAGCTGAGAGAGATGAAGCACTGGAAAAGACGCCTAGAGAGTGGATGGAGGGCCAGCCGTTCTGAATCTGACCAAAAACTAATAAGGTCTTATAGTCAGACCTACCTAGTGGCTATAAGAATGGCAAAACATGAGTATTTTTCCGCTCTTATTGCATCGGCAGATAACCGCCCAGCCTCCATGTTTAGGGTGACCTGCTCCCTCCTTCATCAGGGAGCTCAGGAGGACCCCTTGCAAGGACGTGCTGAGGATTTCGGACAATATCTGCACAATAAAATCGCTCAGATCCGGGATGGTCTGGACTCAGATTGGGTAGATTCGGATGGGATGACGGAGGTAGATCTTGAGGATATTATCTGGGAAGAGTTTGATACTGTGGCTCCCGCGGACATGGAAAAGGATACTGGGGAGGCTGAATGTGACCACATGTTTATTGGACCCGTGTCCCTCCTGGCTGGTACTGGCCACACAGGAGGTTACACGAGGCTGGCTTCAGGGAATTGTCAACGCTTCTTTGATGGAAGGTGTCTTCCCTACTGCCTTGAAAGAGGTGGTGGTGAGGCCCCTCCTCAAGAACCCCTCCCTGGATCCAGCTGTTTTAGTGAACTATCGTTGGCACGACAGCTTCCCCAGTACCTGGATGAAACTGTCTATCTTGACCCGTTCCAGTCAGGCTTCTGGCCTGGGTACAGCACAGAGATGGCATTGGTCGCGTTGATAGATGATCTCTGGAGGGCTCGGGACAGGGGTTGTTCCTCTGCCCTGGTCCTATTAGATCTCTCAGTGGCTTTTGATACCATCGACCATGGTATCTTGCTGCGACGGTTGGAGGGGTTAGGAGTGGGGGGCATGGTCTTTCGGTGGTTCTCCTTCTATCTCTCTGACCGATCACAGACAGTGTTGGCAGGAGGGCAGAGATCGGCCGTGAGGCGCCTCATGTGTGGGGGGCCACAGGGGTCGGTTCTCTCACCTCTTCTGTTCAACATCTCATGAAGCCGCTAGGTGAGATCATCCGTGGTTTTGGGGTGCAATGTCATCTATACGCTGATGATACTCAGCTGTACATTTCCACCCCTAACCACCCCAACGAGGCCATTGAAGTGATGTCCCGGTGTCTGGAGGCCGTGTGAGTCTGGATGGGGAAGAACAGGCTTTGACTCAACCCTTCCAAGACTGAGTGGCTGTGGATGCCGGCATCCCGGTACAGCCAGCTGATTCCATCGCTGACTGTTGGGGGTGAGTCATTGGCCCCTTTGGAGAGGGTCTGAAACTTAGGTGTCCTCCTGGATGTACGGCTGTCTTTAGAAGAGCATATGACGGCCGTCGCCAGGGGAGCTTTTCATCTGGTCTGCCTGATACACCAGTTGCGTCCCTTCCTAGACCAGGATTCCCTATGCACGGACACTCATGCCCTTGTCACTTCACGCCTGGACTACTGTAACACTCTCTACATTGGGCTCCCCTTGAAGAGCACCCGGAGGCTGCCAACTGGTCCAGAATGCAGCTGCGCGGGTAATAGAGGGAGTAACTCAGGGCTCGCATGTGACACCTCTCCTGCGCAGGCTGCACTGGCTTCTGATGGTCTTCCGGGTGCAATTCAAGGTGTTGGTGACCACCTTTAAAGCGCTCCATGGCATAGGACCGGGTTATTTACGGGACCGCCTGCTGCTACCAGTGGCCTCCCATCGACCAGTGCGCTCCCATAGGGAGGGTCTCCTCAGGGTGCCGTCAGTCAAACAATGTCAACTGGTGACCCCCAGGGGGAGGGCCTTCTCTGTAGGGGCGCCTGCCCTCTGGAATGAGCTGCCTCCAGGGATACGTCAACTCCCTGACTTCTGGACCTTCCGACGCGAGCTAAAGACCTTTTTATTTTATCGCGCAGGGCTGGCTTAATGTAATTTTTTAACATGGGTTTATTATGGTTTTATTATAGTTTTAAATTTGTTTTCAGCTTAATTGAATTAGATTTTTAAAATGCTTTTAATTTTTGTGTAATCTGTTTTTATTTGGCTGTAAACCACCCTGAGTCCTTCGGGAGAAGGGCGGTATATATATTAAATAAATAAATAAATAAATAAATAAATAAATAAATAAATAAATAAATAAATAAATAAATAAATAAATAAATAAATAAATAAATAAATAAATAAAATACTTACACAAGCACTTTGCAAGTATTCATAAAACCAGTTTTCAACAAGCACAAGGTAAAAGATATAATAAATACTTCCCACTTATAACTTTTAATCTTTGCATCACTTGTATAGGGTAGATTAAGAAGCATATCCGGATCCTGGTGATTGGGGTGTGTTGCCTACATACCAAATTTAAGGGAGAGTGCAATTCTGAACTGAGGACTTCTGATGCAGTTCTGAGTTCTATTTCACATCCTCTTCTTTACTTCCTCTTTTACCGCTTTGGGTGTCAAAGGCTATACAAAGTTTTGTTCTTGCACTTCTTCTATTCCACATCAACCTTCATACATTTATAAATATTTCACAGACCTTACCAATGATAAATATAACCCTTTATATTTCAATGGGCATTGCATTAAGAACAATCTGCAGGATGAAAAAACAAATTTTATCTACTCCATTTTCTCCATCTCTAATATCCCACCTTTCATTTATTTTGTAATAAAGCCTTCTCAGTACTATTTTTAATTCAAAATAGAGCCCTCTTCTTTACCTTGTGCTTGTTTTTTTTTCACCTCTCATTCTACAAGTCTACAAAATCATTCTGAAAAAGCATCCCTCATCCAAGTTAAACTCGCATCAGACAAATCAAGTACTTAACTGGATGCTTTTTTAAAAAACCGTGAAATGCTCATTATAGAAAATACTATATCTAAAAATGGATATATAAAGTCTTTGTTAAATTTAATGGCTTTTTGTCTTTAAATGCTACTTGGCAACAATAGAAATGAGTACATTAAGATTTATTTTAAGCATACCCTTTAATGCTAACAATTGTATGGAACTGTACCATTCTTCCATTTTCTGTTCTAATCCTCTTTTTTCTCTTTCTCATCTAGGCTCAACATTACTCTAAAACAAATTTCCTCAACTTGATGTCCTCCAAACAAATTTGGATTACAACTTGGAAGCTACTAAACCATAGGTATCTGAAAGAATTATGGAATTAACAAGGTTTGAGGGCACCAGATTAGGAAAATGTTCTTTAAACTTTTTATGGTATCCTTTGTCACACTTTTTTCTTTCTCTCTTACATTTGAGATTACAGATTAATAGAGTAGGAAGGGACCTGATAGGTCACCTAGTCTAATCCCCTGCCCAAGCAGGACACCTTACACCATTTCTGATAAATGGCAGTCCAATCTCTTCTTGAAAGTCCCAAGCAATGAAGCACCCACAGCTTCCAAAGGCAAGCTATTCCATTGGTTGATTGTTCTCACAATCAAATTTCTTCTTATTTCCAGGTTAAATCTCTCCTTGGTCAGTTTCCATCCATTATTCCTTGTCTGACCTTCAGGTGCTTTGGAAACAGCTTGACCCCCTCCTCTCTGTGACAGCCCTTTAAATATTGGAACACTGCTATCATGTCTCCCCTGGTCCTTCTTTTCACGAGACTAGCCATGCCCAGTTCCTATAATGGTTCTTCATACGTTTTAGTCTCCAGTCCCCTAATCATCCTGGTTGCTCTTCTCTGAACTTTTTCTAGAGTCTCAACATCTTTTTTATAGTGTGGTGACCAAAACTGGATGCAATACTCTAGGTGTGGTCTTACTAAGGCTTTATAGAGTGGTATTAGTGCCTCACTTGATCTTGATTGTATCCCTCTGTTAATGCAATTTAAGATTGTGTTGGCTTTTTAAGCTGCCGCTGCACATTGCTAGCTCATATTTAGCTGGTTCTCCAAGATCCCTCTCACAGTTACTGCTATTAAGCCTCATTTCACCCAGTCTATATGTGTACTTTAGGCTTTTCTTGCCTAAGTGTAGGACTTTACTTTTCTCTACACTGAATTTCATTTTGTTAGATAGGGCACAGTGTTCAACTCTGTCAAGATCCATCTGGATCTTGAGCCTATCTTCTAGGATGTTAGCTATTCTTGCCATCTTAGTATAATCTGCAAATTTGGTAAATTCCCCTTCTATTCCCTCATCTAAGTCATTTATGAAGATATTGAAGAGTACTGGGCCTAAGAGGGAACTTTGTAGTACCTCACTGCTTACTTCCCTCCCATTAAGGACTACCCGTTGAGTACAGTTTGTCAACCAGTTGCAAATCCATCTGGTGGTGATGCTATCTATCCCACTTTTTTCTAGCTTACTAAGAAGTAGGTTGTGGTCTACTTTGTTGAATGCCTTGCTGATGTCTAAGTATATTATAAGTATATTATTTCCTTCTGATTCCTAGAAAGACATGCAGGTACAACATCTTAGCATCTTTCATTTACTTTGTAGAATCACTTTCCATCCAGCATTTCTCTCCTTGCCTATGCAGTGACAAAGTATATGATTCTAACACTGAAAAATGGACAGCATTAGAAGCTCATTGACCTTTCTAAGTAGCTTTTAGAAGTATGAAGACAGCCCATACATCATGACATCATTGAGAAATGATATGACTTACTACCTACATCATAACATCTGACACAAGTATATAAGTCGTGTTGTTTGGATAATGATGTCATCATGAACTATATGTCATTATTTGCTCCTTCATTCCCCCCAAATCTTTGTATTTTCCATTGTTTTGTTGGGATTGGGATAAAATATTAAATTAAAATATTGGGATTTTAAGCTGCCGCTGCACATTGCTAGCTCATATTTAGCTGGTTCTCCAAGATCCCTCTCACAGTTACTGCTATTAAGCCTCATTTCACCCAGTCTATATGTGTACTTTAGGCTTTTCTTGCCTAAGTGTAGGACTTTACTTTTCTCTACACTGAATTTCATTTTGTTAGATAGGGCACAGTGTTCAACTCTGTCAAGATCCATCTGGATCTTGAGCCTATCTTCTAGGATGTTAGCTATTCTTGCCATCTTAGTATAATCTGCAAATTTGGTAAATTCCCCTTCTATTCCCTCATCTAAGTCATTTATGAAGATATTGAAGAGTACTGGGCCTAAGAGGGAACTTTGTAGTACCTCACTGCTTACTTCCCTCCCATTAAGGACTACCCGTTGAGTACAGTTTGTCAACCAGTTGCAAATCCATCTGGTGGTGATGCTATCTATCCCACTTTTTTCTAGCTTACTAAGAAGTAGGTTGTGGTCTACTTTGTTGAATGCCTTGCTGATGTCTAAGTATATTATAAGTATATTATTTCCTTCTGATTCCTAGAAAGACATGCAGGTACAACATCTTAGCATCTTTCATTTACTTTGTAGAATCACTTTCCATCCAGCATTTCTCTCCTTGCCTATGCAGTGACAAAGTATATGATTCTAACACTGAAAAATGGACAGCATTAGAAGCTCATTGACCTTTCTAAGTAGCTTTTAGAAGTATGAAGACAGCCCATACATCATGACATCATTGAGAAATGATATGACTTACTACCTACATCATAACATCTGACACAAGTATATAAGTCGTGTTGTTTGGATAATGATGTCATCATGAACTATATGTCATTATTTGCTCCTTCATTCCCCCCAAATCTTTGTATTTTCCATTGTTTTGTTGGGATTGGGATAAAATATTAAATTAAAATATTGGGATTTTTATGCCTGAAGTACTGTAACAATTTCAGTAAAGTTGCATAGGTATTAAAAGACTGAACAGTATGTTAACTGGGAATCAGGGAAACATATTACTAGAGTGATTTAAGATATTAAATCCATTTCCTTAAAATGCAGCAAAAACTGTCAAAATATTGCATATATGCATGAGTAAAATCAGTCATAACTTGAATCCAACAAACTTTATTCTGTATTAATTATTTAGATGAAAGTAAGTATAACCATCTTTTGTGTAGATTTAATAGTGATAAAATACCCCAATTCTGTTTACAACTCATGATTAATAATGGTGTGATCCTAATAATTAATTAGTAATGAATAATTAATAAAGCAATCCTAGAGATATCTTCTCAAAAGTAGGCATATATATATAAATGCACACATGCACACAAGGACACACACACACACACACACGTGTGTGTGTGTGTGTGTGTGTGTGTGTGTGCGCGCGCGCGCGCGCGCTTAATCCCACTATAAGATTAAGATGTTAAATCTATTTTAGTGTTTAGACTAGAATTTTAATGCTGTAAAATAGCAGGAAACAGTTCACCATTAAAAAATTTATTAATTTCTCAAATTTATGTACTATCTTTCTTTCAGGAGTTCAAGAATATAGTGAGAACTCTTCTCCATATTTCTTCCCTTTCCCCCCTGCCCTGCAAGGTAAAATGGGATGAAAGAATGATTGACCCAAACCTATTTGGAGAGTTTCCATAGCTGAAAGTAAACTTGAGATTCCTTTACTCCTAGCTGAATAATTTAACTTAAAAAAATTATAATAGTAATTCGACACATTCTACATTTCATAAAAACAAAAGTAGTATCCTGCTGGATCAGACCTCTAGCCCATCTCATCGAGTAATCTGTTCTCACAGTAGACAACCAATTGCACAAGGAAATCCACTAATCTCCCAGTAGAGGGCCTTCAAAGGCAGAGACTTTGCCATTGTGGTTAAGAACCCTTGATCTGACTTCCATGAATTTCACTTTGATTCAGCATAAATAATCATCTTGTTGTCAATACTATTTCTATAGAGCTTAATCTAATCAATGTATGGACAATTTATGTGTTGACTCCATTATATAGGTCTTCATCAAGGATCAAAGAATCTTAGAAGTATTGCTGTAAAATGTGTGTCAGCCCACAAATGGTCATTTTTTATAAGATTAGTAGTATCAAGGACACTAAGTTTAAAATTTTTAAATATCTGACAAATCCTTTTGATATTGCATCAAGAGCTCCAATTCCAGTTAATATGACAATTGGCTTTTTCCTTCATAATCTTTCCACTTCGTAAGTATTCTGTTATTTTTTTTCCCATATTCTTTCATCTTTTTCTCCAATTTCATGTTGTCATGTGAATTAACTATGCCTTCTTCTTTTTGGTAACAGTAATGTGTTATGTTTTACGTGGTTATTAGTTTGAATTTTGAAATCCCACCAAAATTTGATCTTACTTTAAAAATTTCCCAACTAGGTCCCTCTAGTTTCTGCAAATAATTAATCTGAATTCTTTAATTTTTCCAGAGGATAATAATTTTGCACTATTTATAGTCTGCTTGAGTTATTATGATTGGTTGTAATGCCAATTTCCCAATCTATCACCATTGACCAGTAATTCTGTTTTCCATTGTGCCTCAAACTTCCTATTGATTCCTGTCATATTAAGGTCCTTAGTTTATGCAATCATGTAGAAGGGAATCAGACAACAGTATATTAAGATTGTTTTTTCTTAGCTTGCAGTTTTATTATTATTATTAATTTATTTGTCAACAAGTACAAGGAAAGAAGTAACAGTATAGACATGGACACATGAAAAAAAATTGGCACAAATAAAAGGAAATAAATAAGCAAAACATAGCCATACACACATAAAATGAGTACTTATAAATGGGAACAGTAGGACAGGGACAATAGGCACACTAATGTTAATGTTTTCCAAAGACATCTTATCAATTAATTAGAAGCTGAACTTTTTTTTCCTTTTTTTTTCTTTTTTTTCTTTTTTCTTTTTTCTTTTTTTGCTGTTTGGGTATTTTTTTTTTTCATTAAAAAGTTTTATTTTTACAATCATGTCAAACAACTCATTCAATGTACAGTTATATACAATTAGTCGGGCTTGCCCAGTCACCACTCCCCTTTTTAACACTCTTCCCTCTTCTACCTTCTTTTACTTTCCAGACCTTCCTCTCCTTCTCTTATCTACATCCTCTCCTCCCTCCACCCTACACCTTCCTTCTCCCTCTTCTACCCCTCTTCCTTCCTCTTCTCCTCTTTCCTACCTCCTACTCTCTTTTCTCCTCCCCACCGTTCTAAAATGGTTACTGGGCAGACCCGACCCTACATTAATTATATTTATACATCTTCAATAATCCCTGTACATTAACCATCACTCCATCTCTAGCCTCAACCCCCCAATTCCCCTCCCCCTTACCCCCCACCCCCCACCCCGACTTCCCAGAACAAAATGCAGGGTATCAAAACTAACAATCATAATCTAAAATAATTCCTAAAATCTAATCTCTAGTCTCTCCACATTTAATCACTTCAGAAATATATCTAATACAAAATATTTCCAATATTTACTCATATGCTATTCGATATTTTTTTATCTGATACTTATTTTGAATATAATCAATCCACATTTTCCATTCTAAAATATATTTTTCTTGTGTATAGTCTTTCAAGTAAGCAGAGATTTTTGCCATTTCTGCCAGATTTGATACTTTAAGTGTCCATTCTTCAATTGTAGGTAATTCTTCTTTCTTCCAATATTGAGCAATCAAAAGTCTTGCGGCTGTTATTAAGTTCAAAATCAATTTAGTCTCTATAGCTGTACAATCCATAATTATTCCTAGTAAAAAGAACTGCGGGGTAAACTTAATCTTCTTTTTCAAAATATTCTGCATGATCCACCATACTTTAATCCAAAATGCTTTAACTTTTTTACAAGTCCACCATATATGGTAATAAGTGGCATCTTCACAATCGCATCTCCAACATTTAGCCTGTACATTAGGATACATACATGACAATTTTGGGGGGTCTAAATGCCATCTATAAAAAATCTTATAAAAATTTTCTCTCATATTTTGCGCTTGTGTAAATTTAACATTCCTCACCCAAATTCTTTCCCAAGTTTCCAACATTATTGGTTGCTGAAAATTTTGTGCCCACTTAATCATACAATCCTTAACCAATTCAGTCTCTGAGTCTATTTCTACTAATACATTATACAACCTCTTAATATGCTGTTGGCCTTGATCTCTCATTTGTTTTAACAAATTATCCTCAATTTGCTTAACACCTATTTTTTGATCTAATTTCCATCTAGCTTGTAATTGTCCATATTGGAACCATGTATAATTTTTCCCTTCTTCCCCCATCTTTTCTCTAGATTTTAATTGTAATTCCCCCTTTTCCATACAAAGAAGTTCTTTATAGGTAACTACCTCCATCTTTTGATATATATTTATATTTTCTATCATGTGTCTCGGGATTGCCCATATTGGAATCTTTCCATCTAATTTATATTGATATTTCCTCCAAACCCTCAATAATGCATTTCTAATTATATTATTTTTAAATATTTTATCTACTTTCTTATCATATAATAAATAGGTATGCCACCCATATAACAAACCATAACCTTCTATATTCAAAACTCTTTCCTCAGTTAAATTAATCCAATGAGTAATTAATGATAAGACAACTGCTTCATAATACAATTTTAAGTTAGGCATTTTAAGACCCCCCCCCTTTCCCTTGTATCCTGCATTATTTTTAATTTTATTCTTGTTTTTTTGCCCATCCATACAAATTTATTAATCCCCTTTTGCCATTCCTGTAATTTAATATCATTCTTAAGCACCGGTATCATTTGAAACAAAAATAAAAACCTGGGCAAAACATTCATTTTTATAGCCGCTATTCTTCCCAACAAAGATAGTTGTAACTTCTTCCAACTCTCCATTTCTTTCCATACCTTCTGCCACAATACCTCATAATTATTTTTGTATAATTTAACATTTGAAGCTGTAATATATATTCCTAAATATTTAACCTTTTTAACAATTTCAAAACCTGTAGTTCTTTCTAACTCTTCTTTTTGTTGTATATTCATATTTTTAGTTATCATCTTTGTCTTTTGCTGATTCACCTTAAATCCAGATACTTTGCCATACTGACCAATTATATCTTTTAAACCAGTAGCTGAGTATATTGGTTGAGATACAGTAACAACCAAGTCATCTGCAAAAGCTCTTAATCTGTAATCTTGATGTTTAACTCTAATTCCCTTTATTCGATCGGAACCACGTATTTTATTCAGAAGAATTTCTAAAGTTTATTTATTTATTTATTTATTTATTCGTATTTCTATACCGCCCTATCTCCCTAAGGACTCAGGGCGGTGTACAGCCATATAAAAACACACAAATATACAAAATAAAACATTCATCTAAAAAACTTATTATAAAGGCCAAATATTTAAAATAAGATATAAATAATAAAACCCAATTTAAAACCAAAGCTAAAATTTAGTCATTTAAAAATTTAAAACCCTAATCCAGTCCTGCGCAAATGAATAGATGTGTCTTAAGCTCACGGCGGAAGGTCCGAAGGTCAGGAAGTTGACGAAGTCCTGGGGGAAGCTCGTTCCAGAGGGTGGGAGCCCCCACAGAAAAGTTAAAATAAAAAGTAATGGGGACAAGGGACATCCCTGTCTCGTCCCTTTCCCAATTTTAAAAGTTTCTGTTAACCCACCATTTATGCTGTTTGCTTCTGATATATTGCTTTAATTGCATGGATAAAATAATCCCCAAATTGCATTTTTTCTATTACTTTAAACAAAAACTGCCAATCCAATCTATCAAAAGCTTTTTCAGCATCCAAAAAAAGGAATGCCGCTGAGACTTGGTTGTTTCGTTCCAAATATTCAAGTAAATTCTGATTTGCCTCACATTATATCTCATCTGCCTACCCTTAATAAATCCTGACTGATCATTATGAATTATTTGATTCATCACTGGCATTAATCTATTAGCAAGTATCTTGGTAAATATCTTGTAATCAGTATTTAAAAGTGATATAGGCCTATAATTCTCTGCTTTAATACCATCTCGATCTTCCTTCGTATTAACGAAATAAAGGCTGTCCTCCATGAAGGGGGAACATCTCCTCCCATTTGAATTTTATTAAATAACTCTTTAAGTGGTTCAACCATCTCATTTTGTAAATTTTTATAATAAAGAGCTGTTAAACCATCTGTACCTGGTGCTTTACCGATTTTAAGTTGCTTAATTGCTAAGGTATTTTCTCATGAATATAAATATTTCCCAGAATAAGGTTACAGGATCCAATCTGCATTGGTCACTGGGACCAAAGGTTTAGTCTTCCAAAATTTCAGATTCATGCCAAAGCCCATCCTCAGGGAACTTCTCTCCCATCAGAACATGTGTGAGAGTGGGCTCCAGCATGAGTCCAAAAGCTAGTAAAACTAAATCCTTAGTCCCAGTGACTGACCCAAATTGGATCCTGCAGCTTTTTTTTTCTGTTCAGCTGAACAGACTTGATTTCAGCTAAATGTTGTTCAGATTGCTGCCACACCAGTTAGCATTTTAAAAGTTGTTGATTGGTAGGTAATTGCCCTAGAGTTGCCTGGTGCTGCCCCTTTTATTGGATCTTTCGCGATCAGGTAGGTTTACCAGATGTTAACCAATCTTCAATGTCATCCTTCTTGCAGTATGCTGTTAAACTGTTTGACAATGAATGGGTGCCGATCAATTCAACTAAAACACATGCAATTCATCTTCACCTGACCAATCCTTGATTTATCTTCCTTCCCTTTTCTACACAATTTCTGCAGTTATTACTAGTTCTTCCATTTTAGCTTTTTATTATTCCTACCCTCTTCTATTATTTATTTATTTGTATCCTCCAGCAAGAAGAGAAATCTGTCAGCCCCTCTTCATTCATTTCCCTAGAGATGACCTTAGGCCACAACCAAACATCTGAACAATCTCAAACTCAGATACATTTGGCTACAGAGCAAAATTTCTTCAGCTTCAAGCTGTCTTTAATTGACAGATTTGGGTTACACTCTTAGGACATGTCTTTGTTATGGGCTGCTTGTTGTTTGTCCATAATAGAGGATGCTGGCTTATTTCCAGCTTCATTATCATAATTTATGGATTTGTATATGATAGGAGTTGGCAACTGGTTGCCTTGAAGCTCAATCCATCCCAAAGCGGATATTATTGTCCCTTCTATCCCTGGTTGCTTTAAATGTTTTTCTTTCTTTTCCTTTTTTCCTCATAGGCATCTTGCTCAGAGCAAACACAAGAAGCAATGTACAAAAAATTAACTTCTCTCCCTGAACTTTTCAAGTTTAAATTCAAATTTAATAATGCAGATGAGATGGAAAGAGGGCATTTCTTTTTGCATTATTATCACAACCTTCCTTCCACCTGCTTGAAAAAGTAAAATGAATGGCAAATGCAGGAAGCAAAGAGTTTTCTTTTCTGCACCTCATTTGGTGCTAATATTGAGCTGTAGGTAGCTGTCAGTATGAGTTAAGAAGCGGCATCCAATGGAACAAGCCAGGAGGGAGTTACAAACAATGCACAGAAAGACAAGGAAGTGAGAAAGATCTTACCACTTCATCTTCAACTGTTTCTTAAAAAAAAAAAAAGTCCAGTTGTGGATCAAACTAAAATTTTTATTCTGTGTGCTGATTACTATAGCGCATGAACAGTAGAATTTGTCTAAAAATGGCATGTTCTTTCATTTTTTTCTGATTCATTTTCCTCAGTTGTCCAAATATTTATTTTTATTAAACTTTTGTTCGTGCTCCAGAAAATCTTTGATATTGTTGCTTTTTTAAATCCTTTCTTGGGAAGGCTTTTCTTGATTCTGGCTTCACAGATTGAGATAGCATCTTGTCTCTTGTTCCTTCTCTTTAATATTTTTGGATGTGCTCTAGATAATTTCTGAGTGACCACCAGTAGTAGAGCATTAGCTGAGCCTCCGTTCACTTAGTTTAAAAAAAAAAAGAGGCTCTTTTCAGAATCTTCTTGCCTCACTGGACCTCATTCTTTTCCCACGACCAAACAAAGCTTATATTGATATATCATCAGTAGGGAGGCCCTGATCAAGGACAAATATTGACATGTATGCCTATATATGAGACATGACAGAGGATGGATTGTGTGAACTCAAGTCTGGAGCAAGAAAGTAGCAGCAAAACAAATTAGTTTTGTGATAATTTATCTCACTACCTGCCATTGGAGGTTAGATCTATATTTATTTTGTTGTCATGTATAAATACAGTTCAGTACTGTTCATACAGAGAAGAGCTGGGTTGGAAGCAAATTGGCTTTTAAAAACTGATGGGAAAAATACAAAGCTAATTAACTTTTAGATAACAGTTGCTCATATTCTCAGTATGATAATATGAGATTCATTCTCTCTCTCTCTCTCTCTCTCTCTTTCTTTCTCTGTCTTTCTCTTTTCTTTTTGTTGCTGATTTGAACAAACCAGCCATAGGGATTATTTATAATTTTTAATAGGAAAGTTCTCTGGTGTTTTGCTTATCCGTGAACTTATTTTTTTTACAGAATTACAATTAATGAATTAGAAGAATCATCTTGTTCTTCTTTTAAATTCAGCATTCATGGAGCAATAGTGTAGATTGGATTTTTAAGAGCCCCAATATATCATGTGAGGTATGAATTCAACAATTTGCTGTCAATGCCTATAGGGCAGGCTTTCTGATACATGCCTTTCTTCATCACTAGCAATGAAAACCTAAAACCAAAAGGAACTAAGTGAAGGCTTTCTTTTTTAAATTACAGGGATTTTTCCCATGTGTAGCCCTCTAAAAAACATAGAAGCATTTCACTCAAATCAGTTGGTGTGTTGAGAATATGGCAGTACATGATGAAACAACTCTGAGATTCCTGCCAAGCAGGGAATCTTTCAGTTTGATTCAGGTAAACAATTTTAGATAAGCCTTTACTCTCTAATCCTTGGTCTCTGAGGGCTCCAATATGATGGCCATGAATTGTCCTTTTTTTTTTTTTGCATGAGGATATTTTGGTGTTGCTTTCTTTGAAGTCAAAATAGTTTTATGTCCGGCAGGAGGAGAAGGGGGGGGGGGAGGAGATCAAAAACATGCTGCTTCAGCACTTAATTTGTGGCGATCTCTCTGGTGGATGTGTTTTTCCAGCACTTCCAGTGTTGTGGTCTTTAGGTTGCCCAAGTACTGGTGGAAGGAAGGAAGGAATTCTCCAAGATCCCATCCAAATCTTATATTCCATGATCTTGTGATGCATACATAAGTAGATTGTATGATGTAATTATGAGTAGTCCAATTTATATCATTAGGGTTCTTGAATCAGGAAAAAATATATTAATACAACTCTGTTATGCCTCTAGGACTGGAAGTTTCAGTCAAAGCCCCATTTTGTTAAGGAAACTTTCATTTTGCTCACTTCTGTTCTTAGGAATTTTCCCTTTGGGCCTCTCATTCCTGGGCTTTAGATCTTTGCTCTAAAATTCCTGGACTGCTTCATGGTAGCTTTGTATCAGGCCTGCAGTTTATTAGGGTTAACACCACGTTCCTATTGCAGATTAATTAGCTAGAAACGGCTGTAATATTGTAGTAATGAATCCACCCTCTGGGATGACCATTCTCTAGCAGGGGTGTAAATATTTTGCTGCTTGTTATCTATTACTGAGGAATGTGTGCCTTCGGTTTCAAAAAGCATTCAAAAGCAATGCTAATTTGTGTATTGGGGAACTAAATCGATTTGTGATTTAGTTACAAGAGCACACCTCTTTCCGCAGAATGAAATAGTTGCAATTTCCTACCTTGTGTGATAACTAATTACTTCATACCAGGAGAAAACAAAAAGGGACATGGTGGCTGAGTGGCTAAGATGCTGAGTTTGTCGATCAAAAGGTTGGCCGTTCAGTGGTTCAAATCCCTAGTGCCGCATAACGGGATGAGCTCCCGTCATTTGTCCCAGCTTCTGCCAACCTAGCAGTTTGAAAGCATGTAAAAAATGCAAGTAGAAAAATAGGGATCACCTTTGGTGGGAAGGAAACAGCGTTCCGTTTGCCTTTGGCATTTAGTCATGCCAGCCACATGACCATGGAGACATCTTCGGACAGTGCTGGCTCCTCGGTTTTGAAACGGAGATGAGCACCGCCCCTAGAGTCGGGAATGACTAGCACATATGTGTGAGGGGAACCTTTACCTTTACCTTAGGAGAAAACAAATCTAGTGTTTGGGTGGGCCAATCCATGGTTTGGCCAAAACCTCCAGAGCATACCTTTACTGTGGTGGACGGTAATTGCTGTCATCAAATTTCCAACAATTGGTGAATTCCCTAAAATTACAGGAATGAGAAGTTCTGAGTGAGGAGGAGTAAAACACCACATTTCTAAAATAAAACAGCTAAAACCTAGCAGCTTCAGGGAATGAGATAGAGATGATATAAAGAGGACATGTTCCTCAAGATTAGGTAATAAAGCAACTTTGGGTTACTAAAGCAGGATATGTGAAAATTCTGTTTATTCACTGCCTCATTTTGAGTACTGAAAACTCATCTTGCTGTGTTTTTAGGACTACTTGTCCTACAAAAACTTCATTGATTCTTTTCCTGTCAAGAAATTTTGGGAGGATGAAGTGTCTTTTTGGGGAAATCAGTCAGAGGGGTTTTTTCTTTGCTATTTTCGTATGCAACATAAACATACTTCAGCACAGAGTTTCTCAAATTTGGCAACTATAAGATGTGTGGATTTCAGCTCCCAGAATTCCCCAGTCAATCATATTGAGTTATTTTGATGATCTCTGTGCTGACACAGATCATCTGAAACATGTGAACATAGACTTTTAACTCTTCATTTGACTAAAGTCCAAATTAAAATGACATGGGAAAAATCAATATTCCATATATGCATTAAAAGAAACAGCATCAAAAATTATTCATTGTTAGGTCCCTTCCTTATGAATTTTAAAAAAGAAAACAATTTTTACAAGAATATTTGCTGTCCCCTGCCCTTCCCTTTGCAAATTAACTTTGAACATTAAACCCTGTTATTTGTTGAAACTGGATTAATTTCTCACCTCTGGATTTTAATTTCTAATTTCTCAATATATATGGAGATTGTCAGTCATCCAGGTCTTGGTTGTCCCAAAGGTGCTTTTTCAAGATGCAACTGGACTTTCTGGTTTTTCTTTGACGATGTTTTGCTTCTCATTCAAGAAGCTTTCTTCAGTTCTGAAGAACCAAAGAAGCTTCTTGGGTGAGAAGCTAAATGTCTTCAAAGAAAAACCAGAAAGTCTCATTTCTCAACTTCTCTCAACCAACCAATATGTGCTTCTTAATTTGTACCTGGCCTATGCAAACAGTAGAGGGAAATTAAACAGAATGGCTATAATAAGAGATGTCCTGGGATGCTGAAGACCATCTGCCTTTCAGATTAATAGAATTCTCTTCGTTCTTTCTGGTGGCCAAATAATTTTTTCTAGTGATCAGAAATAGATATTTATCAATATGCAAGCTTGCCATCAATAAGCCTGAGATAATGATGACTGTCAGTTTGTGTTATTTGAGAAGCACAGAGAAGCAACAAAGAAATTCTTTATTGATCAGTTTAGGCCTGCTGTATCATTCATATTTCTATAATGAAATATATTTCTATAATGAAATTTCTATAATTCCTATAATTCAGGTGGCCTGGATCTATTACAACATCCATATTTGTCCTCCAACAAGATCTAGCAGATAGGTTCTGTCCATTTTCCTTCAATTAGAGATCATCATATACAGAAGTCATACCTTTTCTATCACTGCCATTCTTTGATGGAATATTATAATATTCCCCAAGATATTCAAACAATTCCTGTCTCTTGGCTTTTAGAAAGTCAGTTAAGATCATCCTGCCATGAGAACAGACTCCTTATGTTTAGCCTTCTGGACAATGAAATAATTTTAATGTTTCTTGAATGTTAATTCCCAGTGTTTTATGTGACTACTTATAAGGTGCTCTGTATGAGAACTAGGCAGGTACAGAGGGAGGCTAGGCTGGTTCAACGCAATGCATTATTTCTAACACAACAGCTAACAGGAACACAAGGCAACTCCGTGCAAGCTAATACACTGACAGAACTGTTGCCGTCTGACAGCTACTTAAATAGAGCAGCTGTCAGATGGAGGAACCAATCGGAGGCTGCAGATTTCCCGCTGTTCGGCTGCTCGTGTCTTAGCCAATCAGGGGCGTTCTGCAGTCTGCATGCCCAAGCGGGGTCGTAAGTGCAAAGACTCAACATAAGGTATGGATTCAGTTTTAAAACTTGATTTATTTAGCTGTTTATTTTAATATGTCACTAACGGTTGATTGGAAGTTATAAGTCCCATGCATGTGTAAAAATCAATAAAATGTAGCAACTTAGTTTGCAATGGTTAGAGTTACTTCCTAGATCCTCTATCTATTTTTTTGTTTATTTATTTTGTCACACAGTATATATAAGCATAAGTATGAAATAACTATACAATATATAAGCATATATATGAGTATGAGTATATAATAACTATATTAATTGGATATAACAAAAGGAAACAATAGGACAGGAACGGTAGGCACGTTTATGCTCTTATGCACACCCCTTACAGACCTCTTAGGAATGGGGTGAGGTCAATGGTAGACAGTTTTTGGTTGAAGCTTTGGGGATTTTGGGAAGAGACCACAGAGTCAGGTTGTTCTGTTTCCCCCTGCCACAACTCCCAACAAAAAGTCAGTCAAAGGCCTTCTCCCAGTTTATTTACACATGGCTAGATTCCTTCTGGCACAGAGGTGTTCTGGACATGTCTCCCCACACGCCTGCCAAAATCCCTGGAGATAACCAGAAAATTATAGATAAAGCATGATTCACTCACGAACATATTCTTCTATCCATGAAACAGTTTGCCCACGCAAATTCATTGCTTTGTCCAAGACAAAAAGCCAGGAAGCTCTGCCTCCTGCTTTACAGCCCCTGTGGGTGTCACTCCATGACTCATCATTCTCTGACCCTGTCCCAACGCCTCCTCTGCTGCGCGCGCCAGTGACGTCTGCGCAGTCTCGCATCAAGCCAAGATTGTTCTTGGGGCATTGCCAAATCAGAAGAAGGCCGGGGGAATCAGGCCTTGCCAGCCCCCCTCCTCCTCCTGGGTTGGTGCCAGGGAGGGAGAGGGCCCAGGGGAAGCAGGCTGTGGCAGCTCCTCCTCCTCACTCTCTGAATCATCCTCCTCCAGGAGTCCGAGTCCGGGAACTTAGGTCACAACACAGGTAGTGTATTCCAAGCATTAACAACTCTATTACTGAAGTTATATTTTCTGCACTCAAGATTGGAGCAGTTAACATTAAGTTTAAATCTCTTGTGTGCTCTTTTATTGTTGCAATTGAAGCGGAAGTAGTCTTCGACAGGAAGGACTTTGTCTTTTTTTTTCTTTGTGAGAAAACTTGAGCATTTTTCCTTCCCTTAACCGTCATTCACTCTTTTCCTATCCTAGTGTAAGCTAGGTAAGAATAATGTTACTGAAACTATCTTCAGTTGGGTTGATACAGAATATAGAAATCAGCCTTTTCACAGAGAAAGACAGAAGGAACGATGCATATCAGAGGTCACTCTTCAGTCCTGCCCTGCCTGTCAGTTAAGAGCTTCTCAACAACTCTTAGAAGTGAAGAGTTAATTGGAAATTGGTTAACAGTTTGATTTTATTTATTTTTTGCTTCAGTGTTTTCTTTCCCAGCCCAAATGTAAGCAATGTGGTGCCCACAGACACCAATTTCTCCCAGAATATCTTCCTGAATGTCCAGCTGGATGATTTTAATTTTGTATTATTTGATTGCCCTTACAATGATGTGTGCATGAACCTAATGCTCACTTTGGAACTATAGTCAATGGTCCAGAAAAAAAAGAAAAGATGGAAGAAAGCCTGGCTTTAAGTCTGGAGTATAATCCCACACAGTATAAAGCCACGTGGTGGCTCAGGGGCTAGGACGTTGAGCTTGTCAATCAAAAGTTGGCAGCTCAGCGGTTCAAATCCCTAGTGCTGCCGTGTACTGGGGTGAGCTCCCATTACTTGTCCCAGCTTCTGCCAACCTAGCAGTTTCGAAAGCATGTAAAAATGCAAATAGAAAAAATAGGGACCACCTTTGATGGGAAGGTAACAGCGTTCCATGTGCCTTTGGCGTTGAGTCCATGTGCCTTTGGCGTTGAGCCACATGACCACGGAGATGTCTTCGGACAACACTGGCTCTTCGGCTTTGAAATGGAAACGAGCACTGCCCCCTAGAGTCGGCAATGACTAGCATGTATGTGCAAGGGGAACCTTTACCTTTACGTTTATAATCCCAATGTCCAATTATTTTAATAAGCAATTTCTTAGTCTTAGTTGGCCTAATAAACCTTAAGGTAATACATTGTATCTTTGAACCACTGCATGATAGACTTTTATCTAAACATACGCCCTCGCATAAATCGTCTCAACAATAGTACTCCAAACGACAATTTTAAAAAAGCTAACTATGACCTTATAAACAATGATCTCTCATTTCTTGACTGGCAAAATCTATTCTCAACCTGTATCACTACAGAAGACCACTATAAAGTATTCCTACTTGAAATCAATAAAATCATCAAACTATATGTACGACAAATCATCACCAAAATCAAAAGGAAAAGCAAATTTCCCATATCAATAAAAAAGCTGCAATCCAAAAAAAATCCCTCTGGAAAAAAACCAAAAAGGGCTATGTAGCAAACTTCAAAAACTGCTACAAAAATATTTGCAACCAAATAAAAACAGAATGTAACACTTACCACACTAAAAAGAAGAAGACCTTCTATGCACCAATTCCAGTAATGCTTTTTATAATTTTGTGAACAATAAACTTAAAGAAACAAGATCCATTCCACCACTAAAAGAACCTAATGGCAAAGAATGTACTGATGAAACAGTTAAAGCAAACCTCTTTAACACTTTCTTCGGCCCAGTCTTTGTAAACAGTGATGGCTCATATCCAACATTCCTCAGTCGTACCAAAAATGTTAACAACGACTTAACACATATAGATTCCACAGAAGGTAACAATGACCTAACACAAATAGACTTCACAGAAGATAATGTTGAAAAAGCCCTTCACAACCTAAAACCATCATTATCTATTGGACCAGATGGACTATGTGCATACTTTCTAAAAAACTTTCAATTAATATAGCTGAACCCCTAAGCATAATCTTTAATAAAGCCTTCAAAACTTGTTCCCTTCCAAAACTCTGGTCTCTAGCCACAGTCATCCCTATCTTCAAAAAAGGAGATCCAAGCCTTGTTGAAAATGACAGACCTATCTCTCTATGTTGTGTCTCATTCAAAGTAATGGAATCCATCATAAACCAATCCATTATACTCTATCTCGAAACAAACAACCTTCTCTCTAATAAACAATTTGTGTTCTGTTTCCCTCCCCCCAATACTCCCAGCAAAGAGAGGCATTCTTTTCTCCTTTTATTTACATAGATACATATCCTGGCCACGTCTACCCACGGGCCTGCCAAGTTTCTGGAGATAACGAGGAAATTATAGATAAGGCCAGAATTACTCACGAATATATTCTTCCCTCCATTGAGACAGTTAGCCCGCGCCAATTCATTGCTTTGTCCAAGACAAAAAACCAGGAAGTCCCGCCTCCTATTTATAGTCTCTGCAGATGTCACTGCATGACAATTATGACTTGGCTTTCCCCCAACACTCCTTCTGCTGTGCACGCCGATCACGCCTCCGCAGCCTTGCATCACTCCAAAACTGTTCTTGGGGCGTTGCCAAATCAGAAGAAGGCTCTAGGGAATCAGGTCTTGCCGGCCCCTCCTCCTCCCTTTGAGTGGGTGCCAGGGAGGGAAAGGGCTCAAGAGAAACAGGGCTTGCCAGGTCTTTTCCCTCACTTTCTGAATCATCCGAGTCCAGGAGTCTGGGTCCAGGAACCTGGGTCACAACACTATCCCTCACCGCAGGGCCCTTCCCCCGGGGCTGACGATCGGGATGCGGTCGGGCTGGGTTCTGCTCATGGAAGGCCTGCACCAGGTCAGGGGCATGAACGTCGGAGGCATCTACCCAGGAAAAATCAGTCCCGTATCCCTTCCACGCAATCAAATATTGGAAACGACCCTTCAGCCAGCGGGAGTCTCGTACGCTGTGGACTTCGTATTCCTCCGACCCGTCCTTGATGACAGTGATGGGTGCTGTTGGGCACCAAAGGGGACTCAGTGTGGCCTCAGGAACCAGAAGGGACCGGTGAAAGACGGGGTGGATCCGCATGGATCGTGGCAGGGTCAGTCGGTAGGCTACCGGGTTGATGACTGCCTCGACAGGGAACGGGCCGATGAATCGGTGGTCCAACTTCTTTACCGGGCGGTCGGATGGGAGGTGTTTGGTGGAGAGCCACACCGGTGTCCAACTGCCAGCGGGGGCGTTGCCCGTCGGGAACGGTCGGCGGATCGTTTGTAGTCCTCCTTTGCCCGATTCAGCTGCTGACGTACCAACTGTTGGACCGCATGCAATTCCGTCAGGAAGGTCTGCGTTTCGGGAACAGGAGAATCCGGTGGTGCCAGAGGGAAGAGCCGCTGATGGTACCCCACATTGGCAAAGAACGGGGTCATCTGAGTAGAGGTGTGCTGAGAGTTGTTAAAAGCAAACTCCGCCAGGGACAGGTAATCGGCCCAGTTGTCCTGTTGCTGGTTGATGAAGCAACGGAGATACTGTTCCAGGATACCGATGACCTTCTCTGTACCCCCGTCGGTCTCCAGATGGTGCGATGACGACAGACACACCTGCACCTCCAACGCGGCCATCAGGCTCTTCCAGAAGCGAGCTGTGAACTGAACACTCCTTCTGCTGCGCACGCCGATCACGCCTCCGCAGCCTTGCATCACTCCAAAACTGTTCTTGGGGCATTGCCAAATCAGAAGAAGGCTCCAGGGAATCAGGTCTTGCCGGCCCCTCCTCCTCCCTTTGAGTGGGTGCCAAGGAGGGAAAGGGCTCAAGAGAAACAGGGCTTGCCAGGTCTTTTCCCTCACTTTCTGAATCATCCGAGTCCAGGAGTCCGGGTCCAGGAACCTGGGTCACAACAATTTGGTTTCAGAAAAAAATTGTCTTGTAACCTACAACTCCTCCACTGCAGAAACATATGGACTACCAACCTTGATCAAGCAAAAGCAATAGATGCAATCTACATAGACTTCTGCAAAGCTTTTGATTCAGTCGTACATGATAAACTACTCCTCAAACTAAAATCCTACAGCATTTCGGGATCTCTTCACAATTGGATAAATGCCTTCCGTCAAACAGACAACAAGTGGTCAAAATTGGCAACGCTATATCAAATCCTGTTCCTGTCAAAAGTGGCGTTCCCCAAGGTAGTGTTCTTGGACCAACACTCTTCATACTATACATAAATGATCTCTGTGACCTCATCTCAAGTTATTGTGTTCTCTTTGCTGACGATGTCAAACTATTTAATACCACTAATAATACTTCTACCCTTCAAGAAGACCTCGACTTAATTTCCGATTGGTCTAAAACTTGGCAACTCCAAATCTCAACCAGCAAATGCTCAGTCTTACATATTGGAAAAAAGAACCCTAACATCAAGTACAAACTTGATGGACATTACCTAACTGATGACCCCCACCCTGTCAAAGATCTTGGAGTTCTCATATCAAATGACCTTAATGCCAAAGCCCACTGCAACTACATAGCAAAAAAGGCCCTAAGAGTTGTAAACCTAATTTTATGCAGCTTCTTTTCTAAAAACTCTACACTACTAACTAGAGCATACAAAACATTTGCCAGACCTATTCTTGAATACAGCTCATCCATCTGGAAACCATACCACATCTCTGACATAAATACAATAGAACGAGTCTAGAAATATTTCACTAGAAGAGTTCTTCACTCCTCCGAAAACAACAAAATACCTTATACCAACAGACTTGAAATCCTGGGATTAGAAAACTTACAACTCCGTCGACTTCGACATGACCTGTGTTTAACACACAAAATCATCTATTGCAATGTCCTTCCTATGAAAGACTACTTCAGCTTCAATCGCAATATTACAAGAGCAAAAAATAGATTCAAGCTAAATGTCAACCGCTTCAAACTTGATTGCAGAAAATATGACTTCTGTAACAGAGTTGTTAATGCTTGGAACTCATTACCTGACTCCATAGTTTCTACTCAAAATCCCAAAATCTTCAACCAAAAACTGTCTACTATTGACCTCACCCCATTCCTAAAAGGACTATAAGGGGCGTGCATAAGAGCACAAAAGTGCCTACCGTTCCTGTCCTATTGTTCTCTTCATTATATCAAATTAATATAGTGGATGCATATTTTTTTACATATATATATATATAGGTATATATATTCTTCAAGATATATTGTTTTATCTATGACAATTGTTTATGTATACTGTTGTGACAAAAAGAAATTAAAAAAAACAGCCCAGAGTCCTTTTTTGAGAAAGATGACCATAGAAATTGAATAAATAAAAGGAAGGAAGGAAGGAAAGAAGGAAGGAAGGAAGGAAGGAAGGAAGGAAGGAAGAAAGAAAGAAAGAAAGAAAGAAAGAAAGAAAGAAAGAAAGAAAGAAAGAAAGAAAGAAAGAAAGAAAGAAAGAAAGGTTCTATTTATAGTTATTTGATATTGTCAGAGACAATCCAATATAAGGCAGTCCTCCAGTTATGACTGTAATGGAGTCTGCCCATTATGATTGGAAATCAGGACAAACATAAATGAATTATCAGGAGGGCTGAAAATCTTAACTGCTTCCAGAGGCATGGGGAGGAGGTCCAAGTGCTGCAGAGATTCAAGCAGGGATACTACAGCATTCCCATGGTCAGTCATAAGGGTGAAGAGGGTGAGATCCATGGTCAAAAGCTCTTTTTCTGACTTTGATGTCCTACAAGCAGCACCCCACACCACTGCCTATATAGCTTTCCACTTTAACATAGATGGCAAGTGCCCATGTGGGAGGCAAAGATGGCAAGACCCAATAAATGCAGGCATGAAAATTTGGTTGTACCCAGATGCTGCATTTGATCGTCTAAACTTGCATCTGCAAGAATTGAACTAGGAAGATGTTGATGATAATGATGATGATGATATATCAGGCATAATTGCTTATTCAATGAACTGCCATCAAATAACTAAAAAGAATTTCAAATAAAAACTTATCAGAACATTTTTTGTTTATTTGCTGCTCATCTGATCTAGAGGTGGCTCTAGGTGGCTCTCAAAGAAGTAAAAGCAACAAGATAAACCATTAAAATATTAAAATAATAGTAAAATTAAAATTTATTTATTTATTATTTATTTATTTATTTATTATTTAAATTTGTATACCGCCCTTCTCCCGAAGGACTCAGGGCGGTTCACAGCCAGGTAAAAAATACACAATACACAATAAATACAATTAAAATACAATTAAAAAACTTATTAAATTGGCCACAATTAAAAATTTAAAATAAAAACCCATTAAAACCCATAGACTTAAAAAATTAACCCAGTCCAGCGCAGATGAATAAGTGAGTTTTAAGCTCGCGGCGAAAGGTTCGGAGGTCCGGAAGTTGACGAAGTCCTGGGGGGAGTTCGTTCCAGAGGGCGGGAGCCCCCACAGAGAAGGCCCTTCCCCTGGGCGTCGCCAGATGACACTGTCACGCCGACGGCACCCTGAGGAGTCCCTCTCTGTGAGAGCGCACGGGTCGGTGAGAGGTATTCGGTAGCAGCAGGCGGTCCCATAAGTAACCCGGCCCTATGCCATGGAGCGCTTTAAAGACGTTCACCAACACCTTGAAGCGCACCCGGAAGGCCACAGGTAGCCAGTGCAGCCTGCGCAGGATAGGTGTCACTCGGGAGCCACGAGGGGCTCCCTCTATCACCCGCGCAGCTGCATTCTGGACTAACTGTAGCCTCCGGATGCCCCTCAAGGGGAGCCCCATGTAGAGAGCATTGCAGTAGTCCAGACGAGACGTCACAAGGGCGTGAGTGACTGTGCACAAGGCATCCCGGTCTAGAAAGGGGCGCAACTGGCGCACCAGGCGAACCTGGTGGAAAGCTCTCCTGGAGACGGCCGTCAAGTGGTCTTCAAAAGACAGCCGTTCATCCAGGAGAACGCCCAAGTTGCGCACCCTCTCCATCAGGGCCAATGACTCGCTCCCGACAGTCAGCCGCGGACTCAGCTGACTGTACCGGGATGCCGCATCCACAGCCACTCTGTCTTGGAGGATTGAGCTTGAGCCTGTTTCTCCCCATCCAGACCCGACGGCTTCCAAACACCGGGACAGCACTTGATAGCTTCATTGGGGTGGCCGGTGTGAAAAGTACAGCTGGGTGTCATCAGCGTACAGCTGGTACCTCACACCGAAGCCACTGATGATCTCACCCAGCGGCTTCATATAGATGTTGAACAGAAGGGGCGAGAGGATCGACCCCTGCGGCACCCCACAAGTGAGGTGCCGCGGGGTCGACCTCTGCCCCCCCGTCAACACCGTCTGCGGCCGGTCGGAGAGATAGGAGGAGAACCACCGATAAACGGTGCCTCCCACTCCCAATCCCTCCAACCGGCGCAGCAGGATACCATGGTCGATGGTATCAAAAGCCGCTGAGAGGTCTAATAGGACCAGGGCAGAGGAACAACCCCTATCCCTGGCCCTCCAGAGATCATCCACCAACGCGACCAAAGCCGTCTCAGTGCTGTAACCGGGCCGGAAGCCGGACTGGAACGGGTCCAGATAGACAGTTTCCTCCAGGTGCTGGGGAAACTGATATGCCACCATACTCTCTACAACCTTCGCCGCGAAGCGAAGGTTGGAGACCGGACGATAATTACCTAAAACAGCCGGGTCCAGGGAAGGCTTCTTGAGGAGGGGCCTCACCACCGCCTCTTTCAAGGCGGCCGGAAAGACTCCCTCCAACAAGGAAGCGCTCGTAATCCCCTGGAGCCAGCCTCGTGTCACCTCCTGAGTGGCCAGCACCAGCCAGGAGGGGCACGGGTCCAGTAAACATGTGGTGGCATTCAATCTACCCAGCAACCTGTCCATGTCCTTGGGAGTCACAGGGTCAAACTCATCCCAGACAACATCACCAAGACCGCCCTCAGATGCCCCATCCGAATCACCACAATTTTGGTCCAGACCGTCCCTAAGCTGAACGATTTTATCGTATAGATAACCGTTAAACTCCTCAGCACGTCCCTGCAACAGGTCATCCCGCTCCCCCTGGTGAAGGAGGGAGCGGGTCACCCGAAATAGGGCAGCTGGGCGGTTATCTGCCGACGCAATGAGGGAGGAGGCGTAGCAACGCCTCGCTTCCCTCAGTGCCACTAGGTAGGTCCTAGTATAGGATCTAACTAGTGTCCGATCAGCCTCTGAACGGCTGGACCTCCAGGAACTCTCTAGGCGTCTTCTCCGGCGTTTCATCCCCCTCAGCTCCTCGGAGAACCAAGGAGCCGGTTGGGATCTGCGCTGGGTCAGAGGCCGCAAAGGCACGACACGGTCTAAAGCCCCAGCCGCAGCCCGTTCCCAGGCTGCAGCTAGTTCCTCTGCCGTGCCGTGAGCCAGACCCTCAGGAAGTGGCCCAAGCTCCGTCCGAAACCTCTCTGGGTCCATCAGGCGCCTGGGACGGTACCAACGTAATGGTTCCGTCTCCCTGCAGTGTTGGGTAGCGGTCAGAAAGTCCAGGCGAAGGAGAGAGTGATCTGACCATGACAAAGGTTCTGTGACTATATCTCTCAAGTCCAGATCCTTCAACCACTGACCAGAGATGAAAATCAGGTCCAGTGTGCCTCCCCCGATGTGAGTGGGGCCATCCACTACTTTAGTCAGGTCCAAGGCCGTCATGGAAGCCAAGAACTCCCGAGCTACTGTCGATGACAAGCCAGCAGATGGCAAGTTAAAGTCCCCCATAACTAACAGTCTGGGGGTCTCCACTGCCACCCCGGCAAGCACCTCCAGGAGCTCGGGCAGGGCAGCTGTCACGCAGCAAGGAATAAATTTATTTAATTCTTTTTGGGGTTTGGGGGTTGTTGGTGTGTGTTTTTTTTTTGGTCTTTTCTTTTTTGGAACTTCGATCTTATATATGTTGACAGCAGCGAGACTACTGTATGCACAACTATGGAAGGACATTTCAATTCCCACTACGGACGAATGGCTACAGAAGTTGATTGCAGAGATCACTAAATGGACCATTTTGATCAAAGAAAAGAATATAAGTACTTTTGTTGCTACATGGAAACTGCTTCTGGACTTTGTGCTTGAGGTGGGAAAAAATGAAACTTTGATTATGGGTTTTACTGATTAGGTTGATTTGTTGTTATAGAAATGGCTAATTTATATTATAATGGAAAAGTAAAAAGTTGAGGTTTGATGTTGATGTTGATCAGGGATGAAATTTACTTACCTTCCCTACCGGTTTGGAAGTGCATGTGCCCTGCGCACTCTTCGCTCCCTTGCACATGCAGACACTCTGCACATGCACAAACCCTTGTGCGCATGCACAGAGGTTAAAAACAGGTTACTTCCTGATTAAAACCAGGAAGTAATGATGACTGGGCGGGTGAGCAGAACCTCGCGCTGCTGTCGCTATAGGTTCTCTGAACCACCCGCCACCATTGCTACCAGTTGGGCTGAACTGGTCTGAACCGGTAGCATTTCACCCCTGATGTTAATTCTACTGCCATAGATGGTAATTCACCCCTGATGGTAATTCTACTGCCATAGAAGGAATCAGAAGACAACACTTTTTTTCCCCATTCTCCCTCCTCCCCTCGCTTTTCTTTCTCCTCCTTCCCCTCACTGTGTCTTCCTATTTGCCTTTGTATTTTTGTATTTTATTGTATAATCTAATACAATGTTTAAAGGTTTGAAAAAGAATTCATTTAAAATTAACAAAGATGGCAAAGAAGATAACAAGATGCACATGGTATGGAAGTAGAGGTTTGGTCCATTCACCACCTCCGATATGACACACCAAAGTTACATTTACTTCTTCAAAATTTTCAGGTTCTCTGGCATGTGGTCCAACAGATTTCTAAAGGAACACCTACTATCCTGAAAAAAGGCCACTTTATTCTCATTATAGAATAGTAGAATAACCTGATCTAGGTTTAGGTTGAGTTTATTTTTTATTTCTCTAGATTACATCACATTTACTCTCCTGGTGTGCTTGTATTCAAGTCTATGTAGCTTCTTCTTCCATCGTAAACTTTTGTTCTTAAGGCATAAGAAGCCAAATGAAGTCAGTTCCTGATCCTAGACCAAGCATATTTCTCTCATTTGCATTAGAGAGTTTATTTGCAAATTTTGGCTCTTTTTCATTGTGATTCAAGATGAGCTCCCATTGAACTCACCTGTAACAACTCTGTTTCGTACTCCCCCTGGGGTTCCAGGAGGTTTAAAAATAAAAAAAACTGTTTGGATAATTATTTACTATTTTATAACTTTAATAAAAAATACTAAAGCTTACAGAGGGGGAAAAAGCAAGTTATCATTAAGCTTGCAGCTAAGGTACGCTATCTCTTTTTTCTCTCATGATAATCCTAAAGAAGATATATTTATCATCTTTGCACAGAGCTGAATTTTATTTCCTCACCCCTCTTTTAGGTCTTATCATGTCATTTACAAACATTTTATCTCTGTTGCAGAAAATAAATGAAATTCTAAACTTTTCAACAAAATGCCTTGATGAACTGGATTGTCCAAACAGCTATATATAGATGGTTCCCCCTTGTTTTTTGTAGAAGACATAATAAATGTTTCATAGATATAAACTGAAATTTGATTTAACAATCATATAATGATAGCACTCAGACATATATTGCTTCTCAGTGCTTTATAGCCCTCTCTAAGTGGTTTATAGAGTCAGCATTTTGCCCCTAACAATCTGGGTCCTCATTGATGAGTCAACCTTGAGCCTGGTGAGATTCTGGCAGTCAATGATCAGCAGAAGTAGTCTGCAGTACTGCACTCTAACCACTGCGTCACCGCGGTTTTTATAATCTATATCCTAACTGGTCAGTGGTGGGATTCAAATAATTTAAAAACCAGTTCTCTGCCCTAATGACCAGCTGGGTAGGCATGGCTCGGTGGTCATGTGATTGTGTGGGCGTGGCCAACTCAACATCACTCACGTTGATGGGCGCTTCGTCTTAGCTGTTACAATGTAATAAGGGCTAACCAGAGAGGCAGTTTCTGTAAGTAGGGCAATAAAGATTAGGCTAGAAACAACACCAGAATGTTTCCTTCCTGACTTCCTTAAAGAATCAGCTCTGTAATGTGGAAAAAACAGATTTCTTCCAACAACCATTCTCCGAACTGCTTAGAAAATTAATAACCGGTCTCCCGAATAGGTGCGACCTGGTTGAATCCCACCACTGTAACTGGTAGAATGTTTTCTTGGGATAATTAAATGTTCTACATTTTGCAAAGTCTAAATCAGGGGTGCCCAAACTTGGCAATTTTAAGACTTGTGGACTTCAACTCCCAGAATTTCTCAGCTATTCTGGGAGTTGAAGTCCACAAGTCTTAGAATTGCCAAGTTTGGACACCCCTAGTCTAAATACAGTAGTTCGTCATTAACCTGTATTTCTGTCTGTCAACTGGCTCCTCCACTTTGTGAAAGAAATATATTATTGAAACAGTGGAACATATTACCATACTTTTTGTGCGTGTCCAGCTAATTACCTATTTTAATAGGAATCTTGTTTGTCTCCATCACATAAGATAATATAATTTCTGTATGGATATGGATATCTTTCACAAAAGAAACACATGACAATAATTATTAAGCAACGTAAAGTAGATAACTCATTTCAAGAGCAAAGCAAGCTCTGTATTTTTACTTGAAAAGGCTGTAATTAAAAATAGCCACATGAGTTATTTAAGGAAATAATGAGCCAAAAAAACCCTGTCACATCTATTTTTTCCCCTTTTGTTAGATCGAATGGTTTTGACATTTTATTTTTATTTGGAATTTTAGTACTTATCTGAATAGAAACAAGAATAGTGGAACTATAACCATCAAAGTTATTATGTGATCATATAATTTGATTCAGATTTGGTTAGAAGTAGACTGAATTCATCTTAATAATTAATTAAGATCCATTAATTCCAGTGTCTTTACATGAAGCTAAGACTGTTCCAATCCTATACTCATCAGTACAATAGTATTTGCAGAAGGTGTTCTGCCTACTACCAGGAACTTATAAAAGTAAATTTTGATTGTGTGGGAAAAGGCATTTGAACAGACATTTGTGCATTTAAAAATCCATTGCACAGCATTGAATACTTGGAAATCAGCCATGAGTTATTCCACTTCTTCCTTTCTGTTCATTCATACAACCCACAAAAATAATTACTGTAATTGAAAGCTAATGAAAAATCACTTACTGGATTTACCTACCATGTGGTTGGCTTGGTTTCAGCTTTGTGCACAATGCAAATCCAGGCATTACTTTGTATATCATCGTTCTGGATTTGCACAGAGTATGAACTTGGCAATGTGGCTTATTCAACAAGCTATTGGGGCTTATGTAGTAAATGTGTAAACTAAGTGTTTAACTTGTTATTCAACAAACAATATAAACAAGAGTAGTAGTGTATCTTTTTGGAAGTTAGAACTTAAACCAATTACACAGTATCTCTGAATCCTTGTTTAAAGTAATTCTCCAATTATTCCATGCTTCTGATGGTCTGACAAAGTTGACTGCAAATTGAATTATTTCTCTCTCAACCCTCTTTTTGTTTCATCATATTACATATATTTTATCTTCATGGTTGCAGTATAAATATGTATGCAAATATATTAAACCTATGTTGTAAAACAGTAAAATAATTCTTTATTCTTTTTTTAGTGTTTGTGAGATTTGGACTCAAGAATTTATGTACAATTGCTCAAGGATATTCTCAAACTACAGTTATGAGATAGTGAATTAAACCGCTTATCCACAGTCATAAAAATTTAGTTTTATATTCTACAGAAATAGGTTAATTGCTTCTAAAGGCATCAGCATGGGATTCACACTGCCACAATTCTGTGAATTGCAAGATAAGCCTGAAAGATAAACAAATTGAGATGTTTAAGGATATTAATGACATAATTATTTATAATAATGAAGATAAGCTTGTTGGATACTATTATTTTTTAGTTTAAATCTTCTTGCAGTTTCTAGTACATCAATGAGTATTTCTCAGATCAACAAATTTTCAATAATTTTTCTCTATGACTAGATTTCCCTAATTTTACTTTGAGCAAATGTATTAACATCAGGGGTGAAATCCAGCAGGTTCTGACAGGTTCTGGAGAACTGGTAGCAGGAATGGGGATTTTACAGTATCCTTCCCCTGGAATGGGTGGGAATGGGGATTTTGCAGTATCCTTCCCCTGCCACATCCACCAAGCCATGCCCACAAAGCCAGTAGTAAAAAAAAAATGGATTTTACCACTGATTAACATACCGTTCTATCTATGTCACTGTTTCTCAATGTTGGCAATTCTAAGATGGGTAGGTCTCAGCACACTGTCTGAGGAATTCTGGGAGTTGAAGTTCATCTTTCTTAAAGTTGTCAAGGTTGAGAAACACTGCTTTATATACTGTTTAAAGGCATTTGTTCGGAAACATCTTTCTAGCTAGTCCCCCAGTCAATATGTGAGCTCCAGCATCCTAAAATCCTTCATAAAATGCTGGATCCCAATAATAAAATTAAATATTTTTTTTACATTCAGTATTACAAATGAGGAGATCTGAAGCATCCATTGTTAGAACTGAGGATTTGGTAGCAATAAATTTAAGTCATAATGAGATGGAATGCCAAATAGAGCTGAATTCTGTACAATTTTTTGGGGAAAATAGGAAAAATGGAACTTCTGTATTATAAAAAAATATTTTATTGAGGCAACAAACTTTGAAATATCTCTGTTCTACTGGAGCATTTAAAATACATTACTTATTATATATTCTTTTCTCTATTGTTCCTTATAAATGTGTCTTCCAGATGCGTTAATTCTAGAACTTTTAATATTACCTTACTCAATAGAAATTCTGGAATTTGTAGTTCCCACACATCTAAAAGCACTGGTCTTTTAGAGATACTGGAGTGGGTAATTTCCAATTAGGACCACCATTCGCACCAAACCCACCAAAGAATTAATTAATTAATTACATTTATATAGTTGCCTATATCATAACCAATTCTGGACAGCTTCCAAGCAATGTGAATCTCCAGTTGTATTTCAAAACTTCATTTGGCCAACCACGACTTATTTTTGGACTGAGATTTTATTTTCCATACAAGCCATCTTCCCTGCTATGACTTTGATTCCTCTCCTATTTTAATTTCTTCCAGATTTGATTTTCCTTGTCAAATATTTATTTTAAGCAAGAGATCATAAATGCTGACATTAAAATGTTAACATAAATTAAAGCATTAAAGTAATTTTTAAAATGAATAGTCATTTAAGACAGCTCCAGTAACAAGAAAAGTAAATACAATTGTAGAGATCTTTCACCAAGCTGTAAAAGAACAGTTTAATATGTTTAATATAACTATATAGCTGCTGCTGCTTCTGCTCCGTCTGCTTCTCCTCCTCCTCCTCCTCCTTTTCTATCCCCTCTTCTTCATCCTCTTCCTCCTCCAAGTCAGTATTAATGTCTTGCAACTGTTAGACTAGTTTTCTTGCTCTCTCAGGTGGTTTTCTGCCTAAGGCAGGACTGAAACTTATGGTCTCCCAATTTCTAGACTTAACTACTATAGCAAATTGGCTCTCTGCTTCTTGCATAGAAACCTGGAATTGAGGAGTTGCAGATCATTCCATATGGTCATAATCTGTTCTGGAGGCTCCCAGGTCATTGTCATAACACTAAAAGGTGTCTCAGCTGGGCCTTGAAAGAGTAGGAGGTTTATTTGACACTACAATAAAAGGAAAAGTCTGTTGGCTATGCTATTAAAAAGATGGATGTTTATTGCTACAATGAGCTTTTATGGGGACTTTATTTTTAATTACTCTCTTCTAATTCCAAAGTGTTTTGAAACACTAAGGTTATGTTTTGGGTCTCAGTTAAATATATGGGTAGATTTTATCACTAGGAAACTCTGGATTCATAATGAAAAAGCTTTTTGTATGGACAATGCTTTTTTGCTCAAGTTAATTAAATATTTGGGGAGGAAATCAAATTATATGGGAGGATGGGCAAATTCCCTGCTTCTTTTATAGTAGAAATAATATGTCTTTGCTATGAATGTCTTTATACTGAATTCAGACAATACCCAAATGGAATTATTGTCTATGAATGGCTTTGAGTGTCTGCAGTCCATACGTACTTTAAAAAGTAGATAACATATAAATATGGTGTTTTTAACAGATTGTTTTATATAAAAGCATCTCATAGTAGTTTATTCTGTATTTGCATAGAGATAATGGATAAATGTAATGTATACATAAACAGGAGGGAAAAAGCTTATAAGGTGAGAGAGATCTCAATACATGCCCAAAAGATTTAACTTTAGCCATTTCATAAATTTCAGGGAGAAGAGGGTAATTGAAAATAGGTATTTGGGCATTCTGGGAGTTGAAAACTACACATATTAAAGTCCTCCGTATTAAAGTCCTCCTTTAATATAATTTGATGTGAAAATCTGATTTCCACTATAATCTGGCACTCTGTTTTATTTGCTCAATACAAGCATATGGGCTCTAATGGAAGCTATCTATCCCCATACTTTTTGTTATGGGAAGTAGGGATCATGCATTCATTCTTATGGATGAACTAAGAACTTTCAACAGGAAACCATGAGTCATGCTTGTAGCTAGCTTGCTTGTAGCTTGCTTGTAGCTAGCATGCTTGTAGCTAGCCTTCAATACATTTTCCTTCCTTCCTTCCTTCCTTCCTTCCTTCCTTCCTTCCTTCCTTCCTTCCTTCCTCCTTTCCTCCCTTCCTCCCTCCCTCCTTTCCTTCTTTTCTAATGTTGCCCATCTCATCCAAGTGACTCTAGGACAGTTTACTATTCTAAAAGTATAAAATAGTTAAAACAATTAAAAATAATCCATTCAAAAATACATTCAAACAGCAGCCAAGATGATTATCAACTAAATCCATGAAATAGGGTCCTTAATATATTTCAAGCAAAATGGGTACATAACAAGGGTTTTTTAAAAAAAAAATTAAGTAAAATACTATGGGCTACCTACTATGTATGTATAGAAGACATTCATAAAAACTTTGGAGTTCATAAAAAACAAGGAAAATATTCATTTCTCTATCACCATCACCACCACAACCACCACCAAAAAAGAAGTGGGGAGGGGAAACTTAATCAACATTGTTTGTTCAGGAAGGCAGGAATGATTACACAAAGTAACAAAACAAAACTATTCAGCTTATCTTTTTTTTTCCAAGCTTCCAAGCAGAGAAACAGCAGGGGGGAAAGTGCTGTTGGAGAAGAACAGTCCTGCCAGTTTGGAAAGTTTTAGAAGAAAAACAAGGCACAGGCATGGGTAATGTTGAGTAGAAGTGACCAGATAATAAGTCAGAATCCAAAAACTCTTATAGAAGCCAGAGAGAACTGTTTGTTAGTATTGTTTGAGGGATTTCTTTGTTACTCTGAAGTCATTTTTTCTCACCAAAGTTAACAATGACATGCAAACTAATTCTATCTGGTATCTTTCAAGCCATAACTTTAGGACTTGGAAGATTCTTCTCTGAAATACAATAAAGAGCTTGTTCTTAATACACAATGGTTTGCAATATTCTTTTTAATTTGATGAATATACAGTTGTTCTTGTTGTTGTTTTTTAATTAAAACCCTGTTTTGGAAACTTTAGGACACTCATGAAAAACTTTTAACTTGGCTTTTGTACTGGATATGCTAAAAGTAGGTACCAATTTTCCATGGCTTAAAGTCTCACATGATCTCACAATTGCAGTCACCATATTTCTGACTCATTACTCCAGCCTGTAGATAACCCCAGCAAGCAATTTTTATGCTTGCTTTTTTAATATTTCTGACTTCAGAAGGCTGGATTTCCATTGATTTTAGTAGAATTCATCTAAGACGAATCCTTCAATCTTAATTTAATTAACCCTAATGTATCCTCTAATGATCATTAGAGACCTATCAGAGAAACTGTCATCATGTATGCAGCTCAGCAGCCCTGACCCAAAATTGGACATCAAAGGCAGATCATGGAAAGTATTTCCATCAGAACATACACAAACCAATTGGAGCAGGAGAAATGAAATTCAGTAGGTAGACCAGAAAAGAGAACCAATTGGTGTAACGGTAAAGACATCAGGCTAGAAAGTGAGAGACCATGAGTTGTAATCCCAGTTTGGGCACAAATCCAACTGCCTGATCTTGGGCCAGTCACTTTCTCTTAGCCTTATGAAGAAGAAAGTGGCAGAACACTTATGAAATCTTGCCAAGAAAACTGCAGGGACTTATCCAGTCCAGAACTGGCTACCAGAAGTCAACATTCACTTGAAGATGGAGGGGGGAGGTGAAGAGAGAGAGAGAGAGAGAGAGAGAGAGAGAGAGAGAGAGAGAGAGAGAGAGAGAGAGAGCGCAGAAGTAGAAACTGCTACTTCTGATGCAGAGCAAGAGAGCACGGTTAATTAGCATTTTCCCATTATCTAAGGATAGGCTAAGGAATATCATCAGGTGTTGATATCATTCTGTGTTCTTGCCTTTCCAAACTTGTTCATATTTCATTCTTGCAATCAGTGATCCCTTAAGTATAAGGTGAAGGAAAATCCCAAGTTACACAAAGCCTGCATAAATTGGAGTACTACTTTCTTCATGAATCTGTTTCAATCCAGATACACTGAATGGTGCCTGATTATCCTAATATTAGAGGGAACTAGGAAAAAAAACTTGGCTTTCTCCCTACTTTATACAGAGAATCTGTGTAGAATTATTTAAAAGAACAAAGACTTGAAATCATGTAGGACTAAATAGAGAAGAATAATATCAGAATAAATGAGCCAACTTTTTTAGCATAGCCAAAACAGTACAGCCCCATGCGGAGAGAGAAAAGTACAATAATACACAGATTTAAGAAAAGTCATATGTTGCTTGACAGTTTCTCCATTTCCATTCATCTATTTTCATCAGACAGTAGGCTGGCTGAAATAGTCTATCAAATAACTTTCTTTCTTATCATGGATAACCAGAGTTTCTTTTATGCTCTCATATGCCCTTTTCAATTCTCTCAAAAAGATGTTTTTACATTGGCACTCTCTGAGACAAATATGCTTTTTTAAAAAATATATTTATATCTGCTATTTTAGCTAGATTACTTGCATCTCGTGGTCCTCTCTTTCAATTTCATTCCTCTAAATTCTGATAGGTCTAAATAATAGCATTATTATATAGCATTATCTTATTTTCAACCCACGCCTTCCTGTTAATGGCATTTCATCATGTTGCAATGAAGTATCCAAGTCATTCTTTATCTTAAAAAGAGACATTTTTTATGTTTTCTTTGAATTACCTCTTAATTGTATTTTTCTTTCTCCATGAAGCAAATTACTGGCACATTAATGCCCATGTGCAAATGCACCTGCTGGATTTTCATACAATAATAATTTTATCTTTGCCCTTCTGAGGGTTAAGAAGCTCCAGGGAACCAGAATGAGCATCCACATATTTTCTTTTTCTTTTAAAGTTTCCAGTTTAGGTCAGAGAACTAAGAGTTCAGAGTGTTATTCTTAACCCTCAAGTGCCAATCAAGAGAAAACTAAGGACAGCTTTAAAGAGTTCTGAAGGAAAAATGTATACATAATGCATTGTTCCTAAAGCAGATTAAATTATTGGGTTTCTTCAACCTTTACAATGCCCCCTTATAAATAATTTGAAGTCTGCAATCCAATCACCGTAAGATTTTGTCCTTATAGTTTATCTTCAGATTTCTTTTCATAGAACCCAAAATGTATCGAGAAAGAGAATATTCCCAACTGCATTAGAATATGAAGTGAATATATAGTTAACTGAACTATGATCAAAATAAAGACCTATTGGAAGCTAACTTATCTTTGTTACTTTACTTATTTGCTCATCACTCATTTTATTTTTCCCTGATAAACCAAACTTGATAAATTAACTAAATAAATTTGCTAACGTAACTCTATAGTTAAGGTGAGTATTTTCCAAAATGGGTTCCTGATATTTTTCACACTGAGAGGAACCATTTCTAGTTTGGGCTGTCTTTGAAGAAAAAAAATGTCCTACTTTCTCTCCAGTTTTAACTATAATGGCCTTTGTCACTCTCCAGATGTGTTGTACCTTCAACTCCCAGAATTTATCAATCCCCATACTTGTTATTTAGCCTTAAGCAAGCCAGGAACTAAGTTTCTTAATACAAGAGGTTTGAAGCTATTCAATGCTGAACTATTGCATATGTATTATTATTATTATTATAGTATTATTGCTATTGCTACCAATAGTTTTCTGTAAAATACATCCTATCGTTATGAATCGTCATCATCATTATCATTCATTTTATATTATAGAAATGCCAGATCATCTTTCTCCTCTTCCTGGACAGTAGACATATTACCTCTGTTTTAATCTTCTGAAGATACTTTCGGGATATGTCTTATTATATAGGCATTCCTGGGAAACAGGTTAATACTGAGGGCTGAAACTGTGGTCTCTTGCATTGAAACTTCCACTTATTTGCCTACTTATTTCATTATGGAGAAGGAACAAGACCTTCAAGCTGTATTATTATTATTTTTTATTTGCATTTATATCCCGCCCTTCTCCGAAGACTCAGGGCGGCTTACACTATGTTAGCAATAGTCTTCATCCTATTTGTATATTTATATACAAAGTCAACTTATTGCCTCCAACAATCTGGGTCCTCATTTTACCTACCTTATAAAGGATGGAAGGCTGTGTCAACCTTGGGCCTGGTGGGACTAGAACCTGCAGTAATTGCAGGCAGCTGTGTTAATAACAGACTGTCTTACCAGTCTGAGCCACAAAGGCCCATGAAATCATTACATGATTTCTCCGTATTTAACAACTGCAGCAGAATTGACAATTTATCATAATCTTAAAATAGACACTAGTTATCATATCAGAAAACATATATTTAATGTATGTTTTATCAGTACCTCATGTTATACTAGAGTCAGCAACGACTTGCACGTATGTGCGAGGGGAACCTTTACATGTTATACTGGTACTAGTAAACTGATAAAATGGTTTCATCATTAAATTCTACACATTTTTGGCAACAAGTATTAAATAGTTTCAGGCTTACATATTCCTTTGTGTATTCCTCAGAATAGGCCATCTTTTTTCTCAGATGCTACAGGTAGTCCACAACTTATTTAGTGACCATTTTGAAGTTATAACAACATTGGGGGAAAAATTGACTTAGATTGTCACAGCATCCCCGTGGCCAGGTGAGCCAAATTCATGTGATCATCATTTGAGGTCTTCACATCAGCTTCCAAAGAGCAAAGTCAATGGGAGAAGCCAGATTTGCTTAATGACTGTATTGTTTACAGTAATTCATTTAACACCTGTGGCAAAAAAAAAACCCCAACAATGACGTCACTTAACAGCTGCCTTATTTAGCAGTGAAATTCTGGTCCCAATTCTGGTCATAAGTTGAGGACTCCCCATAATCCCCACAACACAGACTTCAGAGGATAATTAGAACTGCAGAAAAAATAATTGCTACCAACTTGCCTTCCATTGAGGACCTGTATATTGCACGAATCAAGAAGAGGGCCGTGAAAATATTTGCAGATCCCTCGCATCCTGGACATAAACTGTTTCAACTCCTACCCTCAAAACGACGCTATAGAGCACTGCACACCAGAACAACTAGACACAAGAACAGTTTTTTCCCAAAGGCCATCACTCTGCTAAACAAATAATTCCCTCAACACTGTCAGACTATTTACTGAATCTGCACTACTATTAATCGTTTCATAGTTCCCATCACCAATCTCTTTCCACTTATGACTGTATGACTATAACTTGTTGCTGGCAATCCTTATGATTTATATTGATATATTGATCATCAATTGTGTTGTAAATGTTGTACCTTGATGAACGTATCTTTTCTTTTATGTACACTGAGAGCATATGCACCAAGACAAATTCCTTGTGTGTCCAATCACACTTGGCCAATAAAATTCTATTCTATTCTATTCTAATTAGGGATATTAATTCTTTCATTTTAGAAATGGGCAAGTGGGAAACTTCTAACTTACTAGTGAGAACCAGTTTGATATAGTTTTTAGGTCCTGGCCTAGAAATCAAGAGCCTGTGAATTTGAAGCCTCCTTTGGGCATGAAAGCCAACAGGATGACCTTAGACCAGTTGTTTTCTCACAGCCCAACGTACCTATTTTCCAGTAGTGAAATCCAATTTTTTTTACTACGAGTTTTGTGGGTGTGGCTTGGTGGGCATGGCAGGGGAAGGATACTGCAAAATCCCCATTCCCTCCCCACTCCTGAGGGAAGGATATTGCAAAATCTCCATCTCTGGGGCCAGCCAGAGGTGGCATTTGCCGGTTCTCCGAACTACTCAAAATTTCCACTACTGGTTCTCCAGAACCTGTTAGAACCTGCTAGATTTCATCCCTGCTATTTTCCATTTGGAAATAGGGGCAGGAATATTAGGTATGTTTGTTCACTTGAATTGATGAGAAAGAGAGAAAGAGAAAGAGAGAATTAATAGATAGATCTTTAAAAATAAAGTTAGAAATGTATCATCTAGCTAATTTTGTAAAATAATTGCAATATCTGTGTCCTTCAGAATGAAAAATATATCATATAAATGTTTTTAGAAATGAGGGATGCAAAAGTTTAAAAGATTGCATGGATTTTTTTTTTATTGAATTATGCCATTGAAGCAATCACCTACAAATAATGCAATACTTTGTTTTCTTAAACTTTTATTAATATATGAAGTGGAAGGTTAAGTGGCAAGTAAATCCAAATATCTGATTTTCTTTCCTTTAACAAAATAGCCTTTAAAAAAATCAGCTTTAGGAAAAAGCTTTTCCCCCCTTCATTTATATTGATGGACTGAGACAGTCAAAGACAGATTGATCTTCAGAGCCCAGTAAAAGTTAGAAATAATTTAATTAGAATTGTCCAAATCTGAAAATCTTCTAATCCACTTAGATGTTTAATGCTGGAGGGAAAATGTATCTGCAGATGACTAGGATTACAATATCAGTATATGACTCTAATTGAGTAATTCACCAGTAACCATTCACCAAGTGGTTTCAAAAAGTCGTCTCAAAAATCCTCAGATATTAAAAAAACAAGTAGTTTTCCTCTCTGAAGTAATAAAAATAATACTATAGTGCACATCCAATATAATATTCTGGTTTTGTAACCTAAAGCAAAGTTAGGCTTCAGCAAATTCACGGAGTGGGAGTAGTAAATTTAGGGAAACAAATAGTATTCAGTTCCTTACTAGTTACATAAGGTAAAGGTAAAGAATCTCTCTAACGGAGCTCAGCATCTAGTAACTACACAAACACATCCACATAATTTCTTTTAAAAATGATTTGCCATTGACTTTTCTGAAATGATTTTCTTAACTTTCCAATCTTGCCTACAACTCTGTGATTTCTTTGTGGTTTCTCATCCAAGCATTAACCAGGAAAGATTTGTTTTAGCTTTTTAAACTCAATCAACTATGACAAAAGAAACAGGGAAGGGCAAACTACTTCCACAAAACTTTGCCAAGAAAATTGCAGGGACTAGTCAAGGCAATCACTAAGAGTCAAAACTGACTTGAAGGCACACACTACTCAAACACACACTCTATGGCTAGGTTGAACCTAATTATAAATCACAGCAATATTGCCCCCATTGGTGTTATTTTTTTTTCTTCAGACGTTACTATTTGATATATGCAGGAAAGGAGGATATGGGGAGGAGCAGACAGGTTCAGTTGAGCTGAACTTCACATTCCATTCATTCTGTTCTACATCAGAAATACCACTGTTGGTTTTGATCATTTCCCAACATATTCTTAGATTTCAGTTAAATTATATTATATGTTGTCATCTTTTTTAAAAAAATTCAAATATATGAATGTAGATGTGTGTGGATCAGGTCAGCCTCAAGAGCTACAAGACTAAAAATAAGGAACAGGGAAGATATTAAGTTATTAAATGTTTAGAGCAGGAATGTTAAACTCTATTTCATTGAGGGCGGCAACAGAGTTGTGTTGTTGATCTCAGGGGGGAGTGGCCATGGCCAGGGTGGGTGTGGCCAGGTTGATGTCACTCATGTCGGGGGCACCTATGGTAGCCCAAGTGCTCTGCCACAGAAAACAGGCTCCCAAGCTCCAATTTCGGTTGCAATAGCCTTCTTCAACCCTCTGCCAGTGAAAATGGAGCTTTGTTTTTGCTGGCAGAGGCACCGTGGGCCAGTCCTTCACTGTCTGCACAGGCCACATCTAAGCAGCCCTTGGGCCAGATGCAGCCCCTGGGCCTTGAATTTGGCACCCCTGGTTTGGAGTGTTCATCTAGCACTCACCACAAAAAAGAGCTTTCTTGGCCCCTTCTGTATGGAACATCATTCCCCCAAAAGTATAGCTGAGCCCTCTCCTGTGGCTTTTCCAAAAGGCTTTAAAAACATGGTTTTGTCAGGAGGCCTCGGAACCACAAATGGGAACAGAATCAGTCCAGTGGCTGATTTGATTGTATTGTCTCTGTTGTAAGCTATTTTTTAAAAAGAATTTTTATTATAAAGTAGATTATTTTAAATTTTGTACACTGCCTGGTGTCACCTATGTGTTAGCTGAGTAGCTATATAAATTTGTGCAATAAATAAAAATAAATAGTTTAAGTAGACAGATACACAGCTATAAATATTGATATAAATATGTTTATAATGAAGCTATATTTCCATGAACAACATCACCAGAAAGTGAAAATCTGTTTCCAGGTCAAAGTCAAGGTTCAGAACAATGCTTTTAGCAATAAACTGTATTTTGAATTTTAGGGCTATTGCGTTTATTCTAAATGTATATAACGTACATTTGAGTTCCCTTTGGGGAGTTATTTGCACTATTGAATTTCTTGCAATATTTTGTGTGGGCAGCCTGCTCGTCATGACAGATATGATGAGGTGGTGGTAACTAATGCCAAGTCAGGTGTAATGTATTACTGTAAGTTTTGGCGGGAGTTTTAGGCGGGAAGTATCTCGCTTCTGATTGGATACAGCCTCTGGCTGAAGTGTATATAAGGAGAGGTTTTTCTCCAGAGTTTTGCTGGGTCACACTATATTAAAGAGCTGTTGTCACTAACCTGGTCTCCTGCCTCGTCAATACCCAAACCTAACATTGGCGACGAAGGTGGGATATTGAGGCAGAGCACCAGAACAGAGCTGAACTCACTACGAGAATCAAACCCAGCAAGGTGACGGCGAATGCAGCGATGACCGGCTACACGCCACCCACTCCGTTTGACCCTGCCCAGGAGACATGGGGAATATATATGACCCGTTTCGAAAGTTTCCTGGAGGCAAACGAGCTACAGGGAGTCTCCGACAACCGCAAACGGGCTTACTTCATAAGCCACTGTGGGTCCGCAGTCATCGCCGTCGCAGAAGCCCTAGCGGAGCCAACACCGCTACACTCCGTATCGTGGCAGACCCTTCAGACCCTCCTGAAGAATCACTACGCACCCGCCCGTCCAAATCGTTCGGATGCGAGTTTGGGGAGCGCAGGCAACAAGAAGGCGAGTCTATCAGCGACTACATGGCAGCCCTGAGACAAGCCTCCAAGCATTGCGAGTACCGCGATCTGGACGAAGAGCTGCTGGAACAACTTATACGGGGGGTCAGAGACATCCGTTTGAGGAGACGGTTGCTAGCCAAGAGCAACCTGACATTGGCAAACGCTCTGGACGAAGCCAGAGCCCATGAGATGTCCAACCATGCAGCAGACACCTTACAAAAGCGACTCACGCCGATGGCGGGCGCAAAGCCGAGCACAGTCCACCACGAAGAAACCTATCGTGAGTCAACCAGCGAAGAGGAGGAAGAAGTCCACTACACCGGAAAATCGACAAGGAAGACCCGGAGGAATGCGGAAGTTGCGGGCGACATCAGCGCCAAAGATGTAAGTTCAGGGCGCCATTTGCGGCGGTGTGAAAGGAAGGGCACCTGGCTCAAGTCTGCCGAGCACCCCAACCTTCCGCCGAAAATTCAAATCGGCCAATCAGAGCGGCTCTGAGTCAGAGATGCAAACCCACATTCCGCCGAAATTTCAAACCAGCCAATCAGAGCGCGAGATCGGCGAGGCGACCGCGATTGGCCAGGAAAGAAAGAGCGAAGTCAAACCGAATGACTGTTACCATAGACCACGCAGCTACCCGCATCGAAGAAAAGATCTTCACAAACCCGACAATTGAAGGCGCATCGTGCCGACTGGAAGTAGACACAGGATCAGCTATCACAATCATGTCCTGGGACACTTTTGTGAAAGCCTTGCCGCATCGCATAAGCGCAAGCTACAGAAACAACGGCCCGGGTGCAGGATTACCAGGGCAACCGCATCCCTGTTCGAGGACAACGACCGTCGAGGTCAAGTACGGGACATACGAAAAGACCCTGCCCATCACGTTAGTCGAGGGAACCTTGCCAAGCTTGCTGGGGCTAGACTGGTTCCGGGCGTTGGGAATGGGGTGACTGGCGTCCACCGGACGGATGCAACCTGCAAAATGCCCTAATGGAGGAATTCGCAGGCGTATTCGAGGACCGTTTAGGCAAGTACAAGGGACCCCTATCTCCTTCAATTTAGACCCCCAAATAGCTCCCATTAGGTTAAAGGCAAGGAGGGTTCCTTTTGCACTCAAACCTAAAATCGACAAAGAGTTAGATAAATTAGTCAGCCAGGGGATACTAGTGCCAGTTGACCATGCCAAATGGGAGGCGCCAATCGTCACCCTATAAAACCAGACGGGTCCATAAGAATTTGCGCTGATTACAAGGCTACCTTGAACAAAGCATTGCAAAAGAGCGCCTACCCAGTTCCAGTAGTGCAACACTTATTGCACTCACTAGGGCACGGACAAGTTTTCGCCAAATTAGACTTGGCACAAGCGTACCAACAGCTACCCGTAGATGCTAGCACAGCTGAAGCCCAGACCATTGTAACGCACCGGGGTGCCTTTAAATGCACCCGGTTACAGTTCGGGGTGAGTGTGGCCCCGGGGCTATTCCAAAATTTGATGGAGCGGCTCCTACAAGGGTTACCGGGAGTCGTACCCTATTTCGATGATGTGTTGGTATCAGGGGAAGATTTAAGAGAACTGGGGAAGCGATTAAGGAAAGTTTTGGCCATTTTTAGGTCGGCAGGATTAAAAGTCAAAGCAAGCAAGTGTCAGATAGGGGTCGAATCTGTTGAATTTTGGGCTATAGAATAGACAAAAAAGGGATTCACCCCACTGAGAGCAAAGTCAAGGCGATAAAGAGAGCCCCAGCACCCAAAAACAAGACAGAACTCCAGGCTTTCCTGGGTCTGGTAAACTTTTACGCCATGTTTTTAAAAGACAAGGCAACCGTTGCTGAACCGCTGCATAAATTGCTTGGAAAAAACACTGCTTGGTCGTGGGGGAAGTCAGAGAATAGGGCATTTGAGGCAGTAAAAAGTTTGCTATCAAGCGATAGCCTGTTAATACAATACAACAACAGACTGCCGTTAGTATTGGTTTGTGATGCGTCCCCCTATGGAGTAGGAGCGGTACTTAGCCACAGACTCCCAAACGGCACTGAAGCCCCTATAGCGTTCTATTCACGAACAATGTCCCGGCTGAGAGGAATTACAGCCAGCTAGATAGGAGGCTCTGCAATAGTGTCAGGGTGAAAAAATTTCACGAATCGTTTTGGGAGAGACTTTGAAATTATCACTGACCACAGACCGCTATTGGGATTACTGGCTGGCGACCGCCCAACGCCAGTGGCACTATCGCCCGGCTGACCAGATGGACTATTTTTCTGGCCGCCTACTCTACAAACTGCAGCATCGACCTGGAAAGAGCTGGGGCATGCGGACGCATTGAGCAGATGCCCATTGCCGGGAAATCGAGGACCCTACTCCGGGCACCCGTTCTACTAATTGACTCTTGGGACTCTGGCCCAGTCACATCGCAGGAAGTGGCTCGGCCTCCTACCGGGACGTTGTTTTAAGAACTGTAATCGGTTGGGTTCAAGGGATGGCCCGCTGTGCCGGGCGACCGTTTAGAGAGTTTGTAAAGAAAAGAGGGAATTGTCTGTGCAAGGGGTGCCTGCTCTGGGGGATAGGGTGGTAGTTCCAGAGAAGCTGAGAAAAAGTCCTGGAACTACTGCATGAGGGTCACCCAGGAATTGTAAGGATGAAGGGCTAGCCAGGAGCTATGTCTGGTGGCCCCTAATGGACAGGAAATCAGTGACAGGGTTGGCGATGCCAGGTATGTCAGGAATCAGACCACTACCACCTCGGCCCCAGTGTTGGAGTGGGAGAAACCCCAAGGCCCTTGGTCCCGCATACACATTGATTTTGCCGCCCTTCCACGGCCAAACATTTCTAATTGTGGTGGATGCATTCTCCAAATGGCTGGAGATCATCTTAATGAAATCCACAACGCGGGAGCTGTCATTGCAGCACTAAAACACCTTTTCGCCACGCACGGGCTACCGGACACCCTCGTGTCCGATAACGGCCCACAGTTCACCGCAGCATTATTTGAAGGGTACCTGGCTGAAGAGGGCATCCGACATGCCCTCTCAGCGCCGTTCCACCCTGCGCCGAACGGCCTTGCTGAACGTTTTGTTCGGTGCGAAGAAGCGCTATCACGAAGCGGCCCGGCGATTGGCAGGCACAGATCGACGCATTCCTAACCGTCAACACAGGACCCCTGTGTGGCCACCGCCGCAGCCCAGCCGAGCTATTAATGGGGCGGAAGCTACGGTGCCCGCTAGACCGGCTACACCGAACTACGTGCAGGACGGGTTCAAAACAAAACCAGATAGAATCCGGGAATTAAACATAGGAGACTCAGTGTGGGCACATAATTACAGCGGCGGCCCAAGCTGGAAGAGGGGATAGTCATAGACAAAGCGGGCCCCAAATCTTATCTAGTGGAAATAGACGATGGCAGAGTTTGGGCGCCACATAGATCAATTAAGAAACAGATTGAGCGATAAGGCAGAATTAGGCGAGACCAGCCCTGACTATGATTTAATTAACCCCACAGCTGACTGGAGCAGAGAACAAACAGAAAGCGAGAACCAAACAGAGACTTATCTGAGTCAGGCGAGGTCCAGCGACACCCTCCGGTCCCTCTAGAGGACAGCAGGTCCGAGCCGGCGAATAATCCAGGGCCGGATGGCCGGGAGGAGGAGCTCAGAGGAACGAAAAGCCCCTCCGGCAAGCTCGACTCAACTCCAGAAAGCGAACTGCGCAGGTCCGGGAGAGTCAGGAGACGCCCCACGTACCTGCGGGACTACGTAGAGAAGTAATATGCAAATATTGGCAAAGTGCCTTCTGGGAGGGGAGGAGTGTAATGTATTACTGTAAGTTTTGGCGGGAGTTTTAGGCGGGAAGTATCTCGCTTCTGATTGGATACAGCCTCTGGCTGAAGTGTATATAAGGAGAGGTTTTTCTCCAGAGTTTTGCTGGGTCACACTATATTAAAGAGCTGTTGTCACTAACCTGGTCTCCTGCCTCGTCAATACCCAAACCTAACATCAGGCATGTTCACTGTCCGGAGGGACTTTCCTAAACTGCTAATAATTCAGTTTATTCTCCCACATGGGTAAATTTTCTATGACTCTAATAAGTGCATATTAAATTGGGCTGCAAGAACCATATTCTACAGAAAGTCATACATGATCCGTACCTTTCCCCCTCCCCCTTTTTTAATGTTTGCCTCAAAACATTTACATAACCATGAACTTAAAAATATAGGTTCCATGGCAACTTCTCCAAAATTCTGATAATGCATAAGAAATTAGGCTATTAGACTTAATAATTCCCAGTAGTCACTATTAAAATTACTACCTGCGGACTCATAGTGTTGAGTCCGCTTTCAGATTGTAAAAGACAGGTGAATTGAAGAAGGGTCCATGACACTCAAGGCAAGGAAAATCCAATGGATAATTAAGCTCATATGGGTCCCTGATATAGCTTGCGCTGAATGCAAGACAAGTAGATGTAATATTTTACAGTTTTAATGATGGCAAAGAACCAATCTAACTTTACTGGAAACATCAAGTATTGGTTTTCTGGAAGCTAAGGCTAAAAACCCACTTCCAGCAATTCCAATGCATACCAAACAACATCTAAAACATTCTAGATGTAGGTGATAAACAAAGCCAATAGAATAAAAGCGTCAGCTGAAAAGTTGAGCCAAACCTGTAGGAGAGACTTGAGAAATTGTGTCAAATCTTGGCTGCATTTCTCCTTTTGCTCATTTAACTCAGAAATGCAATGGCATGCTGTTTCAAGTAAAAGAAGAAAACCACATTATATGGAGGCCACAGTGGGATATAATCAGGGGACAAGCAAAGAAAGAAATAGTTTATTTATGGAAATGAGCAGCGAAAATGAGAGAAAAAAAGAGCAATGGTAAAAACTAAATAAGTGCATGGAAATGTAACAAAGAATAGGAAAACGTGAGGTGAGGCCATGGTTATTAGAGTCCTACAAAGGATTCTGAAACATGCCAAGGTAAAAGAAAGTCCCGGCTTGACAGTTTTGCTTAGTTTAAGCTAGCCATACTGAGCCTAGCTCTTCCGTCAATGTTATATAATAGTATATATTTGTGCATAGCAACTCTGCCATTAATCAAGCTCTTTGGATGTTGGATAATGGATGTTGCATCTAATAGTTCTGAAAAACATCAGGTCAGGAAAAGATGCTCTTCAAAAAGGATAATCAAAATCTATAAATGTAGGTGTGTGATTACACAAATGGCACATACAAGACCATTTTAAACACTTCTGAAATACTAAGGGTAGAGAATGGAGAGAAATATAAAAGCATCTTCCATATAGTACTGAGAACTAGGTATTATGAATCATGCAATTGTTCCATATCATGAACATTTCAGTCCCTTGATAAACAGAAAGAAATTGACATCAGATCATTTTTTCCTTCAACAAGTTTTAAATTGCTAAGAACAGGTAGGGCAAACCAGATATCACCAAAACCATGCTATCCTCAGAAGACCAGAAGAAGAATGCAAAACCAGCCCCTTGCTTCTTCACTCTATGCAAAAGAAAATGGACAATTGTTTGTACATCTTATTAGCTACTTGACTCCCAGCAACTCTGATTAGCTTATAATTAAAAATCCTCAAAATAATCATAAGTGGCCCCAGAAACATGCAACCAAGAAATTTTATCTATTGGGGACTTGACCTTTCCTCTGTCTCAGGGCCTAGAAGAGTAGCCAGGTCTTTAATAGGTTCCTGAACATCATCAAGATCAAAAATACTATACTGCTGTGGCAAAAGCACCAATACACTTCCATGTGAAAGGATCAGCCGATGATATCACTATATGTTTAGTCTATATCAGGGGTGTCCAAACTACGGCCCACGGGCCAACTGCGGCCCGCGAGTCAGTTTTTATTGGCCCGCAGCAAATTCTCGGTGGACAGTGGGGTGCGGCCCCCGTCCTGGCCCCCAAGGAAGCCGCCGCTCGCCCGGTTGCAGATGCGGGGAGGCTCCGCTGAGGCTACCCCCGCCCACCCGGGGCTGCGGGCCGGCTATTCCGCCACTGGGCTGTAGGGGGCGCCCGGGACGCCCACGGCTCCAGCCCGGCCCACCAGACAGAGGAGGAGGCGGGCGGGCGGCAGAGCTTCCGGCGCTGCTCCGGGCGCCCTCGGCTCGCGGCGCCGCGCAGGTAGGCTCTCCGGGCGGGTCGGCAGAGCAGGGCTGAACGGGCAGGGGAGCGGAGCGGAGGAGGATGGGAGGGTTGAGCTGCTGAGTGGGCCCCGCTGCCGGGGCTGCCAAGGGTCCCGGCGGGAACGGGATGCTTCTGCTCCCCGGAGAACCTCTGGGTGGGGGGCGGTGAAGGCGGGTTGTCCCTCTCCAGCGACCGCCTCCCCCCCTCCCCCGGCGATGCAGCTCAGTTGGTGGGAATCCCTCGACGCCTGGTGAGGGGGGGCGCAGCTGAGTTGGGGCCTTGTCCGGGAAGCTGAGTGACCAAGGAGGCTCTGGGAGAGAGCCGAAGAGACCCACCCACCCACCCACCCCGCAGTGTTGCCACAGCTGGGGAAGATGGCAACATCCTGGGATGCCGGGATGCCCAAGGGGATGAAGCCCTTCCTCGCAAAGAGTCTTTTGGGCCCAAGGCAGCTTGGCGGCTGGTGGCCCTGTGCCCCATGGGGCATTGCCAGGTCGTTCCTCCAAGGGGCCAAAGCCTCCTGGCTGACCCACAAGGCCCTCGGAGGGGAGAACAGCCGCCTTCCTAGCACAGCGCTGCCTCTTCCCAAAAGGGAAGTTTTTGTTTGTTTGCCTTTGAAGGTGTCTCTCACCCGCTTGGCTTGTTTCTGTTTCATTTTGTCTGCCTCTGAGAAGGACTGGCTGGCTGCAAAACTCTTGTGGCTTGAGGCTATTGTGTGCACTCTGTACATGGGCCCCAGCTGCCCCTCGAGCAGCTTCAAAGCCCTTTGGGGCTCTGCTCCCAAACCTGTGCCCAAACCGAGGGACCCTTGGGGCTTCTTTGCATGCTGCAGGATCTCCCAGCGTGACAGTTTTGCACCCTGCAGACTGATAGAAAGCAGCTGGGACTCCTGGCGGAAAAGAAGAAGACCGCATCGAGAAACAGGTGAGGCGGCGAGGGCGAACAGCGTTGGTGGGGGAAGTGTGCAGAATGTCTCCAGACAAAAACTATATCGCACTTTTGACCAGTCCTCACACTTATGACCGGTCATCATTTATGCCTGTTGCAGCATTTTGTGCATAGGGACTACTCAGAGGGCTGAAAAAGTTATTTTTGACCTGTCCTCACACTTTTGACTGGTCCTCACACCTAAACTATCTTTACATTTTGCACCCTATCTTGTAACCGTGGTGAAGAGAAGCAGTTGTGAAATGAGTGATATGGTTATTAAAAATGCTGCAATGGGCATAAATGTGAGGATGGTCATAAGTGTGAGGACTGGTCAAAAATTACTTTTTTTAGCCCTCTGAGTAGTTTCTATGCCCATAGCCACATCCACTCAGTCACATGAGGAGTTAGCCACGCCCACCAGTCACATGACCACCAAGCCACACCCCAAAATAAGCCACGCCCACAGAACTGGTACAAAAAATTTAGCCCCCCCCCTCCTCCCCCCCGTGGCCCAGGCCTTTGCTTATTTTTCTGTATTTGGCCCTCACTCAAAAAACTTTGGACACCCCTGGTCTATATCGAAGTATGTCTAGTCCTTCCATGTTCCTGTTAAGTTGCCCACTGTGGTATCGATTTATCTATTCATGGTCACCCGCTTTTGAACTGCTGGGTCGGCAGTAGCTGGAGCATGTGATGGGAGCTCACCCTGTCGTATGGCAGCAACCCAGTCTCAAATGCGAGCCTGCCGGTCATCATCCCAGCATCTTAATTTCATGAGCCACCATGTTCCTTAGGATCAAAAATAAATTATTATCTTCTCCCCATCCACATTTTAGTATAGAGTTGTTGGGCTGATAAAGAAGGTGAGGATCCTTTTCCAGAACGTTCTTTGGTTCTCCACAAATACCAGGTGGATATGATCATCAGCATGGCATAACAGTAGGACTTCTCCCATACTAAGCACAAAGACTGAAGAAACTCAGCTTCTGGATTTGGTATGTTTTCTAAAGCAGGGATATCAAACTCAAGGCCCGAGGGCCAGTTCTGGCCCATGGGGTGCTTAGATCTGGTCTGTGGGGCTGCTCTGGAAACAGTGAATGACTGGCCTACAGTGCCTCTGCCAGAGAAAATAGAGCTTGGGAAGGCCTCATGCGACCCTCCTGAGCTCTGTTTTCCCTGGCAGAGGGTTGCAGGAGGCCGTCGCAGCTGAAAACAGAGCTTTGGAGCCCATTTTCTCTGGTAGACGCTCGACCACCACAGGTACCCCTGACACGAGTGACATCGAGCTGGCCACACCCATCCTGGCCACTCCCACTCTTCCCCTCCCCATCAAACACAATCCTGATGCAGCCCTCAATGAAATCGAGTTTTACACCCACCCTGTTCTAAAGAATCCCACAGAATAATGTTAGAAATTGTTAGCTGTGATTTAGAATAAGACACCATATAAATTCTGTAACCAAAATGTATAGATTTATCAGAAACCTTTATCTCTAAGGATAGATAACAGGCAAGTTCCTGTATCTCCACAATAAGCCTTTACTTTTCACCAGCTTTTTGAAGACAAAACCAGTTCACCTTTCTAGCTGGTGGGATTAGCTTCCAAGGAGAGAAATTCTAACTAACTAATAGTGCACGGTTAGGATATTTATGCTGTCACTATTATTTATGCTGTCATTATTAAAGGAGTTCTAACAGCTTATACGAGATTTGGGTATCATGTTGCTTGATATCTATGCTTTTCAATATGTTTAATATTGTAGAAAAATACATCAGCACTATTAGAAAATTGGTGTAGTGTAGTGGCTAAGGCACTATACTTTCCCCCATACTTTCAGAATTAGTATCATTGGTGTATCTGGCACTGAGAAAAGCATTTATTAATAAATAAATAATACAATAAATAAATAAATAAATTTGTTTGCTGCCAATCTTCCTTTGTAACCAATTAAAATGTTGGTTTACTGGAGGGGTGGCCAACGGGCGGTACATAAAATATCCTCAGATTAGGTCTACATTTTCACGTGGGCTATTCTCACAGTTGTGGATAAAACCAGGAGGGAAATGTGGAAAAGGATAATCAACCACCCATTTTTATTATATTTCAAAATAGTTGGTGGGCGTAGGTTATATTCTTTCCTTTATAATTAACATATAGTTCTGAATAGGTTACCCACCATATAATAGAGAAAATAAACTGGGGTCTGTCAGATACAAACCTAGATATTCTTATCTTTTTCCTGGTGACCTATACTTTTTCTTTCCCTCTTCAAATTGGTGAGGCCTGCAGGGAAAAATTAGAACAAAGGAAGGGCAAAATTGTCCACGAGTTCCTTATTCCCGCATCTCTCAGATACTGACTAATCAAAGCTTCCATCTCAATGCTGACACCAATTCTTGTGGAAAAATTGATTTCTTTATTCAATTAAAAGTATGCCAGCACGTAATGAGAATTTTTTTCTTTATTAGAAACTTCTTTAGCAGTGATCACTGGTCCTATCCCACAGGATCAGATGCCAATGCTATCATCAGCAGAGTCTTTTATTAACTTTTACACATGTGCAATGCAAGCAAACACATGGTGCATACTGATTGGATGACATGTTCCCACTGCAGAAAAGGTAGGCATCTAAAAACACACACACACGTACAATTGAAAAGTTACAGAGTTATTGAGATAGTTTATCTCTCCTTTGTTTATTATTTTATAGGTGACCCAATTATTCTGTTTGATTGATTTGCTTAAGTTTATTTAGTTTAGTTGCTTAAGTTTATTTGGTGCCTATTTTCTTATGAGCCATGGTGGTGCAGTGGTGAGAATGTAGTACTGCAGACTACTTTTGCTGCCTGCTGGCTGCCTGCAATTTGGCAGTTCAAACCTCACCAGGCTCAAGGTTGACTCAGTTTTCCATCCTTCTGAGATTGGTAAAATAGGACCCAAATTGTTGGGGGCAATACTCTGACTCGGTAAACCACTTAGAGAGGGGTGTAAAGCACTCTGAAGCGGTATATAAGTCTAAGTGCTTTTGCTATTGCTATACTCATATAACCACTGTGTGCACCAGCATAAGCTAACCATGTTTTTCCAGGTTGTACTCCACAATAGTGTAGCATAATTCTAGGAGAAGATTTAGTTTAGATTTTAAGGGTTGCTGACAAACGCTGTGTTTGTGCTGACACATGCTCTAAACCACTTTTCCCTCTTCAAAAGCCACAGAATAGCAGAACCCTAGTGTTTAGAATAAGGCTGGTTTCACGAATGCTTAAAAACCATGAGAAAGGACATATGGCATATACAGTCAACATGGTGTTAATAAGAAAGATTTTTCCCAATGTCAATTATATTTTCAGAATGGGGGGGAGGATTCAGATTGCTATGGGTAGGAAAGTGTTCAAATGCACCCATCTGTTTGTACAACACTTTTTAAAATTTTGCATAGCATTAAAAATGTACATTAACTGCAAAATGCAGATATTAGTTCTGGCTTCTTCTGCTTCAGTTATGGACTACTTTAGGCACTACAAAGGCCTCTTCTCTTCCTACTTTCAGTAAAGAACATTTTAATTGTGTTCCACTGTTTTGATTGTTTTTTTTAATTGCTTTACTTCTGCTTTAATGCTTTATTGTCTTATTCTTTCATAGCCATTTTTAATATTTGCATTTAGTATTAATACTTCATGCTCCATTGGGTGTATGCCTGGATCAAAGAGCATGGTAAGGATGGAATGAATAAGTAAAAATAAACTGACATGAAAACTGCACTTTACAAAAAGTGTTATCTCTCCCAAAGAGACAAGAAAAGAGATTCTGAGAACACTAATTCAGGAAGGCGGCTTCAAATGACAAATATTTAACCTGACTTAACTTTATGGTGATGGTATATCTCTTAAGTAGCAGCCTAGACAATATTTTTGAACAGATGCAAAGCACCAAAGTATATAATGGTTTTCAGTATATATGTACATATGTTTGCAGCATTAAACAGCTAGGTATTAAACAGCTAACTTTCAGCATTAGGACTTCTGGGAAGAGTTCAGTATCAGAGAATCTGAACTCAAAGAAAACCTGTTCTGAGTGTTTAGCCTGGGTGATTTTCATTTCAGAAATGAAAAGTCAGAGCTCTATAAAATTTACAGTCCAGAATATTCCTTTCTCTTCCCCTTCATGATGTTGACCTTCATTCCATGGTTACCAAGCATATTTAGTCTCTATTGCAAAATTCCTATCTCTGCAAGTATTTTCCCTTTTACTTGTAGGTCTCTCAAACCTGCCAAACCCATACCATTTTGGCTATTTTGTTTTATTGATTACACTTATATTGATCATTCAATTATAAGGTTGCAGAGCTGGAAAGGCTATCTAGCCCAATTAGTCCTCTCTGACGCTCAAACTCAAATTAAAGCATCCGCAGAAGGATGGATGCCTAACCTCTGCTTAAAAACATCCAGCGAAAGGGAGATCAACATCTATCTTTGGTTAACTGGGTTCACTGTCAAAGTGTTTTATGGTTGGAAGTTTCTACTAGCATTTAATCAAGAATTAATGGACACAAGTTTGACATTAGGACTCAAAACAAGGGCAGAGTAATAGCAGAGCATTTTAACCTTCCAGGACTTTCCATTACTGATCTCAAAGTAGCTGCTCTGGAACAAAGGTTTCAAGCTATCTCAGGAGGTCTTTATACAATGGGTTTTTAACACTTGTACTTGTACAATAGTATACTACCTGTATAAAAACATTCTGAGGTAGCAATTAAGATATGCTAGAAACTAGGAAACCGTGTTCTAATCCCATTTTAGACATAAAGCCAGCTAATGACCTCAAATCAGTCACACTTTCTCTCATCTTAGAAATTAAGCAATGGCAAACCACTTTCTTGCCAAGAAAAATCAAGACTCCCCCCCCACACACACACATACACATATACACAGTAGTGGGATTCAAGTAATTTAACAACCGGTTCTCTGCCCTAATGATTTCTTCTAGCAACCAGTTTGCCAAACTGCTCAGACAGTTAACAACCGGTTCTCCCGAAGTGGTGCAAACTGGCTGAATCCCATCACTGCATATACACAAAGATATTTGTAATTTGTCTCACACACAGCCTGTATCTACAAAACCACTCTGTCTCTGCCCTTTTCTCCTCTATCACACCCCAGTTGTAATCCTACCTCAGTTTAACCACTCCACACATCTGATGAAACAGACTGTTCTTCACAAAGGCTTATGCCTTTTAATAAAATGTGTTGATCTGAAAAGATGTTACCTGACTCCTGATTTTTAATCTATCTTCCAGATTTGATTTGATATGATATATATATATATGAGATGTGATGTGATATAATTTCATTACTTTGTGTCCTGCACTCTGGAATAATAAAAAACAGTCCGTATTCTGTCTAAAATGTCATTTCAGATTGTTCTTGTGTACCCTTTCAGTCTAACCATGCCCAGTTCCTTTAGTCGTGCTTGTTTCTAATCCTTTGGTCATACGTATTGCCATTCTCTAAACTTGTTCCAATTTCCATGGATGTTTTTTAATCTCACTCACCCCTCAGTTTAGGCCAAAACACCCAGCCATTCCTGGAGAAAGGAAAAGGAAAAGTAGGGATTTCTGGGGGGCGGGGGTGGAATCTTAGCCAAATGTTCCATTTCAATACTAATTGTGAAAGAAGTAGAAAAACCTATTTGGCGGGGACTGGTCTTGGAAAAAGCATAGAAGACTGATTCTTATTGAAAAGAAAACATTGGTCTTAAAAGATATTTTAAACACAATTTGCTCCCTTAGGATGGATGGTTGCTTTGATGTTCTGGATTAGATAGAAAGAAATGCAGCACCAGAAGGCTTGAAACTCTTGATATGGAGACAACTGAAAAGGATGAAGTGTTCTTTCTAGACCACAGTTTCTCAACTTCAGCAACTTTAAGATGAATGGACATCATCTTTGTTATTTCTTCATTTCTGCCATTCTCTGTGGCCCTCTAAGATGTTCTCTTATCTCACCAATCATTCTTTTTTCAAAACAGGTGGAAATTAAACTCAACCACCTACAATTTGGTTTTTGTTTTGTATGACGTTCATATCCATGAACAATGGTTTTAGTACTTAAGAGATTGTTATTATTGGTTCATCGTACAGTCAGCCAGACATTTAAACTGGTTTTTAGCATGTCAACCTATAAAGTCCTTTTCAAGGGTCTGGTATAGGCTGATGTTCTTGTTTGGTGGTGTTAAATGTATCATCACAGGATGTAAGCTGTGCTGAAAAAACCTGTCATTATAATTGGTTGATGGTGATTTTGTCAATGCCAATGGTATTCAAATCATGCTAGAACAATCAGTTAGAACAATTAATAAGTGGAACAATGTGCCTGCAGAAGTTGTAAATGCCTCAACACTGGAAATTTTTAAGACGATGTTGGATTACCATCTGCCTGAGATGATGTAGGGTTTCCTGCCTGGGCAGGGGGTTGGACTAGAAGGCCTCCAAGGTCCCTTCCAACTCTGTTGTTGTTGTTGTTGTTGTTGTTGTTGTTGTGATGATGATGATGATGATGATGATGATGATGATGATGATGATGATCCAATTTTTGTGGGATTATTCCCAAGGCACCTATTTCTATTGGTACTTTCTTTGCTTTCGTTTGCCACAGCCACTCTATTTCTATTTGCAGGTCATTTTATTTCGTTATTTTTGCCAGTTCTTTCTCTTCTATTTTTCTGGTCTTGAGGTACTGCCACATCCATTGCCCAGACTTTTTTGTTTTTCTTACCAACAATTATTAAATCTGGTTGTTATGATGGACATTACCTTACAGATGACCCCCATCCCGTTAAAGACCATGGAGTTTTCATGTCAAATGATCTAAGTGCCAAAGCCCACTGCAACTACATAGCAAAAAAAGCTCTAAGAGTTGTAAACCTAATTTTGCGCAGCTTCTTTTCCAAAAACACCACACTGCTAACCAGAGCATATAAAACATTTGCTAGACCAATTCTAGAATACAGCTCGCCTGTTTGGAACACTCACCACATCTCTGACATCAATACAATTGAACGTGTCCAGAAATATTTTACAAGAAGAGTTCTCCATTCCTCTGAAAACAATAGAATACCATATCCCACCAGACTCGAAATCCTAGGCTTAGAAAATTTGGAACTCCGTCGCCTTCGACAAGACCTAAGCTTAACTCACAGAATCATCTATTGTAATGTCCTTCCTGTTAAAGACTACTTCAGCTTTAATTGCAATAATACTAGAGCAACTAATAGATTTAAACTTAATGTCAACCGCTTTAATCTAGATTGCAGAAAATATGACTTCTGTAACAGAATCATCAGTGCTTGGAATACTTTACCTGACTCTGTCATCTCTTCCCATAATCCTAAAAGCTTTAACCAAAAACTTTCTACTATTGACCTCACCCCATTCCTAAGAGGATCATAAGGGGCATGCATAAGCGCACAAACGTGCCTACCGTTCCTGTCCTATTGTTTTTCTGTTTTTCTTTCTATATATATGCTTATACCTCCTTATAATCTTTTGTATGATTCCTACATATATTGTTCTAAATAAATAAATAAATAAATAAATAAATAAATAAATAAATAAATAAATAAATAAACAAAAAAAGATATCTGTTTAAATTCTAAAGTCCCAGAGCAGTTTAGCCACTTCATTTTCTATTACTTCCTCTACTTTATGGTCCCACCAGTTCTTGCTTATAGGCATATTTTTTTCAGATCTTCCAATGCACCATTGTTACTACTTTGTCATGCTGTTACTTGTAGTCAGTCTGCATGATCTTGCAGCAGATAACCTGTTGATTCACTATTTCTTTAGCTTGTTTGCAGAGGCAGCATTTGCTTTCTGTTTCGGTTTTTCAGTTCTGGCTTTATATGCATTTGTTCTTAAGGATGGGTCTTGTACAGCCAGAATTAGCTTTTCACTTTAGTCTTTCTTCATCTTCCCTGCTGTTGGCCATTGTCAGGTCTTGATATTGTCTGCACTGCTTGCTATTTTTTTTTTAATTTACTGGCTATGTCAAATTTTGTCTTTCATCTTCTTCACTGTGCTTCAGATATTTTTCCAATGCCCTTTTTTCTTCTTCAATTATCTGATGTACTCGCAACATTCCATGTTTACCCATTTTCCTTGATAAATAGAGTCTGTCAACATTGCTGAAAGGATGAAGGCTATCATTCACTGTCATTATTTTTCTGGTCTTCCTATTCAGGGCCCTAAATTCTCTTTGGGTTCATTTTTCTATCTGTGTATCTAATTGCCCAGATGTTAATTGACTTGCTAGTATTTCCTTCACTGAATTTGGACTTTATTATTATTAAATTTATTTGCTGTCCATCTCATGGTTGAAGGCGACTCTGAGCAGCTTATACAAAATTGTATAAAAGATGGCTAGGGTCTATTTTCTGTCGTACCACAATGAACAGGAAAACAGGTTTCTGCTGAATGCTTTTTAAAAAAAAATCTTCCTGAAGTTTAGAGAAGGTTAGTGTTTTGTCCATGAAATGAATTACACAGGAAGATTGTACACACCCTTTCTTTGAATGACTTCAAGAAAAGGTTAGAGAGCAATCTGTCCAAATCCATTTATCTGAGTTTACATAATGAGTTGGAGGTTGGAATTGTGGTCCTGAATGGTCTTTTCAAACTCATTATTCTGTGATTTTTTTGCACAAAGACTGATGGTCAGTTCTGAGTCTAGCATTAGTATATATCTGCTTCCCCCAACATGTTGGCCTCTGAAGCTGTTGAGCTGCAATATCCCTCAAGACAAGTGGTAGCATATATAGTTGAAGACGTCATAGATAGGCACATATTACTATAATGAAAGAGATTTGGTATTTTATAGCATTTTGCTTCTATAACATTTCTTCTAGCAATTATTATTAAGAACTTCTGGAAGACAATCCAACCATAATTATCTCCACCCTTACACTCTGCCAAGCCTAGCATTAAGCAAAAGCAAAGAATCAACCAATATCAAGTGACTGCAGTTGGTAGCATTTATTTAATTTTTATGCTACAATTTCCATGAGGGATTATTTCAATTTCTTCTTATAGGATACAGTTAGAAAGCAGTATGAGACTCTATCAACTGCCGCTATAGTGGGTTTTTTTTATTATTTGGACAAGGACACTCTTTATTTCCTCATAGATCTCTCAAAGGCCTAAACTAATTAGCACTTATTAGAAAACAAATTAGAATGCATTTCATTTCTCCATATGGCAAAAGTGCAAACTACAGCACAAGGCTAGGGTGGTGACAGAGCTAGTTTAATGATTTGCAATGAATAATTTATTTGACAAGTTGTGTCTTTCTGTCTGTTTTTGGATTGTACCAGAACAGATTATTTTAAGAAAAACATTCAATATTCAGAATGATTTAGCTGCTAAATTCATACTAGCATGCAAATAAATGGCTACACATAAAGAACACTTACATATGAAAATCAGTCTTCATGTTTTCATTTGTATGAAATGTCATGTAAGATTATCCAAGGGATAAAAGCCTCAGAAGTGGTGCCTGACTTCTGAAATTAATTAATACACAAGTTGTAATGTCACAAAAGAATAAAGATGGGGGGACCTCAATCATAATAAAGTTAATGTGGCTACCTTGAGATTAGCTATGATGCAGTGGTTAAAGTTTTGGACAAGGACCAGGAAAATCCAGATTTGCATCCATCCTTAGCTGTAGTAGCTCCAGGAGTGACTTTGGACCAGTCATTTTTAACAAAAAAATTTTTTTACTAAATTGTTGTGGGGGACTCCTTTTTCTCTTTATGAAAAAGTTAGATACACATCAAAACAATTTCAGAAATAAATAATTCTATATGCTATTAATAGGGAGCAAAGGAACAAAGAACTCTGAGAAAAGAAAACTGCAACTTGAGGAAAATGATGGAAGACATAAATCTATGGGACTGTCACATTCCACAAACTGAATGATCATGGAATGCAGAACCTTATCCCAAACCTATAATTTTGCAATTGGACAGGATTACTCATCAGAGAATGTGAGAGGGAAGATTCAGTTATGTAAAAAATATATATATCAAAAACAGCAGTACAGAAAGGACAAAATTACCATAACTATGAATTATACATGTAAATATTGCTGTAATTCAAATTTGGTATAGCCCAAGTACAATCCACAAAAACCTACATAAAGCATACTGAAATGAGTGGGAGTTGTACCAAAGCATAACATACCTCACCATCTTCTTCTTTCCCCCCCCTCCATCACACTCCTCCACCCCAGGGAAGGTGGACATAATAATTTCTAATGAAACTAGACGTGAATGTGTAGTTTAACATTATGGGCAGGGCATTAAGTACATTGATCTTCCATCACTTCCTAATTGTCTGAAGTAAAGTCTTGAGAATTTCCCACTAGAGTATGACTTCAGGTTAGAATTCAATTCATGTTATATTTGTTTTGTTTTGTTTTTCACATTTCTAACCCATCCATTCCTCTCCTTATGAAGTCAAAACAATCCAACACTCTTAGCAGTTTCGGTTTTGACAAGTCTAGAGAAAAGAAAGACTAGGAATGATATGATAGCAGTATTCCGATATTTGAGGGGCTGCCAGAAAGAAGAGGAGGTCAACCTAGTCTCCAAAGCATTAGAAGGCAAGGCAACATACGCTGGATGGAAACTAATCGAGGAGAGAAGCAACTTAGAATTAAGGAGAAACTTCCTAATAGTGAGAACAATTAGTGTAATAGCTTGCCTTCAGAAGTAGTGAGTGCTTCACCATTGGAGGTTTTTAAGAACAGCCACTTGTTTCAAATTGTATAGGGTCTCCTTTTTGAGCAGGGGATTGCACTAGAAGACCTCCAAGGTCCCTTCCAGCACTGTTCTAATTCTGATTCAATGTACAGGACTAGAATAATGATATCCGGAATTGGTGGAAAGTTTGTAATAACAGAATTTTGTAAAACACAAGAGTACAGCTAAACATTAGTGCACCAGCAGGTTTTAAAATTAATGCAAAAAGGACACAAAAAGGATAGCAAAGAATATGAAGATACAGGATCAAACTAAATTGATGAATAAAACCAATTTTAAGATTGGCAAGAAGATAAAGTAATTGGGTATTACTATGACAAATATGAATTAGATATTAGCTCAAAATAATTACGTTAAGACATGGAATGAAGACTATTTAGTTCCTTGAAGTACACATCAATGTATATAAATAGTCAGAAACTCAATATACAATCTGATCTTTAGGAACATCTGCTTAATAAAAATAAGCACTCAAAATACTATGTTCACTGAGATATAATTCTATTAGTCTGAGATAACTATAACCTTATAATTATAGCTTCCTCTACAATATATTGTGCCAATCTGGAATTGTTGCTGTAGTCCTGTGTTTCACAATATCAGAATTTTTAGCAATTCTTCCATCCCTGAGCCAATTTAACTTCCTGCTAACCTGTAGTTCAAGAAGTAATGCTATGAACATCATATTGTAGCAATGTATTTTCCTACAGAGAGCCAATTTGGTGTAGAGGTTGAGGCACCTAAAACTCAGGAGACTGTAAGTTCTAGTCCCACCTCAGAGAAAAAGCCAGTTGGGTGACCTTCAGCCGGTTACTCTCTCACTTTCTTTCAGCCTTAAGAAGGAGCTAATGACAAACTGCTTGTGAAATCTTGCCTTGAAAACTGCAGGGACTTGTCCAGGCATTCAATAAGAATCAGCAACCGTTTGAAGGCATAAAAGGAAAAATTTTCATATCACCTACCATCATCTCAGTTCTCTGAACAAGTCCAGGCACCAGTTATACCTCACTACCCTCTCTCAGTGTGCTTTTTAACTGAGCTGGTGGCAGTTATACCACTCTCCATCACTGTTACTAGGATTTTTTTCCCCTCTGTGCAAAAATATACACATGCAAAGAAGAAGGGACAGAGCTGGGGTACAGGCTGAATATGTTTCTCTATTATATACTGGAAATGTTTCTGTTTGCCTTACTGTACTGAATACTCAGTATAGGAGGATCTACTTCTAGGAATACATTTCTGTGGCTTTAAGTGAACACCCAAGTAACAGTTCTAAAGTCCATGGAGTTGACCTATTTAAGTTATTACAGCATAGGTTTCCTGGACAGACGATTTCATTAGATGCAAAACAATGTGCAACTGAAATAATCATAAATAAAGCTATATTGGTCAGAGTTAATTCTTTTGAATCCCAGCATTTCACTCTTGCTGGAGCCCAGGTTCTCATATTTTTAGCTGCCAAAAAAGCCAATGCAATCAAAAGGATGCATCAGAGAGAGAGTTTCAAGATCTGTGAAATGATAGTATTATAGCTTTATACTGCACTCCTGAGACCACACTTGGGATACTAGCAATATCACTTAGACTTATATACCACTTTCAGTGCTTTACAGCCCTCCATAAGTGGTTTTATAGAGTCAGCATATTGTCCCCAACAATTTGGGTCCTCATTTTACCCACCTCGGAAGGATGGAAGGCTGAATCAACCTTGAGCCTAGTGAGATTTGATCTGCCAAATTGTAAGCAGCCGGCAGGCAGCAGCCGGCAGTACTGCAGTACTAACCACTGCGCTACCATGGCTCATTCTGATCAATTCTGGTCACCATGATACAAAAAATACATTGAGACCCTAGGAAAAAGTGCAGTAAAGAGCAACAAAGATGAATAGGCGACTGGAATTAAACTATACAATGATCAGTTAAGAGAAACAGGTATATATATTCTAACAAAGAGAGGTGTGACACGAGAGCAGTCTCCCAGTACTTGAAGGGCTGTCACAGAGAAGAGGGAGTCAACTTATTCAACAAAGAACCTGAGGGCAGGAAAAACAGATGGAATATTCCTAAAGAGAGATCCAACGGAGAAATTTCCTGACAGTGAGAACAATTAATCAATGGAACAACTGGCCTCCAGAACTTATGGGTGCTCCATCACTGGAGATTTTCAAGAAGAGATTGGACAATCATTTGTCCAGAACGCTATAGGATCTCTTGCAATGGGCAGAGGTTTAGTCTTGACTAAAAGCATCCAAAGTCACTGCCAACTCTATTGTGCTCTGATATCTCCAAAATGCCTAGCCCACTTTAGTCAGATACTTGAGTTCCATGAGAGAGTTTTGCAAGCAGGCACTTTGTTGTGGTTGTTGTTCCATTGTCTTTTGCTGCAATTTGTTCTATTAATTATGAAAAATAAATACTAGTTTCTAAGCTTTCAGTATAGTAGATGGGTATAATAGAATTTCATAGTGAACAGACAATGAGTATCAAATAATCATGTACTCCATTTCTTTTTTTTTTTTAGAAACAAACTTCTTTTTGTAAATTGGCAGCATATGAGGATGTACATTATATAAGACCCTAAGTAAATTAAAATAGTCACCTATCTTAGATTATGTTACTCAAGAGATTTTATTATTGACAGTAAACAGATGAGCTCAATCTCTGGCTGCAGTGTGACATAACTCAGACTGTTGGAATTAAACATGTTTAATTCAGCCCAGTCCACCAACAGTTTAAAGATACCATTACAATAATCTTTGGGCTGTCAGAATATTACTCTTCTCCAATGATGTCTTTCATTAACCAGAAAAATGGAACAGCAAAGTGTTTATTCTGATAGCTTTGACAAAGCACATATTTCACATCTGCTTCAAACAAGATGGCAGGGCCAACCTCATAGGACAATGGACAGAATACAATTAAATTAGAAATGTATAGATCAGTGTAGACTATTTAATAATCATGGCAATCAGATAAAATGAGCTATCTTTGAACAGATCAATCTAATGCCCATATGTTATTTATAGCATAATTACATAAAAATTTTGATACAGATAATGACCTAATTCTTTTAATATAGGTTGAGCTGTCATGTCCTTGGTGAAGTTAGTTATTTGCTTGCAGACATTTCATAACTCAGCTAGGTAACATTATCAGTACAAGTGAGTATGGAGTTTGCTCCCAGTAGCTTTCCCTGGCAGTTTTAGTAGGGGCATGATTTTCTCCTTCGTAGTTCTTTGACTAGGGAAGTGTTTTCTGCTTGATTGTTTGCCTGTTGCTAATCCCTACTTATTTGGGAGTTAGTAGTTTTTTGCTTTCTTCTTAGGTTTTTTGTTTTCTCTTTTGAATGGTGCATATTTCTACTTAAGCCTTCTATGTTTGGTTGCAGAATCTGTACCTTTTGTACTGACAATATCTTTTGTCAGTGAGTTCTTAAAAGAACTATTATAATCTAATTGCTGCCTCTGTAGATTTTGATCATGAGATCAATATCCAGTTCATCTGCCATGTGTGTACATTTTTAATCCTCTGCCTGGGGTTTACCATCATGGAGTAGTCTACACTTCATACCCATATGTATCATACCCATACCCATATCTACACTTCATACCCATATCCAATGCCATATGCTAAATTCATAAAATAAATAAAGGATGTGTAAATATGGTTTATTTCTATGTGTCTACTGTGTCTGATTTATCTGAATGCCAGGAATTCCTTAGCATTTTTTTAATTTAGCTTGGTCTAGGATCTGGATCTTTTGGTTTACTTAAGAAGTTTTGGAGGGCTTTAGTTAGCTTGTATGCTATAATGATGCCATATGGTTGTAATAGCCCACCAGTTGTTTCTGAGACATTTTTGATGTATGGTAATGTTGTCCTTTTCATAGCTTGTATTGATTGTGCTTTAGTGGGTTGAGTTGTCAGGCACTTTTTGGTCAAGTTATATGGGGCCCATTTTGTTGAAAGATGTAGCCTAGGTGGGTGTTTTTTTTTTTCTAGTGTTCTGGATTGCTGCAGAGTATTTGTCCGAATAATGTTCCTACACAGCTCCTCTTGTGAGAGGTTGGGTTTAGAAATGATGCACTTTACTGTAAGTTGTGTTTCAATAAATTTTATTTTCTAATTTCCCACTGTTTCCTCTGTTGATGAGGATATCCAGGAAGCTAGTGAGTTGTTGTTTTCTTCTTCCCCTGTGAATTCCTTCAAAGAAATGTTATTCCTTTGAAGATGTTGTTGATAATTTTGTGTGTCTTTTCTAGTTTTCTTATTATGACAAAGGTACCACCTACACCAGATTCATACTTCTGGTTGTCTGAGAGAGTTCTAGATGCTGCATTACAGTCTCTGCTATGCATCCTAAAAAGAGCAATAGCATTTAGGCTTATTTATTTTATTTATTTATTAATCATATTTATATACCGCCCTATCTCCCAAAGGGACTCAGGGCGGTTTACAGGCAATTAAAAACAGATAAATAGAATATAAATACAATATAAAACATTTAAAAAACTTATTCTAAAGCCCGTCCAATTAAAAATAAAGATAAAACCCAATTTAAAACCCAAAATTTAAAATCTAGCTCAGTCCTGCACAATTAAATAAGTATGTTTTAAGCCCGCGGCGGAAGGTCCGGAGGTCCGAAAGCTGACGAAGTCCGGGGGGTAGATCGTTCCAGAGGGTGGGAGCCCCCACAGAGAAGGCTCTTCCCCTGGGCGTCGCCAGACGACATTGCCTCGCTGACGGCACCCTGAGGAGACCCTCTCTGTGAGAGCGCACGGGTCGGTGAGAGATATTCGGTAGCAGTAGGCGGTCCCGTAAGTAACCCGGCCCAATGCCATGGAGCGCTTTAAAGGTGGTCACCAGAACCTTGAAGCGCACCCGGAAAGCCACAGGTAGCCAGTGCAGCCTGCGCAGGATGGGTGTTATACGGGAGCCACGGGGGGCTCCATCTATCACCCGCGCAGCCGCATTCTGGACTAACTGCAGCCTCCGGATGCCCTTCAAGGGGAGCCCCATGTAGAGAGCATTGCAGTAATCCAGGCGAGACGTCACGAGTGCGTGAGACGTCACGAGTGCGAGACGTCACGAGTGCTTATATACATCCCATAGTGCTTTATCACATTCTCTGGGCAGTTTACAATATAGAAGCATTACTTGCATATTGCCCCAAACAATCTGAATCCTTAATTTACTGACCACAGAAAAATGGAAGTCTGAGTCAGCCTTGAACCCTGTCAGTACCAAACTCCACACTGTGGGCAGAATTAGCCTGCAATCCTGGACATTAATCGCTATGCCACCAGAATGGTGAATCCATAGATATTCCTCTGATTTGTTGAACTGTATGTATACTGAGAGCAAACCCCACATTGACTCACACTGATGATATTACCTAATCACTAGTGCAAGGGTCAGCAACCTTAAACCTCAAAGAGCCACAAAGGTCCTAACCAAAAGCCCCATGTTCAATTCTGGAGCCAACCAGAAGTCCGGTTCCCACACCATAAAGTCTCCCCCTAATGCCCCTTTTCCTCTACCTGTCCTAACCAAAAGCCCTATCAATTGTGGAGCCAACCAGAAAACCTGCCCCTTGCCATAGAGTCTCCTCCAGGCCGCCATGCTTCCCACCCACTCCAATTAGAAACTCCTCTCAAAATTGTGGTGCTGACCAGTGACAGGGAGCTGCAGCAGAGGGATGAAAGAGCCACATGCGGCTCCAGAGCCCTGGTTGCTGACTCTAAGTGGATCACTAGTGGATAATAGTGGATACTGAAACAACTGCAAGCAAGCTTAGAGAGCACCAAGGACTCCACACAATCCATTTAGGAAATTAGGAAACTATAAAGTTGGAGGAGGTACAGAAAGAAGTGGCCAAAATAATCAAGAAATGTGTTTAGAATATAAGGGACTGTTTGTTTAGGAAGTGGGAGAGAGAGAGAAGTGTAGGGAGGGAGGGAAAGGAAGGGAGAAGGGGGAAATAATTATAAATTAGTTTATTGAGAAAAGAGGTTTTTAATAAGTCAGTTGTCTTATGGGTGTTGCATGGTGAACCAGTTTGCAATCCTCTAAAGTTTCAGAATAGAGATCTGGAGTAAAGGAACAAAGAGATCCAGCTTAGTCTTGCTTTGTCCTTTGGCAATAGCTGTGAAATCTAGTTTTCACACAGAAGGTACAAAGTTTCATCTCAAATTATAGAATCATGGGTTAGAAGGGAGCAGTCTAATCACTTGTCCAAGGCAGGAGAAGTTATACCATCCTGGACAATGATGTCAAATCTTTTCTTAAAAACAGCCAATGATGGACTCACAACTCGGGAAGGCAAGCTGTTCCAGTGATTAATCGTTCACATTAATCATATTGATATAATCATCATATTATATTATAGTTTATATCAGGGGTGAAATGCTCCCAGATCGGACTGGATCGCACTATCTGGTAGTGATCGTGGCTGGTAGTTCGGCAATCCGGTAGCAATGGCTAAGCAAAGCTCTGCCCACCTGCCCGGGTATCATTACTTCCTGGTTTTAACGAGGAAGTAATATGTTTTTTACCTTCTGTGCATGTGCAGAAGGTCTGCATGCACATGTGACACACGTGCACGCAGTGTGTGAACTTCCGAGCCGGTTAGGAAGGTAAGTAGATTTCACCCCGGTTTATATATTACATTTATATAAAATTAGGCCCTGTGAAGTATTCCAGCATTAGAAAAATCATCCTATAAGCAGTTCAAGTACTTAGAAAAATGCTACAACTAAACTTTTAAAAAAGCAAATATAAAAACAATTTGTGCTAAGCAATGGATCTGCTTACTATGGTATTAAGCAAATTAGGCAATTAACTTACTGAACCACTCTGCAAGGAATACAAACATAGCACTAATACCTCTAGTAGACTGCATAGCAATTCCTGAAATTGAGATGCCTGAAAGATGTTATACTCAGAAGAATTTAAAATTATTAGTTTTTCATTGGTTTGATGCCTGCAAACTCAAAGAATATGACTGGAAAAGGACAAAGACAATGTTTTAGCAAATTTTGATTGCAATTTGTACTTCTTTATGTCTCAACAATGTGCATAGGGTAACAGCAGTTATTCAGAAGTTTGAAAGAACAATTATAACTACATTTAGGTTAGTTCAAGCTGAATAAGAAAGAAACCTTACAACCTCAAAGTTTTAGGGATTATATGTATCTCAACATTTTTGAATCATAGTCCTGCATATCATAGTTTTCTGGGTTACATACAATATATTGCAAATACTTATTATCAGTATTATTATAACCTACAATAGCACCTACAGGATAGCTTATCTGTGTCAAAATGCGTCAAAATGCGGCACAGTCCCTGCCATGAATTCATGATGCCTATTAATAATAATAACAGGGAAGGGACCTTGGAGGTCTTCTAGTCCAACCCCCTGCCCATCCAGGAAACCCTACACCATTTCAGACAAATGGTTATCATTTAACATCTTCTTTAAAATTTCCAGTGTTGGAGCATTCACAACTTCTGCAGGCAAGTTGTTCCATTTATTAATTGCTCTAACTGTCAGGAAATTTCTCCTTAGTTCTAAGTTGCTTCTCCCTTTGATTAGTTTCCACCCATTGTTCTATGCTCAAGTGCTTTGGAGAATAGTTTGACTCCCTCTTCTTTGTGGCAACCCCTGAGATATTGGAACACTGCTATCATGTCCCTCCTAGTCCTTCCTTTCATTAAACTAGACATACCCAGTTCATGCAACCGTTCTTCATGTTTTAGTCTCCAGTCCCCTAATCATCTTTGTTGCTCTTCTCTGCACTCTTTCTAGAGTCTCATCTTTTTTACCTCGTGGCGACCAAAACTGAATGCAATATTCCAAATGTGGTTTTACCAATGCATTATAAAGTGGTATTAACACTTCACGTGATTTTGATAGACAGCAAAACATTTTTTTAAAAATTAAGTGTACAGTGAATATTTATTTACTTATTTATTTATTTATTATTCATACTTTTATACCGCCCTATCTCCCTAGGAACTCAGGGCGGTGTACAGCCATATAAAAACACATAAATATACAAAGTAAAACATTAATCTAAAAAACTTATTATATAGGCCGAATATTTAAAATAGAAATATAAATAATAAAACCCGATTTAAAACCAAATAGAATAGATATTATTCAACTAACTCTGAAGATGTATGTGATTTAAACCTTATTTATTTATTCTAGATTGATTCAAAACATAGTGACTTTTTACAGAAATATTAATGTTAAGCAATTTAAAATCACTAAATAAATAATCATAAGAGGTATAGTATTCATCCAAATAGTCTCCTTTCTTCTCTAGTATCAAATTATCTATGTATCCTTAATTTCAAAAAGCACTGCATTAATAAATAAGTGATGACCGGATGTAAAGTTTTCAGAGTTGGAGGATTGAGATGTTGACAGGCCATGCTTCTTTCAGCAAGACAATGAGATATTAAGAAGAATTTCAAATATTGCTAACACTGATTTAATAATTATAGCGATAATGGTCCATGAACAAGTCCAAAATCAATAGACAAGATTCAGCTTCAAGAGAGAACAGCTTCTGCTGTAGTAATGATTTTACTGACCATCCTGTATAGGATTCCATGGAGAGCCATTCAAATGTCCCAAAACAAGTTCATTAGGAATTAGTGACCCAGCAGGGTATCAAAAGGGCATGGTCAACAAAGTCAAGTGATATTTTATTAGAAATAGGTGCTGCTCTGCATTTGCACAATTTTCTAGAAAAAAATTCAATCTATCCCGTAAGATCTCATCAATCTTCAATAGGTTTGGGACTCAAAATGGGAGATGTGCTAGTTTTCTTTTTATGGGGGAAGCTCTCCTCTTTGGGATGTAGCTCAGGTGCTCCAAAGGAGACAATGCAACATATTGTCTAAAGAAATCTAAGGGATTTTTTTTTATTGAAAAAGTTTTAAAAAACAAAAACATTTTTCCCCCTTTTCCCCCCCTCCCTCCCAGAAAACCCCCTTCCTCCCTCCCTTCCCCCCCCCCCCCGGCTTCCCGGGTCAATCACAAGGTATTGTTATACATAAACCAAACATAGAATAAAATTTTCCCTTCCAATCCAATTAACCTCATCCAAAGCTTTTCATCTCCCAACCCCCTCCCCATTACATAAAATAACTTCCTAATTATTTAAAGGCAATCTGATATTTCTTAATCTGATATCTGTTTTGTAGATAATCAATCCATTTTTTCCATTCAATTAAATATCTTTCCTGCGTATTGTCTTTTAAAAAAGCTGAGATTTTAGCCATCTCAGCCAAATTAATGACTTTCAGTATCCATTCTTCTATTGTAGGTACCTCTTCTTTCTTCCAGTATTGTCCAATCAACAGTCTTGCTGCTGTTATTAAATTCAGAATCAGTTTAGTCTCAATCCCTGTACAATCCGTTATAATTCCCAAAAGGAAAAATTGTGGCAGGAACTTTATCTTCTTCTTCAGTACATTTTGAATAATCCACCAAATTCTTATCCAAAAGGCCTTAATTTTCTTGCAAGTCCACCAAATATGAAAATATGTAGCGTCATCACAATCACACCTCCAACATTTCGCTTGGATATTAGGATACATACATGATAATTTTTTGGGATCTAAGTGCCATCTATAAAACATCTTATAAAAATTTTCCCTTAAATTCTGTGCTTGTGTAAACTTAACATTTCTAACCCAGATTTTCTCCCATGTTTCCAACATTATTGGTTCCTGAATATTCTGTGCCCATTTTATCATACAGTCCTTTACCAAATCCTTTTCCGAATCTATTTCAAGCAACACATTATACAATCTCTTTATATGCTCCTGGGTCTGATTTCTAATTTGCTTTATTAAATTTTCCTCCCTTTGCATTATACCAATTTTTTGATCTTCTTTCCATCTAGCACTTATTTGCCCATATTGAAACCAAGTATAATTCCTCCCTTCTTCATTTAATACCTGTAATGATTTTAATTGCAATCTACCTCCTTCAGCATACAAAAGTTCTTTATAAGTAATCATTTCCTGTTTCTGTTCTATATTTATATTCTCTATTGCATGTCTGGGGCTTGCCCATATAGGAATCTTGTAATCTAATATATATTTTTTCCAGACCCGCAAAAGAGCACTTCTCAACACATGATTCTTAAAAGCCCTATCCACTTTTTTTTCATAAAATAAATACGCATGCCATCCATATAACAAGTCATAACCTTCTATATTCAAAATTCTTTCCTCCGTTAAATTAAACCAGTCACTTATTACTGAAAGGGCTACTGCTTCATAATATAGTTTAAAATTAGGCATTTTTAAGCCACCTCTTTCCCGTGAGTCCTGTATTATTTTCATTTTAACCCTCGCCTTTTTACCCTGCCATATAAATTTATTAATCCCAATCTGCCAATCCTCCAAATTTTTATCTTTCTTAATTATTGGTATCATCTGGAACAGAAACAAAAATCTAGGTAACACATTCATTTTAATAGCCGCAATCCTTCCCAATAGCAACAACTGCAATTTTTTCCAGACACTCATATCATTCTGAACTTTTTGCCATAGCAAGTCATAATTATTCTTATAAAGTTTCTTGTTCGATGAGCTAATATAAACCCTAAGTATTTAACCTTTTTTACCACCTCAAATCCTGTCATTTCCTCTAGTTTTTGTTTCTGTTGTATAGACATATTTTTGATTATCACTTTTGTTTTATTCTGATTTATTTTAAATCCTGATACCTTTCCATATTTATCAATTACTTCCAACAAAAATCTACTTGAATTTATAGGATTTGTTAAAGTAACCACTACATCATCTGCAAAAGCTCTAACTTTGTACTCATATTGTCTAATCTTAATTCCCTCTATTTTCGTTAATTCTCGTATTTTATCTAATAATGGTTCCAGAGTCAAAACAAACAATAGTGGTGATAAGGGACATCCCTTATCTAAGGGATTTTTGTATGCAACCCAGAAGAGGTTGCAGGAACTGGGTTTATCTAATCTAGTAGAAAGAAAGATGGGGGGGGAGACACACATGATAGCAGTGTTACAATATTTAAGGGGCTGCCATAAAGAAGAAGGTGTTGTAGGAAGTCAGCATCCACTCCTCTCCTAAAAGAATGAAATATTTTGAGAAATATGTTAAAAAGGCAGAATATTATGTTTTCCTAAAGGGAGAAATGGAAAAACGTGTTTTTTTAGAGGCAGGAAACAGACTCAGTCTTTCTTAATAGCCCCAGCAGGTACGGGGGAGGCATTGCTACCAATTTGCCTTCCATTGAGGACCTGTATACTGCACAAATCAAGAAGAGGGCCATGAAAATATTTACAGATCCCTCACATCCAGGACATAAACTGTTTCAACTCCTACCCTCAAAACGACGCTATAGAGCATTGCACAACAGAACAACTAGACACAAGAACAGTTTTTCCCCAAAGGCCATCACTCTGCTAAACAAATAATTCCCTCAACACTGTCAAACTATTTACTAAATCTGCACTACTATTAATCTTCTCATAGTTCCCATCACCAATCTCTTTCCACTTATGACTGTATGACTTTGTTGCTGGCAATCCTTATGATTTATATTGATATATTGACCATCAATTGTGTTGTAAATGTTGTGCCTTGATGAACGCATCTTTTCTTTTATGTACACTGAGAGCATATCCATCAAGACAAATTCCTTGTGTGTCCAATCACACTTGGCCAATAAAAATTCTATTCTATTCTATTCTTTTAGTAATCCATTCAAGACAGGATATTTTGAAACTCTCTGCAGCAAAGTTTGAACAAAGGCAGAAGAGTAGGATTAGCCCTCACTCAAGATCCATTAAGCCACAATAGGAATTGCCCAATCCTTTCAGAATACAAGCCCCTTCATTGCATCATCTCAGAGCAAACCAAACCTAGGAGCTCAGACAAAGGATTTGCATTTCATCTTTTGCCTATAGAGCCAGCTATGACCCATACATAACCCCTACATGGCCACATAGGAATCTGACAACAGCCAATAGAATAGATGTTCTTGCACAGGTACAGGAAGCTCAATACAAAACCCAGAGAAGGTATTTTTAAAGCCCATTTTCAACAAAGTCAAGTGATATTTTATTAGAAATAGGTGCTGCTCTGCATTTGCACAATTTTCTAGAAAAAAATTCAATCTATCCCGTAAGATCTCATCAATCTTCAATAGGTTTGGGACTCAAAATGGGAGATGTGCTAGTTTTCTTCATTTATGGGGGAAGCTCTCCTCTTTGGGATGTAGCTGAGGTGCTCCAAAGGAGACAATGCAACATATTGTCTAAAGAAATCTAAGGGATTTTTTTTTTATTGAAAAAGTTTTAAAAACAAAACATTTTCCCCTTTTCCCCTCCTCCCAGAAAACCCCTTCCTCCTCCCTTCCCCCGGCTTCCCGGGTCAATCACAAGGTATTGTTATACATAAACCAAACATAGAATAAAATTTTCCTTCAATCCAATTAACCTCATCCAAAGCTTTTCATCTCCCAACCCCTCCCATTACATAAAATAACTTCCTAATTATTCAAAGGCAATCTGATATTTCTTAATCTGATATCTGTTTTGTAGATAATCAATCCATTTTTCCATTCAATTAAATATCTTTCCTGCGTATTGTCTTTTAAAATGCTGAGATTTTAGCCATCTCAGCCAAATTAATAACTTTCAATATCCATTCTTCTATTGTAGGTACCTCTTCTTTCTTCCAGTATTGTCCAATCAACAGTCTTGCTGCTGTTATTAAATTCAGAATCAATTTAGTCTCAATCCCTGTACAATCCGTTATAATTCCCAAAAGGAAAAATTGTGGCAGGAACTTTATCTTCTTCTTCAGTACATTTTGAATAATCCACCAAATTCTTATCCAAAAGGCCTTAATTTTCTTGCAAGTCCACCAAATATGAAAATATGTAGCGTCATCACAATCACACCTCCAACATTTCGCTTGGATATTAGGATACATACATGATAATTTTTTGGGATCTAAGTGCCATCTATAAAACATCTTATAAAAATTTTCCCTTAAATTCTGTGCTTGTGTAAACTTAACATTTCTAACCCAGATTTTCTCCCATGTTTCCAACATTATTGGTTCCTGAATATTCTGTGCCCATTTTATCATACAGTCCTTTACCAAATCCTTTTCCGAATCTATTTCAAGCAACACATTATACAATCTCTTTATATGCTCCTGGGTCTGATTTCTAATTTGCTTTATTAAATTTTCCTCCTTTGCATTATACCAATTTTTGATCTTCTTTCCATCTAGCACTTATTTGCCCATATTGAAACCAAGTATAATTCCTCCTTCTTCATTTTAATACCTGTAATGATTTTAATTGCAATCTACCTCCTTGAGCATACAGAAGTTCTTTATAAGTAATCATTTCCTGTTTGTGTTCTATATTTATATTCTCTATTGCATGTCTAGGGCTTGCGCATATAGGAATCTTGTAATCTAATTTATAAGAATATTTTTCCAGACCAAAAGAGCACTTCTCAACACATGATTCTTAAAAGCCCTATCCACTTTTTTCATAAAATAAATCGCATGCCATCCATATAACAAGTCATAACCTTCTATATTCAAAATTCTTTCCTCCGTTAAATTAAACCAGTCACTTATTACTGAAAGGGCTACTGCTTCATAATATAGTTTAAAATTAGGCATTTTAAGCCACCTCTTTCCCGTGAGTCCTGTATTATTTTCATTTTAACCTCGCCTTTTTACCCTGCCATATAAATTTATTAATCCCAATCTGCCAATCTTCCAAATTTTTATCTTTCTTAATTATTGGTATCATCTGGAACAGAAACAAAATCTAGGTAACACATTCATTTTAATAGCAATCCTTCCCAATAGCGATAACTGCAATTTTTTCCAGACACTCATATCATTCTGAACTTTTTGCCATAGCAAGTCATAATTATTCTTATAAAGTTTCTTGTTCGATGAGCTAATATAAACCCCTAAGTATTTAACCTTTTTTACCACCTCAAATCCTGTCATTTCCTCTAGTTTTTGTTTCTGTTGTATAGACATATTTTTGATTATCACTTTTGTTTTATTCTGATTTATTTTAAATCCTGATACCTTTCCATATTTATCAATTACTTCCAACAAAAATCTACTTGAATTTATAGGATTTGTTAAAGTAACCACTACATCATCTGCAAAAGCTCTAACTTTGTACTCATATTGTCTAATCTTAATTCCCTCTATTTTCGTTAATTCTCGTATTTTATCTAATAATGGTTCCAGAGTCAAAACAAACAATAGTGGTGATAAGGGACATCCCTTATCTAAGGGATTTTTGTATGCAACCCAGAAGAGGTTGCAGGAACTGGGTTTATCTAATCTAGTAGAAAGAAAGATGGGGGGGGGGAGACACACATGATAGCAGTGTTACAATATTTAAGGGGCTGCCATAAAGAAGAAGGTGTTGTAGGAAGTCAACATCCACTCCTCTCCTAAAAGAATGAAATATTTTGAGAAATATGTTAAAAAGGCAGAATATTATGTTTTCCTAAAGGGAGAAATGGAAAAACGTGTTTTTTTAGAGGCAGGAAACAGACTCAGTCTTTCTTAATAGCCCCAGCAGGTACGGGGGAGGCATTGCTACCAATTTGCCTTCCATTGAGGACCTGTATACTGCACAAATCAAGAAGAGGGCCGTGAAAATATTTACAGATCCCTCACATCCAGGACATAAACTGTTTCAACTCCTACCCTCAAAACGACGCTATAGAGCACTGCACAACAGAACAACTAGACACAAGAACAGTTTTTTCCCAAAGGCCATCACTCTGCTAAACAAATAATTCCCTCAACACTGTCAAACTATTTACTAAATCTGCACTACTATTAATCTTCTCATAGTTCCCATCACCAATCTCTTTCCACTTATGACTGTATGACTTTGTTGCTGGCAATCCTTATGATTTATATTGATATATTGACCATCAATTGTGTTGTAAATGTTGTGCCTTGATGAACGCATCTTTTCTTTTATGTACACTGAGAGCATATCCATCAAGACAAATTCCTTGTGTGTCCAATCACACTTGGCCAATAAAAATTCTATTTTATTCTATTCTTTTAGTAATCCATTCAAGACAGGATATTTTGAAACTCTCTGCAGCAAAGTTTGAACAAAGGCAGAAGAGTAGGATTAGCCCTCACTCAAGATCCATTAAGCCACAATAGGAATTGCCCAATCCTTTCAGAATACAAGCCCCTTCATTGCATCATCTCAGAACAAACCAAACCTAGGAGCTCAGACAAAGGATTTGCATTTCATCTTTTGCCTATAGAGCCAGCTATGACCCATACATAACCCCTACATGGCCACATAGGAATCTGACAACAGCCAATAGAATAGATGTTCTTGCACAGGTACAGGAAGCTCAATACAAAACCCAGAGAACGTATTTTTAAAAGCCCATTTTCAACTCCATTTTGTCAGCTGCCCAGAACCACAAACCCTGGTGGTTCTTTTCATCAATAAATGGACCCACTTTCCAATCATCCTCCAGCCTCCATTTTGTCTCCAGTGTCTTTCTCCCAGCTTGGAACTGAACCAAATGGATATTTCTTCCCATAGATTTGACTTATTTTCCAAAACACCCAGAAGCAAGACAAGAAGCAATGGATGAAAAATTAACCAAGGAAAGAAGCAACTTAGAACTAAGGAGAAATTTCCTGACAGGAAGAACAATCAACCAGTGAGACAGCTTGCTTTCAAAAGTTGTGGGTGCTCCAGCACAATATATATATATTGTGCTGTCTTTGGTTGTTCGGGTTTTCTCCCGTGTAAAATTGGAAGTGTCTTGGCGACGTTTCGACGAAGTCTCATTCGTCATCTTCAGGCTTCAGCTTCGTGCTTCTGGGAGCAATGTGTGATCGCAGCTGTTTCTTCCTTTTAACTGCTAGTGGGGGTTTGAACTGATTGGGTGGGAGCTTGGCTGTGCTCTGATTGGATGGGCGGGGGGTTTGTGCTCTGATTGGCTGGGGGTGTGTCCTGTGTTGGTGGGGGCTTGTTTGTGCTCAGTTTAGTCTGTGTTGCAGGGGGATTTGAGCTGGTGAGCTGCATAGCTGTTGTTTGGCTTTGTGGTCGTGCTACATCTTCATAGTGGGTGTCGGTCTGCTGCATATATGGATTGGAGGGGTTTGAAATGGCTAATTTGCTCATTGAGAATGTAACAGCGATGTACTTTTTAACATTTTTGCCATATGGCGAATGAATGAATGAGTGAATGAATGAATGAATGAATGAATGAATGAATAAATAAATAAATAAATAAATAATCTTAATATTTGGCTCCATCCCTAGGAAGAGATTTCAGTACTGAAAGCCTGTATTTCTTTTTTAAAAAAATTTCAAGTTCACACATAGGATATTTTTCATACTAACAATTGTTCAGACAACCGCTGCCTTGAAAGAGGCAGTGGTGAGACCTCTCCTCAAGAAGCCTTCCCTGGACCCAACTGTTTTAGGTAATTACCATCCAGTCTCCAATCTTCGCTTCACGGCGAAGGTTGTAGAGAGTGCGGTGGCATGTCAGCTACCCCAGTACCTGGATGAAACTGTCTATCTAGACCCGTTCCAGTCCGGTTTCCAACCTGGTTACAGTACTGAGACGGCTTTGGTCGCGTTGGTGGATGATCTCTGGAGGGCCAGGGATAAGGGTTATTCCTCTGCCCTGGTCCTATTGGACCTCTCAGCAGCTTTTGATACCATCGACCATGGTATCCTGCTGCGCTGGCTAGAGGGGTTGGGAGTGGGACGCACCGTTTATCGGTGGTTCTCCTCCTACCTCTCTGACCGGACGCAAACGGTGTTGACAGGGAGGCAGAGATCGACCCCGAAGTGCCTCCTGTGTGGGGTGCCGCAGGGGTCGATCCTCTCGCCTCTCCTGTTCAACATCTATATGAAGCCGCTGGGTGAGATCATCAGTGGTTTTGGGGTGAGATATCAGCTGTACGCTGATGACACTCCGCTGTACTTTTCCACCCCAGGCCCAACGAAGCTATCAAAGTGCTGTCCCGGTGTTTGGAAGTCGTACAGGTCTGGATGGGGAGGAACAGGCTCAAGCTCAATCCCTCCAAGACGGAGTGGCTGTGGATGCCGGCACCCCGGTACAGTCAGCTGCAGGTGCAGCTGTACATCAGGGGCGAGTCATTGGCCCAGACGGAGAAGGTGCGCAACTTGGGCGTGCTCCTGGATGGACGGTTGTCTTTTGAAGACCATTTGATGACCGTCTCCAGGAGAGCTTTTTATCAGGTTCGCCTGATCCGCCAGTTGCGTCCCTTCCTTGACTGGGATGCCCTATGCATGGTCATTCATGCTCTCGTTACATCTCGCTTGGACTACTGCAATGCTCTCTACATGGGGCTCCCCTTGAAGAGCACACGGAGACTCCAGTTAGTCCAGAATGCGGCTGCGCGGTTTATTGAGGGAGCAGCACGTACCTCCCACCTAACACCTCTCCTGCGCAGACTGCACTGGCTACCTGTTGTCTTCCAGGTGCGTTTCAAGGTATTGGTTACCACCTTTAAAGCGCTCCATGGCTTAGGACCGGGATATTTACGGGACCGTCTTCTGCCGGCTTCAATCTCCCAGCGACTGGTGCGTTCTCACAGAGAGGGACTCCTTAGGGTGCCGTCAGCCAAACAATGTCGACTGGCGGCCCCCAGAGGGAGGGCCTTCTCTGTGGGGGCTCCTACCCTGTGGAACGAGCTTCCCCCTGGACTCCGACAATTGTCTGACCTTAGGACCTTTCACCGTGAACTTAAAACCTATTTGTTCCGTCTCGCTGGACTGGCTTGATTTTTTAAAATTTTAATTTGATTAATTGGGGTTTTAAATTTTTAGTAATTTATAGGGTGTAACTATGTTTTAGTTTTGGCCAACTGAATGAGTTTTTTAAGGGTTGTTTTTAATATTGTCTTTTTTCCTGTATTTTAACTGGCTGTTCACCGCCCTGAGTCCTTCAGGAGAAGGGCGGTCTATAAATTAAAATATTATTATTATTATTATTATTATTATTATTATTATTATTATTATTATTATTATTATTATTATTATTATTATTATTATTATTATTATTATTACCTGTTTTATGGTTTTGGGGAAATGATATATAGGCAAACCTCAGCTCCCTTTTAGAACAATACTATTTTCCATTTATGTTTCTAGTTTCCTGTTTGTACATTCTGGTCAGACCAGTCTCGTATTAAGCTAAAGTGAGGAGAGTACAGGATTTGTAATCATCCTTAAAATGTTTCTTGGCCAGAAAATGCTCCCAATTTATATGATGCATTACCCATGCTATGTTCTAAAACACCGTGCTGGCCTACACATATAATTTATGCAAATTACAACCATATACAAATCCTATTCTTTGCATCCTGAACGATTCCTTGACCTCCCCCCCCCTCCCGTTGGTTTCTCTTAGCAAAAACATAGCTGCAACCTTCTTATTACCTCTTTTAACAGCATTTCCCTAATCCTTAGGCAGCATGTAAATCCTTTTCCTTTCTTTGAAAATGTTTTCCATATTACATCCTGCTTTCAGAGCTGTATTTCAAAGTGTCGTTTTAATCCTTTCTATTTTAGTGATAACCTGGAATATTGTCCCCGTCTTAGGCATTCCAATCACATGCTGCTTTGCTGCATATGAAGCTTTCGAAGAGGAACAAATGCTTTGGCAAAATGAACCCTGAACTCTGGTGACTTCAAAATTCTCACTGTGGGTATATTGAATGCAGCCTGAAAAGCTTAACTTAAGTTCATTAGTAACACATTTACATTACAGAGTTTGCACTGGATTGCTTTTCAAATAAGAAGCTGGAGTTGGAAGAAGAAAAGGGAGAAAAAGGAAAGGAGGTTAAGACATGAGCTCAGAACCGAAGATGTTAAAAGCCCACCCAAAATAATTTGATGTTTTGTGGGATACTGCAAACAATATAAATACCATTATAATAACTATCCATGGGATATTGATGGATATGGCATTCCCTTGATTTGATATATCTGAATACTTCCAGGTCATGGTAACCCTATAAAAGTTAATGTGTATTTTCCTTTTTAAATACCACTTGTATACTGGAGAACTAGTACCTGCAGTGAAATTGCTTTTAAAAAGTGAGTTCAATGCCCTTTAAAAATGTTCTAATAGAAAATGAGATTATTCTTGATTGTTAGGAAATGAGAATTTGAAAAAAATAATAATCTGATGTTATTTATAAATTATTTTTTTAATTTTATTAAAGTATAAAATACCAGTGAAAATAAAATAATGGGAAAGAGGGGGAGAGAAAGGAAAAAGAATAGGATAAGGAGAAAAGAGAAAGGGAAGCATTGACTTCCAGCTCTTTTTAGCATATTAACATTACAGTATCAACATTTTATTTTTACATATTTAATATTTAAATGCTTAAATGGAGAAAGCCAGTTTGATTCAGTGGTTGAAACACCAGTTTAGAAACCTGGAGACCATGTGTTCAAGTCTAGCTTAGCCATTAAAGCCAGCTGGAGGTATGGGTCAGTCATTTTCTCTCAGCCCAACTCACCTCACAGTGTTGGTGTTGTGGGAAAAGTAAGAAGGCGAAAGAGTGTTAGATATGTTCTCTGCTTGAGCTATTTAAATAAAAAAAAATATATTAAATATTAAATAATAATAAATAATAAAGTTAAATACAATAAAATATGTCCTATTCATTTCCATAATAACGAACTCGTCAAATCATCAAAACCCAAAGTCAAAGTTCCAATTTTTTACCATTCAAAAACAAAATTCATAAGCAGTTTCCAAGTAGAAACAGTTTGATGAATTATTTTTTTTGAGTACAGCATTTAATTTAACCATTTTTGCTTTTTCTATTGGTTTGTTTCCATCCTTCATCCATTGTGGTAATTAAAATATCTTTCCATTTTTGTGTTGTCAACATATATAACAGCAAAGCTCCAGATTTTTTTCAAGCACTTTTTCGATTAAACCTAAACAAAAAGTCTCTGATTTAATTTTAATATTCACTTTAATATTCTGTTAAAATATGAATCTTACCCCAGTATTTCTTTGTTTTGTCACAAGTGCATGAAAGATAGCAAAAAGTTCCTTCTTTGTATTTACATTTCCCACATACATTTAAAAAAAATTTCTGACAATTTATCTAATGTTAAATACCAACAGTACATCATTTTATAAAAAATTTCTTTTAGATTACAATTTAATATATGTTTTAAACTCTTTGTCCATATGTTTTCCCATTGTTCAAATATTATATTATACCCAAAATTCTTTCCCCACTGAATCACGCAATGCTTCACTTATTCATTCTCTGTTCAATACAACAATACACGAGCTCACAATAGATTTAAACTTAAAGTGAACCGCTCCAATCTTGATTGTAGAAAATATGACTTCAGTAACAGAGTTGTTAATGCCTGGAATGCACTACCTAACTCTTTGGTCTCATCCCAAAATCCCCAAAACTTTAACCTAAGACTGTCTACTTTTGACCTCACCCCATTCCTAAGAGGTCTGTAAGGGGCGTGCATAAGATCACCAGCATGCCTACCATTCCTGTCTTAATGTTCCCTTTGGTTGTATTCCATTTATGTAGTTATTTCATGCTTATACTTACATATATTGTAGTGTTTGACAAAATAAATAAATAAAAAATAAAAATAAAAAAAATTCAATAACAATTTATAAACCTTGGCAATTCTTTTGATGACACTTAAGATTAGAAGTAGTGTTGTTGACAATATGTAGAAGAGTGACAGCATTCTTATCAGAATGCAGAAAGTTTGAGGAAGTTATTTTTAAACTCAGAGAACAAATTGGAACATATTTTCACATTTGCAGTATACACTTTTTTTCATAATTCAACCCCATTTCTACAGAATATGCTGAAGTTGAATACTTGTAACTAATTTTAATACTAATTTAATAATTTTAAATGGGGGCACTTTAAAATCATCCTTGCAAAATTAATACATTTACAGATAGTCCTTGACTTACAATAGTTCATTTAGTGACTGTTCAATATTACAATGATACTGAAAAAATTATTTAAGACCATTTTTCACATTTACAATCATTGCAGCATCCCCCTGGTCACATGATCAAAGTTCAGGTACTTGGCAACTGACTCATATTTATGACGGTGGCAGTGTCCCAGGGTCATCTTTTGCAACCTTCTAACAAGCAAAGTCCATGGGGAAGCCAAATTCACTTATGTAACCATGTTACTAACTTAACAATTGCAATGATTCACTTAACAACAGTGGCAAGAATGGTCATAAAATGGGGCAAAATTCACTCAGCAAATGTTTCACTTAGCAACAAAAATTTTGGGCTCAATTTTGATCGTAAGTCGAGGAATACCTGTATATGTGAATGAATGTATCAAAATCAAAATGTCAGCATTCCAGAAAGTCCCTAACTCCAAGTTAAAACTCTGAGGCAGGCATTTCTCAAAGTTCCATTTTGTTAGAGTAGATATACTGGCACATCTGGGAAAACCAGAACAGTAAACAGATTAACAGTAAACAGATTAAGGGGCATGCATAAGAGCACAAACATGCCTACCGTTCCCTGTCCTATTGTTCCTCTTCATTATATCCAATTAATATAGTTATTACATACTTCTGCTCATATACATGCTTATATATTATATAGTTATTTCATGTTAATGCTTATATATACTGTTATGACAAAATAAAATAAAATAAAATAAAAGATTTACCTCAGTAAATCAAAACCCCAAATCCAGCCCCTTCACCCATCAGTCTGTCACATGGTCCAATCACCATCTGTCCCAACTTGAGCCATCCCTGCAACCACTCCTCTAGATGCATAAACACCATGACCTTGACCGAAGGGAAGAATGTTATTATGTCTAACTACAATCACTCTTCTAAATTCCCCCTCCTACTTTCCCAGGTCATGGAGTTGGCAGCATGGAAGCTTCTGGTGCTAATATGGCTTCCAAAGCTAACACAAAGTATATTTTCTTTTAAAATATGTATTTCAATACATATTTTTTTTCAAAGTACTACTGAAATTTATAAAGTTAGTATTTGGTTAACAATAGTATTTGGGACTGAGAACTCCAAACAATGCAGTCATAAAGTGTAATATCACATATTGGGCATGACCATCAGTGAGCTTCTCCGTTGACTTTGCTGATTGGAAGCCAGCAATGAATCCACAAATGGCAATTGTGCTGCCATGTCATAATTGTGAACCAGTTGCATAGTGCCTGAATCATGATCTCATGACCATGGAGACATTGCAACAACTGCAACTGTTACGTCAGACCTTAAAGCCCAAGAAGGACATGCTGAGTTATGTCTAAGCTATTTTGCTTATTGTTCTTTACCTATAAACAGAAATCTAAAGCAAACTACTTGCATTATTAAAGATATACTGTGAGAGGTTCTAGGAAGAAATTAGGTTCTAGGAAGAAATGCTGATCCTCTTTCTCCCAAGCAAACTAAATTTCACTGAATCTTAGTCCTCTGGAAGACAGTCCCTCCCTTATGGGAATCCAGATTGCATTCCATCTCATATGTGTACCCATTACAAATATCCTTGTTCAGTGGCATGTAATTTTGAATGATCACTGAACAAGGATCAGTTGTATTTAAATGCCCACAATTTGCATTCTTACAACGTTTACACACATCAGTGTGTGTGTATGTGTGTATTTCAGAATATTTACTTTCAAAGTATATATTACTCTACATATTTCTAAATGGTTGAAATCTATATTGTGATTGATTTACTTGGGCAGAATTATATTCAACAAACCTGAAAGCTCTCACTAAATACCAAACTTCACAGTAGTTTAAAAGGTATAGATCAGTTTGTAAAGGCCATTAAATGGATGGCTGAAGTGAATGATACTTCAGTGAGATATATGCAAATAAAACAACTAACAACGATTCTGTAGTTTTGCTTTGCTCCAGAATTAAAGCCTAGGACTATCTTGAAAAACAAACTTTGCTTAGCCATAAAATAGAACAAGTGAGGATTAAACACTAGTATTCTGCTAAAATATAAATAAAAGAAAAAGCTTCGTACAGTAAGTGGAAAAAGCATACACAAGATATAATCAGTGCCCTCCTGGCTCAGACCCCTGGCCTTAACAATCTATGTTTGTTCTCACAGTGGCTTGCAGAAGGAAGTCCTCTAGTCTCTAGCAGATGACCCTGCCAACAAGACTAATAGCCATGGATCCCCATGACTTCTATGAATTGGTTCAAACCATTTTTGAAGTCAGCCAAGCTGGTAGCAGTACCAGTTATCATGGTACAGTGGTACTTTGGTATATAACAAAACAATAGTACCAAACAAATTTTTGCCATAAGGAATAATGTAGTGAGTTACAAGGCAGGCAACACTGACATGTTTGAGCTTGTGCATTGAGTACCAAACAAACAATGAGTACCAGGATAAAATTTTCATGTCAAAAATGCATTAAGTACCAAATTTGATGAGTTTCAAAACAGCTGAGTACCAAATACAGGGTTAAAATGGTTAAACCAGAAGAAACAAAGAAATACAGGTAAGGTAGAAGAAAGCTGAAAAAGACAAGAAACTTGAGAGAAAGAAGGTGTTTTGAAAAGATGTTCTTGAATACCAGGAAACAGAGCATGAAAGATGCTAAGCTAAAGGAATGTGAATAGGATATTGAAAGGAAAGAAAGTTATGATACTGTACATGAGAAACATCCTTTCCATGGGCTGGAAAATTAAAAATGTAGGAACTGATTTAAAAAAAAACCTAAAATACATCAAGAGAGAAATTCATGGTCTGGGAATAAGGACACTCCAAATTTACTATCTAAGCTGCTTCTGTTCTGTGCTCGTATCAGTTTGATTATAAGTCAGTTTAAGAAATTGCTGGATGTACTAAATGACTTTGGATCATCTTGCAAGTTCCAGTTGCAGACTGCCACATTGTTCCATTGGACAATTCCTGCTGTTATGCCTCTAATTTTTGTCTTCCAGGAAAGTCAATCACCTTTCCTGTAGGCATTTCTAGAGAGAAGAAACAGTACTGCATTAGGTGAGATTGAAAATGCATTGCTAGATGGATTCTGATGGCTGATTGCAAATCAGGGCATATATTATTAGAACCCTGTCCTATTTAGATGTTTTTGAAGTGAAACTAAATAACATTCCAATAAACAAGGTTAATGCCAAATATCTCATCTATATTTATCTTGTAAAATATTAATATTATATATAATGTTTCAGTGTTCCTATTTCGACAACAATCTCCCAAACATACTGGCAATTTTGTTTATTTGTTGGTTGGTTGGTTGGTTTTATTCCACTAGTAATATTTTTTTGCAAATATATCCAACCAAATTTCCTCCTTCTATTTTTCCCACAACAACTACCTTGTAGGGTAGGTTGGGCTAAGAAAGAGTGACTGGCCCAAACACACTTAGCTGGCTTTCATGGCTAAGGTGGGATTTGAATTTATGAACTAGACCAAACTTATGAACTTATGAACTAGACCAAACTACTTCAGTATTAACAAATCTTAGATTTATAACAATATACAAATGGGGGGGAAATGCCTAACATAGATATTATGTGTAGTTCCAAGGCATGTGACTTCAGTAGTCACTCTGGAAAAAGAGCAGCTCCCTATATACATACATGGACTTGTCTTTTAAAAGGAATTATTTCCCCAAACAAACTATAGCAATAGCAATAGCACTTAGACTTATATACCATTTTACAGTGCTTTACAGCCCTCTCTAAGCAGTTTACAAAGTCAGCATATTGCCCCAACAATCTGGGTCCTCATTTCACTAACCTCAGAAGGATGGAAGGCTGAGTCAACCCTGAGCCTGGTAAAATTCGATCTGCCAAACTGCTGGCAGCTGGTGATCAGCAGAAATAGCTTGTAGTACTGCACTCTAACCACTGCACCACTGCAGCTCATCTATAAATATAATTGTTGTCATACATTCATTCACTTCATCATGAATTAGAGAATTGTAACCAGGTGTGTTTTTAATTTTTTTTTAAATTATTTGGGTCTCTATGTTCTTTCTTTTTTAAAAAAATATTTTTTTATTTTTTTTAACAAAAAAGAACAACAATAGATAACATACATTGACATAAAGCATATATTCCTTCTTTACATCAACTTCGTTTCCTTATTCTTCTCATATTTATATCCTTATTCCCCCTCTCGTTTCTTTTAATTGTATTTTTCTTTTTTGTCCCATTCTCTCGTTTCTTTTTTCTATCCTATCTATCCTTCTAACTATTCATTTTCTTCCATACATTGCCATTATGTGTGTGTGTGTGTGTGTGTGTGTGTGTGTGTGTGTAGGTCTTTGGTTATTTGAGTTTTCTCCCACGTAAAATTGGAGGTGTCTTGGCGACGTTTCGATGAAGTCTCATTTGTCATCTTCAGGCTTCAGCTTCGTGCTTCTGGGAGCAATGTGTGATTGCAGCTGTTTCTTCCTTTTTAACTGATAGTGGGGGTTTGAACTGATTGGGTGGGAGCTTGGCTGTGCTCTGATTCGAGGGGGGGGTTTGTGCTCTGATTGGCTGGGGGTGGGGGCTTGGTTGTGGTCATATTAGTCTGAGTTGCAGAGGGATTTGAGCTGGTGAGCTGCATTGCCGTTTCCTGGCTTCGCGTTCGTGATCGTGCCACATCTTCACAAGAACTCAGTCAAAAAAGAGGAACGAACTTCTTCCCTGGTCCAACACCTTAAAGACACAGGACACGATATTGACTTTAAAAAGACCAGAACTATCGCCAAAACTGAACACTTTAACAACAGAATAATCAGAGAAGCCATCGAGATAGAAAAACACCCACACAGCATGAACAAACGAGATGATACTTCCCGCCTACCAGCCATTTGGAAACCCGCCCTTGTTGACAAATGAGTCCCTGGCACAAGGAATGACGCCAGACCCATACTCGTGAGGTCCACACAGGATGTCGCCACCACATATCCGCCCAGAGGGCAGACCCAGGCCCGCACTGATCGTGAAGCATGACCAAGGACCAGAAGCCAGACCGCAGCTGCAACATTAGTCATTTCAAATCCCTCCAATCCATACATGCAGCAGACTGACACCGACTGTGAAGATGTGGCACGACCACGAACGCGAAGCCAGGCAACGGCAATGCAGCTCACTAGCTCAAATCCCCCTGCAACTCAGACTAATCTGAGCACAACCAAGCCCCCACCCAAACAGGACACACCCCCAGCCAATCAGAGCACAAAAAAACCCCATCCAATCAGAGCACAGCCAAGCTCCCACCCAATCAGTTCAAACCCCCACTAGCAGTTAAAAAGGAAGAAACAGCTGCAATTACACATTGCTCCCAGAAGCACGAAGCTGAAGCTTGAAGATGACGAATGACGTCGCCAAGACACCTCCAATTTTACGTGGGAGAAAACCCGAATAACGAAAGACCTACATACAAACACCCGCAAAAAACTCAAAAAACATATATATATATATAAATATAAATATAAATATAAAGCTTTTCATCTTTTTTCATCATATAGTGTTTCTAGTCTCTAGCCAATTATACAATTTGTTCCATATTATGTAGTACTCTGACTCTTCTTTTTTCTTTTAACTTCTTTGATAGTTTGTCCATCTCAGCACATTCCAAGATTTTGTTTATCACCTCCTCCTCTGTTGCTATATTCTCGTTTTTCCATTTCTGTGCGTAAACTATTCTGGCTGCTGTTATTATATGTAAAATTAAGTATCCTATTTCCTTACTATATTTCGTGTTAAATATTCCCAACAGGAAGGTTTCTGGTCTCCAGTCTATATGTTGATTAAGGGTCTCTATGTTCTTTCAAGCAGAGGACTCCTTCCAAGTGAGTGTAGTCTAATTACAACAATTCTAAAAGAGTTTTCTCTTCTGGAAAGCAAGATCCAAGGCTGTCTTAGCTTGAGATTGATTTCACTATAACAGTAAAACTTTCTTTCCACAGCAAGAATTGTATATGTATATGTGCAACAGTGGAAGAATGAAAACACCCCTTCAGAGGAGGAGGCAATAAGGAAGATACTAGACTGTGTGGAAATGGACAGACTAACGCTAAAAATAAAAGATAAAGAAGATACAGAATACTATTCAGCATGGAATAGATTCTATCAATGGTTAGAAACATGAGGTAGAAGTTGGAATGCGAAAGAATCAGGTTAAGTGGATATGGAAAGAGATATTATTTTTAATATCGATATAGGAATATGACCATTAGAATGATAGATAAGTTGATATGCTAAATATGAAGGTCAGAAACTATCGTAGCACTGTTTAAAATAGTATATATGTTATTCTGGTTTTGTTTTTTAACTTTTGTTTTAGGGTAAGTGGAATGCCAGGACAATTACACTATTCCATATATTCATATGTAAACAATAAAAATATATCTTAAAAAAACTTTCTTACTTAAGATAGTTGTAACCCAATTCCCAGTAGCAACTTATGGCATTTTCATACTATTTCTGTGCTGAAATGATTCAAAGGAGATCTTTCCACTGTTATTATGGCAAAATAGTAGCTGAAAGATTGTAGAAGTTGCTAAAAGATGCTATTGAACAAACACAGTCTTGACTAACTTCTGTATTTTAGACATTAAGAGTCTAAAGGCTATGGAAGTAATTGTTCAAACATATTGTCTTCTCCTTTTGTCATGAATACTTCTGTTCTTAAATTGAACCCTGGGCTATCAGCTGATTTTCCTTTGGCTACTACTTATACCACTGAATTGTATCCCGAATTCCAGTGATACTGATTCAGAAATTATGATTGGAGCTAAAAAGCCAGAAAGGAAACATGAATTTTAATAATAAGTGGGGCTAGCAATCTGGATACAGGGCATTACTAAACAGTTCTGGAAATAAGTTTTCAGTTTCAGAGGGAAAAGCTAGAGGCTAATTCAAAGTACTTTATTTCTCACACAAACCTGGAGCCCTTGTAGCTGTCTTCAAAAGCAAATCTTAGCTATTACTTGGAGTGAAAAGGATGAGACACAGAACCTGTATCTTTCTCTCATGCTTGTTTCTAAATCTATATCTATTTCTCAACTGTTTTTGTATGAAATAACCTTTGAGTTTAATTTCACATGAAACAAACCTTGATTTCAGGCTCTGAAAACTCAAAAGGTCCTGGATGTAAGCTATATATCAAGTAAAATAAAAATCAGCCTACATTGGAAGAGGTAATGTAATCCTTGACAGTGTGTTCCTTAAGTTAAACTCTTATCTTTCTGCAGCATTAGAACAAAGACTTTGATCATTGATTGAGGCGCTTAATCGCTTAAAGGTAAGTTTAATGAATTCTTCCTTTCTCAAAATCAGTTTTTGGGTGATTGAATACAGTAGGTAATTAAATAAGCTCATCAGTTTCTGAATCCCAAAAACAAAATCATAATGAATAACCAACCAACATAATATATAAAATGATACTTGAAGCTAATTTGATTATAAGATAATGACATAATCATTTGATAGGTACTCTTCAATTTATGACCACAATTGAGCCTAACGTTTCTGTTGTTAAATGAGACATTTACTAAGTGAGTTTTGCCCCATTTTACAACCTTTCTTGCCACTGTTGTTGAGTCAATCACTGCAGTTAATAAGTTAATTACCCAATTGTTAAGTGAATCTGGCTTCCCCATTGACTTGTTTGTGAGAAGGTCTCAAAAAAAGGTGATCACATAATTTTGGGACACAGCAATGGTCATAAATATGAACCAGTTGCCAAGCATCTGAATTTTGATCGCATGATCATGGGAAGCTGTAAAGATTGTAACTGAAAAACAGTCATAAGTCACATTTTCAGTGTCATAACTTTGGTCACTAAATGAGTTGTAATGAGGGTGAAGGTTCGTTTTCCAAGCTTGTAGGTTGGTTTCTGAACATATCATTACCAGGCTAGGTAACATTTTAGAGGAGTTTAGGGGATGTCAGTGTTCTGCTGATAAGAACTACATGTACTCAAGAACTTGTGATTGGCCAGGTATGGGTGTGGCAAGTGAGAGTCTTGTAATGTATCTTATGATGAGTGAGGTGTGTGTGTGTCAAGTGAGGGTCTTGTAATAGATCTTGTAGTCATTCATCAGTGGGAGTCTTGTGGTGGGTCTTATGAAGAAGAGGATACATCAGGTGAGGGTCATTAGAAGATGAAGGGCTGGTTGGGAGGGCTTGTATGGGTTAGTTGAGGGTTGATGCTGTCTCTGGTTAGCTGTGTGGTTGATTTGGAGTCTGAGGGGCTCATAGGCTAGTTGTAGGTCAATATGTCTGTTGATGGAATTGCTTGTGGAGTACCAGGATTTGATGAACTCAAGAGTGTGGTGGATAGTGGCTGATTATTTTTGTGTTGCTCCAATCAAAGTGTGTGATTGGTGTCAGAATGGGTAGAGGTTAAGAATTTGGGATCATGTCATTGACTGCCATTATTCGCCACTACTGCAGAACTGCTGTAAATCAAGAACTATCTGTAGTTACAATTAGTCATTTACAAGTTAACACAACAATCTTAAGCAGTTAATACTCTACGGGCAGTTTAATACATTGAATTCAACGAATAAGTAATGGAAATGTGATGTGAAGATCTTTACCAAACTAATAAAAAGTTTAAACATGCTAACAGTTTTCAGCTTAATTTGGAAATCTAAGTCCACAGAGTTAATCAGAGGCTGATTATACAAGGAAAGAATAGGAAGACTAATGGACTAGTTTAAGAGAAAGATATGTGAGGGTTTGTGGTGTGGTGTTTTTTTGGTTTTTTTTTTTGTTTGTTTTGCGGGAATTGAGTCTGAGGGGAAAAATGCAAGAAATAGACAAAGAAACATTTCATAGCTTCTGAAAGAAAATGAGTTCTCTGTTCTTATTTCATCATATGGTTTTCCACATCACCACGTGTATATGATGGCTTAGCAACTTGGAGGATACAAAAGGAAAAAGGAGGAAGAAGAAAGGGTGCCATTTTCTCTAGAGGAATGCTGCTTGTTAGAAACAGTGTTTTTGATTTTGGCCATTGCCAGAATATTGAAGCTCATCTACCCCTGAGCCAAGCCTAAAAGTGCAATTCAGCAAGGTGGAAGAGAGACCCAATCCAATAACAAAGCAACTCTGCAGTAGGAAAGGATTAGTGTTTAGCTAGCATACCGAGTATTTTCCTTTTAAATATTCAGTCTATTTATTGTTGAGTAGAGAATGAGTCCATTTAAGTCCATTTAAGTATTTTTATATAATTGCTGACAAAATACTCAGACATGATGATTTATATTCTCATAAGATGCAGTAGTTAAAGAAATATATTGTGTTTTGGGTAAAAGGAATAGTTGGAAATAGTGGAGAGCAAAAGAACCCTACAATAACTATTTCCGTGTCCTCTTTTCCTAAGAGACATACATTTCTAAAATAAACTCTAACAAACCAACAAAGCTCATAACATACACAAACACATAAACACATTTTGTTCAAATATTCTCAATCTTTTGAATGTTTTATTTTCAGGGAAAGAAAGAATTGCCTCCTTAAGTATATTTAAAAAAAAAAACCCACATGGTTCTTTTCCAGCATCAGCCCTCTCCTAAAACTGCTTTCTCATATTTTCTTTCCAATTTAGTTGACTCTGGTCAAATAGATTCAATATTAGAGAGATAATTTAAATGATTCAGTCATTTAAATGTTAGTCTGAGGGAAATGGGAGGTTCAGAAATGTGAAAAACAAATTAAAAAAATTTAAATAGCCTGCTGAATTTTCTGCAGTATCTATGCAAAATTTGTGTAACAGATTTCATATGTAAAGATTTCTAATTTCTCTTTCAGATCGCAGAGAAATTACAACTGCTCATTGCAACTGTTTAGGCAATGGTGATCTGGGCTCCTTTGCAAAAGGAAATATGGGACATGTGTAATCTCCAGAAGAAAATAGAAAGTAAAAAGGGAAAGAAACTCTTTTTCTGGTTACTCTTTTTAAAGTTATTACTTTTAAAGCCTTTTATGACATGGGCCCCAGTTACCTCAGGAATCGTGTCACACACAACTCATGAGATTGGCCCATTTTACACAAAAGGGAAGAAGGGGCCTGCTATGAACACCATTGGTCAAGGACCTCACCTGGTAAGGTCCAAGAAAACAGCCTTTTCTGCTTTGGCTCCCTCCCTGTGGAACATTGTACTTCTCAAGGTGAGATCCATTGTCATCTACTTGGCTTTTCAGAAAGACCTCAAACCTAACTTTGCCAATTGACCTGGAGTCTGGATGGATGCGTGTCATACTGGGGTGGTTAATGGACTGACACTTTATGCATATCTTGCTCCCTTCCTTCCCATCTGTATTAATTGTAAGTCAATTTTAAAGTTATTTTTGTTGTTGTTGTTGCTAATACATGTTTATAAGTCACCAAGCCTTGCCTCTAGGCAGGATGAGCAGCAAATAAATTTAATTCATAAATAATAAATAAATCTTGGATTCTTTAACTGTTCACGTGAAACAGATGTGGCAACTAAGAAAAGATTTATTAAAGTTAAATATATGAAACTCCAATAGTGATGGTGTCTTAATCTAAAACAAATGTATGAGAAGAAGAAGAAAATAATCCAGATCCTGAAGTATACTTACTTGTCAAATAACAAGGAAGAATGTAAATCCACATCTTGTAGAGGACAACTCCTCTATCAATTTCACCCAGACAAAAATGTTATTGCCAGTTTTCTCCAGATCTTCTGCAGCCTTGGATATTTGATTGTTGCAGTAGTGACAAGCAATTAGCTTGTACTTCTATATCCTAGATTGAAAGGCAAGCATTTAAAAATTTAGAATCTACAAAGACAGAGCGAGAATGCACTGTTGATAAAAGAAGCCGTGAAATCATCGGGACTGACAAACCGGTGGACTATGAAGACGTATACTGTATTCTAACAAGTCTGATTTTCTTCAGTTCAAAATGGAATAACAATTCTGCCCCATCAGGGTTTTTGTTGTTGTTGTTTGTTTGTTTTTTGGACTACATGCGGGATCCATTGCACACTAAATTTGGTTGCCTTCTAGGAAAGTACATTCCTCTACCTTATTCTTTCTCCATTATGGGTAAATTATTGTATATTTTGCCTGTCTGGATTCAGCTTAAATGTCTGAGACTAAACACTTCATTTCCTCTTTCATCATTGTCACTTAGAAGGTTTTCATCAGGCTTAAGCAGCAATAGGTTGGCAACAGTGCACTGTGAAGAGCCATTGGTCCTAAAAGTAGTTCTCCAGGATTGTTAAAAGAATTTATATTTGTATACAAAGCCAAATCTTATTTTTCTAAAGTTTGGTACTTTGCAGTCCAAGCCATGATTTTGTAACTCTAATTTTACAACTACATCACATGAGTTCAGTTAAAAGAGTTCTAGAAAGTAAGTAGGAAGAGTAAATGCTTACCAAACTTCCCTCAAATTGTATTATATGATTATAAAAATCAAAATGACAGTACTTTGTGCAGCCATTTACATTTTTAAAAAATAATTACAGATAGAAATTAAAGTTAGAGTAATAAAGCCACAGTGATAAAATAAAAACTTCTCTCTGTGTGTGTGTGTGTCTGTGTATAGGTTTCTCTATATATAGAACAGTTTTTCAGCTATTCTGTTAGCCATCTGTCTTGGATTCTCAGAAGGAAGGACATGACAAGTGGCTGCTACCAGCAGAGAGATATGATCTGTCACAATTGGGTGACATCCAGCTAAGCCATTACATTTTCTTCCTTCGTAAGTCCAAGCATATAACATTATTCTTCTTATTGGAATAATGCCATGTCTTCACATAATGTAAAGTAGCAATCCCAATAAACTGGAAACTTGCTTTGTAAGATATTCTAAGATCCAAAGAATGATCTTTCTAAATCATATTCTCAAGTATTCTCTTTTCAGCAATGTTAGGCTACAAATATTCACTTCATAAATTTTAAATGTATAAGACCTAAGATTTGTTCAGATTGGAAACTTGAATCATAAGTTTCTGATGTAGAACTAGCAGGACACTCAAAAGTTAGAAGAGATGATGAGTTTATATATTATTGAAAGTTGTTAGAGCATGCAACAACAAGCAAAGTCTCTCTTGCTTTTTTTCTGCATTGTGAATATGTATAGTTGAAAGTTGTTCTTCACATGCTAGCGGACTTGTGCCAGATATAAGCGTCTCTAGCAAGCTGGTCATATTATAGATTCCCCCTCTACGATAATAGGCTATAATGGTCACCCTCCTAGCCATAACAGGCAGGAAAAGGGTGGGAAAAAGAAACTCAGATGTTAACATTTTGAGGATGAAGTTATATATAACTAGATTCTTATATGCTGATCCTAGTCATTACTAGGTCTGCAGAGTAGTCCTGCAATAAAAGCTACTCAGGCAGTCATTGAGCTTCCCATGAGAGTTCCTAAGTGCAGTTTGAATTCCTAGAGAGAATTATTACAGTAACTTCTGACTATTTCATATATTGGAAATCATGAGAATTTGAGGTCAGCTACTACTTCTCTCCTTTTCAACCTATAAAAATAAGTAGGTTGAAAATTCATGCTGTGCTACTTACTAACTGGATTGTAGAAAATTTAGTAAAAGGAATTCTTTTTGAAAGCATTAAATTTCCATAGGAAATGTGGGAAACAGTTCAGCTCTTACCTACTACAAATCTACTTAGAATGTATAGAAGCTATGAGTAATTTTCAGGAATTTAGATGTTATCAATATGCTTATGACAGCAGCTATAGTCCTGGTCATCAGACTGAGATTATGTCTAGAGGTTGATTGGAAGTTCATGAATGTTGGTTTCTTGATTCTGGATGACATTGAAGATCCCTTCTCATTGAAGGAGAAGATATATGGATAGGATATACACATGTATTCATCCCTTTTTCTTGAGATCCATTAGAGGATTGTGGTGCAATTGACCAAGATCTACTTGGTCCAGTATATGCAGCTCTTCTTAGAAAGGGAATGCCTTACTCCAATTGGTGCAGTGGGCTCAGTTACAGCAGCTGCCACCTCGCTCATGCCTTCTCATCCAAGTTGCTGAGTGTTGCTCGTGTTCCTTCTGCCACAGCTATGCAGCCTTTTCTTCCAATTCTAGCTATGCCTTGGCACTCATAGCCATGGGACCCCAGCACTGTGGTTCCCTTCACTCCAACCAGTAGCCTCTGCTAATATCAAGAAGCCGGCAGCCAGGTGGGAGGAGGCCAAAGATGAGTGCAAAGTGATATGCCATTTCTGGGCCAGTCCAGCTGGTGGGTGGACAAGCAGGTGGCCTTCAGGGTAGAGTGCTGCACTGGGCAATGTGTTCCCCAGTCACAGACTGGACATGGGGCCCAAGGCGGAGCGGAGGGCAAGTGTGCAACAGGCACCCGGAGGCCCTGTGGAAGCCAAGAAGCAGGCCCGAAAGGCAGTTGAGGCTCACCATCCACAGCCCCACTGAGGCCACCCTTCGGCCGAGCACAGCAGGTCTGGGGTGGATTTCCCCTCCCCTGCTGTTGTCCTTACTTTCTAGTTCCAGTCCACAGTACTCACACCACTCTGCTCACTGTGGCTGTCTGGAAAAGTAAGTCCCGCACTCAGCTGAAGGTCGTGGGCCAGTGGGAGAAGCCAGCTGGCAGAGAGGCAATGCAGGAAGCACAGCCTTGTGTTCTCTGGCTGCTGGCAACTGACGCCCAGCAGCTGTGGTGAATCTGGGCAGGGAGCAAGATGTGGGCTGGTGGGGTTGAGCGGCAGCAGCTCACTTTCCTTTCTTCCACCAACCATGGGAGAAAGGGAAGAGCAGGCTGGGATCAGGGGTCATGGCCAGCCGGGAAAGCTGAACCACTGCCCAGCCCAAAGCAGGGCCCGAAAGGCAGCTGAGCCTTGTCATGTCCACACACACACCAAGATGGCCCTTCAGCCAAGCACAGCGGGCCCAGAGAGGATTTCCTTCCACCACCATTGGCCTTTCCAATTGCAGCCCACAGGGCTCACACCACTCTGCTCCCCATGGCTGTCCATGAAAGTAAGGCCCGCGTTCAGCCAAAGGGTGGGGCCCGATGGGTGGTTGGAGTGATGTGGGTGGGGCAGCCTCATGGTCCTGCCCAGGCTGAATTAATTGCTTCTGCAGGCCATATCTGGCCCACAAATCGTAGTTTGAGGACCCCTGATTTAGGGTTTTAGTACTGATGCTGAAGGCCTTTAATACTATAGAACTTCAGAACTTGACAGAACACTATTCTCAGTCTATGAGAGTAGAAGGGATGTCTTAATATCCCATGGTTGGATAAAATAGTTTAAATAGGTATGAGGAAAAGGAGCTTCTTTATTGTGGCACCTTAGTTTTTGAATACACTTTCTTGGAGACCAGACTGGTCCTGATATCATCTATCTACTGATATTACATATTAAATTGTGCTATTGCTCTCACACTCAAGATTCCACAGCCCACACTTGCCCTTTGTCCTTAGCTTCTATGACTTTTTTTTTTTGCCTATTGCTTTTGAACAGCACAATGGCCTAGAGGTGAAGCTGCTTGCCTCCCACTCAGAATTTTGAAAGTTCAAAGCTAGGCAATGACAGCTGTTTCTCTATCAGGGCTTACAGAGAAAATATCTGCTGCAAACTCCACTTAGGTGTTGGGAAGGGCATCCAGCCAGTAAGCACTCAGCTCCATCTAGTCACCTTGACTCCACCCCAATAAAAAGGAATTACAGGGTTACAAAAAAAAATGCTGTTATTGCTTTTACTTAGTTTTATTCTCTTACTGGTTTTTAATGGATTCTAGGCCTCCACAAGATTTTCTTAAGATGAGACTCTGATTTAGTATCACCTTTTCTAAGGTGTGACATGACTCATAAATATTCAGTTCTGAGATTTGAGGTATAATCTCATGCCAGTTAGTATCCTAATCTTATATTAGGAAGCACTAAACTGATGTCTGAAGAGATGTGGTGGCTCAGTGGTTAAGACACTGAGCTTGTCGATCAAAAGGTCGGCAGTTCAGTGGTTCAAATCCCTAGTGCTGCTTAGTGGGGTAAGCTCCCATTACTTGTCCCAGCTTCTGCCAACTTAGTACTTCAAAAGTACCTAAAAAATGCAAGTAGAAAAATAGGGACCACCGTTGGTGAGAAGGGAACAGTGTTCCGTGTGCTTTTGGCATTTAGTCATGCCGGACATATGACCATGGAGACATCTTCGGACTGCTAGCTCTTCGGCTTTGAAACAGAGATGAACACTGCCCCCTAGAATCAAGAATGACTAGCACACATGTGAGGGGGACCTTTACCTTAAACTGATATCCTAACAATCTTCATATAGATATTTACAAATATGGTTACAAACATATATGATCCAGCCATTATTAATTATGGCTAAATCAATGTATCCTTGTCAGCACCTTTGGATTTTCAAAGAAACCATTGACAGGATTCATTCCAGCATCATAAAAGTGTGAAAATCCATTTTATGGCATTATGCCTGGAAGTAAAATATACCTATCCGTTGTGCTACATATTCAATGGAGACATACTTTGAACATTCAAAATATTTCTGAAACATCTTAAAGTAATGATGCTTAGATATTTTACAGTTTTATGGAATGGAAAATATATAGTTTTGGCATAGGCTATAGGTACAAAGCAATTTGAAAACATGACAGTATCACCACAAGAAATAAGGACATTTTTATTCTTCAGTTATTTTTTTTAAAAAAATTACTTATGTGGTTTTATTTTTCTGAAGATATTTAAAACAATGGGTCAATTCTGATCAAGTTCAAAATCTATCATCACTTTTAAGACTTTTTAAAAAAAACCACAGATCTTAATCTTTCTATGACAGGCATATTTTGGAAACTAGGAACAGTAATTCCTCAGTAAGATATGTTCATCAAAAATGTAAAACATTATAAAAAATTCAGATGTTTTGGTGCAATAGAGACCCTCAGCTGGCATAATGTCATCCTCAGAATTTACATACTATGATGTTATTTCTAGTGCGCCTTTTTCCCATTCATTTACAGTGCTTCTGATTTCAAAAGTTCTCCAGCTCTTAAAAGGAACTATGGTAATAATTATTTTGATCTGTTATCACCTTGCCAGATCATGGTATTTCAGGTTTTTTGTTTTGAGTAAATTTAATTCCTTATCTTTTCAGCTTCATAAAACAAAATTCATTTTGAACAATAAAGTATAAATAATGCATTTCTATTTTTGAATATGTTCTTGGATATGACTGCAGTGTATGAGAAAAGCAGCTATAATTATGAATGCAAATGATTTCACAGTTATTGCAACAGATTTTGTTTATATATGTTAAACTGTCTTGAAAAAATAGCCTGCTTTCTCAAGAAGAGTTTAAGCATCTTTTTTTTTTTTTTTTTTTGAGAGAGAGAGAGAGAGAGAGAGAGAGAGAACACTGGAGTAACAACTATGAAAAGTAGGATATTTGCAGTAGGAAGGACTGAAATGTGCTTGTTTGGGTCATATATACTGTGTTTCTCAGATAGAAAAACTGTTAACTTGAAAATGAACAGAAACGTTAATTATTTTAGGACCCATTATTGTCAGAAATTCTACTTCTATTCTATTCTTGCTGAAGTGTAGGCTGCCAAGATCAAAAGTAGCCTACAACCTGAGAAACAAGGATTTGGGATGATTTTAACTCTTTACCATCCACAATTATTTCCCTGAAATTCTTGAATGATGCTATATGTGTATACACAGAAATAATCACAATTATATTCAATGACGCTTAAACTCAAAGACTTGTAGTTGCTCCAACAAACATTGGAAGTTTTAAAAACAGATTGGACAATGATTTGTCTGAAATGGTATAGAGTAGGGGTGAAATGCTCCCAGTTCAGACTGGATCACATGATCTGGTAGCGATGGCGGTGGGTGGTTCAGAGAACCAGTAGCAAAAATCTCTGCCCACTCCCCGCCTAGCTGAGCCACGTGATCATTTTTTTTACTTTTTTTTTTTACTTTTAAAAGCATTTTTTCTTCGACCGAAAAAATGCTTTTAAAAGAAAAAAAAGCCTCTGATGATCGTGTGGCTCAGCTGGGATTGTCAGAACTCTTTAAAAGCATTTTTTCTACAACCGCTTTTGCTGAAGAGGGTGTAAAAGGTTCTGGCGACCAGGCAACTCAGCTGGGTTCATCGGAACCCTTTAAAAGCATTTTTTTCTACAACCTCTTCAGCCAAAGAGGCTGTAAAAATGCTTTTAAAGGGTTCTGGCGATCCTAGCTGAGTTGTCTGATCACTAGAACCCTTTAAAAACATTTTTTCTACAACCCCTTTGGCCCAAGAGGTTGTAGAAAAAATGCTTTTAAAAGGCTCCTCTGGCAATCTCAGCTGAGTTGCCTGATCATCAGAGGCTTTTAAAGCATTTTTTTACAATATTTTTTTTTTTGCATTTATATCCCGCCCTTCTCCGAAGACTCAGGGCAGCTTACACTATGTTAGCAATAGTCTTCATCCTATTTGTATATTTATATACAAAGTCAACTTATTGCCCCCCCCCAACAATCTGGGTCCTCAGTTTACCTACCTTATAAAGGATGGAAGGCTGAGTCAACCTTGGGCCTGGTGGGACTTGAACCTGCAGTAATTGCAGGCAGCTGTGTTAATAACAGACTGTCTTACCAGTCTGAGCCACAGAAGCCCCTGTGGGCTCAGACTGAAGAGGTAGAAAAAATGCTTTTAAAAGTAAAAAAATGTTGGCCACGACCACCCAGTCACATTAAACCCCTCCCCGCACCAAGCCAGGCCGATAGAACCGGTAGTAACAAATTTTACATTTCACCCCTGGTATAGAGCAGTGTTGGCGAACCTTTTCAGCACCAAGTGCTGAAACGGGAGCATGCGCATGCAAACAGGGGAGCTCCAGAAACCAAATGCCTGCGCCGGTAACCTGATCTTCTAGTTTCTGGTGCGCATGCGCAGACAAAGACTAGTTGGCCAGCGCTTGCACGTGCCCAAAACCAGAAGCTCAACTTCCCTGCATGTGCATGCACACCAGAGAGCTGCTCTTCCGGTTTCTAGTGCTCCCCCATGTGAAGACCAGCTGGCTCATGTGCATGAGAACCTTGAAGAGCAATAGGCGATTGCTGGCATTCCCAGATGGCTCTGTGTGCCACTTCTGGCATGCATGCCATAGGTTCGCCATCACGGATATAGAGTTTTCTGCTTGAGCAGTGGGTTGGACTAGCAGACTTCCAAAATCCTTTCCAACTCTGTTATTCCGTTAAGAAAAATGTATATAGGTTTTTAGATTAAATGGCCTCACTTCAGGACAGTTCCATTTTATATTTTTACTCTTCATAAATGTAGTAGTTAACTACCTAGTTATTAAGAACAATTAAAAATTTGGTAGCTATGTTTGGAAGTGCTCTATGGCTGCATCCAAAGCTTTTACAGTTCACCCATCTGCTTAGTTCCGCCAATTGGGCTTTTTTAGGGAGATTTCTGGGAAATTAGCATATTGTATTTTGTCTTCTCAGTTGTGGCACTCCAGATATAGTATAATTTCCCTGGAGGTGTTTATTAAACTGTAGGAATTTGTGAAAACATACCTCTGTTTTTTCTTAGCACTCCTGGGTTGCCACCATCACAGTATCGCTGTGTATTTTTATAACATAATTATGATTCTATTGCTGGCATTTAATTTTACTTTTGGTAGAATCTGAATGTATATTTTGCATTTCCTTAGATGCTTTCAGCAAAGATGATCCATAAAAATAAGATAATGGTTTTGGCTTTGGAAACATATCACTATCAAGCTGCTTTGTCAAGGAAGTTGTATGTTACTTACGCACCTCATCCTTCAAGATATGAAAGTTTATATTTCAAAAGAAAGAAGGCTCCATGTTTCCTTATTTTGGCTAGCCCTAGAAATCTTCTCTCTGTTGTTTGATAGTAAAGAAGAAGTCTCAAAAATGGCATTCAAAGCTTCAAAAACAAGTAGTAGGCTGTAACTAAAGACATCTCTTTTCGCTTGTAAAGATAATAGCAACAGCACTTAAACTTATATACCACTTTACAGTGTTTTACAGCCATCTCTAAGTGGTTTTAAAGAGTCAGCATATTGTCCCCAACAATTTGGATCTTCACTTTACCCACATTGGAAGGATGGAAGGTTGAGTCAACCTTGAGCCTGGTGAGATTTGAACTACAAAATTGCAGTCAGCTGGCAGTCAGCAGAAGGAGCCTGCAGAACTGTACTCTAACCACCATGGCTCATAATAGTTGTCGTGTCCACTCCTCCGCTGACGGCCGGGTCGGGGAAATCCGAATCAGGCGTACCTCTGCAGCTCTGCCAAAGTCCTAGCAAAGTTCTCAAGGCAGGCAGGAAACCAGAAAGTGACTTCAGCAAGATAAGGTAGACTTTGCCTGACTCAGAGAATGCCAGAAAGCAGATCCTTTATATAGGCCATGGGGTGTGGCTCCATGACTCAGCATTTATTCAGGCCTGCCCCTCCCTTCCTTCTGTTGCCGCCGCTTATCAATTCTCCTGAAGTGAGGGTCACTCCAGTCTGCAGCTGTTGGTAATTGACCTTCCTCAGGCTCACATGCTGTGGGGGAGGGGGAGGGGTCTAGTTGCTCCGTTTGCCTGGGCATGGAGCCAGAGCTGGGGGCTGGAGGCACTTCTTCCTCCTTGGCCTGTCTGGGCATGGAGCCAGGGCTGGGGCCGGGAGGCATGCTAGGACATTCCTCAGCGTTCGGAAGCAGATAAGATGGGCCCGGCTGCGGGGAAAGCAGACGAGGCACAACAATAGTCTCATAAATTGTTTAAGAAATTAAAGGCACAGCTTATTGTTCATTTGAAAAATAAATTCCAAAATGGCTGTTTTATCCAACAACGACATGATTTTGACCCCACCTGACAGCTTCAGCTCACCAGTTGTTCTCAAAGCTCAGCTTCTAAAACTGCTTACAGACTGTTCCTGTTATCAGTGGATCTTGGGGGATGATTCTGCGACTTTTCTTAACTTCCAAGAGTCAAGTAGACAAATGGAATCCTGTTCCTTCTGTTATTGAGTTGGAAAAAAGTCGGCCATGACTTCACAGGAAGTCCTGTGAAGTTTAAACAATATGTTGTGTTACTACCTCTATCATCTATATAATAACCTAGCATGACATTGTAATCAATTAAAATTGTCATATAATAAATAGTTTAGTTTTAATATGTTTTTCCCAGCTAATTTCAAGTTAGAGGGATGAAGTCAGGAATAAATGTGTTTATTTAAGGCCAACACAGACGAACATGCCGACAAGTGACATATCACACTAGCAAATAACTCTAGTAAGAATATTTAAGGCCAACATTTCAGTCCATTGCCCATTGCATAGCACTTTGTAATCATTTTCCTATTCTAATTCATAAGCTATTGAAAATATAATAAAGGTGAGAAATGAGTTCCATTCCAATAGTCAGTATTTATAAGTGAATTTAAGAGGCATATCTACATGTTGGGCTTATATTGTAACCATTATAGAACAAAATAGTAATATTTGTATTCAAGAACCTCATGGATCATAACAATTTTTTGGTTAATATTTATATTACCACTTTTGCAAACTGTAAAAGCTGATTATTATACCGGAACGGATCTACACACTTGAAATGGAGGTAGAAGTGCTGTTTATTAAAGTAGCCCAAAGGTTTTAGGCTTCTGTGAAAACATGAAAAAACAGATGCTTAATCTGCTTATTAAAGTTAATACTGTTTTTAGGTTTAAGCAGAATTCAAATGAAATTGAGCTAGTAGAATTAGTTTAATGAAGGACAACAAGCTCCATTGTCTAGGGTCAATCTTACATTCCTCAGTATAGAAAACACAATAAATAAAAAAACCCTGAAATGTTACACAGTGATCAGTACTAACAAAATGTTTCCACATTTGCCAGAGCTGGGAAGAACAGGTATTTGTAACCTAGGAAACAATAGCAATATTTGAAAAAGTGGCCGTTCTCTAGCTATTGATGCAACTCTGGTTAACTCTATGACAAGTTTCTACCTATTGTTGCAGTTCTGTTAACTATATGCCAAAAAAAAAATGAACTGCCATCATGTGTAATATGTGAATATCACTGCATCTGTAATATTTTCAACAATTATGTGACATTTAGAAAGCATGTAATAAGTCATACAGTACTGGGACAGAAATTACTTTGAAACTATAGGAGACAAATGGTTAGAAGTCTCTCAATCTTCACTTACAGATCAGCATAATAACTTTGCACTGAAGGTGAAATTTTAATAGAATAACAGAGTTGAAAGGGACCCTGGAGGTTTTCCAATGCAACCCCTGGTCAGGTAGGAAGCCTTATACTATTTCAGACAAATGGCAGTCCAATCTCATCTTAAAAACCTCTAGTGTTGGAACACCCACAAATTTTGGAGGCAAATCATTCCACCGATTAATTGTTCTAACTGTCAGAAACTATTAGGTTCCTTCTATGTTCCTTCTGTCCTTGCTTAGTTTCCATCCATTGCTTCTTGTCCTGCTTTCAGGTGCTTTGGAAAATAGGTTGATCCCACCTGTTTCTTTGTGGCAGCTCCTGAGATATTGGAACACTACTATCATGTCACTCCTATTCCTTCTTTTCATTACACTAGACATACCCAATTGTTGCAATTGTTCTTCATATGTTTTAGCCAGAGGTGGGCTTTATATAATTTAACAACCTGTTCACCCCAGCACTGAAAATTTGAGCACAAGCACACACTTGTTACACTCATGAGTGCACCTTCTGTGCATGCACTTTGCTCTCTCATGCACCCTTGCATGCATGTGCACAGCTGAAAAAATGCAGTTAAATTGGGTGGCTTAGCACCAGGGCAGGTGGGCGGGGGCAGGCTTACCCACAGGTACAATTACCATTTCACCTGAACCGGTCCGAACTGACTGAATCCCACCCCTGGTTTTAGCCATTAGTCCCCTAATCATCTTTGCTGCTCTTCTCTGCATTCTTTCTAGGGTCTCAACATCTTTTTTATATCATGGCAACCAAAACTTGATGCAATATTCCAAGTTTGGTCTTACCAAGGGATTATAAAGTGGTATTAACACTTTGTGTGATCTTGATTCTATCCTTCTGTTAATGCAGCCTAGAACTGTGTTGGGTTTTTTGGTAGCTGCAGCATACTTCTAGCTCAAATTTAAGTGATTATCCCCTAGGACTCCAAGATCCCTCTCGCCGTTACTACTACTGAACCAGGTACCACTATTCTATACCTGTTTTGGTCTGTTTTTTCTTGCCTAAATGTAGAACTTTATTTTTCTCATCACTGAATTTCATTATGTTACATAGGGCCCAGTATTCCTGACTGTCAAGATCCTTCTGTGTCTTAAGTCTATCGTCTTTAGTAAATTATATCCGCAGAATTTCACTGATCCCAATAAATTTGTTTTTGCAAACCCATGTTGGCTTCTGGTTATAACTTTGCTTGCTTCTAGGTGTTTGCAAATATGTTGCTTGATTTTCTTCTCCAGAATCTTTCCAGATATTGATGTCAGGCAAATTGGTCTCTAATTTCCTGGATTTATTTTTCCCCTTTTTTGAAGATAGGAACCACATCAGCCCTTTTCCATTCATCTGGTAGTTCCCTGGAAGTTCCTGTATCTTTGAAAGATACAGTTCATTGATTCTGAAATCATGCCTGCCAGTCCCTTCAGAATCTTGGGGTGTAATCCATCTGGTCCTTGGTGATTTGAACTCATCTAGAATGGCTATATGTTCTCTTACCATTTTCTTGCTTATTTTGACTTGCATTCCTCATCTGCATTTTACAGGGTTTGTTTTTGTTTTTGACAGATTGGGCTACAAAGAAAAATAAGTTAAGCAGTTCTGCTTTCTCCCTGCTGCTAGTCAGCGTCTTGCCATTTTCTCCCATTAGTGGACCAATCATTTCCTTGATTTTTCCTTATTTTTTACATGTTGACAAAAGCTTTATTTGTTATTTTTGTTGCAAGCCTTATTTCATTTTGAGTCTTAGCTTTCCTGACTTCATCTTTGCAGTCTTCGGCTGTCTGCTGATATTCTGCCTTAATTATGTGCTCCTTTTTCCCTCTCTTTATACTTGTCCTTTTTACTTACAGTTTATCAGATAGCTCTTTGTCCAGCCATGCTGGTTTCTTTTGAAATCTCTTTTCTCTAATTTCTCAGATAAATCCTATCTCTCTGCCTGGTTATCAGGACTTGTGAACTGAGTCATTGGTGGGATGCTGCTGGTTTAACAACCGGTTTGGTGAGCATGCGCTTCGCACTGAAAATAGAGCATTTAGAAGCTCAGTTGCTTATCTTGCAAGTCAGCAACAGTAAGTAGAACAACGAGGGGGGGGATCAGCTGTGCCATGTAATTGAGATGAGCTCGAAAGCAGGAAGTAAAGGACAGGATATGGCAGGGGCAGGTGGGCAGGGCCAGCTGATTGTCAGAGCTACTGGTTTGCCTGAACCGGTCTGAACCGGCTGAACTGATTGCAGACATACAAAATGTATGCACATAGCTTATATGTATGTGGTTTAGATCACAGGTCTCCAACCTTGGCAACTTTAAGCCTGGAGGACTTCAACTTCCAGAATGGAAGTTTGCTGACTGGGGAATTCTGGGAATTGAAGTCCTCCAGGCTTAAAGTTGCTAAGGTTGGAGACCCCTGGTTTAGAAGACTATTGGCACTGTTCATCAGGCGAAATATAGCTAAGAGATTATGAATAAGATTGTGAGCCACCAGCTGACTTCATCTTCCATGTGTTGAATTAATATCAATTTATTGTGTGAATAGAGCTGCAATGTGAGTGGATTCAGAGAGACCCAGGTGTAACCAGTCTAGGGAATCATCATCACCTAACTGTAATTCAAAGGCTTAAAGGAGGAAAAGGACAAAATAAACTACATATTTTGCTAGTGAGGAACTTTTTTCCTTGTCTATAGTTGATTATGGCTGACAGCATTCTCATTTTTTGGATCAATAGGGCAATAGGTTAATATCATGGTTAAAGAACAATCATTGAGGAGCAGAGCTGCACTGCAATAGTTGACAATGGCAAGAATAAGGCAGAATTTTATGATCATTATTTTTTTCCCTCCGAGGACAGATAAATAATTTCCTGCGCTTTATTTTACATGCACAGTGCATGATATTTTCCACAAATGCACCACTGAATCTTTGAAATCACTATAACTTTAAATAAAATCGTCTTTTAAAACTTTTCAAGTTTTTTAAAAAAAAGCTTTACAACTTTTCAGCAAGTGCATTCTTTTTATAATTTGCATATGACCATATAGCAGAATAAATTAATTAATATTAACATTATTAACCATATGCCTGATTTAACCCTTTTCCCATTCAAAACATATTCAATGTTAATATTTGAAGACATTTTAATTGGAAACATAACAAATAAATTAAAATAGTATATGCAAATCAAGAGCGGCATAATGAGCCTGCATATTAGTAAAATACTGTAAATAGGTGGTGAATGAGTTTGTTTATCCTTCATGTAGTGCAAAACTGAATTTTTTATGAACAATTATATATATTTGAAAAAAGTGCTTGGAATATACTTCTAATTTTAAGGAAAGCAAAGCTTGAATATTAAAGCCAGGGATAAATCTTTGTTTCTCTCTGCTTGTACTTTTTGATATTTTATTTATTATTTCAATTTATACAGTTGCCCATCTCAAATATACGACTCTAGATAGAAGGAAATTAAAAAAAACAATGTAAAACCTCCATACAATACAAAATCAATAATTTAAGAACAATAAAAACCATATAAAACCATACAACAAAATCCATGCACAAGATACTCTAACATCCATCAATAACAATCATTACAAGCAAGCTCTATCCTAGGTCCCTATGGCTGTTGGCAAAATCATATTTCCAGGAACTTATGGAAAGCTAGCAGGGTTGGGGCCAATCTAGTCTCTGAGGTGAAGAAGTTCCAAAGGAAATGAGTCACAACAGAAAAGGGTGTCTTCCTAGATACTACCACTTCCTAGGTGATAGGGCTCATCATGTCTCTTCTGCTAGACCTGATTGGACATGTAGCAATAGCACTTAGACTTATATGCTGCTTTACAGTGCTTTACAGCCCTCTCTAAGCGGTTTTACAGATTCAGCATATTGTCCCCAACAATTTGGGTCCTTATTTTACCCATCTCAGAAGACTGGAAGGCTGAGTCAACCTTGAGCCTGGTGAGATTTGATCTGCCAAATTGTAAGCAGCCAGCAGTCAGCAGAAGTAGTCTGCAGTACTGCACTCTAACCACTGTGCCACCAAAGCTCATGTAATGTGATTGTACAGAAGTATTCCCTAAATTAGCCTGGTCCCATGCCAAGGGAAGGCATCGTTAGCATCCCGAATTTTGAAGTTCATTCCATCTTCTTTATGAAACATTTTTTGCTTCTTTATAAGAAAAAGTACATACAAAATTTTGTGTGCAGGTTTGTTTAGTACGCACATCTTGAAATTTCCTTTAACATAATATTGCACTTTTTTTTGTAATTCACAAATCACATCAAGCTCTGACATACTATATTTGTTTTAATAGAAACATTCCATTGTATTTTTCTACAATAGAAAAATTTTGACCACCTCTAAAATAAATAAATTATTTGCTTCTATCTCTAAGATTTTAAAATACCTTCTTACAGATATATTTTCTGTTACTTCCATTCAGTCTTGTACAGTTTGTAAAGACTGGCTAGAGAACTTCGTCAAGTTTTCTTGGTAAGATTTTTCAAAAGTAATTTGCCACTGTCTCCTTTCTAGGGCTCAGAGAAAGTGACCATCCAAAGTTCACCTGCAAAATCAATGAGGAAGTAAGATTCACTTAACAATTCTGTGATTCGTTGAACAACTGTGGTGCTTCTGAGAAGAATCTGACAAGAAGGTTTGTAGACTTGCAGGGCCAGTGCAATGTGCAACATGTTCATACCACTGTAATATAATATAATATAGTGTTATATACAGTGGTGGGATTCAGCCAGTCTTGTTCAGATCAGGCGAAGGGGTAGTTACAATTCTGCGTAGACCCGCCCACCCCATCCCGCCCAATCATTCCTGCTGCTGCTCTCAGTCACCGCTCGGGTCCCCCCTGCATCTCCCCCCTGCCTGGATTCTCCACAGCTGGGGAGGGCAACTAGGGAGCACGACACTACGCCACCCTCATCACCCCTCTGAGATGCAGGCTGTGACTCTGTCGGTGAGAGTCAACCACCTTTCAATCTGATCAGCTGGGAGGCTGCTCCCCCTTCCCCCGCACCTCTGCAGTACATTTTTAGGCTGGAGAGCTTCCTGCGAACTCCTGCAGCAACCACCATTCCCTCACTTACCTGCTTTCCAGGTCAGTTCTCTTGCATGCAGGGCAACAAAAGAAAACCATGTGACTACCACATGGTCTTTGTGGTCTTCGCTTTGTGGCGAAGGTTGTTGAGAGTGTGGTGGCATGTCAGCTTCCCCAGTACCTGGATGAAACTGTCTATCTAGACCCGTTCCAGTCCAGCTTCAGCCCTGGGTAAAGCACAGAGACGGCTTTGGTCGCGTTGGTTGATGATCTCTGGAGGTCTTGGGACAGGGGCTGTTCCTCTGTCCCGGTCCTATTAGATCTCTCAGCGGCTTTTGATACCATCGACCATGGTATCCTGCTGCGGCTGTTGGGGGGTCTGGGAGTGGGGGGCACTGTTTTTCAGTGGTTTTCCTCCTATCTGTCCGACCGATCGCAGACGGTGTTGGAAGGGGGACAGAGATCGACCTCAAGGCACCTCATATGTGGGGTGCTGCAGGGGTCGGTTATCTCGCTTCTCCTGTTCAACATCTATATGAAGCCACTGGGTGAGATTATCCGTGGTTTTGGGGTGGAATACCATCTGTACGCTGATGACACTTAGCTGTACATTTCCACCCCTAACCACCGCAATGAAGCCGTAGACATGATGTCCCGGTGTCTGGAAGCCATGCGGGTCTGGATGGGGAAGAACAAGCTTCAGCTCAACCCACCCAAGACAGAGTGGCTGTGGATGCCAGCATTCCGGTACAGCCAGCTTACTCCATCACTGACTGTTGGGGGTGAATCATTGGCCCCCAGGGAGAGGGTTTGTAACTTAGGCGTTCTCCTGGATGATTAGCTGTCCTTAGAAGAACATATGACGGCCGTCGCCAGGGGAGCTTTTTATCAGGTGCACCTGATTCACCAGTTGGGTCCTTTTCTTGACCGGGATTCCCTTCGCACGGTCACTCATGCCCTTGTCACTTCCCACCTGGACTACTGCAATGCTCTCTACATGGGCCTCCCCTTGAAAAGCACCAGGAAGCTCCAACTGGTCCAGAATGTGGCTGCGCGGGTAATAGAAGGGGCACCGCGATGCTCACATATAACACCTCTCCTGCGCAGCCTGCACTGGTTGCCGGTGGTCTTCTGGGTGCAATTCAAGGTGTTGATCATCACCTTTAAAGCGCTCCATGGCACAGGACCGGGTTACTTACGGGACCGCCTACTGCCACCTATAGCCTCCCATCGGCCTGTGCGCTCCCATAGGGAGGGCCTCCTCAGGGTGCCATCAGTCAAACAATGTCAACTGGCAGCCCCCAGGGGGAGGGCCTTCTCTGTGGGGGCTCCAGCCCTATGGAATGAGTTGCCTCCGAGGTTGCGCCAACTCCCCGACCTCCAGTCTTTTAAATGCGAGCTCAAGACTTTCTTATTCCACCATGCAGGGCTAGCTTGATGAAATTTTAAGTGGGGTTTTAGGATTGTTTTACTTTAGTTTTAATTTTAATTGGCCATTTTATAATCAGTTTTTTAATACGCTTTTTAATTTTTGTCTATGTGCATGTTGTTTTTACTTGGTTGTGCACCGCCCTGAGTCCTTCGGGAGAAGGGCGGTGTAAAAATCTAATAAATAAATAAATAAATAAATAAAATACCACTTAAAAAAAATCTTCAGTCGTATCTTCCAACTTTGCAATATCTCCAGCCCCCCCTCAACCAGAAGTTGGAAGGTCTGACTTTTTTAAAAAAACTGGTGGTCACATAGTCTTTTTTTGTTGCCCTGCAAGCAGGAGAATGGAGCTGGGAAGCAGGTTAGTAAGGAAATGGTGGTTGCTCTGGACTGGTGTGGAAGTGGGGATTTTGCATTATGATTGGTCATAAATAAGTAGGAACAAGTAAAAAGGAATGTAAAAGGAATCCTTATCTGTGGATCAGCGTTTCTCAGTCTTGGCAAGTTTAAGATGGGTGAACTTCATGCTGCCTGGGGAATTCTGGGAATTGAAGTCCAGACACCTTAAAGTTGCCAAAGTTGAGACGCATGGGTCTTCACTAAGGTTTAGGATTTTCCATTCCTGTTTTATTTTGGTGTGATTAAATATATCAGTTATGGTTTCCTTAACAAATAGTAATTAAAGCAGTATGAACTGGACTTTTTGTGAGAAACTGAAATTAAAAGTTGATCTGTGCTTTGATGATTAGATTATTTATTATTTATTATGATTAGATTATTTATTTTTATTTATTTATTTATTTATTTTGTCATAACAGTATATCTAAGCATAAGCATGAAAGTAACTATATAATATATAAGCATATATATATAAGCATAAGCATGTAATAACTATATTAATTGGATATAATGAAAAATGAAAAGATTAGATATGGGATTATGGAAATAATATAGACAAATGTTAATCTTAGAGTAAGAGTTTGATATATTTTTTACTTATATCTGTACCAAAGAAACTTGGTACAAAAAGTCATTCTTTTTTGGTTTTCCTTCTTTTCCTCTTTCCTTCCTCCACTTTCACTCTTTTTCTTTCCTGAGCCTTTTCTTTTTTCAAATCTTTTTATTTGTTTATCCCTTAGCCTTGTATTTTTTGATGTATGAAGGATTAAATACTCAGCCATTTTAATTCTACATTCCTTATTTACAGGTATCGTATCAAAATTTAGAATGAAATCCACTGAGAGCCATCTCATATAAGGCAGACTCTATTTATCAATAGAAAAGAATATTTGTAGCTCAGGGTTGAACTGTGGGGTTCTTGGTGCTTTCTGAGATTGATGATTTTCTTGTAGATGTTTCATTACTAAACTAGGTAACATCATCAGTACTAAAAGGGAATGGAGTTTGCTCTTATTTTCATATACCATATTTTTCAGAGTATAAGACGCAGCTTAGTTTTGGGAGGAAAATAGGGGAAAAATTTTTGCCTACCTGGTATTCATCTGGCTAGCGTTCTTAGTCTGCTCAGCTTCAACACATTAGTTTGCTAGTTTTAAATGAGCGTGCATGCTTTTTATTCCCTGCTTGGGGATAAAAAACAGCTTCTAAAGCTGATCTTTGGAGAGAGAAGCAATGAGAAAAGCTGGTGAAGCTCAGAAGATCGCTTCACTCACTAGCACCTTGTTAGCGACAGTTTCTAAAGCACAGCTAGGAGTTGGAGGGAGCAGGCAAAGTACGGAAGATTGCTGTACTTGTTGGGGCTGAAAAACAGTTTCTAAAGCACAGCTGAGAATTGGAAGGAGCAGACAAAGCCTGGAAGATCACTTCACTTGCTAGCACCTCATTAGGGCTGAAAAAACTTTCTAAAGCAAAACTGAGAGTCAGAGGGAGCAGGCAAAACATGGAAGATTGCCTCATTCGCTGGTGCCTCATTAGGGCTGAAAAAAGCTTCTAAAGCACATCTGAGAGCCAGAGGGAGCAGGCAAAGTGCGGAAGATCATTTCATTCACTAGCGCCTTGTTAGGGCTCAAAAAAAGTTTCAAAAATGCTACATTTGGATTATAAGATGCATCCAAAATTTCAGCCTCTTTTTTTGGAGGGTGCATCTTATACTCTGAAAAATACGGTACTAGTGGCTTCCCCCTGTCAGTATTCATCACTTGCTTCACAAAAAAGTGTTTTGATTGGTGCCAGGTCTCTGCAGCCTCAGGCAGAGAAGGACTATTCTGCACCTCTCCCTCAAATGTTATTTAAAGCATTTTTTTAGGAACCTCCAACATGCAAACTGTGGTTACGCATCCTAAAATGAATCCTCTTTATCTGGAGCTTCAAAATTTGCTGTTTGCTAGGAAGATGTGTAGCTAAAAGTCAGTCTACATTTAGTGTACATCTGACTTTGGGGTTATTTCTTCGTAAGCAAACAAAAGTGTATTTTCTGTACAGTTCACACCCCTTGCTCACTGGGTCTGGATGTCACAAAGCAAAACCCACATTTTGTAATTAACCCCTACAGCTCATTTTGATTGGCAGAGTGTTGCAGGAGGCTGAGTGCTGTCATACCCCCTGCCGACACCCACCCAGCCAGTCATTAGGGCACAGAACTGGTTGCTAAGAAATTTGCAGCCCACCACTGCTCTAAGATATCTTCTGATTCTAAAGTCTCCAAAACAAGGGAATTTGCTTAAATTGAGAGTGTGTGTGTGTGTGTGTGTGTGTGTGTGTGTGTGTGTGTGTGTTTCTCAGGAATAATGGAATAACAGAGTTGGAAGGGACTTCTGAGGTCTTCTAGTCCAACCCCCTGCTCAGGCAGGAAAACTGAGGATGCCAAAATCTGAGTAGAGGGCCTGGGAAAGGTATCAAAATAACAAAAGAACACTTAGAAGGGACTTTGTGGGGAACCCTATACCATTTCAGAGAAATGGCTGTCCAGTCTTTTCTTAAAAACTTCCAGTGATCGAGCACCCAAACGTCTGGAGACAAGTAGTTCCACTGGTTAATTGTTCTCACTGTCAGGAAGTTTCTCCTTAGTTTTAGGTTGCTTCTCTCTTTGTTCAGTTTCTATCAATTGCTTCTTGTTCTGCCTTCTGCTTCTTTGGAAAATATATTGCCCCCACCTTCTTTGTGGCAGCCCCTCAAAAGCCTGTTTTGTGACTTGCCTATCACGGTCTCGGGCAAAGCATGTAAGCCATTTCCTCCTTTCAGTGGTCTATGAAAGTACATCTATAGTATGTAGATGCAGATAATAAAGTTGAAAAAAGGTGAACAACATTTTTACAGAACTATAGATAGGTTGATGCTGGGCATGACAAGGAGTGGCTGGAAAAGGAGGGGCCGGCCAAGGCACCCCTTGACGTAAGTAATGTTGAGTTGGCCACACCCACCCAGTCACATGATCACCAAGCCACTCCAACCCAGTCACATGACCACCCAACCACACCCGCCCAGTCACATGACCACCTAGCCACACCCACCAAGCCACACCCGCAGAACCAGTAGTAAAAAAAAATTGAATCCCACCACTGGGATTCATATATGTATATGGGAATGTGTGCTAGTTATTACTTATCTGGATTTAAGGATTTCCTTTTCTTTTATTTTGAATTATTGAGATGTATTCTGTGTTTCGGGGTGGGGGGCTCTGCCAAAAGGGGCTCATTCAATCTCATTGTACACATGTTGTACATTGAACAATAAAGATTTGATTTGATTTGTAAAATGGGACAAAATGCACTTGCTTAGCAACAGAAATTTTGGGTTCAGTTCGAGGTGAAATCCAGCAGGTTCTGACAGGTTCTGGAGAACCAGTAGCAGAAATTTTGAGTAGTTCAGAGAACCAGTAAATACCACCTCTGGCTAGCCCCAGAGTGGGTGGGAGTGGAGATTTTGCAAAATCCTTCCCCTTCCACACCCACCAAGCCATGCCCACAGAACCGGTAGTGAAAAAAAATGGATTTCACCATTGGTTCAGTTGCAGTCATAAGTCAAAGATTACCTGTAGTATAGACCAATTCTAGAATACAGCTCGCCTGTCTGGAACCCATACCTCATTTCAGACATTAATACAATTGAGCGTGTCCAGAAATATTTTACAAGAAGAGTTCTCCACTCCTCTGATTACAACAAAATACCTTATGCCACCAGACTTGAAATCCTGGGTTTAGAAAATTTAGAACTCCGCCGCCTTCGACATGACGTGAGTTTAACTCATAGAATCATCTGTTACAACATCCTTCCTGTTGAAGACTACTTCAGCTTCAATCACAACAATACACGAGCACACAATAGATTTAAGCTTAATGTGAACCACTCCAATCTTGATTGCAGGAAATATGACTTTAGTAACAGAGTTGTTAATGCCTGGAATGCACTACCAGCCTCTGTGGTCTCTTCGCAAAATCCCCAAAGCTTTAACCAAAAACTATCTACTATTGAGTGGCGTGCATAAGAGCACCAACGTGCCTACCGTTCCTGTCCTAATATTCCCTTTGATTGTATCCAATTTCATATAGTTATTTATTATTTATTTATTTATTTATTTATTTAATTTTTATACCGCCCTTCTCCCGAAGGACTCAGGGCGGTGTACAGGCAAAAATAAAACAGATAATACAATATACAATTTAAAATGCAAATTAAAAAACTTATTTTAAAATTAGCCTGAGAAGTTAAAATATACCATAAACTAAAAACCCCATTTAAAATTAATTAATAAAAATTTAAAATTAATAAAATTCAATTCAAGCCAGCCCCGCGCGAATAAAAAGATGTGTCTTCAGTTCGCGACGGAATGTCCGAAGGTCAGGTATTTGGCGTAAACCCGGGGGAAGCTCGTTCCAGAGTGTGGGAGCCCCCACAGAGAAGGCCCTTCCCCTGGGGGCCGCCAGCCGACATTGTTCGGCGGACGGCACCCTGAGAAGTCCCTCTCTGTGAGAGCGTACGGGTCGGTGGGAGGCATGAGGTATGTGGTTATCACATACTTATGATTATATTTACACATATATTGTATAGTTATTTCATGCTTATGCTTATATATACTGTTGTGACAAATAAATAAATAAAAATAAATAAATAAATCTGATTGCTCTATTCAAGTCCACTGGTTCTCCAGCCTGAATTTATGCATAATGGAAAGAGGCAATGGCTACATGTGTTATATTTTCTGAATTCTGCTTTCAGCTCTCTGTATCTTCATACATGCATCTGAAAAGGCTATTTTTTTACAACACAGAAAGTAACAGCATGGTTTTCATCAAGCCTGTCTCAGGTGCAGCCTCTGAAGTTTATTAGAACATTACTGAGATATTAAAAAAAAAAAGAACAGTACTCTCTATGGATAACAAAACTTGGGTCCAATCCATTGTAATCATTATTCTTGGGATGTTTTTAAATATTTCATGTGAGTTCCTGTTCTGAAATCCCCCCATTTTGGCTCTGATGGTTTTGCTAAAACTTTTCTGAATTGATTATGCTTAGAAGCAAGTGATACATTTTTGACACCTCTTTCAAATCCTCAAAGTGCATTTCTTTTTTTATTCTTCTGCTGTTTCAAAACCTATGCTTTATACTTCCTTGACAGAACTTGATCCAAACACGAGTGAGGAATTTAATATTTATGCAAATGGTTGGCCACTAATACTACCTCTAAGCCATGGACAAATAGCAGGAATTCTACTCTCTGCAGGATATTTAAACAAGAGCTAATAATGGAACAGCTGAATTTCAGACATTATATAATTTTTCAGATTCAATCATTCAGTAAAAGTTGTATTATGCTGAGATGATTTCTAAAGCCTAGAGAGGATTTCATTTTAAACCTAGCTTTATAATATGCACTCATAGTATCACATTTTTTCCCTTTTTACAGCCCACCAAATCAAATAAGTTGTTCACTATCAAAGGTCTTATGGAGCCGGTCCAGATGGCCTTTCGGAATACAGCAGTCTACTTGTTAGACATATAATTTACAAATAAGCCTCTTGAAGAGATCCTTCATTAAGCTAATAAGGTGTCCAGTTACTCAGTACATAGAAGCTAAAGGATGGACAGCATTTTCATAAAAAGGAATAGGTTGTAGCTGCTATGGCAACCTGGATGATTCATTCCATAAATTTTTCTTAATTATCCAGACCTCATGAATTCCTCAGTTTTATTGTCAAAAGGAAAAATGTTTAGAAAATTAAAATAATTTCATATTATTTGAAATAAGTATTTTTATTAGTCCTATGTGGGGTCGTAAATATAGTATCTATTGGCTGCTCATTAAAGCATTCACATTTTCAGATTCATATCTGGAAAGAGATTCAATAACTTTAATTAATCACCAATTGGTGCTACTTTCATGTACTTTACAAGCTGTGAAGTATCTTTTCAGAATTGAATCTCAATCACCATACAAGCTTACTTATTTATTTTAATCCCACTCTTTATTTACACTGCTAGAGTATAATTTACAAAATTATAAAAGTTGAAAAAGCAAAGTCAATGCAAAAAAAAAAAGTTGTAAAAAATAATAAAGCAACAAGCAGGATTAAAATTATCTTTTTTTAATGGATTGAAAAATGGCTTGCCCATAATACAAAAATGACAATAGAATAAATGTCATGCAAAATCTTAGAGTTTGTATACTAAGGGCCACTATAAAGGTGAGGATGTTTGTGTGAATTCATAATACAAATGCTGCAATTTAAATATCTCCAAACGCCAAGTTGCAAATATTCAATGAGAACATTAGTTTGATGACATCATCACATATTCTATTGGATTTACTGCTGACCATTCCACTGCAGAGAACAGATTTTTCATTAGTCACCTCCTCAATTAGAGTACATCTTGGTAGAAATACTCCTTGACATACAAGGAGTTTGGCAACTGTTCCAAGTTAGGACACTGAAAATAATTACTTATAACCGATCCTTGCACTTATGACTGTTGCAGAGCTCCGATGGTCATATGATTAAAATTAAGACGCTTGGCAACTAGCATGTATTTAGGAAGGTTGAAGTATCCCAGGGTCATGTGATCACCATTTGTGACCTTCCCAATTGGCTTCCCACAAGCAAAGTCAGTGAGGGAAGATGGATTTGCTTAACAGCTGCATAATTCACTTAATAACTGTAGGCATTTGCCTCACAAATGTAAAATAAAATTGTGCATGACTCACTTAACAATTGTCTTGCTAAGCATTCTGGTCTCAACTGTAGTTGTAAATTGAGGACTAGCTCTATGTTAGTAAAATATCTAAAGAAAACCTGATAGTCCACACTTATCCCTTTGCTGATTTCTCTCTCCTAGTAGTAATTTGTTAATGAAATAGTGACAGAAAAGGTTTTGCCATCCCTGGAACCATAAATGATGAAACCTGACCATTATTGCAATCTTTCCCTGACAATCTATGGGCAGGCATCATAACCAAAGCTTCTTTTTCTATGTTTCCAACACAATAGTCTCTTTAAACATCTCTAGTTTCTGGTTTTTCTAAAATATCTATTTAGGTGACTCACCCAGTGAATGCAGAATAGTATCACTACACTTCCACAAGGCATCTTGGGTTTTGCTAAGTTTGTGCAAGAAGAGAATTTTTGCTCTGAAGGCACTTAATATCTATGTCAAACCTTTCTCTTTGCAACTATAACCTCGGTTTCTCAGTTGTCAGAAAGGAGTAGTTGATATTGTCTGGGTCTTCGAAGCTAAACAAGACAAAGAAAACCAAGAGGATTTCAGCTTGACATGAAAAATTTTTAGATGTAACCTCCACTAGCGAGAAAGAAGGGATCATATCATCTCCAATCTCTCTTAACTCCTGGGATAGGATTATTTTGTTACTGGCTATTTTTGTATAATTACTGAGTTTTCAACCCTAACCAATACTTATTTAGATCTATGCATGACTTTCCATTTGTTACTTATGATTTCTATTACTTGCATTTATTCTTCTGTCTTATTGTAACTTGCATTTTGATCTTTAATCTATAAGAGCTAATTAATTCCATATTAGATTTTGATTGCTAGCTTCCCCAAAAGAAATCATTTGTTTGCTGGCTAATTCCTCTGAAAAGAAATGCTTTTGAACATTGTTATTCAAGATGCTTTTGTGTGGCTTTGTAAATTACTTTTCTTCAAAGTGATTGTTCCATGCACAGTTAATAGATAGATTTATAAAAATGAACTATTGCTAAAGAGCTTACTTACATGTCTGTCAGATTATCATCTGAATTCTAGTCATGCTTCATGAACAACTGTGGTATGGCTGTGCAAAGCTTGGGTGAGTTGATTCAATCTAAGGGTGGTTTGAATCAGTAACTCAAAATGAATTGGTAGGCTGGATTGGAGCAGGCATATCATTGTCCTGACTGTTATTTTTTCTTCTAAGTCAGGGGTGTTAAACTCGATTTCATTGAGGGTCGTTGTGTTTGACCTTGGAGGGTCAGGGGGCATGTCCAGGGGTGGGGGTGGCCATTGTGCACATGGTAAGTTCGAAGTCATTCGTGTAGGGGCACCTGTGGTTGTCAAATGCTAAGGCAGAACTTCCCTGAGAACCTTCCCTCACTCTCATTATAATCTCCTTCCTTCCTTCTCCTCTTCTTTTTCCTTCTCTCTTCCTTCCCCTTTCTTTTTCCTTCCCCTATTTCCTTATTTTTTCCTTCTTTGCTCTCTTCCCATCTTTTCTTCTTTTTCTTTGCCTTTCCTCTTTCCCTTTCTCCTTTCCTGTCCCTTCTTGCATGCTCAAATACAAAAGGGGAAACATTTCTCCCTTTTTTTTTTTAGTTTGTTTTGCTAGCCCTCTATCAGCGAAAACGGACCTCGGGGGGGTGAGTGATGGCAGAGGGACTGCAGGCCAGTCCTTTGCTTTTCCAGGCTGGCCAAATCTAAGCACCCTGCAGGCCAGATGCGGCCCGAAGCCCTTGAGTTTGACACCCCTACCCTATGTGATTGTGTGTGTATGTGTGTGTGAGAGAGGGGGGGCCGCGAGCAAGCTGTCTATACCTGGAAGTCATCTGCTTCTAAATAAAGAGACTGCCATGACACAGACTGGCATCTCCTTTACAGACCATGAGATGGTCCTCATTGCTTCTGATGCTTCCCTTTGAAGAGGCAAAATGGAATATGTTGCTTCTGGTGCTCAGAATGAAATGCCGATCTGAATCCTACCTGTTTAGAGAACACATATCAAACAAATCGAATCTGAGACAGAGAATCATTGAGTCTCCCATAATTTATCAGAAGCAAACCCATTCAGCAGCTTTTTCATTCCCCACAATTCCACATGGTGCAGCCAGCTTCTACCGGTAGCATTCGGTAAATGGGTCTGGCCATTTCATGTGAAACAGGAAAGTATACTCCTGCAAATGTACTCAAGTTCATAAATAACACAAACATACATTTAGTTGAAAAGCCATTTAATATCAGCTGTAATAAGTGACAGACAAATTATGATGAACACCTATTGAAGAAAATGAAATATGACTCAGAGAAATGGGAGCTGATCTGTAATGAATGCAGTACAACTGCTGTTTACCATGATTACTGTGTTCAATCTGAAGGGAATGCATTAAAACAGGTCGAATCATGATTATAGCTCCAATTTTCCTAATAAGTTTGTATCCCTTCTGGTATTATTATGAAAAATATAAAATGCTTGCATTTTTGTTATGGTGTTCAATAATGGTACAATGTCAATTTATAAACGCACAAAGGCAGATAGATTATATTGATGCAAAGTTTGTTATCAAGCCAACCAAACTCAGACTTAAAGCAAAGGGCTTTTATTTTTTATAGCCTTTTTTAAAAAAATATCTCGTTATATATTTTATTTCAGATTGAACAGACGCCTCTCTTTGTTATTAAGTCTACTTTCCTGAAACACAAACATTAGTATTTAATTTCTTTTGCAGGCAGAATAAAAATTGATGATAATAAGCTAATTGTGTAAGTTAATTATCTAATTATCTAGGGCTGGCTCTTACTCCCTGTGAAGTCAAATGGGAATTTTGTCATTAGAGTAAAAGGAGACATATTGTGGTGAAATGTTACTGAACTCTACTAAAAAGTTAATGAAAATGACTGTATCTGGTGGTACCTGATACTGTAATAGTGTAGATGCTAAGTAAGCAACAACTGAAAGTCTCAGAATGGGAGACCTCAAAGAGTTTTCTACAAGTCATTCTGAGATTCTCAAGGGAGTAGAGTATGAAAGGATTAATACAATCAGCAGCTGCTGGTAATAGTCTATTCTGATGCCACAGTAAAGCAGAGGGGTTGATGTTCTGTATGGCTACAACCAAATCAAAATAATAGAAATTAAATGCTAGGAAAAGATCTTCAAGGTTCTAGGCATGTTTTCTATTGAGAAGAGAATACTCACTGACAGCAGTTTTCATGTAAGTAAAAGTAGCTATGGAGGGGTGAAGGCAAAAATCCAGTGGCACACTTTAGCATCTCATCATCTATGGGCCACAACAGGAGTCTAGGGTATAAATAGTGCGATGACCCAGTGCAAGGCATAAAGGCAACACAGTCAGTTGATAGTTCAAGTCGCTCCTTTATTGCTCCAACTTTCCTTCAAATGTTACCACGTTATGGCAAGTCCCAGAACAAAGTGAACACACAGACACACACACCTCCAGCAGCCTTTGGCTACAAATAGTCCAGCAAAATGCTGTGAGCACAGTGGCTGCAAAGTAAGAAATCCAGCAGGGCAAGGGAATAAGTCAATGAGTCCAGGAAACAAAAGAACATGGCAATGGTTTTAGGAAGCAAAGTTACAAGGCAATTAAACCAGGAAGCAAGAAATAAAGCAAAAAGTCCAGGAACTCCAAATGTCGGCAATGGCACACAAAACTCCATGAAATTAGTGCTTGTTCCTGACAAACACCCTTTCCCACAGCGTCTCCTTATGTCTTGATTCCCAGGTGTGCCTTGTGAAGAGGGGTGGGACGCTCTCCTCCCGAGTTGTCAGGTTGGCCTGACAGACAGTTAACTTTGCCTGCTCTGCATCTGGTGTCAAACTGGCAACCTGTGGGCCGGATGCATCATACGCAGGCCATGCCCATTCCAGCTCCATGAAGGGGGAAAAAATGTCATGATACGTCAGTGACGGCAACGTGACATGGCGAGTTTCACACCCATGATCTAGGAGATTGCTAATGTGATGTCAGTGTCTTCTGCCTTCCTTCCCTCTATTCTCCTGGTAGAATAGAGTTAGCTAGGAGCTAGGCTTTGCCTACCTTATAAAATATTTTTATAAGGGATGCAGTGGCTCAGTGGCTAAGGCACTGAGCTTATCGATAGAAAGGTAGGCAGTTCAGTGGTTTGAATCCCTAGTACCGCATAATGGGGTGAGCTCCCGTTATTTGTCTCAGCTTCTGCCAAATCAGCAGTTCAAAAGCATGTAAAAAATGCAAGTAGAAAAATAGGGACCCCCTTTGGTGGGAAGGTAAAAGCGTTCTGTGTGCCTTTGGTGCAGAGGTGAAATCTAAAAATTTTTCCTACCGGTTCTGTGGATGTGGCTTAATTGGTGGGCGTGGCTTGGTGATCAGATGACTGGGTGGTCGTGGCCAATAACAATAAATAATAAAAATAATAAACAAAGTATAAAAAAACAATAAGAGGTATCAAAAACCAACTTTCACACTTTACACACACACAACACAACACAATTGACTCACACACAATGTAAAAGCAGCTGCACTTCACACTTCACACAGCCACAAAAAGCTCAAAAACCAGCTTTCACACTTTACACACACACACCTCTCTCTCACACATACACACACACACACACACACACAAAATGCCACATACGGCTTTCTGAGATTTTGTGTGTTTGTGTAGTTAGAGTACAGAAACACACCAAATTTCAGAAAGCTGCACTAATATTTTATTTTTTTATTTTATTTTATTTTATTGTGGACTTCAAATCCCAGAGTTCCTCATTCAGCAAAGCAGGAAGTCAAAGCAGGCTGTAATCAGTAGCTGAAGAAAAATGCATGTCGTGCCCAAAAGGAGCAGTAATTATAGGTAAGTGAGGAAGGGAAATTGGGTGGGCATGGGTGGGGGCTCTTGTAAGTGGGGGCTGTTAAAAAGTGAGTTTAAAAGCCTGTGAGGATCAGGAAACTCCTCTGGGATCGACAGAGGCTTTTAAAACCTCATTTTTTTTCTTGTTTTCTTTTTCCCTTTGAATGAAGAGGGTTTTTTTAAAAAAACTTTTAAAGGGTTTTGATTATCTCTGCTCAGCCCCGCAATCATCAGAGGGTTTTTTGAGTTTTTTTTACTTTTAAAGGCATGTTTCGGCTGAAGAAAAACTTTTAAAAGTAAAAAAAAACCATCTGCTGATGGTGCGGCTCAGCAGAAGCAGGGGGGGTGGGGCCAGGGATTTTTGCTATCGGTCCTCTGAACCAGCAGCTACCTGATCGGGTGAGCCTGTGCAAATCGGGAGAATTTCACCCCTGCTTTGGTGGTTAGTCATGCCGGCCACATGACCATGGAGATGTCTTTGGATAGCGCTGGCTCTTCGGCTTTGAAATGGAGATGAGTACTGCCCCCTAGAATTGGGAACAACTAGTACATATGTCCGAGGGGAACCTTTACCTTTACCTATAAAATATTTCTTGCAAATAAATATTCTTTCTGTTATAGCTATGAAATGTGCTTCACTACTTCTTCCTTATGCTAAATTTCTGAGGAATGCTCACACATTTATGCAAAGATCTTCAACCTTCACTCACTGAGGGCCAAGATCTGTTCTCCATCATACCAGGGGACATAATAATGGATTAAATTACAGCAATATTGGTTCTTGAAAGTTAAGAAACAGGGAAGTAGATCTGATTACCTATAGAGATAGCAGACCCTTTTTCACTTAATATGTTCAACCAAGTCAAGCCACCTTACATGGTGGATACTTTAATTTAGATACCTGCAAAAACTAAGTGTTTAGACTTCATGGCCCAAAGAATCTTTTCAAACCCAATGGTCTTTTCCTTACTATTATTTTACACTGCCTATCATATAATGAAGATAAGGGTCTTTTCATCAAAGATGATAAGTTGTCTGGAGGCTAAGTCATACAATGAATGGCTAAGGGAACTAGGTACGTTTAGCCTAATGAACAGAAGGCTTAGGAGAGAACCTGATACTTGAAGAGCTGTCACCGGGAAAGGGCATTGATTTATTCTCTGTAGGACCTGAGGGCAGGGCAAGAAGCAATGGGTAAAAGCTCAGTAAGGAGACGTCCAACCCTGAACTTTCATGAACAGGAAATTTACTGTCATTGACAACAATTAAACAATGAAACAGCTTGTCTCTCTGAATTGTGGGTGTTCCATTGTCGGAGGTTTTCAAGAAAAGACTGGACAAACATTTGTCCGGGAAGCAGTGATGAAATGTAAAATTTGTTACTACCGGTTCTGTGGGTGTGGCTTGGTGGTGGGGGTAATGTGACTGGGTGGGCGTGGCCAATTTTTTTTTAAAGCATTTTTTCTACAACCTCTTCGGCCTAAGAAGTTGTATAAAAAATGCTTTCAAATGGCTCTGGCGATCCCAGCTAAGTTGCCTGATCGTTAGAGGCTTTTCTTTTAAAAGCATTTTTTTTGATCAGGCAACTTAGCTGGGATCGTCAGAGGAACCTTTTAAAAGCATTTTTTTTAACAATCTCTTCAGCCGAAGAAGTTGTAAAAACAATGCTTTTAAAAGCCTTTTGGCCAAAGAAAAGATGCTTTTAAAAGTTAAAAAAAACAACTTCTGATGATCGCGCGGCTCAGCTAGGCATGGGGGTGGGCAGGGATTTTTGCTACCGGTTCCCCGAACCACCTGCCGTCATCGCTACCAGATCGGACAATGTGGTCCGAACTGGGAGCATTTCACCACTGCCAAAAAATATAAGGATTCTGCCTTGGACAGATAATTGGACCAGAAGACCTCCAAGATCTCTTCCAGCCCTATAAGTCTATGGTTTTATAAGGTCACACAAGTATTATTGTTGCAGTAAAAGAATAATAAAGGTAAGTTCTATATCATCACAGCTTTAGTTGGATTATATTACTAGGAACACACTATAAATCCCTTCCAAATAAATACCCTGCAATTGATAGGGCACTGACCGTTGAATCACATTCTTCATTCCACAGCATTAGTATCTTATTAGATGCTAGACTTGTAGATTTGATAGCTGTGGCAGATCCCTTACTGCCCAGTTCTCCTTGCCCAAAACACACCTAATAATAATGTGCTAGGCACTATGGTAACAAAGGATTTTCTACCCAAGATTGAGTGAATATATTTGTGGCTCATAAGATACAAGACCTATTGCATGTATATCTACTCTTTTATAATAACACACCATATAACCTTCCAATGCAAGTATCTTAAGTTTATTTTCATTTATTTTATCTTTATTCCAAAATAGCACAAATAAGTAAGACTTGTCATGATTAATCATCTGCCAAGCTTATTTTTAAAATTATTTTATTCTTAGCTTGTTGAAATTCATAAAAAGAGTAAACTTCAAATGTATTTAAACACATTGTTTAACTGATAAAATATCTTTGCTTTCATCTGCAGTTTTATATTATACAACGTAACTTAAGGCATTTGTTTTTAAGACTGAACTAAAGTTTTCCAGGAAGTAGGTTTATAATCAGAGGACAGAATAATTTTCAAAAGAATATTGTAAATATGAAAATCAAACCAGAGAAAATCTGAACCAAAATAAAAGTCTCTAAGCTCAGAACAGAATCAAATTACAGAGTAAAACAGAAGGTCAACTCATCCAAGTTGTCCAAAATACAGGTACATACAACAGAATATAATGTGTTTCTGTTAGGTTACTAATACAGATCAGAATTCCAATTCACTTGTACATGTTGATACTAGAAAAATTAGAAAAAAGGTATATTTAATTTATTGATACATTCCAGAAAATTATATTTTTCATATATAGTTTTCCATGAAATTGTTATTTAATAATCAGCATATTGATTCAGGGATAGTCTATTTAAATTTATTTACCCTAGAACTAGATAGTCCTTTTTTAATCTGAGGTCATTTTTGACCTTTGTTGTGACCACATTCAAAAGGGTAGGCAAGACATGTCAAAAAGGTAGACAGAGATGGGGAAAGAATTAAAAGCAATCATCATTAAATATTTAAAGATATTTTAAAAATCAATTCAGTGTCTACTTATGGCAACAAATTGCATCACTAAGTATTAGTAGTAGTGGGGGAGTGGCTTGCGCAAACAGAAAATACTATTATTTATGGTCTTACATGTTCTCTCATTCACTGACTTTCCATTGACTAATTTTGAACTACTAGAAATCTTTCTATTGACTATTGATGAGGCTAGCTGTGTCTTGATGGGCAAAAAGAGTCATAAAGTAAAGTATTAAAAGGAAAAAGCTCTTTGACCATCACAAGTTATTGCCATGGCATAGGACTACTTGACTTGGGTTCATCAAAAATGTATGTCAAAGAACCAGTGCAACATTCAGTATAAAAAATGTAAAACTAGAACTGTTGATAATGTGTGAGTTAACATTACCAAGAATGATGATATTGATGATGATGATACAATATATATTAATTCACTGATGACAGCAGGATTACATTGGACTTCTGAAAATCAAGTTTTAGTTTTCACTATTTTGTGAACAGATATCACAAATTTAAATGTTTTAGAACCTCATGAAAATGGGAGCCTTTTTTTCCCCTCTCTCTCAATATTAGAATGGAGTCCCTGGATTCTTAATCAAAACAGCTAGAATGGTGGGTGTGTCATCCATCATAAGTTACAGTTATTTTGTAGAATAAGCAAAGCATCAAAGCATACAAACTATTAAGGAAACTACAATATTGTTTTGAAGAAGCAAAAAAAAAAACTATTAACAAAGTACAGATGAGTTCTAATTTATTGTCCCTTGGCTTCATAGAGATAATGAGATAGAACGAAATTAACTGAAGAAGAAAACCACGATTTTCATATGATAGGTATAACTTTTTAATACCAGCGACTTCTTTTCCAGATGTCTGCTCACTGAGCAAAGCCACACTTACAATAAGCCTCTGTTGCTCTTTAGCACACATATTTCCCAAAATTACTTTAAATATGCAATGCACAGCTTTAACCTTGCCTATGTTTTCTCAGGAATAAGCTGCAGAGAGTGCTAATTTAGCAATTATGAGGAAAGATTCAACTCATTGGTTTGTATTATGAAGCACGTTAACAGCTGGATTTTCACAGCATGTTAACCCACTGCTAACTTATACGGATGTCATTTAAGGAAAACAAAGAAAGAACTTGATGCACTAGTTATAAAATATGCATTACTCTTAGTCCAGTAAATGTATAAGTATTGCATAAGATACACTCAGGGACTGGCTAGAGATGAAGAGTAAGACAAGGCTGGGATGGAGTCTACCATTTTGTCTGACTCTGGTGCCAAATTTGACATGGATGAGCTCTGAGAATACAGTCGAAGATAGTGCAAAAGGCTGACAAGATAATGGTATTGAGCTAGCACAGCTCACAGTGTAATGGGCTGAGAGTCATTGAGGTGTGTATTTGATTGTATACAGTTTTCTTGGACGTCAGGGACAGGATCTTCTTTAAATGAGAAAGTGTCTATGAGCATCTTCAGATGTGCTGAGTTTAAGATTGCACTCAAGAAGAAAATGAGCTATAGGATCCATATGGTTACCACACACAAATGAAAAACGTTTGTAGTTTCGCTGTCTATGTCTGCCAACTGTTACAATTGTTTGAAAAGTATTTCAAACAAATTTATAACTCAGTGTGTTGAATAGAGATTTATGCTCTAGCTAGCCTAGAAAATGAAGTGTATTCCAGACACAAGCAATTTTCTTCCCCACCATCTCTGCATAGAATTGGCTGATTTTTTTTAAAAAGCATACTTTCTGTGACCTGTACTAATATATTTATCCCTCATTTGCTATATGTCAGCAATGTTGTTCAGAAGGAGGTAGGGGATTGTAATGTAATTCCATGTTAATCATCACATATTACTTGAGAGAAACTTTTCTTCCTTTTCCTACTAAGATTTCTGTGCAATAGTTTGTTTGGATCAAATGTTCTATTATGATTTATTTATTTTTGCACAGAGGAAAAAAATATGCTATTTATTTACTTTCAGTCTTTTTTTTCCTCTTTGAAAAGTGTTCAAAGATGATAAAGTAAAGCTGTAATAACCCATATCACTTCCAGAACCACAACTGCTGCCAAATACTACTGTATGATTGACAAACAAGATTATTAGTAATTGCAATTACTTAAATAATTTTAATTTAATTTAACTTACTTCAAATCTAGTCTAGGCCACTGACACTTCACAGTTCTGCTTTTCTAGCTTTTTCAGGTGTGGTATCTGGCTAACTTTCACTGCTACCCATAAAAATTGCCCACCCATGATTTAACACCACCAAAATAGTTATTTGTTGCACCAAGTATTGATTTGTCCACTTCAAAGGAAGTAATTTAGTTATTCAGAAGGAAAAGAATCCTGAATTTAAGACTCTCAAAAATCAGGGAAAAACCACCACCCCAACTGCCAGAATTATACATACTCAAAGAATCCTAGGTTTTAGTGTAATCCTAATCCTAACCTTAAAGTTAATTCTAAATTAAATAAAGTGAAAGCATTAATATACTTGTACTTCGTTTTTCTGAGTTTTATAACATTAGTGCACTTTGCAGAGCCTCTAGTAGAAACTTTAAAAAAAACAAAAACAAATTCATTTCGATACAACAGAAGGTTGGAAATGAATTATGTAAAGAGGTTCAGGAATCTGTTGTCAATCTGGGTGTCCATGAGCAAGATAACTCTCCAAAACTGAAACTAAAACAAACCAAATTTGGTATGATGGAGGAAACCAACAAAAGAAATTATGGGTTTAAAAGTGGTCGAATTGTGAAAGAGAAAATAATTCTCTTTCAGTGATGGCTAACCTTTTTGCTGTCGCGTGCCAAAAGGGGGGGGGAGCGTGGTGGGTCACGCACACGTGTGCCCACACCTATAATTCAGTGCACCCTGTGCATGTGTGCACAACCCCCACTTTTGCACGTGATGGCACGGTGGGCCCAGTAGGACCATTTTTTACCCTTCCCAGGCTCAGAGGCTTTCTAGAGCCTGGGGTGGGTAAAAACAGCCTTCCCCATTCTCCCAGAGGCCCTCTGGAGACCAGAAAAAGCCTGTTTCCTGACTTCCTGTGGGCCCGGAAGGCCTGAAAATCAGCTGGCCGGCATGTGCATGCATGCTGGAGCTGAGCTAGGGCAACGCTCACATGCCCACAGATATGGGTCCACGTGCCAAGGTGGCACAGGTTCGCCATAACAGCCGTAGGGAATTCTTACAGAAGAGGCAATAGGTCAGGGTTCAGAATGCTACTAGAATTCTCCATTCTAAGTTTCTTGCCTTCCTTCTGGATACATGACCAAAAATGGAATCAATGCAGTCCATCTGTTTCCATCTGCACACAGAAGTGTAGATCAATTCAACACAAGGGAGAGCATAAACACACCCATACATAAAAGCACATACAACACATACCTCTCACACAGAATCAAATACAGAGACTTCCTACAGCAGGGGTATCAAACTCGATTTCATTAAGGGCCACAATAGGGTTGTGTTTGACCTCGGAGGGCCAAGTGGGTGTGGCTGGGGTGGGAGCGGCCAGCTTGATGTTCTGCAGCCCTCTGCCAGAGAAAATGGAGCTTGGGAAGGCTGCATGCGGTCCTCCTGAGCTCTGTTTTCCCTGGCAGAGGCACTGCGGGCCTTTACTGTTTCCAGGGCGGTCCCGCAGGCCACATCTAAACGCCTTGAGTTTGATACCCCTGTCCTATAGCCTTTGCTATTGATGGAGCTAGAAAGAATTGTAGGAGCCATGTTCTGCATGCTTTTGCTAACTTGATGAACCTGGGCAAGGAAACAACTAACAACAAATTAACTTCCTGATTCTGGGGTGAGCATTCATCAGCACAGCTTGATTTTAGATACTAGTCTTAGTGAATCTTACAGGGGACTTTTCAGCCAGGAAATGCCATTATCAGCTATAGTTGTGTAGCTTCAGCTAGGACCAATCCTCTCATTCTAATTCTGTGCCTTACATTCCTGATGTTGCAACACAACATACAGAAACTGTCAGTTAAAATCAGTCTGCATACAATATTCACAATGGGCCTGAAAAAAAAAATAGAAGTTTGATCCTGTCACCCTTTGCTAAATACATTAAGTACCAGCTAGGATGTTGGGAGGCTTGTTTATGGCCATGTGGGGAGTCATCTGTCATGGGCAATTCAGAGACTCAAGAAATCAGCAGGCTGGATTCCCTAATTTCACTATTGCGGTGCTTTAGTTCTTCAGAGCAGGTAGCAGTTCTGCTTTCCAAATGTGATGGCCTCGATCTCAGTTCTGTATTTTCTCTTTCTTAGGTGAACTTGCTACCAAGAGTAGTGTTTCTTAGCTTTAGCAACTTTTAAGATGCTTGGATTTCAACTTCCAGAATGTCCCAAGAATTGAATTATCAAGGCTGAGAAATACTTCTCTGGATTCATTGTACCCCCCCATTGCCATCTATCAGCCCCTTCATCCCCTCCTTCCCTCTAGCGAAGCAGGAAGGCGGCACGCCCTCTGCTCTTCCTCCCTCTGCTCTTCCTCGGTCTTTCTCTAAACATTTCTGCTCCGGATCTACAGTAATGTCTTGGACCTTTTATTTCAATCTCAACTATTTCTGTTTAATTGAGAATAATTGCCAGGGTTGATCGGATTTACCTTTTTATGGTTTCACATTGTTTATTGTTTTATTGTTTCAACTTTCATTCTTCTATCCGCCTGGGCGCTGCCCTTCCCTAACTGAGAAAGCGCTAAGGAAATGTGTGGCATTTCTCTCCGCAGAGCCCACCAGGAGTGTGAGTGTGTGTATGGGGAGGGGGGGAGAAATGTGCGCGGTGTCGCTTCGCCTTATCCTTGCTGTTTATGCTGACACAAACAGATTTACACGCGCGCACCCTCCACAGCGATCCGCCACCTCAGTTTCCATCGCGGGCTATATTCCCGATTATTTGAAGGAACAGGAGGGAAGCAGCCACGAAGTGGGCGAGCGGAGGGAAGTGCTCAGTGGCGAGCATCGGAGGAGGGTCCGTGAGCAGAACACGCCCGATCCCCGTGGGCCATAAGGCGCCGCCGGTGAGTTAGGAGGCGGAGGAGAGACTAAGGGAACAAACCTGAGGCAGGTGTGAGGTGCTGGAAAACTGCCAACGTACAAGGTGTAGGCGGCGGTTTCTCCCTCAGAGTACAAAGCTTCTGCCCCGGGGGTTTGGTGGGGAGGTGGGTTGCTGACGAGAACTACGAGCGAGCAATTGGCGAGGCTGAGAAGAGGCTGTGCGCTTTCAGGCTCGGGGTCAAAGCTGGGGGCGTAACCTAGGGGCGGATACCGCTGAACTGGGCTTGACAAGGAAAAAGTGGAAGGAGGACAAAGCGCAACAGCGCACAAGCTTGAGGCCAGGCTGTTAATGCCCGCGATCGTAGAGGTCTCTGTGGGGCGCACTGACCTCTGAGTGGCTGGCAGGAGGCAGCGCATCCGTTGATGAGAGCCAGACGGGCGCCAAAGATCTATAGGGTGGCGAGAGTCTTGAAGATGCTGCACTAGAGCCGATCTTGCACACTCTTAACCACGGAGGGAGCAGGGCTAAGGGGAAGAGACGCTCGGCCCTTTCAGGTAACCGGGCCGTTTTGACACCTTTGGAGAGCCGCGCGGAGATTGAGAGCTTGGATGAACCCCACAGCTGGCCCGGACTTTTTTCTGTGTGCACTGAGTAGCCATCTTACACCTGGAGGGGAAAGAGCCACAGGGATGCCCTGAAATACCCGCGTGGGGTGATCGGCTGGCAGAGTAGGTGGGCGTGTTGGGTTGACGGCAGTCAGCCAAGGCGAGATCTGGGAGCGTGCTATCCGCGTCTTCAGACGGGCGCTTCAAGCCATGTCAGCCTCACTTCGCTTACCTGCTGCGCGAAGACCCCCTGCTTCTTCAGAGGCGGTCAAATAGCGGAGCAGGAGAAGGCGGCTCCCCATAGCCGGCGTACTCCTGCCCGCCTCCTCTTGCTTCGGCTTCGTGCGTCTGTCGGTCCCTCCCTCTCTGTCTCCAAGCCTCTCCACCCCTTTCTCCTTTTCCACCCATTCACCCTTCGAGTAGATTTCGGGGCTTTGGTGAATGTGGATTCTTGTTTCGTGGAGGGGGGGGGGAGACGGACGGACGTGGGGGCGGAGAAGGGGTGGGGACTCGGGGCTTTGGAAATTGCGTCGGATCCTCTCTTATTGCCACTGATTTGGGCTTCTTCTCCTTAGGCTGGAGGAAGGAGCTGCTTGGCACTTCTGCCAGCGTTCCCACCGCCGCTGCCAGCCGCTTGGATCAGCGCAGGCAGAGGCGGCGTCCCATAGCCGAGGGGCTTTAGGACTGCAAGCCCCCGCCGCGTTTGCAGGGCGCACGAGGCGTCAGGTCAGTCGCGAGCGAGCGAGCGAGCGCCGGGTCTGGGCACTGGGCAAGTCTCGAGCTCCCCCGAGGGCAGATCCGTCTCCCTCCGAGGGGATCGCCAGGGTGGAAGGTCTTGCGCCCCTCCTTCCGCGTCTGGCGAGACGATCGGGAGGTGAAGAGGGCAAGAGGGAGGGGAAGAGAAGTTGGGGAAAAAGTCGCCTCTTGCCTTACCAACTGCTTTCCATTCCTCCTCAGTGCTATAGACAGGCGCCCTGCTGAGCTTTTCCCTAGGAGAGTTGAGAACCGGCTTAGGAGAAGAAAGCGGCGAGGATTTCCGCGCGCTTCGTCCATCTGTTCCGCGGGTGCGACTTCGTTATTAGTTTTTCCGCTGTTGGCTTCCCCCCCCCCCACATGTTAACCTCTATTTGAACATGGCAAGGACAGTATCTCCTGGAAATGGATTCAGTGTGGGGAAAAACACAGGAAACCAGAGCTAAATGACAGGATACGGGAGACTTAAGGCGATAGTCGAGAGAGAGAAAGGGAGAGAGAGAGAGAGAGGAGAGAGAGAGCGCGCCTACTGCAATCGACAAGACTTCTGGTGCTACTACTACAATTGTTGTCGGCTGAATCAGTTTTCTTTTTCTTTTTAACTGCCCGTGCTGAAGGAGGATTTAAGATCTGAGAGGAATTGCGTGGAGAGATTGGATAATCTTGTTCCCTTTCTTCAGACCTCCTGTATCCGAAGATGGCCTGGGGTCTACTTTTGCACTGTGCAGCCCTCACAGTCGCCCTTGGCAGGGCTTTGAAGAGTGGTAAGTGACTCAAGATCACTTTCAGGTGCATCCAGATTGCATTCTGCAAGTTGGAAGTCCCTTTGCCTGAGATGATGATGATAAGCCTGAAACAGGTTTTAACTGTATTGGCTAGAAGGAAAGGTTGATGGATAACATGCTGGGTATTCATCTAGAATTACACCTAATCAACACGCTTAGTCTGTCAGCCCTTCCTTTTTGGCTCCATATTCTAATGCAATATGTAACACTGGGCTTACGGCTTTCACATAATAGCCAATCATTTTAATGTTTCCTTCCTTTGGCAGCTGCACAAGATTGTCCAGAAAAATTAAACAGATGAGTATTTCAAATACCCAAGTATTGTTCACTACTGAGGAAGTGAAGGCTAAGGGAGATAGAGGTATATAGCTATATAACCATCTTTGCTAACTATACAAGTACAATTTCCCTTGCTACAAAATGAAAAAAGGTTTGAGTTTACAGACTGCAAGGAATATAAAGCATTCTTCTTCGCAGGCAACAATTCTATGAAAGAATTCCCTCAAACAGTCTTTGTATATGGCCTTAGGGCAATGCTTGATAGCAGCAGCTTCAAAACAGCATGGGTTTCTGGCACAATAGTGGTCAGGCATCTGGAATATCTCATTATATTATGCATTCTTTAAAATGTTGTTACTTAGGAGTGGCTGGCATTTAACTTGCATGCATGGAGTGGGGAAATCACCTGGGTTTTTCCTCTCAGAACCAAGTCTAAGCAGTTATTAGCTAATTACTAAATATTAACTTCTTGCTTGACTAGGATTTCAATCAAAGTAATTAAATGAAGGGACATCTTCCTCTGTACTTCGGGTGGTATATTGTTTTAATAAGCGACTGCATGTAGTGTGTGTGTCTTACAGGAACAGATTTAAATCACATGTTATGAAGGAAATTAATCTTTTTCCAATATGAGGAAGTTGGCTAATTTGGTCAAAACTCAACAAGTTCTCTTGTTTGCTTCTTCAGTAATGTTACAGTAGGATCTGGAAATTAGTGGTGCTTTGGAATTAGATCTTCTCTTTCAGTTGTCAAGTCTTTCTTTTGGGGGATTACAGGTTCAGGCTGTGCATTTTCAGTTATACATGAATAGTACCGAATTTAACTGGGAGGTATAAATCAGAAGAGGCTCATTGAAAGCCTGGTGGAGTGAGATGTGCTAAATGCCTTTGTGCCATCAACTAATATTCTTTGATGAGCCCGATCTAGGAAGAAACTACAATGCTACCATTGAGTCTGAGTAATTGTGGGCAAAATATTTTTAGCCCCACTGAAGTCATCGCAGTTCCTTGGATCTGCAACAATTCAACAGATCCACAAATGCCAGATCTTCCTCTGTCCAGTTCAAGTGTCTGCAAAATTAATTCATTAACCGTATTTAGAGCTAATGGTCCAAAGTCATTAGAAACTGCTTCTCTTAATCAAGTAAGAGAGAGAGATTTCACAGAGCCAGAGAGTCTTAACAGCCCACATTATCTTATTATATTATCACTTTCCCAGGAGATAGCGATTAAAGTGTTATTGGTGGTGAGTCCACTAAATGTTTCCTGGAGTGACTCTGTCAAGTGATTTACTGGTTTATTTCAACCATTTCACATATTCCAGAATATGCCGTGTTGTTTGCATAGTATTAGAGAAGACTTAATGAAGTGGGATAGTTTTCTTCCTAAGTCTGCTACAGATGGCAAATCATGCCAGATTGTCTCTCCTACCACATGCAAGAGGTTTGTACAGGAATATCATTGGCTGTTCACTTTGAACTCCTAAGGACAACATCTTTTGTTCTCAGGGAAGACACATACTATGCAAACTGCCAAAGCAGGGATAAATAGGAACATGCAACCAACTCAAAAATCATAATTTGTTGAAGGAAATAAACCATTTCATTCTCTCCTAATTTTTGGCAGATGTTTCCTATAATTGCTGTGGTTGGTGCATTTTATGTCCTCTTTCTTTCAAACTGACTTTGTTTTCAATAGTAAAATTCTGCACACCAATAATTTCACATTAAGAACTATTGATAACTATTTTCATATCACCAATTTCTCTTAGAAGCAAGATTCCAACCTGTGTATGCCATTCCTGGGAAAATGTTATGCATTGCAAAGCTACACATGCTTGGTTGGGTGATATTAATGGAATATCAGTGTCATTGCAGATTAGTGGTCCATAATTTTTAAAACTAACCAGTGCAGACTCACAAGCAATAATGGCATTATTGACACTGGAGGCTCATGAGTTGTCTTTTCTTCCATCTTTATAATTCTATAAATTGTAGTTAATCTTAACATGAGTCAGAGCACTTTTACTCAAGAACAACGCATGAGATTTGAAAGACTGGGGAAGGCAGGAATTTTGTAATTGGAACTAAAGTTTGCTTTGTTTTCCTTTCCTTTCTGCTTTGCTAACCCTTATCTGCTTCCCAAGCAGCATAGGTGGGGGAAAACTTCCGTAATGGAGCTAAGTAAACCTTTGCTGTTTTAACAATGTGCTTTGTTGCTGGGTAGTCTGGATCTCTGGAGCACAGATAACTTCAAATTGCTTAGATTTAGTATCTGATAAACCAGAAAGAGAGGGATGCTGTAAACAAGCCAGATTGTCTAATGACAAAGAACAGGCTCATTATCAGAAAGCTTAACAGTAAGGGGTGGGGGGTGGCAAAAGGCACTGTGTTAGCTTCAAGTTGCTTCCTGTGTAAAATTTAATATTTAATAGCATTGTAGCAACATAATCTATAATTAACTACTTATTGTATACTACTGTAGTATACTACTATGAGTACTGTTAGTACTTTCTATTCTGTAGTCATTAGGTAACAAAACCTTAATTTGGATAAAAGGTATTCGGTAAAGTTACCTGGTTTGCATGTATTTTTAAAAATGATTTGAAAGAAGATGAAGTTGATTCCGCTATTTATTTTGTTTACAGAGAAAATATATATATATAAACAACTGAATAAACAATTGTGCAACCTATGGGAAAGTAAATATATTAGCTTGAGTTGACCTGAGCTGAAGTACTGAATGGCCTATTATTTATAAGATGGATCGATCAAATGATGTGATTTCAATATAATATATGTATGCTTGTGTGTTTTAATTGCAGATCGATGTGGTGAAAACATAAAAATTTTAGAGCCTGGATATCTCACCTCTCCTGGCTACCCTAATAGTTACCATCCAAGTCAAAAATGTGAATGGTTGATTCAAGCTGCTCAGCCTCACCAGAGGATTATGATCAATTTCAACCCACACTTTGATTTAGAGGACAGAGAATGCAAGTAAGTGAAATTGACCTGTAAGGGGGAACCACAGCACCATCTAGTGGACAAAAGACATTGAGGATGTCTTATTCAGGGGGTAGGGAGTTGAAACAGCTTATAAGTGTGAAATTATGTGTGCAAAATTCATTTCTTGGTGATGTGACTTCAGATTGGACCACATGTAAAAGCAAGTACACATTTCATAGTAGACACTGTCATAGTTATAATCTTAGAATCCATCTGCTTATTTTGTTGGGAACTTGGACCAATTAGCAGTTATTTCTTCTGAAACTTGCAGGAGAAAAAAGGCAACTGCTTCTTTTTTTAAAAAAAATGTTATAGTTATGAAAAGAAGAACACAGTCATGTTTTTTTAAAAAAATAAGCTCAATTTATTGACTAATTGTATATCATTTTTTGTTCATTTGATGGCAGTGATATTTATAACAGAGTGGAACGAGGCTTGGGTATACATGTATTTTAGAGATTTCCCTTAGAAAATATTGGTGTACTGTCAAGAAAAGTATATCGATTAACAGAAATGATTTTTCAATACGAATTGCTGAGTTAGCTGAGAATTTTACAATTGTACTGATAAGTATATAGTTTATAGAATGCAATGTGCAAAATCTTTATAGCACTAATATCTAATTAAAAGTTAGTTGTGGTTAAAGTGTTTTCACTGGTTAGGTCGCTCTTTATTATGGAAGCTCACTAGGTGACTTTTGGCTAATATTTCAGTTTTCTTGTTGTGAAGGAAATTAAGATAATCACATACTTGCACCTTAGAGAAACAGCACAATGTAAATGTAATACATCAAGTGATCTCATGCCAAAGTAGCGTTCATTCTGAGATCGGTATGAAATAATTTATTTAAGCAGTACTCTCACAACATCGATTGAAAGTAAACAGGTAAAAATGTATTCCATCAGAGAGTATTTGAGAACTAATTTGCCCTCTGAGTTTATATGTAGAAGATGGGAACCATTAGCTTCCAGATGTTGTTGAATGTTCCCAGCAGTTCTAACCCACATAGTCAGTTTAAGGGGTACTAACATAGTAACTGAGCAGAAATTGGAAGTTCATAGATTGCTCATAAAGGTTTTGTTATATAGGATGTATAATGTGACTTCTATGTGGTGGCATAGTGGTGGTGCAATGGCTAGAATGCAGTAGTGCAGGTTAATTATGTATTCCACTGCCAGGAGTTCGATCCTGACCGGCTCAAGGTTGACTCAGCCTTCCATCCTTCTAAGATTGGTAAAAATGAGGACCAGATTGTTACTCTTAGAGAGGGCTATAAAGCACCATGAAGCAGTACATAAATCTAAATGCAATTGCAATGCAATGTGCGAATAAGCTCAAGCTCTTCCTGTGATATTGAGGTTGTGAGTCTTTGTAATATTTCTATTGTTACAAATGGGATAAAAGATAATTGTTTGTCATAAACCAGACTCTTATCTTGTTTCTGACTGGGGACTATTTTTGTTGTTTTTGTTACAAAACTGGAGAACCAGATTCAAAATCTTATCATTGCTGGATAAAGTGATTAAATAAGGAAATGTTTAGCATTAATTATCTTACCATTAATAGACCCACCTTTAGACAAAGTGAGGCTGTGGCCTCAAGCAGTAAATGTTGTATATTCTGATATTCTGAAGGAACACCCACTATGATTGCCTTGCATTTTTAGCACAGGGAACAGAAGAGATACCCTTTCTTCCAATGACCAATGCTTGGTTTTGTGAGCTTTTTTATAATACACTCTACTATATACCCTTGACTTGGAAAATACAACTTATCCAGAATGCAATTCCATGACACATTGCAATGTGCTCTGCATTTGACACCTATGCTTTGCAATCCATACCAGTTATCAGAAAGTTTCCAGGTAAAATTCAAGATATTGGTTGTCATCTATAAATCATTTGCATGGCTCATGACCATCATTACCTACACAAGTGCTCTTCTTTTCTCCAATTGTCTTTGTCCTGTAAGATAGGATGAGATGGGCATGTCCCACATCCCTTCCATTAAAGAAGGATTGTGGGTTGCCAGAGGTGTGCTCTGTTGCCACTCCTGGCTTCTGGAATATCTATGGATAGACCATAGAATCATAGGATTGGAAGGGATCTAAGAGGCATTCCGTTCCAACCCCCTGTTCAAGGCAGGAAACCTTGTACTCTGCAGGTCAAATGGTTGTCCAGGCTATTTTTTAAAATCTCCAATGATGTAGCACCCACAACCCCAGGAGGCAAGCTGTTCCATTGATTAATTGTTCTCCTTGTCGGAAATTTTTCAACTTTCTCCTTAGTTTTAGGTTGCATCTCTCTTTTTTGTCCTGCTTTTTGTCCTGCCCTCTGGTGCTTTGGAGAACAAATCAATCTGCTCTTCTCCATGACAGCCCCTCAAATACTGGAAGGCAGCTATTATGGTACCCCTAACTATACCTACTTCCCTTAACTGTTCATCATATGGTTTAATCTCCAGAGCCCTTACCATTTTTGTTGCTTTTCATTGTACATTTTCTATGGTCTCAGGCCTTTGTTTGTATCCTGATGACCAGAACTGGATGCAGTACTCCTGTGTGGCCTCATTAGTGGGGTATAAAATTACAATATCACTATTTGTGATCTAGATGCTATCCTTTTTTTCATACAGTCTAGGACTGCATTGGGGGTTGTTTTTTTTTTTGGCAGCTGCAGCACATTGCTGGCTCATCCCTACAAAGACACCTTAGATGCTCTCCCAGTTACTACTGTTGAGTCAGGTGCTACCTAATCTATAGCTAGGCATTTGGTTTTTACTGACCAAGAATGACTTGGAAAATACAACTTATCCAGAATGCAATTCCATGACACATTGCAATGTGCTCTGCATTTGACACCTATGCTTTGCAATCCATACCAGTTATCAGAAAGTTTCCAGGTAAAATTCAAGATATTGGTTGTCATCTATAAATCATTTGCATGGCTCATGACCATCATTACCTACACAAGTGCTCTTCTTTTCTCCAATTGTCTTTGTCCTGTAAGATAGGATGAGATGGGCATGTCCCACATCCCTTCCATTAAAGAAGGATTGTGGGTTGCCAGAGGTGTGCTCTGTTGCCACTCCTGGCTTCTGGAATATCTATGGATAGACCATAGAATCATAGGATTGGAAGGATCTAAGAGGCATTCCGTTCCAACCCCTGTTCAAGGCAGGAAACCTTGTACTCTGCAGGTCAAATGGTTGTCCAGGCTATTTTTAAAATCTCCAATGATGTAGCACCCACAACCCCAGGAGGCAAGCTGTTCCATTGATTAATTGTTCTCCTTGTCGGAAATTTTCAACTTTCTCCTTAGTTTTAGGTTGCATCTCTTTTTGTCCTGCTTTTTGTCCTGCCCTCTGGTGCTTTGGAGAACAAATCAATCTGCTCTTCTCCATGACAGCCCCTCAAATACTGGAAGGCAGCTATTATGGTACCCCTAACTATACCTACTTCCCTTAACTGTTCATCATATGGTTTAATCTCCAGAGCCCTTACCATTTTTGTTGCTTTTCATTGTACATTTTCTATGGTCTCAGGCCTTTGTTTGTATCCTGATGACCAGAACTGGATGCAGTACTCCTGTGTGGCCTCATTAGTGGGGTATAAAATTACAATATCACTATTTGTGATCTAGATGCTATCCTTTTTTTCATACAGTCTAGGACTGCATTGGGGGTTGTTTTTTTTTTTGGCAGCTGCAGCACATTGCTGGCTCATCCCTACAAAGACACCTTAGATGCTCTCCCAGTTACTACTGTTGAGTCAGGTGCTACCTAATCTATAGCTAGGCATTTGGTTTTTACTGACCAAGAATGACTTGGAAAACCTGGCTTTTTAAACAGTACACGAGCCAAGAAGTTTTGTGATCCTGCCAAGTGATGACTGATGAAGGTTGTTGATGGCCAGACTGATGTTTTATGTACTTCCTCATAGCATCATTTCATTTTTATAGCTTCTGCAATTTGATTGTATGTTTCTGATGAGTTTTTATCATAAGGCACCTTGAATCTTTCTGATCTGGTGGCATTTTAAGTGTAACAAATAAAGAACACTTGTGTGGGAGGAATACTCTATATAGGTTGCCTCAAGAAGCAAAATCTCTGTGGCTGGGCCTAACTAATGAATAGACTGCTTCTTCTGACACAGGTAAGTGATTGAATGATTATTGAGCAGGAACTGTAAAATAAGGCTACTTGGGTAGGGTATTTGGCAGGTGGAAGAGAAAACACCTTGATGATCTTAGTCTGATGAAAAGGAGCTTGAATCTCCATAAAAGTAGCCTCTGACATGTGACCACACGTGGGACCAAAATTTCCATTGTAAGTCATTGCGGTCGTAAGTCAAGTCATCACAAGACTGAACCTGATTTTAATAACATTTTTATGGGAATCATGTCACCATGATTATTGAGCTAATCATGTAGTCATTAAGTGAATATAGTTTCCCCAGTGAATCCAACAAAAAGTCGCAAATTGTGATCATGTAATCGCAGGATGCTGAGACCAATCATACATGTAAGCCAGTTGAGAGTATCCAAACTGCGGTCACATGACAGAAAGCTGTGTTGCAACCGGTCATAAATGTGAATTTAAGTCGTAAGTGGCTTTTTTGAAGGTTGACGTAATTTCAAACCATTGTTAAAATGAGCAGTCATAAGTGGAAAACTACTTGTGTGGATCAATGGAGTCACAGTTGCTAAATGTGACAATCAAGATTTTAAAATGAGCTTTTTAAATAAATTTTTAAAGCTCCTGTTTTCTGAGCATGTCTTTTTCCTGCAATTCAAAGAAGAAATTTACATTGTTGTAATATAAATAATTTAGTATTTATTTAGAAAAGCTGCTGGATGGCAATGTAACAGCATAGTAATTGAGATGTTATATTATAGCACCACATGACCATCCTGTAGAGGTAAAAAGTTAACAAACTTGGCTTGGTGTAGGTGTATTGCACCCATGGGCATAATGTATTTTTTCTTTTCTGCAGAATATTTGCTCCCTTTAGTGCATGCTTTGAAACCTAATTAGTGTCTTTTTTCTTTTTACTCCACTCTAATTGGGCAGTTTTGTTGTCAGGCAAAGATAGGTAATTTTACAGCCAAAAGCTTTGTAGGCAGACCTACTTAAATTGGCCTTTCATTGTACAACTTAAATGCTTCCTGTGTTATTTTTGTGTTCCATTTTAAATACTGACCCTTTGACTTTCACATTACGACAATTAAACTCAAATGAAGAGATTTGTGTCAAAGGAGCAAATCTGCCTCAAAAAAGAATTTCACAGGAAAATTTAAAAACTATGTTCAAACCATAAAGAGCCTCACACTTTTCAAAAATTGCTATTATTATTATTATTATTATTATTATTATTATTATTATTATTATTATTATTATTATTATTATTGCCATATTCTAGGTGGTAAAACGCTATATTAGTGCATTTGTCAAAAAGTCTTGGGTTTTTAGCATTTAAGCAACCTATTATTTTCCAGTTCTTGGTTTTGGTTTATTATCACAGTTATATAGATAAAAGATACAATATTGCAATCAAAGCAGTTGATGTATTAGTTTCAAAACCCCCACACATCACATTTATGCATGAGTGTGTGTGTGTGTGTGTGTATGTATATATATATATATATATATATATATATATATATATATATATATATACACACACACACACACACACACACACATACACACATATATATACATACAGACACACACACTCAAACCAGAGATAACAAATTACTGCTTTTGATGAAAGAAGTACAAATAAGGGTTCGTGTTTATTGTTACATCTTAATTGCATTTGCCCCTTAATAACAGTTATGGAGACATTGGAAGGTGGTGGTAATTGTCACATTGAAGCTGTCTGAAGAGCAGCTACAGCCCTGCCTGGGTCTGAGCAAACAAACTCAGAGGCCTGCCCAACTGAGACTAAACAATTCTCTTGTTTTTATTTCAGTCTGGCTTCAGTAACAATCAGGGTGCTGCATTTGCTGCTTCTGTTGTCTCCTTAATCATCTTCCTTTAATGCAAATCTGTTTTCTTCCCTTTTAAGCCGCTTTCATGTCTCCAGGAATTTGTATCTGAATTTCTTTCCATTTCACTAGCCTCTGTTCCTTGTCTGGGCCCAGCAGGCCTTTTGCAAGTCTCTCTTTGTGCTTATCTTTTTTCTTGCTTCTTATCCTTCTCCGCCCAGAGACGCCTAATCCCTAATAGGCTGCAGTCCTTTTCTCAGTTAGTATCCTCTATGTCTTCACTTTTTCACCTTTTATTTCTCAATGATGCCCTGATTTGTACAGCTGGACTTGCCCCATGCTTGCAAAGGGTCATTCATCAAGGGATTGGTCTCCTTACAGTACGAGCAGTTAATTGAGAAGTTACAGGACCACACAGTCTTTCTGGGTTATTTATAAAACTAAGCAGCATTCTAAAGATACAAAAGTAGGGGAAAAAACTTTGAAACTGCTCCAATATCTTGTGAATTTCCAAAATGCAAACTTATTTCTCCAAATGATCCATTTCCTTTTAATTTTTAATTACAAATGTGGAGGACAGCTGGTTAAATTGCTCCCCAAAACATTTAAATTCAAAACACCTTACCTTCATCTTGCAATCCTTATTATGCTTGACGACTCTGAGAAAAAGGGAATTTATGATCTGGATCCAAAGTTCTGACATCACCCCTCTCCTTGGTCATGTGACTTACTTTTGGCACTTGGCAGCATGGACATATTGACAGACTCTTTGCATGATCCCACAGTCATGTAATACCATTCTTATGATGGTTTTGAAAAAAATCAGATCTTATTTCTGGTTTTTGGCAGTGCTCAGCCATAGCTAACAACGGGTTCACTTAATGTTCTGGCATTATTTAACGAGCATGCACTTATGACTACGTCACTCATTTAATGACTGCCACAAAAATGTTAAAGTGGGTCATTTATGTGATCTACCCATTTTGCAACTACTACATGTGTAATGATCAACCTCCATTATGGTCATAACCTGAGGACTACCTGAACAGGAAGTGAGTGCATACAATTTTTAGAGTAGTGATAGAGGTATCCTCAGGAAGATTTTTAAAAGTCAAAATGGTGACCATGATTATACAATCAAAGCTCCATCGCTGTCAATATCTTGAACATTTTTTGTAATCCGCAAGAGAGAGAGACAGAGGGAGACCCACACACACAGAGAGAGAGATACCGAGAACATCAGAAATCAGATTGAACAGCTTGATTATATTTGAGATGTTTTAGCATTACACTTTCATAACTACATTCCAGTTTTGTTTCTTTGCTCTTCCTTAGATATTCTTTGGGTAGAGTGTAATTTTAAAGATCTTGTGAAAGTTTCTATCATGTCATTTTTATGTTTATAATTGCCTTTGGGAGGAGAAAGCTATTGCTTGTTTTATAGAAAATTCCGCATGGTGTAATGGTTGATGAATTCAAATCAGGGAGCTCCACTTCAAATCTGCCATCAATCATGGAAGCTTCCAAGATAACTTTCAACCAGTTGCCCTTTCTCAGCTCAACTTATCTCACAGGGATTGCTGTTGTGGGGTAAAAGGAAACTATAAATCAAGGAAAGAAGAACTGTTGGAAATAAAAAGAAAAATAATTGCAGGAATGTTCTGAAAATTGTTCTAATCTACAGACCTGTGAAGCAAACTCTAAACCTTAAAAACATAAACACTGCATGCAGTATTATAATGCTGTATGTTAAACAATGTACATGAATGTTTCAATTCAATCATGTATATTTGTGATATATTTATGTTCACATTTGAAATTTGGTCTTAAGACAAGATGGTATAATATATAATATTTCTGTATTGATTCATTGCACTTTATTAGCGTTGTTTATGAAGAACAAGAGCTAATGTACGTAGTTACAATGAATAGAAGAAAATATTTTCAATGCTTATGTTTTCATGTTTGTGCCTTTTGCAAATATTTTGGGGGTGCAGTTCTGTAACTAATAGGATTTGTTTACTCTAATACATTAGCTATATATATTCTTTTAAAACTTTATTCTTTAAAACTTTATGTCTGAATAGTAAACAAGAATGTCACTGATTCACAGGCCTTTGGATTTATGGAAGTTTTCCGGTTTCCCAGCAATGCAAACTATCAGCATGATAATTTATAATGGCTTGTGACAAATGCTGCTGAGCTTAGAGGTGTGTGGTTACATTCAGATCAAATGTCATCAACTAGGGAGCAATAAAAATTTCACAGACACTAGGTTAAAAACATTAAGAAAATGGATGTGAAGTTTCAGACAACAAAGTTTTACAAAGTAGGATGGAATCACTAGTGGAAGTCAAACAGTGGGGTTTTTGCAAACAAACTATTCATCCTGTCCCACTGGTAATACTATTGTTTTATAGGTAAAAATTATTAATATTGAGCTGGTTTAATTGACCGTAGTGTTTGACGGTTCCTAGGTTTGCATGCCATATTGCCAGATCAGTTCATACTGAAAATTCATTTGGGTTTTGGAAATATTGAAAGTGTAACAGGAAGGCCTCAGCAGTTAATTGTTCCTTAAATTGGTTTTAACAAGAATAAGTTACATAGCTGAGATTAAAGCTATACAAGGATTGTAATCAATTATTTTAGCTCTTTAAAAAGCTATTATAAAATATGCCTGTTTATATATATATATAAATAGATGGGTCAAAAATCTAAAACAGATGCTGCAGTTAGAATTCTGAACCGGAAATCACTCAGTATCATTTACTGTTGGGCAGGATTATGGATAACATAATTTTGCCATAAATCAGTCTGGAAAAAAAATTCTAAAACTCATAAAACAAGGTGGGATTTCAGACATAATGAAATCAGAGAAAATATTATAAAGGTTGACACAGATAGTTGTGATGTAAATCTTTTCAGATTTACATTTTAACCAGACTGAAAATGAATTCCATCACTTGTTTATTCTTTTTTCAGCCGCCATTATAAATCACCTAATTATTCAGCCAGAATACTAAAAACTTTCCAAACAATTCTGTAATATGCAGTTGAAACATTGATTGATGAAGGCTAATCTGTATTGTTGATGTTTGCCAAGTTAAGATATAAGGCTGTGCATGTTTTTTTCTATCTGCTTTTTTCCCTGGAGTAATTCAGGGGCCAAAATAATTGCAGAATCAGAGCCAAAAGTGATTGGCTCTCTATATTACCTCTTTCCAAAAACTTTTTTTTCTGATCTAAAACTCTTATTCTTAGTTCTTTATTCATTCTCTTTCTTGCTCATATAGCAGCTATCAAACAAGGGACAGGTCATTCTTGTCAGAAATCCGAACAGCTTGCTCGGAGGATATTTTTTAAATTAGACATTGGCTACAAGAAAATATGCTGAAGGTAACATGCTTCTTAGAACTATAAGTTCATCTTCAACAACAACAGCATCACATATTTCCTTCAAGAGGACATTTTTACCATATTAAAACAGGGCTAGTCTGACAGGTTACCCAGGGAGAGAGCATGAATAACAGATCAGTTTGAATTCCTTCATCTCTCATTTTACAAATTGAATCTGGGCTGTACACTTAGCTATATTCAACACATAGTTGGAATGAGCCCAACTCATCAGGCAATCTGTATAGTGCTGTCTAGTTGCCCTGTCCTTGCCATTTATTTACCACTACTCCAATTTATATGTAGTACACAAAATGTAATTAATGCCAGTCAACTTGATTTTTTAAAAAATAGGTCTTGTCAAACAAACCTGATTTCATGTTGTGATGAAATTAAAGTTTGGCTGATGATAGTAACAGAGTTGATATAATGTCTTTTGACATGTCCATATGATATATAACAGCTGGTTAAACAACCGTACTCAGTATGTGTTCATTAATCAACCTGTTGGGCGGTCTCAAATTGGATGCTACAGGTTTGTTGTAGGGGTGTTTGATCCAATATTTTTATATACAGTCTTCATATGAATATGAAGAAGGGTTGCTTATCATATTTGCAAAAAACACAAAACTAGAATAAACAATATTATAGAAAACAGATTTAAGATACAGTTAATTTTGTCAAGTGGGAACCGTATTTAAAATTATTTATATGAAGTAAAACAGACATACTTTAAGCCTTTAGTACAAAGAGAGAAGATTGTGATAAGGCATAGTTTGGAAGATATATTTAGGGGGGAAAAGTGTTCTAGATGTTCTGGAAAAGTAGCTAAAGATGGAATTCCTGAGAATTGGTCCAGCACATCTGGCAGCATCAGACTGAGGAAGACTTTCTTTATGGATAATAAATTCCATGTGATCCAATTTTTAGAGAGATGCTAAAAAAAATAGTGTAAATTTCAACTGAATTAACAAAACCATGATGTCCACATCAAAGAAAAAAATAATAGTTTCACTATATTTTGCACCAGCCAAACTAACTTTTATACTTTATGTTCTGGACATTTAATTTAAAGAATTGACAATCCGAACAGCACCCATCGAAGAGGCTACAGGATGGTTAGACTGAGAAGTCTAATATTTAAAAGATTGTCATGTAAAGGTAGTATAGGATTGTTTACTGCTACTCCTGTAGTAGATGAGACTGGATGAGAATAATAGCCAACATTTTGTCATGCAAGGACTTATCTTTTTTTTCCAGATCTTTATCTCATGAGGTATTTAGAATAATTTGAGATTCTAGTGGATAAAGAACATTAACATATTTGCCCTTGTTCCAGAGGATTCAATTTGTCTTTTATAGACAAGTGTTTGTAAAGATACTTTAATTTTGGCGTGATTGTCTTATGCCTCTGAGATTGTAAAAAACCGGTAATTATATTATACAAGTAATCCTCAATTTATTAGCACAACTGGGAATGGAAAATTCATTGTTAAGCATTAAGTGAGCACCATACAATCACATCTGATTTAACTTTAAAATATAGAATAACAGAGTTGGGAGAGACTTTGGAGGTCTTTTAGTACAACTGCTTGAGTAGGAGACCCTACACTATTGGACAAATCTCTTCTTGAAAACCTCCATTGATGGAGCACACATAATTTCTTGAGACAAGCTGTTCCGCTGATCTCACTGCCAGGAAATGTATCCTTAATTCTACATTGGATGTCTCTTTAATAATCTTCCACCCATTATTTTTTGTCCTGACATCAGATGCTTTGGAGAATAGTTCATCCCCTTTTCCTTGTAACAGTCCGTCAAATAATGGAAGACAGATTAACAGATTAACAGAGTTAGAAGGGACTTTATAAATCATCTAGTCCAACCACCCGCTCAAGCAGGAGATCCTACACCATTTCTAACAAATAGCAGTCCAATCATTTCTTGAAAGTCTCAACTGATGAAGCTCCCACAACAGCAAGCTGTTCCATTGGTTGAGTGATCTCACTGTCAGAAAGTTCCTCCTCATTTCGAGGTTGATAGTTATCATGTTATCCTAATCCCTCTCTTCATTAGAACAGACATACTTAGTTCCTGCAATCTTTTGCCATACCGTTTAATCTCTAATTTGTTGCTCTTTTTTTTTTTTTTTACATTTATACCCCGCCCTTCTCCGAAGACTCAGGGCGGCTTACAATGTATAAGGCAATAGTCTCATTCTATTTGTATATTTTTTTTACAAAGTCAACTTACAAAGTCAACTTTGTTGCTTTTCTCTGCCCTCTCAACATCTTTTTTATATCATGGTCATCAGAACCCAAGTGTGGTCTTACCAGTGTGATATAAAGCACTGGCATTTATTTATTTATTTATTTGTCAAAAGTTCAAGGAAATAAGTAACAGTATAGACATAGACATGGACACATAAAAAAATTGGCACATATAATAGGATATAAATAGGCAAAACATAGCCATAAACACATAGAATGATTACATATAAATAGGGACAGTAGGACCGGGATGGTAGGCATGCTGGTGCACTTATGCACGCTCCCTTAGGGACCTCTTAAGAAACATGAAAGGTCCACGGTAGACAGTTTAAGGTAAAAGGTATGGGGATTAGCGAGACTAACAACAGGATCAGGTAGAGTGTTCCAGAAATTTACTACTCTATTGCAGAAGTCATATTTCCTACAATCAAGATTAGAGCGAATTACATTGAGTTTGAATCTATTGATAACCCTTGTGTTATTATGGCTGAAATTAAAGTACTCATTTACAGGTAGGACGTTTTGGTAAATAATCTTATGAACTAAACATAGGTCAGAACATAGACGGCATAATTCGAGGCTATCCAGACCTAAAATTTCAAGCCTGGTGGTATAGGAAATTTTATTTCAAGCAGAATATTTGAGTACTCTTCTAGTAAAATATCTCTGGACCCTCTCTAATGTATTGATGTCTAAAATACAGTGAGGGTTCCAGGCAGGGAAGCAGTATTCAAGTATAGGTCTGGCAAAGGTTTTATATGCCCTAGTTTGAAGTATAGCATTACCAGAGAGAAAACTTCATAAAAAAAGATTGATAACTCTTACCGAGTGTTTTGCAATGATGTATTGTATCATGTGAGCTTGATATTATTTCTCTGTTGATACTGTCTAGGATTGTATTGGCTTTTTTGGCAGCTGCAACTCACTGCTGACTCATACTTAAGTGTTGGTTCACTAGGACACTTAAATCCCTCTCACAGTAACTACTTTTGAGCTAGGTGCCATCTATTCTGTACCTGTGGTTTTTCTTGCCTAAATGTAAGACTTAACTTTTCTCACCGCTGAATTGCCTTTTTGTTGGATAAGGCCTAGTATTCAAGTCTATTAAGGTTCTTTTGAAGAGTTTTTCTTCTAAATTGTTGGCTTCTCTTCTCCCCTGCCCCTTCCCCCAAGTTTAGTGTCATCTGCAGATTTGATACTTCTCTTTTGTCCCTTTGGCTAAATCATTTATGAAAATGTTGAAGATATTGGGCCTAAGACAGAACCACTGCATGCCTGCTCCATTTAGATGTAGTTCATTGAGTGCAGTTGATCAATCAGTTGTGGTATTGTCTGTAAGTAAACTATGTCCACAGTATTTTCCTGATCCACCAATTTAGTCATTTTGACAAAGAAGGCAATAAAGGTTTATTTGACATGATATGTTATTAACAAACCCATGTCGACTTCTAGAAATAGCTTTGCTTGTTGTTGCTGGCAAATCTGTTGCTTGATTATCTTTTGCAGAGTTTTTCTGGACTGGTAGGTTTGTAGTTTCCTGGATCCATTTCCCCCCCTTTAATTGAACATTGGAACCACTTTAACTCTTTTCCAATTGTCTAGTAGTTCCCTGGTGTTCCAGGAGCTTTGAAAGAGTTTGTCCAGTGATTCTGATGCCTTTTTGCCCCATTCATTGAACAAGACATCACATATCTGCAACTTGCAACATTCCCTGCTGGCATCCCCATTGACTTTGGTTACTGGAAGCCAGCTGGTAAATTCACAGATGGCAATGCAAAATACTACAACAGTGATAAGTGTGTGGACCAATCATAAATCCCATTTTTAGCATTATTGTAACTTTGTATGGTCACTAAACAAACATTGTAAGTTGTTGTTGTTGTTGTTGTTGTTGTTATTATTATTATTATTGTTATTATTATTATTATTATTATTATTATTTAGATTTTTATACCGCCCTTCTCCCGAAGGACTCAGGGCGGTGTACAGCCAGATTATAAAAAACAATACAATATACAAATTAAAACAGAAAGTTAAAATAACATATTCTATAAATGGCCGAAAATTTAAAACCATTAAATTAACCCATAAAATTCATAATATACCCCAATTAAAATTATTTAAAATTCAAAAAGTTTAAAAAATTTAGGACAGTCCCGCTTGAATAAACAAGTGCGTTTTCAATTCACGGCGAAAGGTCCGAAGGTCAGGTAGTTGACGCAAACCAGGGGGAAGTTCGTTCCAGAGGGTAGGTGCTCCCATAGAGGCCCTTCCCCTGGGGGCCACCAGCCAACATTGCTTGGCGGACGGCACCCTGAGAAGATCCTCTCTGTGTGAGCGTATGGGTCAGTGGGAGGCATAAGGTAACAGCAGGCGGTCCCGTAAGTACCCGGGCCCTAAGCCATGGAGCGCTTTAAAGGTGGTAACCAAAACCTTGAAGCGCACCCGAAAGACCACAGGTAGGCAGTGCAGACTGCGCAGGAGCGGTGTTACACGGGAGCAACGTGTGGCTCCCTTGATCACCTGTGCAGCTGCATTCTGAACTAACTGAAGCCTCCGAGTGCACTTCAAGGGTAGCCCCATGTAGAGAGCATTGCAATAATCCAAACGAGAAGTGACAAGAGCGTGAGTGACCGTGCATAAGGCATCCCGGTCAAGAAAGGGGCGCAACTGGCGAACCAAGCAGACCTGGTAAAAAGCTCTCCTGGAAACGGCCGCCAACTGATCTTCAAACGACAGCCGTCCATCCAGGAGAACGCCCAAGTTGCGCACCCTTTCTGTTGGGGCCAATGACTCGCCCCCAACAGTCAGCTGCGGTTGCAGCTGACTGTACCGGGGTGCTGGCATCCACAGCCACTCCGTCTTGGAGGGATTGAGCTTGAGTCTGTTTCTCCCCATCCAGACCCGTACGGCTTCCAGGTACCGGGACAGTACTTCGACAGCTTCGTTGGGGTGGCCCGGGGTGGAAAAGTACAGCTGCGTATCATCAGCGTACAGCTGGTAACTCACTCCAAAGCCACTGATGACCTCGCCCAACGGCTTCATATAGATGTTGAACAGAAGAGGCGAGAGAATCGACCCCTGAGGCACCCCACAAGTAAGGCGCCTCGCGGTCGATCTCTGCCCTCCTGTCAACACCGTCTGTGACCGGTCAGAGAGATAGGAGGAGAACCACCGATAAATGGTGCCTCCCCCTCCCAAGCTCTCCAACCGGTGCAGCAGGATACCATGGTCGATGGTATCAAAAGCTGCTGAGAGATCTAACAGGACCAGGGCAGAGGAACAACCCCTATCCCTGGCCCTCCAGAGGTCATCCACCAACGCGACCAAAGCTGTCTCCGTACTATATCCAGACCGGAAGCCAGACTGGAACGGGTCTAGATAGACAGCTTCATCCAGGTACCGGGGAAGCTGCCATGCCACCACACTCTCTACAACCTTCGCCACAAAGCGAAGGTTGGAGACTGGACGATAATTTTCCAAAATAGCTGGGTCCAGGGTAGGCTTCTTGAGAGAGGGTCTCACCACCGCCTCTTTCAAGGTGGTGGGGAAAACCCCTTCCAACAATGAAGCATTTATAATTCCCCAGAGCCAGCCTCGTGTCATCTCCTTAGTGGCCAGCACCAGCCAGGAGGGACACGGGTCCAGTAAACATGTAGTGGCATGTAACCTCCCCAGTAGCCTGTCCACGTCCTCGAGAGCCACAGAATCAAACTCATCCCAAACAACCTCAACAAGACACGACTCTGTCATCTCACTTGGATCATCGCAATTTTGGTCCAAACTATCCCGAAGCTGAACAATTTTATCGTATAGATAACCACAGGGTGGCCGGGCGGTTATCTGCCGACGCAATGAGGGTGGAAACATAGGAACGTTTTGCCTCCCTCAGTGCCACTAGGTAGGTCTTCGAAAAAGATCTAACTAGTGTCCGATCAGCCTCGGAACAGCTGAACCTCCAGGTACTCTCTAGGCGTCTTCTCCGATGTTTCATTTCAAGTTGAGGATTATCTAGGTCCTGCTTTGAATAAACATTATTTTGTTATATATTCAAACTCCGGTGTACAATGGGAAACCTCCATTGTCAAATTATTTAAATAATGTTTTGCTAAGTACTCATTTATAGCCTGAGGAATTGAAGGAGTTGCCAAATATCGACAATTAAAGTCTTCTTCCCATGAAGACTTTCATTTATTTAAAAAATGCTACATCTAAGAAACATTCCAATAGAGCAGAAATCATACTACAGAAATAAAATTTAATAGTACCCAAACTACTTCCACTGGTATTTATGCATGGTTTCATTGATTATGGTAGATCTAAATTCAAATTTATTGAAGAATTTTACTGTTTCAGAGTCTCTAGTTAACAGAGTTGGGAAAATTTAGTGCAGGTGGTCCTCAACATATGTCCACAATGGGGACCAGAAATTCTGTTGTTAAGCAAAGTTGTTAAGTGAGTCATGCCTGATTTGGCAGCTTTTTTCCCATGTCTCTTCAATGAATTACTCAGTTAAGTGAATCGCGTAATCCTTAAGCAAATCTGGATTCCCTCTTTACTTGTTGGAAGCTGGCTGGTGATATCATGAATGGCAATCACATGATCATATGACACTGCAATGTCATAAAGCATGCCAATTCCAAGGCCCCTGAATGTTGTTCATGTGACCCTGTAATACTGCAATGGCTGCATATGTGAGAGCCGGTTGTAAGTCACTTTTTTCACTGCTACTCAGAGGTGTGTTTCAGTAGGTTCTGACTGGTTCTGGAGAACCGGTAGCAGAAATTTTGAGTAGTTCAGAGAACTGGCAAATGCCACCTCTGGCTGGCCCTGCCCCTATCTATTCTCTGCCTTCCAAGTCTCAGCTGATTGGGAGGAAATGGGGATTTTGCAGTAACCTTCCTCTGGAGTGGGATAGGAATGGAGATTTTACAATATCTTTCCTCTGCCATGCCCATCAAGCCACACCCACCAAGCCATGCCACGCCCACCAAGCCACACCCACAGAACAGGTAGAAAAAAAATTGAATTCCACCACTGGGCTACTGTAACTTTATTCACTAAATTAATGAGTTTGAGGCCCACCTATTCTAAATTAGCTGGCACATAGAGAGGAACATTTAAAATAAAAGTTTTGAAGTTTATAATATGGACTATATAAAACAGGGATGTCAAACTCATATCATCACATTGTTATCTCATGACAAATCGCAACTTTTTCTCCTTCGCTAAAACAGGGATGGCTGTGGCCAGCACATGATGCATCCAGCCCGTGGGGCGTGAGTTTGACATCCCTGATATAAAACCTCAAGAACAAGAATTCAAAAAGCAGAACAAAAGTCATAATGCTTCCCAAACCGAAAATCTAGTAATTGGATTTTTTCTTCTCCCATAATTACGCTTTTTGGTGTTGATTTAATTTAAACAAGCTTTTCTTCTGTATGCTGGAAAAATATCTGCTTGCTTAAACTGTAACTTGTTGCAGTCTCTGCCTGTTAATGATTATAATGCATTATGTTGGTAAAAAAAATACAATGAATTTGTTTGCAGTTTGTTAATATTCACTAAATGTTTTGTTAAATTTTATGTTCTTCTGTGTAAGTTTAAGGTAATAAGCACATAGACTTACAGAGTGAACATTGTCCATACACACACAATATAACCATTTCTATAGAAGTTCCAGGGATAAATCTAGTAATTAAGCCATAATAGTCATCTTAAGCTGATAATTAGGTTTAAAAAAGAACACAAGACAGGATTAGTGTTCAGATCATGTTCCAAATACTTCTTAATTGTCTGTTTGTAATCAATCCTGATTACAGGAGGCTGTGATTTGGCAAACAAAAAGAATTTCGAAAGCTTTTTCTATATTATTTTTCTATTTAGTTGGCTTGATTGTAATATTTAGCTTGGATTTCAGGGGCATACTATCAAACAAATTTGGCTTACCATCTCTGGGAATTTTTCAGAAGAACATTAGAAGCCTGCCTAAAGCTCATAATTTTAAGTTTTTAATACAATATTCCTCAGAGCTTGCTGAAATGAGTAAGCTGTATTCCTATTGAATCGTACAAAGAATGCTGAAAATTGAAGTAGATCTTTGTGTTCTCTGCTCCCCGTGGCCTTCTAGTTTCATGACTTATTCATTGTCTGGTCTTTACTGTATTCTTAGTATTTATGAGTTCTTAAAGTTAAATAACAAAATAAGTATTTGGAAGAAATGCCAGGTTCCCTATCATGGGAAATAAATATTTGCAACTTTTAAAGAGACCCATAGTCTTTTCTTCAATTAGAAGCAGCAGCTATATCCATGGTAAATTTCCCCAGGATACCACATGCATTGATGTCATAATTAATTGACTGAATTCACGTATCATCCTTGGGGAACATGAAACAGCTTAGCACAGTGGGAGAAAGCACCTATTACATGAATGGAGGCTGCATACAGTGAGTCCCTTCCGATCCTAATAAATAATATTGGTTAAGTTTGAAGAATGGACATCCAGGTAGTCCACAGTGTGAAATATTCAAGAATGTCTCTGTGAGACAGATAACCGATCCCGTTCAAACAGAATTAGCATTTACACAACCAATCAGAAAAGATAAATCCATAAATGTGTATGGATACTGGGACTACAGCAAGGCAGCCATGCTAAAGGTGTAACATATACACATTTAGATTGAAGCACATTTATTCAACATCAGATATTAATATCTTGGCATCTGTAGTCACAATGTTCATGATAGCATAATATCTTACATTCAGTGTGTGTTTTGCCCCATTTTACAACCTTTCTTGCTGCAGTTGTTAAATGAATTACTGCAGTTGTTAAGTTAGTAATATAGTTGTTAAGTGAAACCGGCTTCCCAAACTACTAACTTTGCTTGATAGGAGGTTGCGATCACATGATGTCAGAATACAGAAACTGTCATAAATATATGCCAATTGTCAAGCATCCAAATTTGATCATCTGACCATGGGAATGTTGTAAAGGTCATAAATGTGGAAAAACAGTCATTTTTTTCAGTGACATTATGACTTTAACTGTCACTAAACAAATGGTTGTAAATTGATGACTATTTATATATCGCTTGGCTACTCATTTAGCAATATTTGCAGATCCCTCGCATCCTGGACATAAACTGTTTCAACTCCTACCCTCAAAACGACGCTATAGAGCACTGCACACCAGAACAACTAGACACAAGAACAGTTTTTTCCCGAAGGCCATCACTCTGCTAAACAAATAATTCCCTCAACACTGTCAGACTATTTACTGAATCTGCACTACTATTAATCGTTTCATAGTTCCCATCACCAATCTCTTTCCACTTATGACTGTATGACTATAACTTGTTGCTGGCAATCCTTATGATTTATATTGATATATTGATCATCAATTGTGTTGTAAATGTTGTACCTTGATGAACGTATCTTTTCTTTTATGTACACTGAGAGCATATGCACCAAGACAAATTCCTTGTGTGTCCAATCACACTTGGCCAATAAAAATCTATTCTATTCTATTCTATTCTATATACAGCACAAAATGTCTTTGTTCATCAGGCATATATTCCAAATTACAGAGTGGTTGGTTGGTTGGTTTGTTGCTATTCCCATACAGCCCTTGGGAACTTTATCATCATCATCCTACAAACTTTTATTCATTTCTATATTCATATCTGGGCTCAAATCCAGAATGTCTTTACATATATTTATATCAGACATTGTAGGTTGTTCTGTTACAAAACAAGATGCCAAATGCATTAAGTAAATGTCTCAAAATATTTTTGAAAACTAACATTCAAAAATAAAAGTCTTACATTCTATTATATGAACAGCTGCAGTTTGGGTTATATATACATAGACTTCAAAAAGAGATAGCACTCAGTTGACTAATATAGGATTTAGGCCAAATGGTAACTTAGAAGCTTGATGATTGGGGATGTTAACTTTAGGAAATATGTGGACATAATAAATACATAATATAATAGCAAATTTTATCAAGCCAAATAAATACATGGATTAAAATGAAAATTGACATTTATATACTAGTAAAGCTAATATCATCATGAGAGATAGAGTTATAAATTTTTTTGTTTATAAAATTTTGTTTATAAAATTTATCTGTAGAAATGGCTATTACTGGGGAAAAAAATACAACTGATTGAACTATATATTACCCTAAAATATGTTTAGGCAGAGTAGTGCAAGCTAATAAAAGATATTTTAGGATGCAATTATCTAGAAGCAATTCTTACCTAACTCAACCAGGACAATAACTGAGTTATTTAATACAATGAGCTTTGCCTTGTCAATAGTTTAAATCTGCATAAATTTACATATGAATAAGAACATATTTAGTGGTGAAGAAAGTATACTCTCTGTATTTTTAAATTATACTTGCCCTTGTCACAATGGACATCATTTTAGAAAAAGTATTCTTTCCAGCTGCAAACCATTTCTAAGGAGCTGCTTGCTTTGTATGTTTTTTGTGAGTATTTATTTACACTTCTTTAATGTTGGAAAAATAAGAGCATACCCATCTTAAATTACAACAGGCCATTGGTCTGTCTTTGTGGTATTTCAGGTCTTTAGACTCAAATCAGATGAGAAGGGTTGAGTTAAAGTAGTGATGTAGGAATGGAAAAATGCAAGAATCCTTTCCTAATCATGATGTAACCATGGTCTAAGTAATTGTGGTTAACTTCTTAATCTAATTCTGCTACATTTCAACTCAGTAACCCTCTTCATAGAATAGAATAAAATTTTATTGGGCAAGTGTGATTGGACACACAAGGAATTTGTCTTGGTGCATATGCTCTCAGTGTACATAAAAGAAAAGATACATTCATCAAGGTACAACATTTACAACACAATTGATGGTCAATATATCAATATAAATCATAAGGATTGCCAGCAACAAGTTATAGTCATACAGTCATAAGTGGAAAGAGATTGGTGATGGGAACTATGAGACGATTAATAGTAGTGCAGATTCAGTAAATAGTCTGACAGTGTTGATGGAATTATTTGTTTAGCAGAGTGATGGCCTTCGGGAAAAAACTGTTCTTGTGTCTAGTTGTTCTGGTGTGCAGTGCTCTATAGCGTCGTTTTGAGGGTAGGAGTTGAAACAGTTTATGTCCTGGATGTGAGGGATCTGTAAATATTTTCACGGCCCTCTTCTTGATTCGTGCAGTATACAGGTCCTCAATGGAAGGCAGGTTGGTAGCAATTATTTTTTCTGCAGTTCTAATTATCCTCTGAAGTCTGTGTTTTTCTTGTTGGGTTGCAGAACCGAACCAGACAGTTATAGAGGTGCAAATGACAGACTCAATAATTCCTCTGTAGAACTGTGCTTCTTTGTGCTAAGAAAATATTGTAACTTCTTTGTGCTAAGAAAATATTATAACTCCTCTGTTTCTGTGACATTTGCATAACAGTAGCCGGGACAGAGATCTTAAATCTGGTTGCTGTGCCAACATGTTGATGCTTTAGCTTTGTAAACAATAGTAAGTTTTTATGAAGTATATGTGACCAGTGAGACCTCACTGCAAAAGGCAATTGACAACTGCCTTTTTGACATGGAGAGACAAGCAGCAGAAGAACTGGGGACTGCAGTAATCAGAAAGCTAGACTGAACTCCTGTAGAATTTCTGGTTTCAGGCGAAATAAGAAACTGGTTACTTTATTCGGTTTCAATCCCTGATGTATTTCGATAGCCAAATGTGACTCTAGGTATGCTGGTATGTTAGACCCCAATTAAAATTTTGAGATAGGAAGCCCCTGAATTTATGGTTTATATTATGTTGTGGGCTGTGGTAGGCAATATAGATAGACAGCATAGCTACAACAGCATTTATTGTCTTAACTGGAATGACTGCTGAACAACAGGCAAATTCCTGTAATTGATACCCTGGGCCCACAGGGCCTCAACCTATCATAATACTTGAAAAAGCCCACCCAAATATGAATGTTCTAAGTTTCCCTTCAAAACAGTTAAAGTTAACAGTTAGGATCATCTAAAGGTTAGTTTCACTTTAGCTGGGCTTAACACAACTGTATCTATTCAATACATAACACCCCTCCCCCTTACAATAGTTCTCACCCTCAGTTTATTCAATGTTCATAGTCTTTAAGATAGGCTGGGGGCCCACGGATCCTGGGGGACTGCCATAATGTTACTGGAGAGTCCTGTTTAAGGAAAGTATTGTCCATCTCCACTTGGACAGAGTCTTGATGGCTGTTTTGGTCTCCTGTGAGTGGTGGTGGCTCTATGGCCCTTGGTACCTCCATTTCTCTGGAGGCAACCATGGTTTGTGTAGGCAGACTCAGAGGAAAATAGTTCTCTAGTGGCTCTGATAAAGCCTTGGGATCGTCAACTGGCACTGGCCCGGCCTGCTGATGCCATAACTGATCAATGTGGCATTGGATTGTATGATCATCCCCCAGAGTAACCTCGTATGATAATGGGCCCATTACCTTAATTACCCTGGCTGCCACCCAAGGTGCCCCGACTCCCATAGTTCCTGGCCCAGACCAATTCACCTTGCTGTAAGTTCCGTGGTGGTGGGGAGATTGGCTGAGCCATCTCCACTGTCTGAGTGAAGTTGGTCGAGCTTCATTGTGAGCCGGCAGCCCCACTTCAGCTCCGCTGGACCTGTTGCTTTACTGGGTATTGTATGTTGACACAGGAGGAAGTTCTCCAGGCAATGATTCCAGTCCCATTCATCATTCATTTGAATGCCTGACCATTTGTTCGGCCTGACCTTTGGTCACAAGGTGGAATGGAGCGGATGTTACATGCTAAATCATGTTGGCATTGAGGAATGACTGAAACTCTGCTGCCATGAATTGTGCCCCACTGTTGGACATGATTAAATCTGGCAGACCATGTGTGGCAAATAGCCAATGAAATTCTTGGATGACCCTGGTTGTTGTCATCGATGAGACCAGTATCACTTCCAACCACTTGGAATAACTGTCCACTACTTCAGGAACACTTGCCCCTCGAAGGAGCCTGCAAAGTCAATGTGCACATGAGACCATGGGATCTTCCAGCAGTGCACTGGTGCTTGTGGTATCTCCAGTCAGGTTTCTTGGCAGACCTGGCAACTCCTTACTTGCTTCTCTATGTCTTTGTCTGGCCTGGCCACCAGCTCCTGGCTATAACCTACATCCAAACAATTCCTGGGTGCCCTTTGTGTAGGGAATTCAGCACCTTGGAGCAAAGACTGGGTGGAATGATGATCCTGCTGCCCCAAAACACACATCCCTTGGGGGCTGACAGTTCATTTTTTTGAGAAGTATAGTGTTGGAACTCAGAGCCTGGCCAGATGTCTGGCTATCCCCTTAACACCCAGTTAAGAATGAGACTATTGCCTTATACACTGTAAGCCGCCCTGAGTCTTCGGAGAAGGGCGGGATATAAATGTAAACAAAAAAAAAAGAATGTGGCTAAGCATTCTTTCCATGGTGGTTTTAGCTGCAATGTCCCTTTCATGTAGGGGTACATCAGGCAGGCCCTGGATTACCAGAATACCACAAGCTGGGGCCAGATCTGGCCAGTCTGTGATAGAGGCAGTTGGCTGAGAGCCAGACCATTTCCTTATCCAGCTTGACTAGCCAGTACGAGTATGCAGCCATGAAAATGGACCATCTTAGCATTTGTGGCAACAAGATCTGCGATGTCTGTTCGTCAGCTATGATGAGACCAAGCAGAAGCTTATGGTCTATAAAGATGGTAAAGTTTCGTCCATATAAAAAGTCATGGAACTTCTTAATGCCAGCCACTATGGCGAGAGCTTTCTTGTCTATCTGGGCATAGTTCCTTTCAGCTGATGATAACATTCTAGAATAGTATGCGATGGGGACCTCTGTACCATCTGGCATCCTGTGGCTTAGTACTGCCCCAATGCCGTATGGTAAAGCATTACAGGCTAGTGTTACCAGTAGGGTTTCGTTGAAATGAGCTAGGACAGAGTCCAAGGATAGCAATAATTATACCGTCTTGAACTCTTTGTCTTGAGTGCTCGACCAGAGCCAGGGTGCTTGTTTGTCCAGTAGGCGGTGCAGTGGGCAGCCTTATGCTTGTTTGTCCAGTAGGTGGTGCAGTGGGCAGCCTTATGCGGTAAGAAGGAGTGGTAAAAATTGAGCAAGCCCAGGAATGCCTGGAGCTCCCCCTTGGATTTTGTAGTTGGGGCTTGCTGACTAGCCTTTAGCTTTGCTTCAGATGGGTGGATTCCGGCAGCGTCAATATGGAAACCCAGGAATTCTATGGATTCCATGCCGATCTGGCACTTTTCCCTCTTAAGTTCCAGGCCTGCCTCATGAAAGCATTGGAGTACTGCATGGAGACATTCTGCCAGGACTGCCACTGATTTACCTGCAATCAGGATGTCATCAAAGTATGGGCAGATGCCAGGAATGTTCATCAGTGTTCGTTTCATTATACTTTGGAACAACCATGGTGCTACACTTACCCCAAACTGCAATTGTCGCACCCGGAGTGCACCTCTGCAGTATATGTTTAGAGCATGTTTAGGCTTAACACAACTACATGTATTCAATACATGACAGTTTATTTACAAGGTTCCAAAATAAAAAAGGATTTTATAAGAAAGAGAACCTGGAACATAGAATTGCACTTCTTTTTATAGTTTGCACAACAAAGATACTTCAAAGTAAAAATTGGTTGGATTAGGCAAAATCATCTGTCTAGTTACATCATGAAAAATTAGACATCCAATATTATATAAGCATAAGAGTTGAAAAGAACATTGTATTCTGAATAAAAGCAAAAGAAACATTTGCAAAGGGGAAAAAACCATCAAAATGGATATTGGTAAATATACATTCAAATGCTTTCCCAACCACTGGGCTCAAATCCTTGCTTTGTTTGTGTAAACTTGGAACAACAGAAAACTAAAGTATTTTATTTAGAATACTTGGTCAGTCCTAGTTTTTAAAAGAAAAGGCTTTTTTACATTCTTCTTGAAGTTTAAGGATTATGCAACTTATTAGCAATGAGTTTGAAAAGAAAAAAGAAATAAGGCTAATTAAAATACAAGAAAACCCATAGTAGTTAACCAGTACAATAGTAATACCATATTGCAAGTATTGCAAAGTCCGTACTGCGTGATCCTCACTTTTCATGGCTTCATTAATTTAACCAACTACCATTTGCTTGCTTGTATGTTGGATTTAACTGTAATGCAGCTAAGGAGATTCTCTACAGTTACCACAGTGGTGTCTGACCTTGGCAACTTTAAGACCTATGAACTTCAACTCAGCTCCCTAGTCAGCCATTCTGGCTGGGGAATTCTGGGAGTTGAAGTCCACAAGTCTTAAAGTTGCCAAGGCGGATCTCAACAGCTTACAAATGTTAAGAATGATTTATGAAAGATCTAGCCTAAGTTTGACTAAGTCAATTTTCAGCAGAAAGAGAAGCTTTTTAAATCTAATTTAAAGCATGGACATAAATACTCATTTGAATGCTTAAATTCCATTTATTTTGTCGCATTACAGTGCTCCCACCAAGTAGTTGCGGATAATATTTCCAAAGATAGTGAAATTAGAAGCAGAGTTAAGCCATAAATAGAAAAGTTGCTAAATAGTTCCTTTAAAAAAATCAAAAAATTACATGTACTGCTTTTTCAAATAAATGTAACACATTTATTTAGCTGTCTCTTCTATAAATAAACCAATTACATTTTCTAGCATGGTAATCATTATCTCTGGTAGCATTAAATCTCAGTAGGAATACTTATTCAGTGTTTTTAGAGGCTCAAGGAAAATTCAGTCTCTCCTGAATATGTTCTCAGGAGATCACAATTTATTCCATTTCTCCTAATTTGGCCATGAAGACAAGCCCTATAAGCAGAATGCAATAGTGAATATAGAACACTGAATTTGTTACATGTGTGAATAGTCAGCATTAATGATGCAGTAGAATTTGTTGCTGTTGTTCAGTCATTAAGTCATGTCCAATTCTTCACAACCCCATGAACCATAGCATGCCAGGCTCCCCTGTCCGCCATTATCTCCTGGAGTTTGCCCAAATTCATGTTCATTGCACTGAGGACACTATCTAACCATCTGATCCTCTGCTGGTCTCTTGTCCTTTTGCCTTCAATCTTTCCCAACATCAGAATATTTTCCAATGAGACTTCTCTTTTCATTTGGTAGCCAAAGTATTCAAGTTTCAGCTTCATTTCCTGTTTTTCCGAAGAATGGGCAGGGTTCCTTCCAGCCACTTCAGTCTTTCTGGATCTACTTGTAATTGCCCTTTGCTCATTTCCTCTTCTATGACCTGAAGGACTCATCTTCCTGTATCCTATCTTTTAGCCTTTTGGTACTGTCTATGGAGTTTTCTTGGCAAGGATACTGTGATGGATTGCCATTTCCTTCTCCAGTGGACTCTATTTGCACAGAAATGTCCACTATCTGTCTTGACTTAGCTCCTACTTTTTTTTTGAGCCTCAAAAGCTTCTTCACCGCACCAAGGCGGCAATCCAGAAAAGGGCACATTAGTATACAGTAATACTAATTTGTATAATAATATATGCAAAGAAATAGCATGCAAGGTCCCAAGCATGTCCTACCTTGCAAATCACTGAGGATCCCAGATTCCTATTCTGGTGTAGGGGTGAAGGAATGGAAGCATAGAGATCAGGGGTGAAATTCAGCAGGTTCTGACAGCTTCTAAAAAACTGGTAGTGGAAATTTTGAGCAGTTCGGAGAACCGGTAGCGGAAATTTTGAGTAGTTTGTAGAACTGGCAAATACCACCTCTGGCTGGCCCGAGTGAGGTGGGAATGGAAGTTTTGCAATATCCTTCCCCCAGGAGTGGGGAGGGAATGGGGATTTTGTAGTATCCTTCCCCTGGAGTGGGGTAGGAATGGATATTTTGCAGAATCTTTCTCCTGCCACGCCCACCAAGCCATGCCCACCAAGCCACACTATGCCCACCAAGCCATACCCATAGAACTGGTAGTAAAAAAAAAAATTGGATTTTACCACTAATAGAGACTCTCCTTTTCTGTTTTGGGTAATTAGAAACCATTGAATCATGCTGTTATTTAGGGCCCAGAAAAAAAGTTTGTAAAATTACAGCTCTGTTTCTCTTCAGAAAATATTTCATCTTATGGCGGCTCGCATTTTTAAATGCATTTTGTTTAAACTTTTTAAACAAAAATATCATAAGGTTTTTCGTTTAACTATTTTATTTGTTATTTAATGGCCTGCCTGACCATTGAAAATGAATTTAAGAAGTGGAAATAAAAACTTGTTAATGCAACAAGGGATAAGATGATAAAGGAACTAATCTGCCTTATTGTGGGCTCTTATGTTAATATTTGTTTTGGTAAAGGAAATTTGAATTTGGTCATATTTTGCATTCTCCCTGATAACAGGCCTCTGCTGAACTGGAGTTCTGGGGAACTTGACTGGCTTGAAATGTGCAAGATTCTGATTTTTGAGGGGGGGGGAATCTTCCCAGTAAAAGCTTCAAATTAAAATAATGTGCATGAATTTAAAGCTACAATCCTAAATTGATCTAGGGGAGTTCAGACCAAAATTACTTTGACTCCTTTGTCATCTTCATTGTTTGGCTGTTTGAATGCTTCTTTTGCTCGGATGGATGGATAATTCCATTTTAGACAGCAGGATAACAATACAAGGACGAACAATACAGATTAAATGTACCTATACATACTATGAATATTAAAATTGATGTTATTTCTTCACAAGGCATACTAATTTAATTTATTCAAGATGACAAAATTCCAGAATTATTATTTTTTTCTAGCAGAAAGTACTTTTCATATTAAGCTACTTAAGAGTAGTAATTCTTCTTTCACAGTGGAATTGCTATTCCTATGCTCTGGTTAATGTCTTCTGTAGCTGTGTGTCCTTATTTCTGAGTTTTTGGTATAACAAGGAGACCTTAAGAGGTTTGTCCTCAATCTCATTTGAGCAGCAGTAAAGTTCAGTCATATGTTACTCTGCCATTTGTTCTCAGAGGCACCAAGTAGTATCAACACAATGTCAGGCTATAATGATCATATGTTAAATTTAAAATCTAAATATGCAAAAAAATATTATTGAATTCTTCATTCTTGAATATTCCTGTATTACAGTTGTTTGTTGCTTTTTTAGCACCTCAATAGTGTGATCTTGAAACCCCTTCTTGGTGCATTTCATTAATACTCTGTAAAAATATCAATTGTTTCTCATTTCATTAAGCTGAGAAACCTGAGAAAGGAAAACCATGTACAAATCAAGATTTTAATCCAATATTTGGAAAAGGTTTTTAAGATACGGGCTTTTCCCAATTAAGTTTAGTTATGTTGAAATGAAAAACTATAATAGATAGATACCCTGTGTTCCAAGCAAGATCGGTATTAGCACAGTGAAGCATTTCTTCTTCCTTTGCATTAGACTCCAAGTCTTTCCCTCTCCTTGTACCCCAGAGGTTGAAGGAACAGAAAATCTAGTTATCTAGTGCTCTTTATGTGTGTCATTGATGACCTAAAGTTATCTCCCAAGACAGCTTCTGGATTTAGTACAATAAGAAAGACATTCAGTCTTTAGATGTCTGTAGCTATGTTCTTTCCTCCCACTCTCTCCTCTTTGTATTTCTGAAAAAAGAAAAACTTATAGCAATTCTTGAGTTCAAGTCAAACTCGGATGAAAGAAATTTTCAGTGGCTGTAATAGCATCCCACATCTCCACCTCCCCCATCACCCCTCTTGATTTCTATAGACATCTGCCTTTGTAAACACCATGTCAGAGTCCAGCAGAGACGTTTCATATTCATTGTTCCTCCAAAATAAATAAAAGAGGCAGAGATTACATGAACTGGATAAAGACATCCCATTGCTAATAACTGAGCCATGTTTGTAATTGCTAATAACCAAGCTATGTAACAATCTGGGAATGCTATGAAAATGTTGATCTGGCCTGAATTAAAAGATACAGATGGAAACCTTATTGCATATTTCTCCAAAATTGAAGCTGAAATTTCAATGGGAGGTAGGGAAAGAGAATGTCGTGATTTATGAGTATACTCACATTTGTTTCTAGACTTTTTGAAATTGTACATTTATACTGAGATCTTTAGTGACTGATGCTAATTAATTCTACATCAAAACTGATAGACATTATATTTTACTTTATTAAAAAGCAATGTGTCTACTGAATTATGCAGTGTTTGTGTAGTCAAGCACTGTTTTTATTATTATTAATGTTATCTTTTCAGCCTGTAATGATCTCTTGGGTTGTAATGATGATGCATTGATAGCACCAGTGGAACCTGAATGGAATTTTTGTCCCCTTTTTAGCAATTTCTGAGGACAGAATTTATTAAAAAGTAAAATATTTTTTAAGCATTATGGAGATACTTTATACCGATTTCACTGCTTAGATTCTAAAATTATATTGGTCTAAATCTGTTTCATCAACTCCCTCTTTTGGGGTCCACAGCAGAGGTGGGTTTCAGCAGGATCTGACCAGTTCTGGAGAACTAGTAGCGGAAATTTTGAGTATTTCGGAGAACCGGTAGTAAAAATTCTGACTGGCCCCGCCCCCATCTATTCTCTGCCTTCTGAGTTCCAGCTGATTGGGAGGAAGTGGGGATTTTGCAGTATGCTTCCCTTGCCATGCCCACCAAGCCACGCCTACAGAATCAGTAGTAAAAAAAAATTGAAACCCACCACTGGTCCACAGGCACTAAATAAATGAATCCATGGACCATAGCTTGTCCATACTCATTTTTTAATTTCTCTAAAAGGAGTAGCTCACTGACATTTTAATTAAATATGTTAAGCAGAAGTAATAATGTATGACTTTTCCTTTCTGAGGAATTAGCCAAAAGGGCCCAAACATTTTTCAGGATTCCAAGAGATTTTCCATACCTTTCATGCAGCAGTAGTAAGCAACAAGCAGCATAGAATGTGTTCAAGCATTGGTGGTATTCAGCCGGTGTGGACCAGTTCGGACAAACTGGTAGTGGCAACCCAGCTGCCCTGGTGCTACGCCGTCCTATTTAGCCACATTTTCTAAGCCATGCACATGTGTGCAAGCCACGCACACAAACAAAGCACATGCACAGAAGGCTGCGTGCATGCACGGAAGGCGCACAAGTGAAGCGAGCATGCACATACATTCACATTTTGGGTGCGTGGCAAACCAGTGGTAAAATTATGCGAAACCCACCTCTGTGTTCAAGGGCACAGCAGATCTCCTTGACATGTCAAGTTATACTGATAACTTCCATAAATATCAAGCCATTATTGTGAACGACTCCCACCTTTTTATTAAACTGTTAACACATGAACAGATATACATACCTCACTGGGAATCCAGCAGAATTTTGAAAATGCCATATGAAATAATACCTCTGCTACAAAAATTATAGAGGTCAATGTTTCCCTTTGATAGAATAGGAATAGAATAGATGAAAAAACCATCCTGTCTCCTCAGATGAATTTCCTGTTTATCAAATATAAAATTCCTTTGAAAAATGTCTAGACTGTTGGGATTGTATTTACAAAACAATCTTGTGTTTATTCAGCAGTAAACTTTATTTTGTTCAATTAATGTGCTTTTTCTAAGAATGTTTATGCCCCAGTTTTTCCACTGGAATGTTCTCTAAATGTTATTGGAATTCATATCACATTCTTTACATTCAGCGGGCTGAATACCAGAGATGGACAACCTCTGTTCCCTGGTCTTCCTTATACTGCTTTTAGAGTCATTTCTGATCTGTAACTGTGTCTCTTTAAATCAGTGTTGACTCCTGGAGATTGCCTGGATTGGACCCTACAGTTTTGTTGACATGGAAGCATTTGCCATTGCTTATTTCTTAGGTCTGAGAGAAAGTGATTGTCCCAAGATCACTTTGTGTTTAAGGCAATTTACAATCTCCTGATTTCTAAACATTTTTCCAAGAAAACTTCAGGAATTGTTCAGGCAGTTGCCAGAAGTATTGTTTAAAATTGTAGGGAATTCAGATAAACAATTTTGTTTGGAAAAACTTGTGGGTTTCTTATACAGTAGTGCTTTTAGCCTAATTAGTACATGATTGGTGTTTTGTTTTTTTTCTAAAAGTGAGTCATATTTATGTGATATGTGCAAGAAATAAAAATGATGTTTGTGTAACTACTGGCAATCTTTTATAATTGCTCTGTAACCACAGTGGAACAAAAGCCTAACTTTTCAAGGGGATATTTCATTGATTTTACTAAAGTCGCATAAACTGAAAATATAGCCCAAATTAACTATGGTTCTTGCATTGACTAATCTCCTGGTTTTCACTTCATATGTTGTAATTTGTATTTAATGACATTTCTTCTGAACTCAGATAAGTAGGTTAATTATTATCATGTTTCCTAACTGAAGTTAGAATTAGCATGTTTTATAATTAAAGGACTCACTAATAGAAAATGGAAATATTAAATTGCCTTTTCCAGATGGTTTGACATTAAAGAAAGGGGAGGAAATGCCAACTAATTCTAAGAATTACTGTTCCAAAAATTATGTGATGATAGCAACAATAGTCTATCATAAGAATATAGATGAGTTCAAACCAAAAGACCATTTTGTTTTGAACAGAATCCAAGCATATGTATATGCCTCTGAGGAATTTAAAGGGATTATATGGACAAGCCCTTCTGGCATGTACTGTACTAAATATTCAGTATCATGTTACCATTGCTGTTTCACTTGGCTTTCAGTTGAGGTTAGATAAATCAGTTAAATTGATCTAATGCTTTAACATTTTTATTTTATTGCTTTTACATTCAAAAAAGGACAAAAACAACAAAGCAAACAACAAAGAACATAATATTAGATAGAAAATAACTCAGGCAAATTTTAGACTCATTGTTACATTACACCTTCACTATACAGTCTTTTTTCCCTTACATTAATAAATAATTCATAAACAGAATATGGGCACATGTTAATCCAAGAGCATAAATCTACTTTCCAACTACAAGATAGTCCTTGACATACAATTGAAATGGAGTCTGCCCAGTGGTGGGATTCAGCCAGTTCACACCACTTCGGGAGAACCGGTTGTTAACTTTCTGAGAAGTTTGGTTGTTGGAAGAAATCATTAGGACAGAGAACCGGTTGTTAAATTAGTTGAATCCCACCACTGAGTCTGCCTATTATGGCAGTATGTTGTGACAGTTATAAAGTATCACAAATTTTAATTCTAACGTTTTGTAAAGTAACTAATATATATCTATAATGGTGTCTGGAATTGGCCTTGGGAAATTGGGCCCAGAGACACTACCTAAGGAAGGGTTAGATAAGAGACAGCATAGTCTACAGCTGGATAGTGGATAGGCAAGAGAAGCCATGATGGTGCAGTGGTTAGAATGAGATATTGCAGCCTGCCAGGAGTTCAATTCTGACCGGCTGAAGGTTGACTCAGCTTTCCATCCTTCTGAGATGGGTTAAATGAGGACTCAGATTGTTGGAGGCAATAGGCTGACTCTTTAAACAGCTTAGAGAGGGCTGTAAAGCAGTATATCAGTCTAAGTGCTATTGCTATTGCAATCAAAAGAGACCTAGTTAAAAGAAAGACAAGGACAGACGCAGCAATCTGTGTATTCATACTTACAAGATTCTGTTAATATAGCCTTATAATGATCATGTTTCCTTAGCAGTATTCTTAAACTGTTTCTAAAAGAAATATTACTGATTTTAATAATCCAAAACACATTTGCCATGCCGTAATAATTAATGGGTTTTAAATGCTATTAAGGAATCTGGTGCAAATTATGCAATTCAGAGAAGTTATAATTCAATGTGCTGCCATTTCACAATTATAGGCAATCCAAATTCATCTTGCAATGCTTCAAATAGTTTAATAATTCGATAGGCAAAAAGCTGGTTCAAAGTACCATATCTGTAACGTCCAATAAAAAAATAAATGCCCTCCTGTAATTTTCAAACTCTTATCCTAGAATATATATATACCATCAATAGTGGGTTTTGTTTTTTTCAGGGTCATAGCATTCTTTAGAGAACTCAAAAGAATGTATGTATGTATGTATGTATGTATGTATGTATATACACCCATGGTAACACTGAAAGTCAAATTAAAATCTGCAAAATCATCTGCTGGCCATAATTTAAATAAAATTCAGCAGGTTGTTCTTCCATTAGAAAAATATGGTGATATCTTAAACTTTTAAAAATAATTTCAAGTATATCAATCTTTTTAAAAAAAGTTTTGTATTTTTATTTTTAAATATACATCAATATTAATATCTACAGGAGATGTAACATCACTCAGTGTGTTATTTTATAGCAGTGGTCCCCAATCTTCCTGGCTCCACAGACCAGTACCAGGGGTGGCGGCAACAAGGAGAGGGAATGGTTTCTCATGCACAAGCTAATCCCACAAATTTGCAATCAGCATGCTTTGCGCTCTTGCGCGCTACTTACGCAGCCCAGTTCTCAATGGGCTACACATTGGTTGCAGTCCTCAGTCTGAGGACTGAGGACTCCTGTTTTATAGGGTCTCCTCTATTCTGTGAGAGAGGACTTCTGCTTGACACCAATGTTGGAAAAGCTGATTGACATGTATAGTTATGCAAAGATGAGAACTGATATTACCAGTGCTATACTCATTCAATGACAAATATACTTCTGATTGAATCCAAATTTAAATTTGTTCCCAAGAACAGATAATCCTTTCTAATGGTTGCTCTGATTGTTTTATAAAATATCCTACAAGTTAATTAACATTCATACTTTGTTATTACATTTACCTTTACATTATGAAAGAATTTTTTCTGTTTTTACAAAAAAAAAAATCACAAGTGCTCTTTTGCAGTGATCTATGATGACAACCAACTATAAGACACAAAATAAATTGATTAGTAGTTCACAGTTAGAAGGTATTTTAACATAGATTGCACTAGTTAAGTTTCAGATCCAAATCTGCATTGACTGAACTGACAAAATGGTGAAAAGTTAATACCTTAATAATAGGTGAAAATTTGAAGCTGCCAGATTTATGGATTGCCTTGTACTTAGAAAGCTTTTAGAAGTTCTAGATAAAGACTGCTTGCTTGGGATGCCTAGGGATCATGGTCTTTATAAAAGGTACACATCATAACCCTCTCACCAAAAGTGCTATTGGAAGACTACGTGTGGTATTTAATCTATAACCTTTTATGTGCAGCACCCTACAGTGGTCCACAACACAGGAAATCAGGAGGCAAAATGATCAAAAGTCTGTTAAATGTCACACAACAGGACAATGTTTTAGCCTATTACCCCTGATGCTTGCTTGCTTTCAATAATAGCAAGGCTCACACTGAATGAAAAATACAAATTTTATTTTAAACCACTCCATTTCCAGAAGCCTGCTTTTGAAATTTATATGCCTAGCTAAAGTATTATATAGAGATGCAACAGCAAATGTGTTAGATAGCTTTATTCCTAATATACACATTTTTCTAGTACTTATTGCCTTGTTTCTTAGTGCTAAAAATCAGTAAACTTCTCTCTACAAGTATTTCCTGAAGTTTGGTACAACCAACTACTTCATCTCATTCTTTGTGTGTCTGTGGCTTCATTCTATCATATTTCTTTGTGGGTCTCACAAATCTGAGGACAGCTGACTTTCATTCAGGGAAAAAATACTTAAACTGAAGATCCAGAACATGGATTTGATCTTTATATATCTACAGCAGTTCATTCCCATTGTCTCAGTTGATATTCTTTTGTATTTATTTATTTATTTTATTTATTTATTTGATTTTTATACCGCCCTTCTCCCGAAGGACTCAGGGCGGTGTACAGGCAAAATAAAAACAGACAAGACAATATACAGTATAAAATGCAAGATTAAAAAACTGATTATAATTAGCCTAAAAATTTAAAATGTATAGAAAACTAAGACCCCATTTAAAATTAATAATAAAAATTATAAAATCAATAAAATTTAAGCCAGCCCCGCGCGAATGAAAAGATGTGTCTTCAGTTCGCGGCGAAAGTTCCGAAGGTCAGGTATTTGGCGTAAACCCGGGGGAAGTTCGTTCCGGAGTGTGGGAGCCCCCACAGAGAAGGACCTTCCCCTGGGGGCCGCCAGCCGACATTGCTTGGCGGACGGCACCCTGAGAAGTCCCTCTCTGTGAGAGCGTACGGGTCGGTGGGAGGCATGTGGTAACAGCAGGCGGTCCCGTAAGTACCCAGGCCCTAAGCCATGTATTGCAGGTAGTCCTTGATTACAACCATGATTGAGCCTAACATTTTTGTTGCTAAGTGAGACAGCTATTAAGTTACTTGTACCCCTTGCTTGCCACAGTTATTAAGTGACCTACTGCAGTTGTTAAGGTAGTAAGCTGGTTTTAAATGAATCTGGCTTCCCTGTTGATTTTGTTTGTCAGAAGGTCACAAAAGCTCACATGACTTCAGGATATTGCAACCATCATAAATGTGAATCAGTTTCCAAGAATTTTAATTTTGACCATGTGACTGTTGGGATGCTGCAATGATCATAAGTGTGAAAAACAATCATAAATCACTTTTTTCAGGGTTGTTATAATTTTGAACAGTCACTAAATTAACTGTTGAAAATGGAGAACTACCTGTACTTGATATTTTGATCATAAACTGGAGAGCTACTTTCTGCAGTAGTGACTCTTAAGTACCACCGATTATTATCATTAAAATAAATCATTATAAATAATTAAATAATTACAGCAACATAAAAAGTGAGAATCTAAATCTGGCTATATGAGATCTGAATCATTTTAGTCAACTAAATATTAATCTGCATGGATACATCTATGCTTGCATCAATGAGATTTGGAAAAAGTAGTTGGAACAGGTTTCAAAATGAATAGATATTACAACCATACCTTACAAAGGCATTGAATAAGGACTGCCATACTTACAATTTGGAGTTCATTTTCTGTGGGACCATTTTTCTTGTTCTGGATTTATCTAGTCAATATCTTCTTCAGAATGTTTCTATGCTCATGCACCTTGGTCACTTCTAAATTATGCAGCACATTCCTTCTGCAGTATTATTTGATCTGATTTCTCCATTTTACGGGGGGGGGGGGGGGGGGAAGACACTCAGTTTTAACCAGGATTTTAGAAACTATTTTAAGGAACAATCTAAGACTGTGTTTAGTATTTTTTTAATTTGGGTGCATTTACATTGTCAACTACTTTGATCATCCGACATAACATCCGGCAAGACATAAATGAAATAAGCACACAATAAATAGTAATACAAATAACCTTGTGATGTCCTTGGTGGTCTCCGAACTGGGTTGTTTGCTTGTAGACATTTCATTACTCAACTAGGTAACGTCCTAAGTGAAATGACCTTGCTTTTTCTTTTGTAAGTGTGGGAAGGCTACTATTGTCAAATAGTATTATATCAGCTTTGCCTATGGTGTTTTATCTTAATACAATAGTATATTTACTGTCCAGTTGTTAACAAAGAGATCTTCTATTCGTAATATTTTTCAAGTACTGAGCACTCAATCAGGTCTAAAACTGAGAAATAAGATTGTTGCTGACAGACTATTATACAGGAATAGTCCCTTTTTCATCTAAAATAAATTCCTATTTTCAAAGAAAGGCCATTTTTAATATTCTTTAGCAAAGCCAGATAAAATAAATATTGAATATGACTATTTCTTATATGCATTAAAAATTTATTACTTTGGGACATTTAACTGAACTATAAGAAATATCAGGGTAGTCTTTAATTAATGCTGAGGTCACACTGGCCATTAAATGTGTTGCAAGATTGCAACTAAATTTTTTTCCCTTTTCAAAAGTAAGTGAAAAGATCCTGAATCACCCATCTCAAACAAAAAAGAAATTCATGAATATCCCTCTTTGAAGAGATATTATGTAGAAGTCAACTAGATTTAAGGGTTTTTAGTATTACAGCCTATATTCTCTACCCTCATAATTAAAACTCATGTCTGTGACTGGGTGTACAATAGACATTTTCCAATATCTTGGGAATTACACAGCCAACTCTTATTAACACTAATGGGAGTTATGTGCGTAAGTCCCTGTTCATTTAGACAAGTCTGTGCCCCCAAGCATTTATGTGTTATGAAGAGATGTTATTGTAATGATGCTTATTATGGACAGATTTGATGTAATTGGAAGGATGGCACTATAGTTAATGTCACAGACCACATTGACAGACATAAAGTGGCTGAGCTGCTGAGCATCTCTTTGTTCTTTTTATTAAGTCTCAGTGTAAACAGAAAATTTAAAGCTGTATCTGCTGAAATTTCTTAGAATGTAGGCTGAATAGAACAACAGGGACATTACAACTAAATATTTGGTACCATCAATTTTTATATGATACCTTATATAATGGACATGCCATACTATTCTTAAATACTGCATTTGTATTCAAGTCACCCAAGGATGAAATTCTCTGCTTTATATCTTGGCACTGAACTAAAGTGTCCTTTTTCACTGAGTATTTATGAATTGCCAGTCTCCCATAAGGAATATTTGACATCAGTTATTTATTTCTTTGTTTTATTATCTTTATTTCTTGGCCTTACTGCTTTTTAAGTATATTTCATTGATTCATATTGTCTGAACACTGTTAAATTACACATACACATGCACATGTGCATACACAAGCACACACATAAACCAGTTGCCCTTTATTTGTGAAATATCACATTTTAATGTCAGGTGCCATATTTTCTATAAATGTAGAACCAAAACAAAATAATTAACGTGTTTGGTTGATCTCCTTGTTACTTAAATTTTCTGAACAAAAGGGTCATCATGCAATATGGTATGATCAGAATCAAGATGGATTGCCATATGGCTTTTACAATGGTATGGGCAGTATTGCTAAATTTTAAGATTTTCAGGAAGGAATAGGAACAACATTATCATATAATAAACCTTTTTAAAAGTATGCTTATTTAAAACAATATATTGTTTTAAACAGGAGTATGAATTTTCTTATAGATTAAGAATTTGTTAAAACACAAAACAAGAATAGAAATCAACCCAAATTTCTCCTCATGTTTCTGCCTACAATTCTCAATCATGCAGTTGTCTACAAAATATCTGGAGGAATGAAGATATGTGATCAACTTTTGCAATAGAGGAAAGGGTAAAAGGTAAAGAAATCCCTGTGGATTTTACTCTGCTAGTTGTTTCCAACTATATGGGGTGGTGCTCATCTCAATGGCCATTTCAAGGCCATTGAGCCAGTGCTGCCTGAAGGCATTTTCATGGTCATGTGGCCAGCATGATGTAATGGACTGCTGTTACCTTCCCACCAAAGTGGTACCTATTTATCTACCTGCATTTACATTATTTCAAACTGCTAGGTTGGCAGGAACTGGCAAGAATGAGAAGTTCCCCCAAATGGGCACTCGGGTCTTGAACCTGGGCTACCAGTTTCTCAGTTGACAAGACCAATGTCTTAACCACTGAGCTATTATGCCATCCCAACAGAAGAAGAATAAGCACAAAATTACCTGAAAGAACTGGGATGAATTAGAACTGCTCAATATTATGGGGCAGGGATTAAAATTTAATCTCAAGATCGCATCCTCATCCCACTGTATGCTTTTATTGGCCAAGTGTGATTGGACACACAAGGAAATTGTCTTGGGGCATATGCTCTCAGTGTACATAAAAGAAAAGATACATTCATCAAGGTACAACATTTACAACACAATTGATAGTCAATATATCAATATAAATCATATACCTGTGGCCTTCCGGGTACGCTTCAAGGTGTTGGTGAATGTCTTTAAAGCGCTCCATGGCATAGGGCCGGGTTACTTACGGGACCGCCTGCTGCTACCGAATACCTCTCACCGACCCGTGCGCTCTCACAGAGAGGGGCTCCTCAGGGTGCCATCGGCGCGACAGTGTCGTCTGGCGACACCCAGGGGAAGGGCCTTCTCTGTGGGGGCTCCCGCCCTCTGGAACGAACTCCCCCCAGGACTTCGTCAACTTCCGGACCTCCGAACCTTTCGCCGCGAGCTTAAAACCTACTTATTCATCTGCGCTGGACTGGGTTAGTGTTTTAATGGGTTTTAATGGGTTTTAGTTCTAAATTTTAATTGTGGCCAATTTTAATAAGTTTTTTAACTGTATTTTAATTTGTATTTATAGTATTGTATTTTTACTTGGCTGTGAACCGCCCTGAGTCCTTCGGGAGAAGGGCGGTATACAAATTTAAATAATAAATAAATAAATAAATAAATAAGGATTGCCAGCAACAAAGTTACAGTCATACAGTCATAAGTGGAAAGAGATTGGTGATGGGAACTATAAGAAGATTAATAGTAGTGCAGATTTAGTAAATAGTAAATAGTTTAACAGTGTTGAGGGAATTATTTGTTTAGCAGAGTGATGGCCTTCGGGAAAAAACTGTTCTTGTGTCTAGTTGTTCTGATGTGCAGTGCTCTATAGCGTCGTTTTGAGGGTAGGAGTTGAAACAGTTTATGTCCTGGATGTGAGGGATCTGTAAATATTTTCACGGCCCTCTTCTTGATTCGTGCAGTATATAGGTCCTCAATGGAAGGCAGGTTGGTAGCAATTATTTTTTCTGCAGTTCTAATCATCCTCTGAAGTCTGTGTCTTTCTTGTTGGGTTGCAGAACCGAACCATAAAAGTATTTCTTCTCATCGGTATATTTTTCTGTTCACTTTTGTCAAATTTTCCAATTTGTCCAGTGATTCCTTGGGTAGGTTCCTGCAGGTTTCTTGGCAAGATTTTTCGGAAGAGGCTTGCCATTACCGCCTTTCTAGGGCTGAGAGAAAGTGAACCAAGGTCATCCAGCTGGCTTCAGGCCCAAGGTGGGACTAGAACTCATAGACTCCTGGTTTCCAGCCTGATGCCATAACTGCTGTACTAAATTTGCTCTCTTGTCAATAATATGAGTTTATATATCTGTAATATTATATAGGTATGTTACAGACTGGCCACAAAGAGTTAGCAGTATGATCATGCACTGAAATAATTCATCAAATGCTAATTCTAAAAGATTCAGGAGAAGGTTAAAAAAAAATGAAACAGAATTCTTCCAATGTTGCCCAGATTTGAACTCACCTAAAACTTTCTGTGTAATGTTGAGAGAAGAAAAACATAGATACTATGGAAATTTGGAAAAACTTATTTCAAAACTTTCTGTTTAAATCAGTAGGGGGGTCAGAAGTGAGGGGTAAGACTGCAAAAGCATATCAAAATATATGTGTCATCTCTTTTATGTATGCATCATGGTAATATGTGCAGATGCAAAAGGTATAGTGTTTATTCTAATGAAAGCAAGCAAGCTCCTATGAATGCCTTTAAAAGGCATATTACTTAGGTCCAATAACAGAGAATGGCATCATTGGGACTTGATTTTGAAATAATAATCCTAGGATTGTTATGTGTTTCAAGTTATTTAATTCAAATTTGTTCTAATTTGGACAATCAATTCTTTTCCATATTTTGATCAATTCTTTACCATATTTCTTCAAATCAGCCCAAGATTTATTCTGAACTGACTCTTATAGTGGTACAAATCCAAAGAACATTAGATGTAAATGGGAAGTAATTCTAATTTCTCTCTCTCTCTTTTAAATCAATTCCCATTTTATCCAATTGACAGTGGGATTTAAATTGCTTTCACTTTGCAAAACAGATATTAGGTCTTTGTGGAAATCTCATTGAAGACTTAAGCTCTGTGAAGTTGTGAAAAGAAATCATGGTAACTGATTGCTAGTCAAAGAATGCTTTAAAAGATACATAAAGATCTTCTTGGAATAATTATTGTGATCACAAGATGGTGATCTTTGAAAGATATAAATTCAAAACCTTAAAAAATAATCATGTATTGAATTATTTAAATCCATAATATGTTGTACGGTAATAGCTTTGAGATTTATTGGGGAAGAAAAAGAAAACACAGGTTCTTCTAGATTACTTTTAGGTTTTCTTAAAACTTCAAAATATCCATTACAGGAGTTTATAAAAATTAGAGTTGATTCTGAAATTGCAACTGTTGCATTGTTTGTGATTTGCCATGTACCATATAACTTTAAAATAAGCCCATTTAAGTTCCTTAAATTTTAACTCCTGAGAAGAAAAAAGAAAGAAAGAAAAAAATGAATCTCCTTGGTTTTCTGTTACCCAGGAGACCAAATTAAGTTTACAATTAATGATGACTATGTATATTTTATTGGTAAATGGGGATTTCTAAATGTGCCTAGAGAGGATGTTAACTATTTCAGACATGCAATCAAGAACAGGATACTGTCTCTTAAATACTTTTTATGAAGGAGCAAATGGGTTTTTCTCACATTGTAAAATTTCAAGATGAAATAGCTAGATCAACCTTCCGTAGAATGAGAAAAGCTTGAAATGTACATTAAACAACAAGCCATCATGAATGTCTGTTGTTTCTGAAGCTTAAAAGCAACACAAACTTGATTTCCTGTATATGCTTAAGTTGGATTCTGTAGCCAAAATATTTTTTAAAATTATATTAAGCTGTATTCTTTTAAAAAATCTGTAATAATACAATAATAAAATAGAGTGCAATGATAAAAGGGGATAACTTTTTAATTGTCTTTTTTTTTTAGTGTGAGCACACTGGCCCACATTAAAAATGGAATTCTGTTGCTTGCTATCAAGAGAAAGTTTATATTTAGCCAAACACATAAACACATAAATAAGACACATATACACATGCTATATACATTCATATACCTGCAGCATATATATATACACACACAGTGTGTGTGTGTGTGTGTGTGTGTGTGTGTGTGTGTGTGTGTGTGTTTGTTTTCTGAGGTTTTCGCGGGTGTTTGTATGTAGGTCTTTGGTTATTCAGGTTTTCTCCCACGTAAAATTGGAAGTGACTTGGCGACGTTTCGACGAAGTCTCATTCGTCATCTTCAGGCTTCAGTTTCGTGCTTCTGGGAGCAATGTGTGATTGCAGTGTTTCTTCCTTTTTAACTGCTAATGGGGGCTTGAACTGATTGGGTGGGAGCTTGGCTTTGCTCTGATTGGATGGGTATTTTTTGTGCTCTGATTGGCTGGGGGTGTGTCCTGTTTGGGTGGGGGCTTGGTTGTGCTCAGATTAGTTTGAGTTCCAGGGGTATTTGAGCTGGTGAGCTGCATTGCTGTTGTTTGGCTTCGTGTTTGTGGTCGTGCTACATCTTCATAGTGGGTGTCTGTCTGCTGTATGTATGGGTTGGAGGGGTTTGAAATGGCTAATGTTGCAGCTGCGGTCTGGCTTCTGCTCCTTGGTCGTGTTTCCTGATCAGTGTGGGTTTGGGTCTGCTTTCTGGGTGGATGTGTGGTGGTGACATCCTGTGTGGACCTCGTGAGTGTGGGTCTGGTGTCATTCCTCGTGTTAGGGACTCGTTTGTCAATAAGGGCAGGTTTCCAAATGGCTGGTAGGCGGGAGGTATCATCTCATTTGCTCATGCTGTGTGGGTGTTTTTCTATCTCGATGGCTTCTCTGATTATTCTGTTGTTAAAGTGTTCAGTTTTGGCAATAGTTCTGGTCTTTTTAAAGTCAATATCATGTCCTGTGGCTTTAAGGTGTTGGACCAGGGAAGAAGTTGGTTCCTCTTTTTTGACTGAGTTCTTGTGTTCTTCAATGCGTGCACTTATTCTTCTGTTGGTTTGTCCGATGTATGTGGTGGGGCAGCGGAAATCCCATGCCTCCCAGAAGGTAACAAGGAAAACAGGTTGTGAATAGGATGTATAGCAGTGGTGGAATTCAAAATTTTTTACTACTGGTTCTGTGGGTGTGGCTTGGTGGGCATGGCAGGGGAAGGATACTTAAAAATCCCCATTCCCTCCCCATTCCTGGGGGAAGGATATTGCAAAATATCAGGAGCCAACCAGAGATGGTATTTGATGGTTCTCCAAACTACTCAAACTTTCTGCTAATGGTTCTCCAGATCCTGTCAAAACCTGCTGAATAGCACCCCTGATGTATAGCATCCCAGACAATTCTGTGGACCCTGATCAAGCAGAGCTTATATGCTATGTCCTATATAAAAGGAAGTGAACCAGCAATGATCTTTTATTCCATCCTCACCAATCTCTGCACTCCCTTCCTGTCTGAAGCAGTAATGCTTCCAACTAGACTGTAATGCAATATGCAATACACTTTTGATCTTCCCACTATAGAAAGTGGGAAGGACAGGGGAAGGAAGATGAATTTTTCTCATGCAATGCAGAAAATGCAGGCACAACTGTGCCCACTTAACCAGTGTTTCACTGTTAAGCAACCAAGATAGCCTACTTGTTAGCTGCACTCCAGAAACTTGCTGCTAACCACCTCCACAGGTGAATAATTAATACATAGAAGTGTGTGGCTGTGCTGACTGATTCTTAGAAAACATGTAAGACAGGGGTGTCAAACTCACATCATCACGGCAGTGTCACGTGATATATCAGGACTTTTCCCACCTTCACTAAACCAGGCATGGGCGGGACCAGCACTTGATGCATCCAGCCTGCAAGCCAGCAGTTTAACATCCCTGATGTAAGGTATATCTAGTAAGTGTGTATTGTAAATATTAGCATATCTAATTTTAATCCTGTTAATTATTCCATTTTTATTTTAACAAATTATTTATGTTTGGATGATTTATGTAGATTGACAAAAAATCAATTTAATTTCATTTTAATTAATCTATTTAATTAATCCATAAATTAACAACAAACTTTTCTGGATGGATATAAAAATTCTATCCAAATAAAATTATTGCCACCTATTTTGAAGAAGGCAGAGATTTCATTTTTATTAAATGCAAATCTGACAGAAGTTAGAGAAAGCATATATTTGGTATCTAGAGTCCTCAATTTATAACAGTTCATTTAGTGACTGAAGTTACAACAACATTGAAAACAGGTCTTATGACCATTTTTCACACTTACAACTGGTCACGTGATCAAAATGTGGATGCTTAGCAATTGGCTCATATTTATGACAGTTGCAATGTTCTGAGGTTATGTGACCACCTTTTGTGACCTTCTGATAAGTCAGTGAGGAAGCCAGAGTCATTTACCAATCATCTTACTAAGTTAACAAGTGTAGTGATACACTTAACACCATGCCCAAGAAAGATCGTAAATTGGGGCAAAACTCACTTAAAAACCGTCTCACTTAGCAACAAAATTTTGGGCTCAATTGTGGTCATAAATTGAGAACTACCTGTACTGGTGAAGGTATTTAGAAATCAGGAGACTGTGAGTTCTAGTCCTTTCTTCAGCATGAAGTCAGGTGGGTGATCTTGAGCCAATTACCACACATTTTTAGCACTAGGAAGGAGGCAATGGCAAAGCATTTCTGAAATCTTCTCAAGAAAACTGCAGTGAGTTGTTCAGCTAGTCACCAGGGTTGCTTGACTAGAAGGCAAATATACAGAGAGGGAGGGAGGGAGGGAAAGGGGTAAATTTCTATTGAAAATAAATATTTTAATATTTTAAAATCATCTAGGTTGATACATACATAGAATATATTAAATGTGTTTATGAAGTATGTATTTTTAGAGGTCATAGATTTAGCATATGCTTATCAGTAGGGGGTTTCACTTACCTTCGCTATCGGTTCGGAACTGTGAGTGCATGTGTATGCTCGCTTTGCTTGTGCGCGGCCCTTTTCTGCATGTGCAGAGCATCTGTGATGATGTCTGGGTGGGTAGGCGGAGCCTCCCGCTGCCACCGCTACCAATTCATCTGAACTGGGGCGAACTGGTAAAAACCCACTATTGATGCTTATGCAATTCACAGAGCTGTATCATACATATCCATCCATTCTGCAGTTTTAATGGTGAGCTGGCACTTGACTGTAGTGTCATATTACTGACCTTAACTAGCAGGCTACTCCTGCATTTTAGCTACTGTGAAGTTTTATTGGCCTTCGTTTCCCCCATACTTACTTCTTAAAGCTCATATAAATCACACAATCACATAACTCATAAAATTTGTGATATTTGAATGATATATGAAATAAAGAGAAGCCACTAAGTTGGCTTTAGTGGCTTCAGATTTCTATGGCACGTTTTATCGTAATATCAGTATAGTTATAATATTTACATTTTAGTTTAAACAGCACACGCAGTAAAAGCAGCAGTAAAATTTACTGAACAGGATTAATTTTTATAGAGAAATTATGATGAGTGCCATGTTACATTTAATTCTGCTTTAATGTGTGTCAGCAAGTTTAAAGCAGAGCATTGGTGTGCTGCAATATGTATTACGACTTTATTAGGAGAATTTAGATAATGAGATTAAGCGGTTGGCAGTGCAATCTTTTTTTAATCCACTCAGATGAAGGTTCTACTTTCAGTGAGATTTACTTAGAAGAAAGTAAGGCACCCTGTACTTGTGTAAATGCTTATATGCATTTTTATGTGCAACAGGTATATTTCAAGACAGAAAAGAATCCTTGGGTTTGTGGAATTTATCTGTACTCATATTTAAATCCTGACAAAAGTAGGGGATTATTTTTGCTGGAAATTACACTAAGAACTAAAAGTGACATTAGAAGTATCAAATCCTCTTCCATCCTCTGTGAAATTTCCTATTTTATTTCAAGCATTGAAAACCTGAAAATTGTAAATTACAATAGTAGTTTATCAAAAGAGGGCTGTGAAAATATCTATAGACCCCTCACATCCTGGGCATAAATTGTGTCAATTTCTACCCTCAAAACCACAATATAGAGCATTGCACATCAGAACAGCTAGACACAAGGACAGTATTTTACTGCATGCTATCACTCTGCTAAACAATTAATTCCCACAACCCTGTCAAACTATTTACTAAGGCTGTATTACTGTTATTCTTCTCATCCTTCCTATTACCTATCTCCTTTTCTACTTATGACTTTAACCTCGTTGTTTAATAATAATAATAACAACAGAGTTGGAAGGGACCTTGGAGGCCTTCTAGTCCAACTTCCTGCCCAGGCAGGAAACCCTACATCATCTCATACAGATGGTTATCCAACATTTTCTTAAAAATTTCCAGTGTTGGAGCATTTACAACTTCTGTAGGCAAGTTGTTCCACTTATTAATTGTTCTAACTGTCAGCAAATTTCTCCTTAGTTCTAAGTTGCTTCTTTCCTTGATTAGTTTCCACCCATTGCTTCTTGTTCTACCCTCAGGTGCTTTGGAGAACAGCCCGACTCCCTCTTCTTTGTGGCAACCCCTGAGATATTGGAACACTGTTATCATTGTATCTTTACGATTCATGTTGTTTTATTTATTTATTTATTGAATTTATATTGCCGCCTATTTGCCCATGGCGACTTATTTAGTTTCCTAATATGATTTTGATTGCTTACTTAGTATCCTATGATTATAACTAAATGTTGTATCTTATGATTTATGATGAATGTATTTTATGATGATTATGATCATGATTTATCACTTATATATTTTATCTACACTGAGAACTTACACACCAAAGACAAATTCCTTGTTTGTCCAATCACATTTGGCCAATAAAGAATTCTATTCTATTCTGTTCTATTCTATTCTGTTCTATTCTATTCTGTTCTATTCTATTCTATTCTATTCTACTCTGATCACAAGTTTACATGGTAAACTGGAAATTACCATCATAGTGTATGTTTTCATGCTATTCTTCATTCCACAAAAGTACAATTTTTTCTTCATCTGGTCATAACATCTGCACTGAAGAAAAGTGTGGAAGGAATGAGTCCTTGCATACATCTTTCAGACAAATACAGATATCTACTGGTGTTGTAAGTTTTGATCCATTGCCCGGAGAAGTTATTATTTGTTTGTTTGTTTGTTTGTTTGTTTGTTTGTTTGTTTTTCAATTTGAACAGCCACCAATCTTAAATCAGTGACTGGGTGGTGAACGATTATTAAAATAGTTAAAACACAATGCAAAAATACAAATAGCAGCCAAAGATTACTATAATCTGTTAGTATCAACATAACCAGACAACAGAGCCCTTCACATATTCAAGATCCCAAGCCCAGACACTTAGCCAGATCTTCATGGTCTTCCAAAAGACTAGCAGGATCAGGACAGAGAAGGCACACTTCCTGCTCCCTGCCAGCCAACATTTCTTGAGTGATGGACGTGAAGAATGTCTATTGTGCTAGATTGGATTGGAAAGGTTGAAAGAAGTTCTCTCTTCAAGTAACCCAGACCCAATTAATCAGTGGAAAGACTTGTCTCTAGGAGTTGTGGGTACTTAACATTGGAGGTTTTAAAAAAGAGATTGGACAACCATTTGCCTGAAATGGTATAGTATCTCTTACTCAAGCAATTGGACTAGAAGAATAACAGAATAATGTTATTCTGTTAAGTCATGCGGTGCTTTAAAGATGACAGTCTGCACTTCAGATTGTACCTGGAAAAATTCTAGCAATCATAGAAAGGGGCCAAATACTTTTCAAGAAATATGGAGCAATGTGGCTTTACCTACTTTTTTATATTCTCTATAAAAGTGATCTAGATGAAGACTAATCTATTTCTTTATGTACTATTGCTATTGTGATTAAAAGTATCTGACCTTTAAAAAAAGCTTTGATGGTGGAAATAAATTTGCATTTCAAAGAACACTATCTAAATGTTGCAGACTGTATGAATGCCAGAAAAACTGACTGCAGAAATATACAGAGGAAGCTATTAATTCATGCTAATGATGTATGCAGGTGGCCAAGTCTTTGTATATTCTGGGTCGGCTCACAGGGAGTTCATTATAGGATTTGAATCCAAGTAAAAGCTGTGGAGCAGTACAATCTTTTGTGTGCTTAGCTATTGGCTTTAATGGCCTATAGTGTTACTTAGTGGAATTCTTTATCTACCTATCAATCATTCTGCTCCATTTATAGATTATCGTTACCTGATTACCCTGGAGGGAAATTTCTATAAACTACATTATATAGCTATAATGCATGCTGACAGTTTGGCTCTTCTTGCTTTCCTAAACATGGATTGTAGCCAAAGAGATGATCGATGAAGCTAAATAAATAAAGAATTTCAAAAGTCTGAAATGCATATGAGAACATACAAAAGGCAGCAATCTTTTTAAAAGAAAAAAAAGTAATACCAATGTAATTGGCAGTTTTTCTTTGCTGATTTCTTTATTTGAGTTAGCTTTTTTGTGTGGTTATTTGCCTCAGCCAAAAATGTTCTAAATACGTAAGGAATGAGAAACACATAAGAGAGCCATCTCTGTTGAAACAAGAACAAGAGAAGGGAAGGGCAATGAACTTAAAACAAAAGGAGATTGAGGGATGCTTAGTACACTGTTTCCCAATCTTGGTCATTTCCATAGATGAGAACTTTATATCCCAGAATTCCACAGGCAATACGATCTTGGATGAAAATTTAGGGAGTTGAAGTCCATACATCCAGAAGTTACCAATGTTGGCAAGCATTGAGAAGTTCTTTCATTGAGCATTGGATTCGATTAGATGAATGAAAAACTAAATAGTAATTAATTTCACTATTTTAACAAAATTTAAAATAACTGTTATTAGATAATGTCCTGTTCTTTTTGAGATGTACTGTAATATATCTAATAAAATATAACTACAATTTCAATTCTTTTGGACAGCAGAAAATGGCCCAAACTAAGATTTTACAGTGAACTGTTGAAGTAAACAAGTTGTAAATAACTAATATTTTCCAGATGACACCTTCATACTTGGAGAGTTAATTTGAAGTAATTTAAAGGTATGTGAATTTCCCAGAAAGATTTAACTTTACCAAGTTGAGTTGGAGAGCTCTTATCTACTCTAAACTGTTTAGTATGACATTATTTGAAATTCCTACATTTGTGAGAATTTCTTATTTCATACAAATAGAACTTTTTCCCAAGAAAAAATACAATAACATTTATGACATAGAATAGAATAGAATAGAATAGAATAGAATAGAATAGAATAGAATAGAATAGAATAGAATAGAATAGAATAGAATTTTATTGGCCAAGTGTGATTGGACACACAAGTAAATTGTCTTGGTGCATATGCTCTCAGTGTACATAAAAGAAAAGATACATTCATCAAGGTATTTCACATCATTTTACATCATTCATTTGATGAATGCATTTTTTTCTTTTTATGTACACTGAGATTTCCTTGTGTGTCCAATCACACTTGGCCAATAAAGAATTCTGTTCTGTTCTATTCTATTCTATAAGGGAAAATGGTGGTGGTAGAACCTAGAGGAGAAATGTTTAAAATTAAAATACTCATGAAACACATCTGCTATCGTTACCATATTAAAGCTTGATTAGCTTGGTTAGAAGTTAATACTTCTAGCTGTAATGTGAAAGTATTATTGTGTTTCATTCAAATTTCACAATCCACTATACTTATTTTTTTTTTTTTGTCACAACAGTATATATAAGCATAAGCATGAAACAACCACACAACATATAAGCATATATATAAAGAAAGGAAACAATAGGACAGGAACGGTAGGCACTTTTGTGCTCTTATGCACGCCCCTTATTAAGGAAGGGAGGGATGGAGGGAGGGAGATAAGGAGAGAGAGAGAGAGAGAGAGAGAGAGTGAAAGAGAGGAGCAGGGAGGGGAGGACAAGGGGAAGGGAGTGGAGTACTGGTTGCACATCAAGGTGGTCATGCAAGAATCCACAAATACATTAGTGTTCATAGATATCATGCCACTTAATTTACGGTGCTTTAAACTTCAGTGAATGTAGAACAGTATTCAATAATTTTGGTGTGCTCCAGATGCTATTCTATTTAAGGATTACGAGGTTGGGGTCCAACACATCTGGAGGAAACCAGGTTGGAAAGATTGGCAAAGAGGGAGAATGCACGATTGCCTGCCATTTATACAAAACCTTAACTTTCCAAGTGAGAAAAGTTCATAGAAGAGAGCTTAGAGGAACTCTGTATTCTTTCGTAAGTCTAGTGGGAACCTTTCCCAGACATTGCATTGCTGAACCATAAAATTAGGACTGTCTAGTAGCAGCATGTTCACCCACTGATTGAAGAATTGGAAAATAAGGGGAGAGATCACTATATTGCCCTTTAACTACTTTCCATATAATAACAAGGCATACACTGCCTTGTTTTAAAACTCAGACATTTTTGCAGTGCTAGAGCTTCTAAAAACATGGAAATCTGAATTCTCAGGAGAATCCAAGGAGTGCAAATGTGATTGCTTGGTTATGTTTATTTACCATAATCTGGGCATGAACCCAAGTGCAAACCACAAGTAGTTAGATTTTGTTTCTCTTTCTTTCCAAAATGCCATTGCTGCTTATCACATAAAACACACAAAGCTTTAAGTAGTGCTTTGCTACATATTTGTATAGCTATGCTCTCATAGATCCTGTAGAGCTATAATGTTGTAAAATATTTGCCAGCCACTGGGTAGCAATAACTGAGCAATGATTTTGCTGGCTGAGAGAGTTACAGTTGCAGGCTCAGCCTCCTAGGATGGATGCCAACCCTGTCTGGGTATGTTGTTGAAGTGACACATTTAGTCTCCTTTGAGGAATGCCAATGTTTCTAATGCATCCCTGGCACAGCATTTTTTAATGACAAACTTATGGAGTGGAACTGGTACCAACTCCAGAGGGAGATGCAAGCTGCTTCTCCTGTCTTTTCCAATAATGCCCCTACTTGCAAATTAGAACCATATATTTTTCTGTTTTGTTTCTAAATCTTAAACTTTGTCTTCACAAAGTGTATTTTTTTGAAAATAGAAATATGGAGATGATCCATAATCATATTTTGGAGTTCTTATGCAATAGTTTAATGTTAATTGACTAGAGGTTCATTCCTCATAATAAACATCAAGTACTAGTTCTGATTCCAGAAATTTGTAGTTGTTGGATGTCATCCTTTTAGTATGAGAATCCTAAGCCATTGGCTTTTTTCAATTCCCCTTTCCCTGTCTACATATTTGCACAGCTAAATGTGCGATACAACTGTCATGAAATGTTTGATTTTGTTAGACTAGAAACTCTACAGAGTCTGTTGCAGGCAAGAGTATATTATTTGGAATTTTTACATCTGTAAAAACAATTTGACTATTTATACAGATGAATCTGAAGGTTGGGGAATCATCTTTGTTCTGCTTGTACAGTTGTGAAATTGTCAAGCATTATAAAAATCCTTCAGCTCTAAAATTGATTTCTAGAAGTTTTTAGTTTTCAAAAAGGTTTATCACACGTAAAAATTCTAACAACAAATGAATACAAGTAATGCTGCTATTATATTAGAATTCAGGAGACAATTTTGATTTTCAGTGGTTTACATGATTAAGGGAAAAAGTGCAAATTACTCTGTTGTGGATATTTGAGCCTCAGCTGACCAATGCTTGTTGATGTATGGAAGAATACTCTATTTGTCCTATATAATTGTCAAAAAATTCCTATAGCAAATGTTGTGCTGACCAAGCATGCCTGACTTGGTTCTTCATGAGGCAGTGTTGGCTTGGCCAGGCCTTCACACCAAATGCCCTGATAATCTCCAGGGCAAGGCATAAAACAGTTGCCCCATTGGGCATGCCAAACACCCAAGAAATTGGGTGCAAAGAAGTCACAAAAAACCAAATGCTCAGGGAGACCCATCTGCCCCAGCTCAATCATGCTAATCCAGCCACTTTCACTGTTCTGAAGTCCCCCATGCCAGTCTGGATATTAACAAGGCAGTTGCTGGTGATGCCAGGCTTTATTCTGAGGCCACCAGACCATTCTCCAAATAACACAATGCCTTGTCTAACTCATACGTGGCCTTATTATGAAGGTTTCCTGGGTGTTTAGAAAAAACATATACCGTATATACTCGAATATAAGCCGATCCGAGTATAAGCCGAGGTCCCCAATTTTACCCCAAAAACTGGGGTAAACTGGGGACTCGAGTATAAGCCGAGGGTGGGAAATGAGGCACCTACCGGTTGGGGAAACCCTCCCTCCCTCAGCTGAGAAGGCTGGCGGCTCCCCCGCCCCGCCCTCTCACTGCACCGGCAGGGCTTCCGTCCGGTAAAATGTGAAAAAAGAAAAAACTCGAGTATAAGCCGATATACTCGAGTATAAGCGAGGGCTTAAAAAACAAAACTCGAGTATAAGCCGTATAGACCCGAGTATAAGCCGAGGGGACGTTTTTCAGCACAAAAAATGTGCTGAAAAACTCGGCTTATACTCGAGTATATACGGTATGCATCCAAGACCAAAAACAATACAGGGAATAACTTCAAATTTCAAAGTTTCAAACATTAATCTTAGATAATATGCTTCTTATAATATATTCATGTGAAGTAAACTGTTGTTTCACTCTTTTCACAGGCATTAAAAAGTATTTAAATAATGCATATGGTAGTAAGGTACATGGGGAGGTTCTGGTTATAAATCAATTGTTTGACATTGATGGTCTTCTTGAATATTTACTAGAATTATTCTTTTAGTGATTCTGCTGCAACCTTCATTAGCTACTCTTTGAGTGTCACTAGAAGGTCAAATGCCAGCCTTGACAATTTCATCTAAGGAACTTAGAAAACTTGTAAATAAGATGAAGAATGTTAGTGTTATTGCTCCCAGGAATTTGACAGCACATTAATCAAATATATCTTTCTTCAACTGTTCTCCATTTGGCCTCCAAATGACCAACAGTTTAATATTTTCAGAGACAACAACTCACATAGTACCTATCAGTTAAGATGGAGCCATGCTGGTATTGAAGCGATAGACATTGATAACACAACTCCTAAAATCTTTGTAAAGTACCAAAGGCTAAACTGTTTCCACTTAAATGGTCTGCCCCAGTTCTAATTAATTAGAACTGCAACTCCTATAATTCTCCCAGAATTATGGAAGTTATGCTAACTAGAGAATTCTGGGAATTATAATTCCAACAGATCTGGTTCTAAATTGATCAAGATTGCTCTAAGCACTATTCCTGTTCCTAAACCAGTATTTCTGGCATGTTGCTAGAACCTGCATTTTTACAAAATGCCTCCCCATACTTCTTATTGAATACTGATTTCTATTTTCGGGTTTCTATTTTATCCAGAAATAAGAGAAACTTTCCCAAAATTTCTCAATGCAATTAATGAGAGTAACATCACTCCTGGGGGGAAAAAAAACCCTTTCAGATTGAAACATGGGGACCCCAGGATGCCGTAGACGAGTGATGGTGAACCTTTTCAGTACCGAGTGCCCAAATTGGAACAGGCATATATGTGTGTCCATGTGCATGCACATGCGCTGGAGCGCTGGAAACCTGAAGACCAGGCCAGCTGGACTTCGGGTTTCTGATGTGTGCATGCACGCTGGCCAGCTGGTCTCTGTGTGCACCAGAGCACTGGAAATCCAAAGAACAACTGGCCAGCACACGCATACCTGTTTTTTGATTGTTTTCAAGCCATTTGGGGGATCATTTTGGGGGCCAAAATGGCCTGAAAAGGACCAGAAAAATGGCCTGTTTTTTGGCCCTTTTCGGCCATTTTACAAGCTGTTTCCTGGCTGTTTTAGAGGCCATTTTCAGGGCGTTTTCTGGCCGGTGCCTGTGAAGACATGCCAGAAACCAGAAGAGCAGCTGGCGACGGTGCATATGCCCACAGAGAGGGCTCTGCGTGCCACCTCTGGCACATGTGCTGTAAGTTCATCATCACGGCCATAGACATGGAAAAATAATTGTATGACTAGAGTTTCTTACATTCTTTCACGATCTTGCAATTAACAAGTACGCTATGCTCTAATCAAGAAAAAAAATATCATTTAAAAGAATGTCTAATTTTTTGGGTCTATTTGAATTATAATTTATAAAAAAGATGAAGAGAATTTTCCTCTTGCAGGCAGGATATTGTATATCATTATTATAGTGCAGTGTAATGTAGTGCTGTATACTGTAGTGTATCAGCTTTTAAATATTCAGTAACAAGGCATTTTATGTCATCTTCTATTCTTTTTAACTAGAAGTATTAGGAAGCGAAGTTTGTGACCTTATATATGCATTTTATATATTGGGTTATACTTTGGAGCTGTGGTGGCACAGTGGTTATAATGCAGTATTGCAGGCTAATTTTGCCGACTGCTAACGGTTCGATCCTTACCATCTCAAGGATGACTCAGATGACCTTCTGAGGTCGGTGAAATGAGCACTTAGATTGTTGGGGCATTATGCGGACTGATTATGTAAACTGCTTAGAAAGTGCTGTAAGGCATTATGAAGTGGTATATAAAAGTTTAAGTCCTGTTGCTATTCCACTTCTCCCATATCTATCCATAATATGGTAATCTTCAGGTAATCAATGTTTTAAATACTAGCTCATCTACTACTTCAAAGAAATATTTCTGAAAATGTGAGTTGGGAGTTTGCTGAGTTAATTTCATTACCATTTTGTCACCAAGTAAGTTATTTTTGGATAGCTATAACTAGGGAAAAAATTATTATACTTGACAAAATTGAGAGAAGCAAAAGGGGAGCAAAACAGAAAAGCTAGATGACCAGTTTGAGTAATATTTATTTATATATCTTTCAGGAGTTGAAACTATCTTACAATTTTTAATCTGAAAATTCATTCTGAATTATTCCTAATCCATCAGATTAGAGTAGCATTATAATCTCAGATAGTTTTCGTTTCAAGCAGCTGAATGGCTAGTTTTAGAAACTGGGGCCTCTTGTTTCTTTTATTTAACTTTTCAATAGTTATTTCACAATTTTAATAGAACCATCCTGTAATCATTTGGCATTTATGAGCAATAAAAGAAGAGATAAAACCCTCAAATTTATCTGCATCCATAGAAATACTGTTCTTCTTATCAGTAAACTTGCAGCACCTATAATCTAAAGCATGGGATGAGCAAAACAATTTCCATTCACAGTATTTTTCAAGACAGAAGGGCAACTGTAGCATCAAGCAATTTTTATAATCTCTTTTGTAAGCCAGTTTAATCACATGAAACATCGGCAAAGCTGTCTTCAAGAGAGCATTTCTTCTTTTTGTTCCTTTGTCTTTGAAAAAAAAAACCCACAAAGCTTGTACACAAAGCTGATCAATGGCGACGAAAACATCAGTGTGGAAGAGGAAATGCTGTTAGCACAATGTTTCACATATGTTAATGCTTACAGTGCCATCAGTGTCAGCTTTATTTTCAAATTGATATATACCAAAGCTGGCATACAAATTTAACTGGTGAGGTAATGTCATTTTTAATTTACAGAGCCTTTAACTGTCCACTTTAACTAGTGATATCATCTTCATAGTGCTCTCTAAGGTCTCCCGTAAACATAACTAATGGACCCCAGACAGTTTAGAACTTAATTGTTAAGTGTGGCAGTGGTCATCATATCTTTTTTTCCCTATTGTTCACTTCAAAATTGTCAAATACAGTTTAAATTATTGTCATTTTTTAAAAAAAGTTTCCTATCCATTAATGTAATTGGGAGCTTTTTCACATAGGTAACAATAGATGAAATGGCCAGAACAAATTAATATAACATTACTTTCAGGTATAGTAAGATACCTCAAACTGCATCTCCAACGATCCATCTGTTAAACTACTGAAGTTCGCAGATGACACAACAGTGATTGGTCTCCTTCAAGACAACTATGAATCCGCATACAGATGGGAAGTTGAACAACTAGCCTCATGGTAACAATTTGGAACTAAACACACTCAAAACTGTAGAAATTGTGGTAGACTTAAGGAGAAACACTCCCATGCTACCACCCCTTACAATACTAGACAACACAGTATCAACAGTAGAGACCTTCAAATTTCTAGGTTCTATCATATCTCAAGACCTAAAACGGACACCGAACATCAAAAACGTCATCAAAAAAGCATAACAAAAAATATTCTTTCTGTGCCAACTAAGGAAGCTCAAACTGCCCAGGGAGCTGCTGATACAGTTCTACAGAGGAATTATTGAGTCTATCATCTGCACCACTATAACTGTGGTTTGGCTCTGCAACCCAACAACACAGACACAGACTTCAGAGAATAATTAGAACTGCAGCAAAAACAATTGCTATCAACCTGCCTTCCATTGAGGACCTGTATACTGCATGAGTCAAAAAGATGGCTATGAAAATATTTACAGACCCCTCGCATCCTGGACATAAATTGGTTCAACTCCTCAAAAGCTATAGGGCACTGCACACTGCACAAAAAACTGCAGGAACAGTTTTTTCCCAAATGCTATCACTCTGCTAAACAAATAATTCCTTCAGCACTATCAAACTATTCACCAAGACTATTAATATTAGTCTTCTCATCATTCCTATTACCCATCTCCTCCCACTTATGACTGTATTGTATAACTGTATAACTTTGTTGCTTGTATCCTTACCATTTATACTGATATTGTTTCCTAGTATGATTTGATTGCTTATTTGTACCCTATGACTATCATTAAGTGTTGTACCTATGATTCTTGACAAATGAATCTTGTCTTTATCTACACTGAGAGCATATACACCAAAGACAAATTATGTATGTCCAATCACACTTGGCCAATAAAGAAATCTATTCTATTCTGTTTTTGTTCTGTTCTGTTCTGTTCTGTTCTGTTCTGTTCTGTTCTATTCTATTCTATTCTATTCTATTCTATTCTATTCTATTCTATAAAATAGGATTGTCCAAATAAACATTCATTTCATGCATTTAAAAAACAATTCCTAAGGGTAAATTAAAAAAAAATATCTCTAGCTTCTTCATTAAGAAACAACAGCATAAAACAATACCTGAAATGCAGTTTCCTAAGAATGATTTTTTTCTTTACAAGCAGATACAGACACTTTATTTTTAATTAAATCAACATAAACATTTTGGCTTGATGTAATCAGCTTTAAAGACTACAGGTGTGTGGGTTTAATTGTATGCAAAGTTATGGACAGCACACATTCAGTTCACATTCAGTCTAGGAAAATGAATAATATGATTAAGGACAAATCTCATAAAAGACTATAAACAAGAGACTGGAATACACGCTTAGCAGAAGAAAGGTGATTTGATTCTTTCCCATCATTTTCAGATCTAATTAGTTGTCATTGTTTTTCATTTCATTTTGATAATTGCAGGTTTCAGCAATGAATTTTTTGGGGTGAGTCCTCCCCTAGATTATGTTAGAAGTTGGGCAAGGATTATGCAGCGGAAAATGAGCCTTATCATAGTATTATCCAAAGAATTATAATTAAGAGTTCTAACCGTGGCACACATTCATTTAGATGCCTTTAGCCATTGTCTCTTCCTGATATAAACCTGCTTTGATCTAGAAAGCAGCTTTATATAATTATGTTTGCATGAAAATGTAAAGAAAATTTTCCCAAATGAGTTACAGCCTGGTTAATTATGTGATGAAATATTTCATAGCAACAGTGATGACCCACTAGAGCTAAACACATGTAATAAATTCCATTTAATCAATACAAGAGCTTAAGTCATACTAAAGTCAGGAACACAGACCTGGTAGATATGACTATGAAAAGCCAGAATCCATAGCTGCATTGAATTGATATCAGGATTCTATTAGTGACCTAAAGATTCCCAATTAGAAGCAACACTGGGAAAGGAACAATACCGAAACATGAAAAATTATTACTGCCTCATTGATATTGCCAGGAAATACAAAGGGGTAGAGCTTCAGTGGCAATAACATACCCACCATTATTTATGTTTTGACCACTTAATGGTGGATGCCAGTATTCTTGAATTATCTAAATGGGACAGCTTGAATGTGGAAAATGTAAACATTCAACTACCTCTAACGGAAGGAGGTTAATTCACTTCTTAAAAAGAAGCAACTGTAAAAGCCCATAAAGGATTTGAAGTATGACTTGATGTAAATTCTTTAACATCTGTTCTACCTGGTGAGAGATTTTCCCATCTCATATGGTTGCCATAACAACAAAGAAATACTTCCTAGCCAAATAGATCCCATTTCTAGAAAGTGCCTGACAACTAAGTGGAATGAAGATGGATATTTTAATCCAAGATAAAGACTGAAAGAGTGGGAAAAGAAGGTCAAAGGGAAAAATGTTTGGAAGAAGAAAATTTTGGAAGTCAGAGAAACAAGAACAAAAGAGTTTCGAAAGGAGAGCAGAGGATAAGAGACTGGAAGGAAATGAATCAAGAAGGAGTAATAAGTTACAGAAGAGAACAAAATGCACAGGAAGAGTAGAGAGACAAAGAAGACAGTGAAGAAATATAATCCACATCTTCCCGTATTTATCTAATAGAAACGTTTAGTGCTGATGGTAAGCTTAGGTTACTGATGCTCTATTTTAATGGAATTTAGATTTTGAAGTTGCATAATAGAAAGAATGACTGTTTTGAACTGTGGTATTGGAGAAGATTCTAAAAATTCCATACATAGCCAAAAAGAATTTTTAAAAATGAGTGTTTCTCAACCTCAGCAACTTTAAGATTTGTGGACTTCAACTCACAGAATTTCCCAGCCAGCATGCAGGCAGGAGAATTCTGGGGGTTGATACCTTAAAGTATCTGAAATTGAGAAACAGATCTCAAGGACCAAATTAGGGATAGATTATCCTGGAGAAAAACTGTGTAACTACTAAAAGTCAGTGCTGACATGACAGCATATAATCAATCAAACACTCAATGAGTAATGCTGGGAAAGTATCTCCAAATTAAGTTTTAATCAGATCTGAGTTTCAATAGCTGGGGAGTCGCCCAGAGTTCAATGTAAGATGGGAGGCTATAAAAATGCTTTAAATAAATAAAGGTTTTTAAAACTCACATTTTTCTATAATCATTGAACATAAAAGATAGAATAACAAGATTAGAAGGGATCTTGGAGGTTTTCTAATCCAACTACCTGCTTTGAGCAGAAGCCCCTATACCAGTGATAGTATACCTTTTTTTCCTTTTTTCCACGCGTGCACACTGACACCCATAATACAATGCCCTCCTTGAGGCCCCTCCTGCACATGCACACGTGACCCTCACCCCCGTGTATGTGCACACAACACACACACACACAAATCACACATGCGCACATAACCCCCATTTTGATGCTAGCAGGCCTCCCTGAAGCGTCCTGGAAACAAAAATGGGGACACCGAATCCTCCCATCCCCCACACATGTACACAAGACGTCCCACCCCCGCGTATGCACTTGCAACTCCCCCCCCAACCCCACCCATGCATGAGCATCTCCCAGCAAAGACCTGAAAATAAGCTGGCCAGCGGGAGGCACACAATCATGCGCAGTGGAGCTGACCTGGGTGTCAGCTCGCGTGGCCACAGAGATGTCTTCACATTCCACCTGTGGCATATGTGCCCTAGGTTCACCATCACGGCCCTCTACCATTTCAGGCAAATAATTGTCCTATCTTTTCTTAAAAACCATGGAGCACATACAAGTTCTGGAGGCAAGTTGTTCCACTAATTGATTGCTCTTACTGTCAGTAAATTTCTCCTTAATTCTGCTCCTTATTCTGCCATCAGGTGCGTTGGAGAATAGGTCAACCTCCTATCCTGTGGCTACCTCTCAAATATCAGAAAACTGCTATCAATTCATACCTAGTCCTTCTCTTTGTTAGACTAGACATACATAGTTCCTGCAAATGTTCATCGTATGTTTTAGTCTTCAGTATTCAAATTTTGCAGTGCAGTATAAAGCATTACTATGACTTAACATGATCAATACTATCCCACTGTTGATGCCGTCTAGGATTGCAATGACCTTTGTGGCAGCTGCACTACATTGCTGGCTCTTACTTAAAAGTTTGTCCACTAGGACTCCTAGATTCTTCTCACAATTACAGTTGTGAGAAGGCACCATGTGCATTTGCTTTTTCTTGCCTAAGTGTTGTTGTTGTTAGTTGTGAAGTCGTGTCCGACCCATCGCGACCCCATGGACAACGTTCCTCCAGGCCTTCCTGTCCTCTACCATCCTCTGGAGTCCAGAGGACTTAAATTCATGCCTATTGCTTCAGTGACTCCATCCAGCCACCTTGTTCTCTGTCGTCCTCTTCTTCTTTTGCCCTCAATCTTCCCCAGCTCTTCTCCAGTGAGTCCTTCCTTCTCATTAGGTGGCCAAAGTATTTCAGTTTCATCTTCAAGATCTGGCCTTCTAAAGAGCAGTCAGGGTTAATCTCCTCTAAGACTAACTTGTTTGTTCACCAAGGGACTCACAGGAGTCTTCTCCAGCCCCAGAGTTCAAAGGCCTCGATTCTTTGGTGCTCAGCCTTTCTTATGGTCCAGCCTTCACAGCCATACACTGCAACTGGGAAAATCATAGCCTATACGCACTTTTGCTGGCAGGGTGATGTCTCTGCTTTTTAGTACTCTGTCTAGATTTGCCATAGCTTTCCTCCCCAGGAGCAAGCTTCTTTTAATTTCTTCACTGCAGTCCCCATCTGTGGTGATCTTGGAGCCCAGGAAAATGAAATCTATCACTACCTCCACTTCTTCCCCACCTATCTGCCAGGAATTGAGAAGGCCGGATGCCATGATTTTAGTTTTCTTAATGTTGAGTTTCAAGCCAAGTTTGCACTCTCCTTCTTCACCTCTATGAAAAGGCTCTTTAGTCCCTCTTCACTTTCTGCCATTAGAGTGGTATCATCTGCATATCTGAGATTGTTGATATTTCTCCTGGCAATCTTAATTCCAATTTTTGATTCATCTAGCCCCGCCTTTCTCATGATGTTTTCTGCATATAAGTTAAATAGGCAGGGTGACAGTATACAGCCCTGCTGGACTCCTTTCCCAATTTTGAACCAATCAGTGGTACCGTGTCCAGTTCTCACTATGGCTTCTTGACCCGCATACAGGTTTCTCAAGAGACAAATAAGATGGTCTGGTACTCCCATCTCTTTAAGAACTTGCCACAATTTTTTGTGATCCACACAATCAAATTATGTTAAACCTGGTGGTTCTGAGGATTATTGCAATAGCAGGAAAAGGGATTAATTCACATTCCACAGTACAGTAGAGTTCTTTACGATATAACTGATTGGATCAGTGTTTCTCAACCTTAGCAACCCTAACTTGCTAGCTAAGGAATTCTGGGAGTTCAAGTCTATACATCTTAAAATTTCTAAGATTGAGAAACACTAGGTTTAACTCCTGAAATCTTCATGGACATCTCTGTGAGGTTTGTTGTCATCAGTGCAGAAGTGTGTTGCTTTTGTTTTGTCTCTGTGGTCCCGAACGTTTATGTTCTATTTTCTAAGGTTGTTCAATCTAAAGTCTCCATTTCTGGAGCTTTCTGGCAATATTCTATACAAAGATTTATGAGAACTGACTGATTTAGCCTTTAAAGAACAGCCAAAATAAATGCCACTATTTGTTGGTGTTCTTCAGGGTTTTGTGTCCTATTAATGTTTCGTAATTTGGTAACCTTTTTTTTTCATTTTTGTTGTTTATGTGAATTTTGGTTAATAATTGGGGTCCTTAATCTTTAGTAACCTAAATTCTCATTTATAATCTGCCATTATGAAATTCTTAGATAATTATGAAAATAATCTTTTAATTTCAACTTTGGGAACTAACTTAAACCTGGATGGACAGTTTCAATATAACTGGTCTACAAGTTGACTTGGCAAGAAGCAAGTCCATATTTTTTGCTGTTTTATATGCCTCTGTTATTTTACAATCTTTTTGAGATTGATAAAATTGATTGTTTAATATACTCATGCAGCTGAAGCAGAGTTTCATTTTTATTATTGCATATTTCTGTTTTTATTATTTTTTACATACGTCTTGTTTGTGTGTAGGAGACAGAATCAAACCATTCTACTGAGCTTCTCAACCCTTAAGCAAAGTCCATTTTTATATTATCATAGTCATTTTAAGTAATATGATGTTAAAAAATACACGGATGTGTAACAATTAGGAAAGCAACAAAGCAATAAAGGTAGCATAATGTGTGAAACTTCCTTTATTATTCTGTGGACTATACACTTGCAGGATTGCATATCAGAATACAAGTATTGTACAGAAATTAAAGCCAAAATGATGTTTTAGAATTCAGACAAGAACACCACCATTTGAAAAGAATTTAGTGTATTATGTATTGATAACAATGCCACGATAGACAAAGGAATGCAATTTAATAATACAGAATTGTGCTCACGAGTTTTCCTTTTTCTTGTTAATTGGTTACTTTAGCTGATATTGTCTGTAACCATAATGGTGCTATTCTTCCTAATAGTTCCATCTCGCCAGATGATGTCTACCGACATGATGTAGTCCATTTTAATTTTTTTTCATTTTGTGCACATCTTTTAGGATAATACAGCTTCCAAACACGCTAGCATTATTTTTTATTATCTGTGCTGCATGGTTGTGTTCTTAAATTAATTAGTTTTCTTTTTTTTTTCTTCCCTGGAAGTTAAAAAAATTTTTTTCTTCAATTTATCTACCAGGTACGATTATGTTGAAGTGATTGATGGAGACAATGCAAATGGGCGAGTGTGGGGAAAGTTTTGTGGCAAAATTGCTCCCCCACCTGTGATATCTACAGGACCATACCTCTTAATCAAGTTTGTCTCTGATTATGAAACTCATGGAGCAGGCTTCTCCATTCGCTATGAAATTTTTAAAAGAGGTGAGCAATCTGCTTAATCTTGTCATGCTAATTGTTTTTAATATGAAATATTGACAGTGGGATTGTTCAATTTGAAGGTCACTGTTACTTGGAGAGAGGAGAATTAAAAGGAAATTTAATGTCAACTTAGTTTCTAGAACATTGCTTTCATAGGACTGTGAATCAAGTCACTAACTTTTAGTCTGTTCTGATACAAATATAATTATCTTTTGCATTCTGGTCTCATAATAGCAAATCCTATTACTCTGGAAAGCTACAATCATGATGAATATAACCTATTATTTGCCTGTAATATGTTCACAAAGTTTTGTTACTAATTTGAGCCTTCATGGGTGAACATCGATTTAGCAACTTTTGAATTTTAAATAAGTAGATCAGCAAATTTGGTATTTTGTACATATCTCTAATTTAAATTAATAAGCTTTTTCATTTAAAAATGGTTAAATGGTCAAAACAATAATAAAGAAATGCAAACTTCTGAACCTTATAACATAAGAGAAAGAGAAAGAAGAATATTCCTAATTTTATTGCTGATTTTACTAACGTAAAAGAGGGAGTCAAACTATTCTCCAAAGCACCTGAGGGTAGAACAAGAATCAATGGGTGGAAACTAATCAAGGAGAGATGCAACTTAGAACTAAGGAGAAATTTCCTGACAGTTAGAACAATTAATCAGTGGAACAACTTGCCTGCAGAAGTTGTAAATGCTCCAACATTGGACATTTTTAAGAAAATGCTGGATAACCATTTGTCTGAAATGGTATAGGGTTTCCTGCCTGGGCAGGGGGTTGGACTAAAAGACCTCCAAGGTCCCTTCCAACTCTGTTATTATTAAATGTGATTTGCAAACTTTTTTTTACAATTAACTGTTTAATTAAATATTTGTTGAATGCAAAAGGTCAGAATTAAATAATTAGCTTCATTTGAAACTCCTGCTTAATTGATGCATCTTTTTCTTTGCCTTTAATATGTTGGTTATAATATTACAAATATTTTCCCAATATGGTAATCTTTGTTAACTCACTGTGTCCATTGTGGGTTGAGAATGGATGGTATGTAGAACATCAGAATATTTTTTAAACATTTGCTGCTAGAAAGTTCTAGAAAGAGTGCAATAATCAACATAGGCTTCAAACACCACCTGATTTATTTCAGTGAAGACAGATGAATGCAAGCATTTTTGTAAACAAAATGCCACATGAATGGGATATGGAAATTTTTCTGCTCTGACAAAGACTGGCAAATGGCTTCTGTCCCATGATTAAATTCTTTTTGAAGTAATTTTGTGAGTAAGGATCACAGTCACTTTTGGAATAAGCCTTATGTTTGCTTGGATGTAGAATGAAGAAATATTTGGCATCCAGGAACATGCTCTGAACAAAGCTAAATAATGAATAAAGTAAGGCAACATTTCACCCTATTCCAAGATGTTAATTTTTATAGAAAGATTTTGCTTCCAGGACAAAACATTTAGAGACCTAACAAGTTGGATTATTAGTACCAATTAAACAATGATCTTTTAAGGCCATGGTGCATAAAGATCTAATGAAAGATCTCTGAAACCAGAGAATTTGCAGAAAGTAAGCATTTTCAGTACAGATTTTTTCCTGATCTCAGTGACACTCAACAGTTTATTGATTTCCTTGTATGATGTTTTAAATCTCCTTCAGAAAGACATTAGGTACATTAAGGCAACATTATAAATGAGAACTTGCACACTCAAAAGTCAGAATATTTAAAGTTATTGCCCCCAAAGTAATATTAATTCAGGTTTATGCCATAGTATGTCAAAGTGGAAATGCTATTTCTAGGTTCAGAAATGAAGAAGTTCCCATGCACATGTCTGGTCTGAGAATTACAGTTGCTGTAAAAACATTTTGGTTTAGTGCAGTGGTGGGATTCAAATAATGACTGGCTGGGTGGGTGTGGCCATGGTGGGCTTTGTTATGTTCGGGCAATGAAGAGGCAGGAGATCAATGAGTGGCAACAGCTCTTTAGTTTATTGTGACCCAGCTAAACACAACCGGCAAAAACCCCTCTTTAAATACTCTTTTGGTTGAGGCTTCAACCAATCAGCAACGTGCAATTTTCCCGCCCAAAATTCCCTCTCGAAGTTCAAAATACATTACAGGCTTGGCCAGGAGTTGTGACAGGCAGCAGTTGGCCTCCTGCAACTCCCTGGGAGCAAAAACAGGCCATGGGGCGGCACGCTGCACCCTCCCACACCCCATTTTGGGGCTAGCAGACCTCCCTGCACTTACCTGGGAGCTAAAAGGGGTGCATGAGGACTTCTGGAAGGGGCGCGGAGGGGTAGGGCCAGCCAGCAATTTAACAACCGGTTCAGCTGAAGTGGTGTGAACTGGTTGAATCTCACCACTGATTTAGTGGTTAAGTTTGATATAATAGTTAAGGCACCAGGTTAAATATCAGCAGTTCTAATCCCACTTTAGGTCCAAAGCTAGCTGTGTGACTTTGGGGCAGTCACTCTCTCTCAGCCCAACTCATCTCATAGGGTTATTCATGTGGGGAAAATAGCAGAAGGAAAGAGTATTTGATATACTTGCCAGTTTGAATTATTTATAAAAATAATATAGATAGTCCTTAGTTTACAAACAGTCACTTAATGACCAAAATTACAGTGGATCCCCAAAAGACCCATTTATAAAGTTATGACAACTGCAATTGCACATGCATGCACAGACACACACATACACACATGTGAATGTAATTTGGTCATTTGGCAACCTTTACAGCCATTTTTGATATGCTGTGGACATGTTTATTTATTTATTTAATTAAATTTATTAAACGTGACTGCAATTGAGATGCTTTTTGACAGTTTCTCAAATTTACTTCCAGTTTCCAGCAAAAAATGCTCACTGGGGAAAATTTATTTGCTTAATGACTGCAGATGTCAAAAAATTGGGTGTGATCACATGATGCATCAATTTACAACCACAAAATTGGTTGTATGATTTATGATCGATTTATGATCGTAATTCGAGAGTCAAGTTATACTTGAGGTCTACTTGTAAAAGTGGGATCAAAAAAATCCAAAAAATAAAACTGAAATCTGTACTTAATATTTTAATATTAAATTGAAAGAAAAATATGTGAATATTCCCCTGTGAATTATAGGACAATGAGATAGATAAATGAGAATAGAAAATTATCTTACACAGCTTGGGTGACAAAGCTGCAAAATCCTATCACTATCTGTTTCATCTCTACTTCATTTTCATGTTCATTTTGTCCTGTGAATTAGGACATTGTAGCACAAATTAGGCTATAGGATGTCATATGGTTTTAACAGCTTTTTAGAATTCATTGCTGTGTTTAAAAATGATATCTTTAATTTATAGTACTTTTGTGGTTCAAAATGGAGAGTCAATGACTAAATGACTCTCCATCTAAGAATTTTCTATAAAAGTCTATAATTCCCAACTGCAGCATAAATTTCACATATTGCACAGGTAAAGTAGTTGAGTAGAAGTTAATCTAGATAAGAGATGAATCTCTGAACTTCCATAACTATCTAACTCTATCTGATCATTTAACTGATTGTCCAGCAGTGTTCAAGTCCATCCAGCTTGCTGCTGCTTTTTCATTTTCCATCATTAAAGCCTTCTCCAGAAAACTAGATGTTCACATAATGTGTCCAGGGGTGGGCTTCAAAAATTTTAGCAAGGGGTTCTCTGCCTGGTTGCTGGTGGACACGGCCATGGTGGCCATGCCAACTAGGCCTCCTGCACCATGGTGGCCGGGGGTTTTTGCCCTTTCTTCAAGCCTCCAGGAGGGTGGAAAAGATCTCCCTAGGCTCCGGAGGACCTCTAGAGGCTGGAAACAGGCCCATTTCCAGCTTCCCAAACTTCTGGTTGGCCCATTTTTCACCCTCCCTGAGCCTCCTCACACGCCCTGCACTTACCTGCACCCAAAATGAGCCACGTGGGGATCCTGGGAGGGGCAGGGAGTGGTGGGCAGGGCCAGCCAGGAGTGGGATTTGGGGGTTCTCCGAACTGCACAGAATCTTAGCCAGAGGTTCTCCCGAACCCCTGCTAACCCCCAGCAGCCCAACCCTGAATGTGCCCAGAATAGCGTAGTCTGACCCTAATAAAGGAGAATATTTGCAACTCAGATAATGATATGAGGGGTTGGTGCTCTCTGAATTTGCTTGTTTTCTTGCAGATTTCATTACCCAACTAGGTAATGTTGTGATTTATGTTTACATTTAACATTTTTTTGTTAATTTTTTGTTAATTTTTTTTTTAAAAAAATAATTTTTTGTTAATGTTTAAATTTAACATTTAGGTAATGTTGTGATTTAGGTAAGGTAATCATTTGATCAAATCAAATCAGATTTGATCCAGTTTTGTTTTCCTTTACTAAGCTTTAAAAAAAGGGCAAAATATATTGAAATCTAAAATTTGACGAATCTCTTAGTCAATATTTGACTAAGCAAAAATTTAAACAAATATGAACTAATCTTTTGTCTTTTTTTGCTAACTTTGGATTGACGTGATACTGAGTAGGCAGGAGACCGCATGTTCTGAATTATTTTACACCATTGCATACTGTGAGTTTATTTATAAACATAAGCAACAGACTAGAGTTGTCATTAGTTTTATCAATGAATAGATAAATATGGCCATTTGCTTAGATTAGCCTTCATCCAAATTTAATTTAAATTTAAAGACCTTGGAGTTTTCATATAAAATGATCTAAGTGCCAAAGCCCACTGCAACTACATCGCAAAAAAGGCTTAAAGAGTTGTAAACTTAATCTTGCGTAGCTTCTTCTCCAGAAACATAACACTACTAATCAGAGCATATAAAACATTTGCTAGTCCAATTCTTGAATACAGCTCGCCTGTCTGGAACCCACACTTCATTTCGGACATTAATACATTTGAACATGTCCAAAAATATTTTACAAGAAGAGTTCTCCACTCCTCTGAATACAACAAAATACCTTATGCCACCAGACTAGAAATACTGGGTTTAGAAAATTTAGAACTCCGCCACCTTCAATATGACCTCATAGAATAATCTGTTACAATGTCCTTCCTGTTGAAGACTACTTCAGCTTCAATCGCAACATTACACGAGCACACAATAGATTTAAGCTTAATGTGAACTGCTCCAATCTTGACTGCAGAAAATATGACTTCAGTAACTGAGTTGTCAATGCCTGGAATGCACTACCTGACTCTGTGGTCTCTTCCCAAAATCCCCAAAGCTTTAACCAAAAACTATCTACTATTGACCTCACCCCATTCCTAAGAGGTCTGTAAGGGGTGTGCATAAGAGCACCAATGTGCCTACTGTTCCTGTCCCAATGTCCCCCTTTAATTGTCGGAGCGAGGGGAGAGGGTTGAGGGAGGGAGGGAGGGAGGGAGGGAGGGAGGGAGGAAGGAAGGAAGGAAGGAAGGAAGGAAGGAAGGAAGGAAGGAAGGAAGGAAGGAAGGAAATTGCATTCCAGAAAAAGAGAGAAGGAGAGGGAGAGGGAGAGGGAGGGAGAGGGAGAGAAGGAGGGAGAGAGAAAGCCTATAACTTTGTCAACTAGGAAATCCTAAGTGTAGATATACAGTACAGAACATCTGTGGTGAAGCCCCAGGCCTTAATATCTCTTGTCATAGGGGAAAATTCTCTATCTGAAAATGTAGAAAGGTCATGGACAATTTAAACTATAAAACAGTATTTCCAAACTTGGTGGAGTCCAGATATATTAGGCTGCAATATCCATCATCCCAGTCTGTATTGTTACGGGACAATAGATTTATCTTATTTTGGAACTACCTCAGTGTATGAATGGAAATCAGATAACATAAAAAAAAATTCTGAAGGCTGCAGCTGAGAAAGGAAAGATTAATTTTCTAATATATTTGTGGAATTCAATGTGACCTACATTTGGAACAATTTGTTCCAAATATATAACTGATCCCAGGCTTGCAAACCTTTAGAAAGGTGGTCAAGAGCTGGCTTTTCTCCTAGGCCTTTGAGTTAGGTTGAGTGGAGTCCCAATTGAATGAGTTGCAATATATTTTGACCCAGTTGCCATTTTATGTTTTATTTATTGTAGTTTTTGTCTTTATGTTGTGCTTGTTGTAGGAAGTTTTTTCCCCCTCCTCCTATATGCTGTAGGGTCGTGCTGTTGAATTGTGTGACTACATAAATGAGAGTGAGTGAGTGAGAGGAAGGAAGGAAGGAAGGAAGGAAGGAAGGAAGGAAGAAGGGAGGGAGGGAGGGAGGGAGGGAGGGAGGGAGGGAGGGAGGAAGGAAGGAAGGAAGGAATTTGCAACACAGCAGGGAGTTATCCTGATAGCAATGAAATTTGGAAACAGACTCTCATTCATTCCCATATGGGGAAGTGTTTTTTCAAATCTCCTTGCTGCCTCTTATAGGAACAGCATCTTCATGTATACATGTCTGCACCAATGTTGCAGTATGTGAATCAGACAGTGAGTAGGACAGTTGTTTTCCACATCTGTTGTGATTGCATCAGAATAAGTTACTTCAGCAAATAAATTAGAAGTCACAGGGGCTGTGGACATTGCCCATCCACGTGGGAAGTTTGTAGCACTATAATAGAATTGCTTTGCACAATACTGAAGTTAGTTAGATTTGATCAACATTGCTAGTAATCAAACAATTTATCATACCTTCAACTAACAGCATCACTTTACTGGTGCACCTGTGTCAACACTGCTCAGAATGAGTCAGTCACCCTTGATACAAGTACGAATTACCTTTCACATCTAGTTTGTCAAGAAGGCATAGGTCACATCTGGCAGACTTACTGAGCCACTATTCTAGGAATATGAAACCATTGTTCCATCGACCAAACACCACACTCCCTTTTCTTGCAAAACATTCTGTTTTACCAATAAAGAGCTGTCAACCTGAAGATTTAAAGATATAAGCTTAAAGGGACTATAATTATGTCTCTTGGGCTGACAATATTTCTGCAGTTTACACTTTCATTGTTCCCATATGAGATTGTCATAATTTTTCCCTCTATTTCAGAACTGGCCCAAGTTTACTTTTTCAGCTTGGTCTGGTAAAAAATTTGGGCTTCGTGTAATAAATGGGAATTGCAATGATCAGTATTAGGAACAAGTTCGCTAATATAGGGATTAACATGGGGCAAAAAGTCATGCTGCTTTTTTTTTAAAAAAAGGAGTGGTATAATTAGTTTTCTTGCTAACTGTAAGAATCTTACAAAAGGGGATATATGTTGTTGTCTCTTTTGTGATGCAGGACCAGAATGCTCCAGAAACTTCACATCTATGTCTGGTATGATCAAATCACCTGGATTCCCTGAAAAATATCCCAACAGCCTTGAATGTACTTACATTATCTTTGCACCAAAGATGTCAGAGATTATCCTGGAATTTGAAAGCTTTGAACTGGAACCAGATACAAATCCTCCAGGAGGCGCATTCTGCCGTTATGATCGTTTGGAAGTCTGGGAGGGTTTCCCAGAAGGTAAGACTCCTACCCCCAATAGCTACCATGATGTTACTGATACCATGGTCAGCAAGGGTTGGTTTAATCAGCGTTATAGTTAAAGTTAGGAGATAAAGGAGATATTTTAATATTATCCTTGAAATGTGTCTAGATTTCAAGATATTAGGCTTTATCAGGGACAAAGGAGTCAGGCAGAAATGTATTGAGTTTCCTATGCTGTCCATCAAACGAAATGCAATTCTACTTCTATTTTAATGTCGTTAAACTGACATTCAGCACCCTATGCTGAATATGGTTATGATGAAGATTATAAGAATTTTCACAAAATAATGGTAAAAAAGATACAAGGTTAATTCAATTATATATTATAGACTGGTACAGAATTTGATCCTGCTAACATTGAGTTCTGCTGTAACAGTAATCTTACATCAAATTCTTGCTGATGTGGGCTAAAGAGATAAATTTTACATGTTGTTAGCAGTAATGGAGAGATGATATATGGTGTTATTCTGCTGCTGTTGGTTAAGTTTAGACTACTGTGAAGTGTTCTATAGGGAGTTAGTTTTACTCTCAGAAATTGATGTTGTTGCAAATTATGGCAGATATTACAGTATTTTGAAGCAATCATGTTAGCTGCCAATTGGCTGATGAGTCAAGATCAGGGTTTTGTTTTCGGCATAAAAGGACCCTAGGAATTTGGGACAGGTCTTTGCAGGCCCAGTCCATCCCTGAAACTGATGGGGAGATTTTTCTCCATGTGCCAAAAACCATCTAATGCCAAAAACCATCTAGTGGGTGTGGTCGGTCGTGTATCCCTGAACTTTTTGAAGTAGTCTTTTCTGAAGCTTGTGAGGCATTTAATACTAAATATTTTAAATTTCTTTTGTATTTCTTGTATGAAGCCTGGATGAATGGCTTTAGTTTCTGTTTTTACCTATTCCTCCCTCCTGTTTTGTTGTGTATGATTTTCATATTATTTCTATTTTAGCTGTTATATTTGTAAGCTGTTTAGAGATGTTTTTATATAGAAGGCAGTATAAAATATAGGCAATAATATTATATACAATTATTATAATCATCCATAATGTAACAGTTAGCTCAAAAAAAATGTAAAGGATCCCCTCGCACATATGTGCTAGTTGTTCCCGACTCTAGGGGATGGTGCTCATCTCCATTTCAAAGCCAAAGAACCAGTGCTGTCCGAAGTCGTCTCCATGGTATTGTGACTGGCATGACTAAATGCTAATGTCGCACGGAATGCTGTTACCTTCCCACGAAAGGTGGTCCCTATTTTTCTACTTGCACTTTTTACATGCTTTCAAACTGCTAGGTTGGCAGAAGCTGGGACAAATAACGGGAGCTCATCCTGTTATGCAGACTAGGGATTCGAACTGCTGAACTGCCAACCTTCCGATTGATGAGCTCAGCATCTTAGCCTCTGAGCTATGACGTCCCTTCTAGATAGCTCAAGGACACTGCATAAATCCATGCAGGGGAACTCTATACACTCTTGGGCATTCAAGTATACACATACACATACACATACACATACACATACACATACACATACACACACACATAATGAAAAATCTATTCCTCCTCTGTCCCTGGCATGGGTTTCCAGAATATTCTGTATGATTCCAGGCACTATGTTTTCACTTTCCCTGTTCCCCCTCATCCTTGCCACATCACAAACTATTAATTGCAAGTTGTTGCCAACATATTGTTCCCACAACCCATTGTTCTTTCTCTTTTTCCTTACCACTGTGGATTGGGATTATTTTTAGGAGGCTGTTACAACTAGCTGAATGAGTGTGAAACATGATTTAGAATGTAAGAGGTATGGATCCACTTTCCATCCAATGAGGCAAAAGAGGGGAAAATTTGGTCCTTGGCTAAAATAAAAACCAAGTGAGGGAAGAATACAACTAAAATCCATGAAACATTATTAAATTGAATAATTCATTGTGAATTAGTCATTTTCTCATAGTTCTCTTAGAGGACTTTAAGAGAACTGGAGAAATTCATAGCTGATCAGTGGATATTAGCATTGATGGCTACAATATGTGATTATCTTAGTGGTGAAATTCAATTTTTTTTACTATTGGTTCTGTGGGCGTGGCTTGGTGGGCTTAGTGGACATAGCAGGGGAAGGATACTGCAAAATCCCCATTCCCTCCCCACTCCTGGGGCCAGCCAGAGATGATATTTGCCGGTTCTCCGAACTACTCAAAATTTCCATTACCAGTTCTCCAGAACTTGTTAGAACCTGCTGGATTTCACCCCTGGATTATCTCCTGAATCATAGTCAACAACGTAGTCTAAGCAGCAGTTCCAGGGAAATAAGTCAAAAAGAGATAACTTCTGATCAATGTTTCTGAGGAAACTAAATATATCGGACTGACAACTGTCTGGTCAGCTGAAAGATGGATTAGATGGGTTTTTAGCCTGCTCTGGCAGGACTCTTTATGTTCCTATACACACAGCCAACATTTTAATAAGAAAATGCTTACCCAGAATTTAGTTTGCTCAAAGTCTCATTGAGATAAAGAATTTGTTTGCACACATACTAAGCGGATTAAGAGCAATAACCCTTCTAAATATTCTTCATAAGATTTCTAGAATAATTAATGCCTTAGGATTTCTTCCAAAGATCAAAACTATTCATTTCCCATCCCAAATTTAATTCAGATTAAGAGGCTAGTCTTCTCCTATTTCTCCTGAGTGGAAAAACAAGTGGATAATTTCCACCTATCACAAGCTACCCCATTTCTGTTTTGGGACTATTGAAAGACAATCTCAGTTATTAACTGGCATTCTTCAGGACACCAACTCTGACAACAGAATACAGAATCAAAACTGTAGATCAAGATTTTCAGAAAAAAGACAGCCCTGTAATATTATTGTCCCCAAAACTCCTGATTTCATAATGGTATGCAAACTTCATTGCTAGCTATCTTGGTGGTATCATTTCAATTTGTAGAGTCACCTTTTTGAATTTTCTCTCCGTATAATAACTTGTATGTATCATACACAGGTAGTCCTCTTTTAGCAACTTCAATCAGGTCCAACAATTCAGTCATTAAGTGAAGTGGTCACTAATTGCAACTGTGCTTACAGTTTTATACAGGACAATATATATTAATTGATGGTTACAAGGTATGAAAAGTCGTAAATATGTACCAGTTGCAAAGTTACTTTTTCGTCACTGTCATAATTGCAAATGTTATTGTCTGAGGCAGTCAATAAGCAATGATTATCTTGGGAATAGTTTTATATCTGTAAGAGACCTATATAAATAATTTAAATAGGATCTACTTATCTATCTATTTAAATAGGAACTATTTTATCTACTTCCAGGTTAAATTAATGTGCAGCTAATCCTTGATTATTCATTTAAAAGCCAATCAAATGTTAACAGGGTTGGAAGGGACCTTGTAGGTCTTCTAGTCCAGGAATCTCCAACCTTGGCAACTTTAAGCCTGGCGGACTTCAACTCCCAGAATTTCCCAGCCAGCTTTGCTGGCTAGGGAATTCTGGGAGTTGAAGTCCGCCAGGCTTAAAGTTGCCAAGGTTGGAGACCCCTGTTCTAGTCCAACCACCCCACCAAAGTTATAACCAAAGTTATAATGGCACTGCAAATCCTCACACTTTTAAATAATCATCACAGCATTCCCCACTGTCACATTGCCCATATTTGGACACTTAGCAACCGATATGTATTTACAATGATTGCAGTGTCCTGGGATCACATGATTGCAATCTAATTAGTTTCCAACAAGGAATGTCAAGGGGGAAGCCAGATTGACTTAATGATAAGATTATTCACTTAACAACTGGGTGATTCACATCATGATCATAGCAAAATAGGTCATAAAATCAAGCATTGCACATTTAATAATGCCTTGCTTAACAACTGAAGTTTCAGTCCGAATTGTGGTCTTAAGTTGAGGACTAGCTCTATCAAAAGTCCCTATTAGTAAGTAACAATGCAGCTGGAAAAACAATAACTAATTAATTATGGTCAGTATGGACAGCATGGTAAAACAAAGCTAAAATGAATGTAGATTTTCCAAATCATTATGTTAGACATGCCGTTCTGAGAATATGGAATAAATTCAAATCTAGATTGAACCGGAAAAACCTTTGTGACTCTCATTACAAGAAGCATTTTATAAATGATAGAAATGATAAGTAAGCATAAAGGGTTAGTATTGTGATAAGCTAAAAAATTTTCATGGGGGGTATAAAATCAAACCAAATTAAGATCTGATAAAAGAATATATTTGTCAATGATTTGCTTATACACAATTATCAGAAAGATTTAAAGTAGATAAAATACTTTAAAGTTTCGAACAATCTAACACTGAATTTGAAACAAAACTATGTACAAATAATGAATATATATTGCTAAAATGAAATTTGAGACAAAAAAACTAAATAAAATTATAAAATGGGCTAAAATTGATTACAGTAAACAAATTGAATAATGGGAAAATATATGATTGAAAGGGTTAAAATTTATATTAAGCTCTAAATTTAAATAGAATTTTAATTATTTTTTATATCTGATATAGAATAGAATAGAATAGAATAGAATAGAATTTTATTGGCCAAGTGTGATTGGACACACAAGGAATTTGTCTTGGTGCATATGCTCTCAGTGTACATAAAAGAAAAGATACGTTCATCAAGGTACAACATTTACAACACAATTGATGATCAATATATCAATATAAATCATAAGGATTGCCAGCAACAAGTTATAGTCATACAGTCATAAGTGGAAAGAGATTGGTGATGGGAACTATGAAACGATTAATAGTAGTGCAGATTCAGTAAATAGTCTGACAGTGTTGAGGGAATTATTTGTTTAGCAGAGTGATGGCCTTCGGGAAAAAACTGTTCTTGTGTCTAGTTGTTCTGGTGTGCAGTGCTCTATAGCGTCGTTTTGAGGGTAGGAGTTGAAACAGTTTATGTCCAGGATGCGAGGGATCTGCAAATATTTTCACGGCTCTCTTCTTGATTCGTGCAGTATACAGGTCCTCAATGGAAGGCAAGTTGGTAGCAATTATTTTTTCTGCAGTTCTAATTATCCTCTGAAGTCTGTGTTTTTCTTGTTGGGTTGCAGAACCGAACCAGACAGTTATAGAGGTGCAAATGACAGACTCAATAATTCCTCTGTAGAACTGGATCAGCAGCTCCTTGAGCAGTTTGAGCTTACTGAGTTGGCGCAGAAAGAACATTCTTTGTTGTCCTTTTTTAATGATGTTTTTGATGTTAGCTGTCCATTTGAGATCTTGCGATATGATAGAACCCAGAAATTTGAAGGTTTCTACTGTTGATACTGTGTTGTCAAGTATTGTGAGAGGTGGAAGTATGGAAGGGTTGTTTTTTTTTATAATGTTTTTATAATGTTGATATTTGGTGCCAGAGAAATTGTCTAGAATGTATGAAGGTACTTCAAATTTATGTGGAATGTGAATAATAGGAAGAGACATTTTATAATATTTGATGAACATATAATAAAGCCAAACATTTTGGTTAGAAATACACTCACTAATTCAAAACATTTTAAAGTGAAACAAAAGGCTTTTCTTTTGGAAATAACAAACAAAATAACAGACAGAACAAAAAAATCATGGAACTTTGTTTTTATTCTATGACAACTGCAACAACATTATTATATGCTCAAAAGTGGAAAGATTTACCATTATCCACAATGCAGGAATAGTAGGTAAGGATGACCCCACCTGCAGACATGGCTAACCTTCACTGATTAGTGAAAAGACATCTATATTTATTGCTAACAGAAAAACCTATACTTTTTTCGTGAATTAGAAAAAAATTGAACTGATAAGTTCTGATTTTTATGATTAAGAAAAAAAATTAGATAATAGAAATAAGAAATTTTTTTTGTAAATATAGAGTAAGATAATTTTATAACCATGCTTGTATTTGCTGATAAGAAAATCAGAAGTTACATTTTTATATTTATTTTCATATTTTGTTGCATCTTTTTCTTTTTGTCATTTTCTTTTTCTTTCTTCTTTTCCTTTGTTAGCTTTTTGTTAATTGTTATCTGCTTTTTCAAATTTTTAATAAAACATTTATGTAGTGTTTAGCTTGTCCGTTGTTACAGCTTTATAACATAATGCAACTATGCCTTAAATATAATAATTAGCTTCTCTCTTTTGAAGAAAGGTTTATGGTGTGAATACCTGCAATAATCTTTACTGCAATTGATGTGTGGGGAAAAGACTAGTTAGAAAACTTATTTGAAATATTTCTAAGTGATTAGTGTCAAGGCAATTTCCCCTAAGGTAGCAATTTTCTGGTTCAAGAGAATGATGGAACTGAAACTATTATGCTCAAGTATTATAGTTTTTCTAATATAGCTTCGAATTTTAAAAAATGTCCCTTATTTAAGCTGTAAACATTTTAAAAATGTATTTCTGTAACTACTTATCCATTATATCTTTTCTAGGATGATAATAGTTTTGAACTGTGTTTTGAATTATTTAGCATGTGTAAGCATATAAATGTCATCTTTTTATATAAACCATTATTTAATATTCCATATTAACTTTTTCCATTAACTGATGACAATAAATCTACTGGGCATAAGTAGTATATTAACAACTAGACTGTGCCTAGTTCAGAAATAATTTGAAGGAAGTGCTTCAGACCTTTCACAAGCTTGAGTACAATACCAGTTTGGCTATTCATTAAATCAGGCTATTACTTTTCAGCTGTCCATATGACGAGTAAAATTACACTGCTGCTTTAAGAATTACCTTAACTTTAATTAGCTGTATTTTTTTTAGATAGAGCCAGTTTAATGATTAATAGAGAGGACTCTGCTCAAGCAATTCTTTTGAATTCTTTTTGTAGCATTCACAGCCCTATTAACAATAAATATAACATTGGACAATATTTTGCTATCATAGATTTTGGTCTCTTTGCCAAAGTATGTTATCAAAGAGACTATATTCTCTTTTATGGCTTTAGAAGATTAACGTTGAATTTCAGAATGTTCAAAGAAAAGCTCAGGAGAAGCTCATCCTGGAAAAATCGAACATTTATATGTTTTTTTCTGGTTTTTGTGGTGTGAGTCTTTGTAAGATAGGCTTCCATCTGTCAAGGATAGGCTTTGCTATTTTATAACAGATTCCCTTGATTTCATAACTGAACAGCATGCCTAAATCAATTCATTAAGAACATTTCTTGCAAGTAGCTCAAGTCAATGCCACAAAGTGATATGTAACCTCGAAAATGACATTTTTGAGGTCAACATCAATCTATATCTTCTTTGTTAGTGTATAATCTGCTTGTAACATACCATTGCCAATAAATTCATTTTATAAAACATTTTCTGGATATTGGCCATCCTACTATTAAATCAGAAATCATAAGAGATACAAGTTCTACAGGTGAAAGGAAAGAAGGATAGTACTCCATGAAAGTGATTTGGTTTTGTTTTGTTCTGTTTTGTTTTTTATTTCAGAGAAGAAAGTAGCATAATGGATGAGGAAGAGATGCTTTGAACAACCTACGTCTATTAGATTTGTCACATTTCCATTTATTTTAATAGGAAACATAACAGTGGCTTCATCCTATTCTAGCAATTGGATTATGCCTGTATGAAATCTCCAAAGTGTCATTCAATTGCTTAGCTTTTAGAACACCAGACATGTGATTTGTAGGTTTGTGCAATATTTTGGAATCTGTCTCCAAAAAATACTTTGGATCTCACAGGTGTTAAGATATATAGGTACTCCTTGATTTACCACTGGTCACTTAGAGACCACTTGAAGTTACGACCAACCCACCCAACAGGGACTTACAACCCAGATTCAAAGTTCTAATGCTCAGGCCACCTCTGCAGATCACACTTCGACAACATGCTCACATTTACTGCCATTTGCAGCATGTCACAGTCATGTGATCATGTTTTACAATGGTTTTACCATCATACTTCTTGTTTTTGGCAAAACCCTGCCTATAACAAACCATTAGTCAGCATAACAACCATGGCATTTGCTTAATGACTGCTACAACATAGGTTGAAAAATCAAGTCCGTCATGTGAATGACCAGTTTTACGATTGTTATGATATACAAGCACAATGAGCAAACTCCGTGTCTTGTATTATTTCTTATTCCTTCATGGCAGACACCTGGTATTTAAAGCTGACTATTTTCCTGCAGTGAAATTCATTTTTCCTATGGTTTTAATTTCTTATACCAAGAGACAAAGTAATGCAGAAAAGGTATTTTTCACTTTCCTACTCCCTAAAGTAAGATTTTGTATTTCCCAATTACACAACTCCAGCTTTAGAATTGATGCTTTAAAAATGAGACCGAGTACTGTGTCTTAAAATGTAGTACTTTTTAGAAGTAACTTAAATGGGTCCAAACTAATCTATAATTTCAGTTTAAACAGTTAAGAGTAAATGTGCTCTGCTGAAATCTATTTGACCTTTAGCTCACAAATTACAAGGCAAAGAAGGATTAATAGCAGCTTTCAGAAAAGACTGACACATACTAGCTAAGCAAATAGTGATATAATCTCATAAATTATTGGTCAAGACATTTTCCCTGCAGTGAATCATCTGACTATGGTCACTTTTTACACTACATTAAGTAATTTATTGTCATGTGCAAGGGTTTGGGTACCTGAAATTGAAAATAAGGAGAATGTTTCAAGTATGTTCTGTACTTATGTAGGAAGATTTTTTAAAAAAACCTGTTTTCATCCTGCTCAACTCAAATCAATATTGCATTATCTCAGTACAATAGTCTTACACGTTGCATCATAAAATCTCTTACCTCTTAATATGATATTCTACAAGGTTTTCATCTGCTGAATGTACATAGTTATATAGGAGACAAACTGAACTGTGAAAACTGACAAACATATTCAAATGAATTAAAATTCAATTTTATAAAGGCATGATTTACATGGAACTTTGAATTGGCTTCAAATAAGTTTGGTTTTATTACTTAGAGACAACTTTTTTGCATGGAATATCAGATCTATAGCCTAGAAACTATAAAAGAAGGCAGTGGCAAATCACTCATACTGGCAGTAAAACATGTGCCCATCAAGTAATCAGAATAAGTACTGCAGTACAATTTAATGGGACTCCTTTTTTCCCCCTAATTAAACTCGGTGGCTACAGCGATCAAAAGATTTAGTGAAAAAGAGCTAAACACAGATGTTTGTTCATTGAACAGAAGGCAGAAATACAATGAGAGGAGAAGGCTGGATACTGACTAGTCCCATGTAAGTTAAAGCACAAAAATTCCTATATATTGTTTGTATGCACATACTGTAGATGCATATGACTGACTCACACATAGAAGAGAAAAATAAGCCACAAATGGGAGGAAAATTATTCTGTAAAAACTTTGCCAATTTCTGAAGTCCAGGTTAGCAAGTCATTCAGAGTTGTGGTGATGAAGTGGTTAGAATGCAGTATTGCAGGCTAACTCAACTCACTGCCAGGAGTTCGATTCTGATAGACTCAAGGTTAACAGCCTTACATCCTTCTGAGATTGATAAAATGAGGACTCAGATTTGTGGGGGAGATAATATGCTGACTCTATAAATCACTTAGAGAGGCTGTAAAGCACTATGAAACAGTATGTAAGCAGGGGTGAAATGCTCCCGGTTCGGACCAGATTGCACAATCCGGTAGCGATGGGGGCAGGTAATTCGGAGAACCGGTAGCAAAAATCCCTGCCTCCCCCAACTGCCCATGCCTCGCTGTTCCTCTTCTCTGTCCCTGAAGTGTTCGGTGGTGATATAGCTGCAAACGGCCTTAAATGACTGCCGCGGCATTTCAAAGGGCTGCACTACAGCTGATCAGCGCTGTAGGCAGCTAGTAGACCGGTGCCTCTATTTTTAAAGAAGGTATACCTGTGCCTGCCAAAAAAAGGCACTTGGTAAACTGGTGCCTCTCAGTAAAAGGCAATTGGTAGACTGGGGCCTATATTTTTAAAGAAGGTAGACCAGTGCCTCCCAAGTTTTGTATACTTTATTATTTTTATTATTTATTATTATTGATCATGCCCATTCAGTCACCTGACCACCAAGCCACACCCACCAATTAAGCCACACCCACAGAACCAGTAGGAAAATATTTTAGATTTCACCCCTGTATGTAAGTCTAAGTGCTATTCAGCTGGCAAAAATAAAACAAGTGCCACATATTGACCAAAATTTCTTTCTCTTTGACGAAATTTCTTTTTCTGATTTCTCTTCAGATTGTATAATATGTTGCCTTTTTTGCCAATTTTTTTATTCATAGCTTTCACACAGAAAGCCCGTTTTGTGTAGTGATTAAAGGCTCCAACTTTGTTGAGTGCTGGTTCTTCCTTACACACAAAGCCAGCTGGTTTACTTTGAGCCAGTCATTCCCACTCTGCCCTAGGAAAAAGACAATGGTAAATCATTTCCAAAACTTTTATCAAGAAAATTGCAGAGATTTGCCCATGTTGTCTTCAGGAATCAAAGGTTCCCGGTTCCCCATTAAATAATAAATGGTCAGTATTGCATTCACTCATTGCAAGTAGCATGTTGACTATGATTTGCAACTGCCATTTTGAATTGAAAAAAAATTATATATATATATATGTGTGTGTGTGTGTGTGTATATACATACATACATACATACATACATACATACATACATACATACATACATACTTGTTTTCTAAGGTTTTCACGGGTGTTTGTATGTAGGTCTTTGGTTGTTCAGGTTTTCTCCCATGTAAAATTGGAAGTGTCTTGGCGATGTTTCGACGAAGTCTCATTCGTCATCTTCAGGCTTCAGCTTCGTGCTCACACATTGCTCCCAGGAGTACAAAGCTGAAGCCTGAAGATGACGAATGAGATTTCGTCGAAACGTCGCCAAGACACTTCCAGTTTTACACGGGAGAAAACCCGAACAACCAAAGACCTACATATATATATACATACATATACAGTATTTGAAAACAGGGGGGAAAGGGTACTGGACTGTTTGTTCAAATTTATTGCAACTTCACTAACTATAAAATGTTAAAAATTCACTAATTAGTATTGGAGTAGAAAATCAACCCAGACATTTTTCATATTGAAAAGGCTTTTTAACATAATCATTCATGGTAGGTGAATTGTTACAAATAAAACAATGTTGTATAGAAATAGGAACAGGACCTGGACTTCTTAATAGAGGCATGTTTTGTTTTTGCTAATTTACTTACTATACAGAGAACAAACTCTTTGTACTTTCCTAAATCATGGCCAGAAGAACATTGCCATTAGAATAGAAAGTACCTGTGTTTAACTCATAGAATCATCTATTGCAATGTCCTTCCTGTAGAAGACTACTTCAGCTTCAATCACAACAATACAAGAGCAAACAATAGATTTAAGCTTAATGTTAACCGCTTCAATCTTGATTGCAGAAAATATGACTTCTGTAACAGAGTTATTAATACTTGGAACACACTACCTGACTCTGTGGTCTCTTCTCAAAATCCCCAAAGCTTTAATCAAAAACTGTCTACTATTGACCTCACCCCATTCCTAAGAGGTCTGTAAGGGGCGTGCAAGCGTGCCTCTGTTCCTGTCCTATTGTTTCCTTTCATTATATCCAATTAATAGACTTATTACATACTTATGCTCATATATATATGCTTATATATTATATAGTTATTTTCATGCTTATGCTTATATATACTGTTGTGACAAAGATAGATAGATAGATAGATAGATAGATAGATAGATAGATAGATAGATAGATAGATAGATAGATAGATAGATAGATAGATAGATAGATAGATAGTAGAAGGTTGCATTTGGTAAAATTTGTTCAACAAAGGTTCCACAAGGAACAAAGTGAAGGAGACCTGAGGAGAGAGAAAAATGAAAGCACGTAGTGGATCGCAAGAAGGAAACATAAAGGGTTATTTTGGAAAGGTTACTGCAGAGTTTGAAGAGAAGTTGTGAAGGGAAATAAGGCTTTATGGGTAAAGCTGTTGAGAGAGAAGGAAGGGACAAGTATATTGATTTAATTCTTGAGAGTGGAGAAATGATGATGGGGAAGGAACAGAATCTGTGTAGTGTTTGGCTCCCAGCCATATGGAAATTGTGGTAAGAGGCTCTTAGGCTTAGAAGCTTTAGCCAATCCTGTTATAGGTTTTAACTAGCAAAAGATTTGTTGTTCTTAGCTTCCAGAGGCTAGTTCACTAGCATATATCTTCAGTGAATACCTCTAAGACTATTATCGTAATGGAAAGGAAATATTTCATACTGAATGTGAATTATTTCTTTGGTGGCACATAATATGAGCAAAGGAGGAAAGCTTGAAGCTACAAAGCATGGATAGGAATAGAACAGTGTTTTTCAACTTGACAAGTTTAATATGTGTGGATTTCAACTCCTAGAATTCTAGGGAATATTAATTCAGAATAGAATATATATATATAATGTAATTAAACCATATTTTCAGGGCTTTGTGCTTGTGCGAGCAAAGCGTGGTCAGAGCTGCCGTCTCTCTATAAATACTGGCGGGGAGGTGGCGAGTGTTTCTGTGAGCGGGTTGGTTTGCTGAGTGGTTGCATCTTGATTGGTAGATGGAGTAGGTGTTTGCAGATTGGTCAGCTGTTTTGTAGCATTCTGTGTGGATGTGGTCCTAGTCTTTTGTGTTGTAACGACCTGGTTAATGGGCTGTGTGGAAACATCCTGAGTTCTGGGAATGTGACCTCCTGTAGTGGTAATGAGCTTCCTGGAAATGTCCTCATCAAAACGTGGCCAAGATACTCTCAACCTTACACAGGAAAAGACCCGAAGAGATAGATAGATAGATAGATAGATAGATAGATAGATAGATAGATAGATAGATAGATAGATAGATAGATAGATAGATAGATAGATATTTGTTTGTTTTCGTAGGTTTTCACGGGTATAGGTATGTTGGTCTTGGTGTATTTGGGTCTTTTCCCATGTAAGGTTGAGAATATCTTGGCCACGTTTCAACGAGGTCTCAGTCGTCATCTTCAGGCTGGTGCTTTCAGCTTCGTGCTTATGCAAATGCCGTTCTGCGCATGCGCAAATCACTTTTGATGATGTTCGTGCCAGTGGGTGGAGCCTTCTGCCAGTTTTACTACCGGTTCTATAGAACCGGTCCAAACCAGGGACAACCCACCACATACATACGTGTGTGTGTGTGTGTGTGTGTGTGTGTGTGTGTGTGTGTGTGTGTGTGTCTTGGCGAATTCGGGTCTTTTCCTGTGTAAGATTGAGATTATAACATAACATAACATAACATAACATAACATCAGAGTTGGAAGGGACCTTGGAGGCCTTCTAGTCCAACCCCCTGCCCAGGCAGGAAACCCTACACCATCTCAGTCAGATGGTTATCCAACATTTTCTTAAAAATTTCCAGTGTTGGAGCATTCACAACTTCTGAAGGCAAGTCGTTTCACTTATTAATTGTTCTGACTGTCAGGAAATTTCTCCTTAGTTCTAAGTTGCTTCTTTCTTTGACCAGTTTCCACCCATTGCTTCTTGTTCTACCCTCAGGTGCTTTGGTGAACAGCCTGACTCCCTCTTCTTTGTGGCAGCCCCTAAGATATTGGAACACAGCTATCATGTCTCCCCTAGTCCTTCTTTTTGTTAAACTAGACATACCCAGTTCCTGCAACCGTTCTTCATATGTTTTATCCTCCAGTCCCCTAATCATCTTTGTTGCTCTTCTCTGCACTCTTTCTAGAGTCTCAACATCTTTTTTACATCGTGGCGACCAACACTGGATGCAATATTCCAAGTGTGGCCTTACCAAGGGATTATAAAGTGGCACTAACACTTCACGTGATCTTGATTCTATCCCTCTGTTTATGCAGCCCAGAACTGTGTTGGCTTTTTAACAGCTGCTGCACTGCTGGCTCATATCTAAATGGTTATCCACTAGGACTCCAAGATCCCTCTCACAGGTACTACTATTGAGCAAGGTACCACATATACGGTACTGGTGCATTTTGTTTTTGGCCTAAATGTAGAACCTTACTTTTTCACTGTTGAATTGCATTTTGTTAGATAGCGCCCAATGTTCAAGTCTGGCAAGATCTTTCTGTAACTTGAGCCTATCTTCTGGAGTGTTGGCTATTCCTGCCAGCTTGGTGTCATCTGCAAATTTGATGAGTTCCCCATCTATCCCTCGTCCAAGTCATTGATGAAGATGTTGAAGAGTACTGGGCCTAAAACAGAGCCTTGGGGTACTCACTGCATACTTCCTCCATGTGGATGTAGTTCCGTTGAGGACTACACATTGAGTGCGGTTGGTCAGCCAGTTACGAATCCATCTGGTGGTGGTGCTGTCTAACCCACATTTTCTACTTTATCTAGTAGTAGGTTATGGTCTACTTTATCAAATGCTTTACTGAAGTCCAAGTAATTTATATCGACAGCATTCCTCTGGTCTACTAATTTTGTCATTTTGTCAAAGAATGCGATAAGATTAGTCTGGCATGATCTGTTTTGACAAACCCATGTTGGCTTTTGGTTATTACTTTGTTTGCTTCTAGGTGTTCGTGATTCGTTGCTTGATTATCTTTTCCAGAATCTTCCCGGTATTGAGGTCAGACTGATAGGTCTGTAGTTTCCTGGATCTGTTTTTCCTTTTTGAAGATGGGAACTACATCAGCTCTTTTCCAGTCCTCTGGCAGCTCCCTGTGCTCCAGGATCTTTGAAAGATATAGTTCAATGGTTCTGAGATCACGTCTGCCAGTTCCTTCAGAACCTTGGGGTGTAATCCATCCGGTCCTGGTGATTTGAACTCGTCTAGGGTAGACAGGTGTTCACTTACCATTTTCTTCCCTATTTTAACTTGTGTTTCTAATCTGTTTTTTGTAGTGCTGTTTTTGATAGGTTGGATTGTTTTTTCCTTTTGTGTAAAGACAGATGCAAAATATGAGTTAAGTAGATCTGCTTTCTCCCTGTTGCTTGTCATCTTCTTGCCACTTTCTCCCAGCAATGGGCCAATTGTTTCCTTGACTTTTTTCTTGTTTTTAACATGTTGGAAGAAGCTTTTTTTGTTATTTTTTACTTTTGTCGCTAGCCTTTGTTCATTGTGAGCCTTAGCTTTCCTCACTTCATCTTTACAGGCTCGGGCTATTATCTTGGCAAGATAATCAGATAATCTCAACCTTACACAGGAAAAGACCCAAGACCTACATACCTATACCCGTGAAAACCTACGAAAACATTATATATATATATATGTATCTATGTATGTATGTATGTATATATATATATATATGTATGTATGTATAACTTTGATTATTTGGGTTTTCTCCCGCGTAAAATTGGAAGTGTCTTAGAGATCTTTCGATGAAATCCATTTCGTCATCTTCAGACTAGGTGTTTACAGCTTTGTGCTTCTAGGAGAAAGACACTTCCAATTTTACGCGGGAGAAAACCTGAATAACCAAAGACCTACACATGCGCGCACACACACACACACATATATATGTTTTCTGAGGTTTTCACGGGTGTTTGTATGTAGGTCTTTGGTTCTTCGGGTTTTCTCCCGTGTAAAATTGGAAGTGTCTTGGCGACGTTTCGACGAAGTCTCATTCGTCATCTTCAGGCTTCAGCTTCGTGCTTCTGGGAGCAATGTGTGATCGCAGCTGTTTCTTCCTTTTAACTGCTAGTGGGGGTTTGAACTGATTGGGTGGGAGTTTGGCTGTGCTCTGATTGGATGGGGGTTTTTTTGTGCTCTGATTGGCTGGGGGTGTGTCCTGTTTGGGTGGGGGCTTGGTTGTGCTCAGTTTAGTCTGTGTTACAGAGGGATTTGAGCTGGTGAGCTGCATAGCTGTTGTTTGGTGTTGTGGTCGTGCTACATCTTCATAGTGGGTGTCAGTCTGCTGCATGTATGGATTGGAGGGGTTTGAAATGGCTAATGTTGCAGCTGCGGTCTGGCTTCTGGTCCTTGGTCGTGCTTCATGATCAGTGTGGGTTTGGGTCTGCTTTCTGGATGGATGTGCGGTGGTGACATTTATTTATTTATTTATTTATTATTTAAATTTGTATACCGCCCTTCTCCCGAAGGACTCAGGGCGGTTCACAGCCAAGTAAAAAATACACAATACACTATAAATATTAAAATACAGTTAAAAAACTTATTAAATTGGCCATAATTAAAATTTAAAAATAAAAAAACCATTAAAAACCCATAAGCTTAAAAAACTAACCCAGTCCACCGCAGATGAATGTGAGTTTTAAGCTCGCAGCGAAAGGTCCGGAGGTCCGGAAGTTGACGAAGTCCTGGGGGGAGTTCGTTCCAGAGGGCGGGAGCCCCCACAGAGAAGGCCCTTCCCATGGGTGTCGCCAGACGACACTGTCGCGCTGACGGCACCCTGAGGAGTCCCTCTCTGTGAGAGCGCACGGGTCGGTGAGAGGCATTCGGTAGCAGCAGGCGGTCCCGTAGATAACCCGGCCCTATGCCATGGAGCGCTTTAAAGACGTTCACCAACACCTTGAAGCGCACCCGGAAGGCCACAGGTAGCCAGTGCAGCCTGCGCAGGATAGGTGTCACTCGGGAGCCACGAGGGGCTCCCTCTATCACCCGCGCAGCCGCATTCTGGACTAACTGTAGCCTCCGGATGCCCCTCAAGGGGAGCCCCATGTAGAGAGCATTGCAGTAGTCCAGACGAGACGTCACAAGGGCGTGAGTGACTGTGCACAAGGCATCCCGGTCTAGAAAGGGGCGCAACTGGCGCACCAGGCGAACCTGGTGGAAAGCTCTCCTGGAGACGGCCGTCAAGTGGTCTTCAAAAGACAGCCGTTCATCCAGGAGAACGCCCAAATTGCGCACCCTCTCCATCGGGGCCAATGACTCGCTCCCGACAGTCAGCCGTGGACTCAGCTGACTGTACCGGGATGCCGGCATCCACAGCCACTCCGTCTTGGAGGGATTGAGCTTGAGCCTGTTTCTCCCCATCCAGACCCGTACGGCTTCCAAACACCGGGACAGCACTTCGATAGCTTCATTGGGGTGGCCCGGTGTGGAAAAGTACAGCTGGGTGTCATCAGCGTACAGCTGGTACCTCACACCGAAGCCACTGATGATCTCACCCAGCGGCTTCATATAGATGTTGAACAGAAGGGGCGAGAGAATCAACCCCTGCGGCACCCCACAAGTGAGGCGCCGCGGGGTCGACCTCTGCCCCCCCGTCAACACCGTCTGCGGCCGGTCGGAGAGATAGGAGGAGAACCACCGATAAACGGTGCCTCCCACTCCCAATCCCTCCAACCGGCGCAGCAGGATACCATGGTTGATGGTATCGAAAGCCGCTGAGAGGTCTAATAGGACCAGGGCAGAGGAACAACCCCTATCCCTGGCCCTCCAGAGATCATCCACCAACGCGACCAAAGCCGTCTCAGTGCTGTAACCGGGCCGGAAGCCGGACTGGAACGGGTCCAGATAGACAGTTTCCTCCAGGTGCAGGGGAAACTGATATGCCACCATACTCTCTACAACCTTCGCCGCAAAGCGAAGGTTGGAGACCGGACGATAATTACCTAAAACATCCTGTGTGGACCTCGTGAGTGTGGGTCTGGTGTCATTCCTCGTGTTAGGGACTCATTTGTCAATAAGGGTAGGTCTCCAAATGGCTGGTAGGCGGGAGGTATCATCTCGTTTGTTCATGCTGTGTGGGCGTTTTTCTATCTCAATGGCTTCTCTGATTATTCTGTTGTTAAAGTATTGTTAAAGTGTTTGAACTGATTGGGTGGGAGTTTGGCTGTGCTCTGATTGGATGGGGTTTTTTGTGTGCTCTGATTTTGTGCATTGAAGAACACAAGAACTCAGTCAAAAAAGAGGAACCAACTTCTTCCCTGGTCCAACACTTTAAAGTCACAGGACATGATATTGACTTTAAAAAGACCAGAACTATCGCCAAAACTGAACACTTTAACAACAGAATAATCAGAGAAGCCATTGAGATAGAAAAACGCCCACACAGCATGAACAAACGAGATGATACCTCCCGCCTACCAGCCATTTGGAAACCCGCCCTTATTGACAAACGAGTCCCACACCGATGATGAAGCATGACCAAGGACCAGAAGCCAGACTGCAGCTGCAACATTAGCCATTTCAAACCCCTCCAATCCATACATGCAGCAGACTGACACCCACTATGAAAATGTAGCACGACCACGAAGCCAGACAACAGGAATGCAGCTCATGTATATATATATATATATGTATATATGGATATGGATATGGATATGGATATATGTATGTATGTATGTATATATGTATTTGTTTTCTGAGGTTTTCACGGTGTTTGTATGTAGGCCTTTGGTTATTCGGGTTTTCTCCCGCGTAAAATTGGAAGTGTCTTGGCGACATTTCATCATTTTCAGCCTACTGTTTACAGCTTCGTGCTTCTAGTAACAATGTGTGATCCAGCTGTTTCTTTCTTTTAACTGCTAGTGGGATTGGTTGGGAGCTTGGCTGTGTTCTGACTGGGTGGAGGTGTGTTCTGGTTGGTTGGGGGTTTGGCTCTGCTCTGATTGGAGGTGGGGTTGGCTTTGTTCTGATTGGATGGGGGGGTGTTCTGTTTGGGTGGGGGGGCTTGGTTGTACTCAGGTTAGTCTGAGTTGCAGGGGGATTAGAGTTGGTGAGCTGCATTGCTGTTGTTTGGCTTCACGTTCGTAGTCGTGCTACATCTTCATGGTGGGTGTCAGTCTGCTGCATGTATGGATTAGAGGGGTTTGAAATGGCTAATGATGCAGCTGCAGTCTGGCTTCTGGTCCAAGGTCGTGCTTCATTATTGGTGTGGGTTTGAGTCTGCTTTCCGCGTGGATATGTGGTGGTTACATGCTGTGTGGCACTCGTGAGTGTGGGTCTTGCATCATTCTTCATGTTAGGGACTCATTTGTCGATAAGGGCGGGTTCCCAAATGGCTGGTAGGCAGGAGGTATCTCATTTATTCATACTGTGTGGGCATTTTTCTATCTCGATGGCTTCTCTGATTATTCTGTTGTTAAAGTGTTCAGTTTTGGCGATAGTTCTGGTATTTTTAAAGTCAATTTTATGTCCTGTGGCTTTAAGGTGTTGGACCAGATAGCGGTTTGTGTGTTTTCTTCTGGTAGATGGTGTGTCCTAGGGAGCCATTGGATTTCTAGAAGACTAGAACTATCGCCAAAACTGAACACTTTAACAACAGAATAATCAGAGAAGCCATCGAAATAGAAAAACGCCCACACAGCATGAATAAACGAGATGATACCTCCCGCCTACCAGCCATTTGGAAACCCGCCCTTATTGACAAACGAGTCCCTAACACGAGGAAAGACACCAGACCCACACTCACGAGGTCCACACAGGATGTCAACACCACACATCTACCCAGACAGCAGAATCAAACCCACACCGATGGTGAAGCATGACCAAGGACCAGAAGCCAGACCGCAGCTGCAACATTAGTCATTTCAAACCCCTCCAATCCATACATACAGCAAACTGACATCCACCATGAAGATGTAGTACGACCACGACCACGAAGCCAAACAACAGCAATGCAGCTCACCAACTCTAATCCCCCTGCAACTCAGACTAACCTGAGCACAACCAAGCTCCCCCCCACCCAAACAGAACACACCCCCATCCAATCAGAACACAGCCAATCCCACCATCCAATCAGAGCAGAGCCAAACCCCCAACCAATCGAACACACCTCCACCCAATCAGAGCACAGCCAAGCTCCCAACCAATCAGTTCAAACCCTCACTAGCAGTTAAAAGGAAGAAACAGCTGCGATCACACATTGCTCCTAGAAGCACGAAGCTGTAAGCACCAGCCTAAAGATGACGAATGAGACTTCGTCGAAACGTCGCCAAGACACTTCCAATTTTATGCGGGAGAAAACCCAGATAACCAAAGACCTAGATATAGATATAGATATAGATATAGATATAGATATAGATATAGATATAGATATAGATATAGATATAGATATAGATATAGATATAGATATAGATATAGATATATCAGGGTTTTTTTCTGAAAGGCAGAGAAGTTTGGATACAAATAAATGTTAGAACAGGATACAAAAGGGCCATCATTGGAAAATGGCACTTCTAGACTTCGGCTTTCTTTACCTTCCCAAAATGGGAACAACGAATCTTTCCCCAGTAAGGATGGTGTAGTAAAGATGGCTATACAGCAGGTAACCAGATGACAAACCATAAAGTATTTGATAAGTTAATAGTAGTAGTTAAATTACACTTGGAAGCTAGTAAGAAGCCAATGCAAAATCCACAGAAGTGATATAAAAACAGGCAGACATCACCATTTCCATTATCTTTCTTTTTCTATTTTTAACCACAATTTATAGACATCTGTGAGCATTATAAACTGGTTTCAGAATGTCGCATAGGTGCACAAATCTATGGATAAGTAGATTGAAAACAATAAAAGTTACCAATTTTATTTAATGTTGCGGTCACTAAGCTACCAACATAGCTAAGCAAATGTGGTGGTCAATGGGCACTTTTTGCTAAAAGCCGGACAGTGGCATTAAATGACGGAAATTGGGTTCACATGACGATGGGACGAATGTCCATAAATTTGAACCAGTTGGGTTGGTTGGGTTTCCAGATAAAATCACTATGAAAAAGAAATGATGAATACTGTACTATAATCCCATTGAACGAAGTCAACAAAGACCTGATCTAACTGTGTATGTTTGATATCACCTAAATACAACACTTTTAATATATACATTGTGATTTTTAAGGAGGGCCTATTCTGGAGCAGGATTTGAGTTGTTACACTCTATGTATTTCTACTATTTGGCATATCATGGAAAGGATATGCATATGTGATACTGCTTATATAAGCAAAATATTGTTTATATTTTGTTCAACTTTCAATTACATGTCCCCTTAGTAAGGCATAGATACCTATCATCCTTAATGGAAAAAACAGCCAATTGGAATTTCAATCACAGATTTTCTTATTTCCTTCTGAACTCTAATATATCTATTGTAAGCAGAACTGCTAAGTTTATAATTAAAGCAATTAAGCAAAAAATCCAATACATCAATACATACATACAAGAGAGATGCATTTGCTTGACTATGTATATTACCAGATATGTATTTTATCACTGTATTTCCTTTTATCTGTTTTATTATGGAATCATATTGTGTACTTTACATTCTTTTTTTTATAGATGAGATAGTAAGAATAATCAAATAAAAAATTATTCTAATCTACACAGTGAAAATTCTCTTTAAAAAATTCTTGTGCTATGTATTTCTATTTTTTCTGTATTGTTTGGTTTAATTCAGTGGTGGGATTCAGCCAGTTCGCACCACTTCGGGAGAACCGGTTATTAACTTTCTGAACAGTTTGGTGAACTGGTTGTTGGAAGAAATCATTAGGGCAGAGAATCAGTTGTTAAATTATTTGAATCCCACCACTGGTTTAATTCTAAAAGATAAGACACTGTTTGTTTTATTTCAATTTAACTTTCCTTCTTGTCAGCTTTTCATTTAGAGTGTTTTATCTCCTAGACCTGCTTGTGAAAGCAAAATCATTTGTTTGTTCTTATGTTTGTCCTGAAAAATGTTCCTTCATATTTATAATCATCTGTCTTACTACTTATGACATCATACTAAAATACATTATCTGGAAATATATGTTGTTTATTCCTATATCTTGCATTATTAATTGAATTATAGTTAGATGGATTAGTCTAATTTGTTTGTAATGTCTTTTACCCCGTGTTCAATCATAATTCCATTTTATCATATTTGTCATAAATGTATAATTTTTAATTTAAAAACTTAAGAAAATAATATTCATGTACTTCCATAATTATACTTTTTGTATTTTATTTCAAAATGTCACTTTAATGTATGTCTTCTTAGTTCTCTAAGAATAGATCACAAAATTCAAAAAAGTACCCTGCTTCCCAGAAAATAAGACATCCCCTGATAATAAGCCCAGTTGGGCTTTTGAGCACATGCGCTAAAATAAGCCTCCCCCTGAAAATAAGCCCTCCCCAAAAATATTTAAACGCAGAGCTGGAAATCAGGTAAGATGGCAAGAGGAGCCCCATCTTCCTCCATACGTCCCAAAATAATAAGACCTCCCCGAAAATAAGGCCAAATGCTTATTTCAGGATTCAAAAAAATCTAAGACAGGGTCTTAATTTCGGGGAAACATGGTATGTAGTCCAGAGTGCAAAAAATTTATTTTATTAAAGATATCTAAACATATTTTTCAAGTATCTGTAATTGGAATATTGTGAGAGCAATATTTCTGTTGCAGAGCTGAACAATAGATTGTGTCCTGATTAATAAGATACAATCACTGGAGGATACTTTGTACTTCCTGTCTTATAAGTCTCTTTTCCTATAATCTCTTGAGGAACTTCTACTGATGCACACTTGTATTGTTAGAAAGATTTAACCATTTGTAGTTGGAAAGATTCATTCAACCTTTTTCTTCTTCTTATATATATATTACTATCTTCCTTTCAGTTGGTCCTCACATTGGGCGATACTGTGGACAAAACACACCTGGTCGTGTCCTCTCATCAACTGGCATTCTTTCCATGGTTTTCTATACCGACAGTGCAATAGCAAAAGAAGGTTTCTCTGCAAACTACACTGTGGTCCACAACAATGTTCCAGAAGGTCAGCGTTTTAGTCATCCTTCAGAGTGCTGCATAAAATATTCTCTGTATCTTCTCTCCTGCTGAGTGCTGCATGAAACATATGGAAACCATGGATAAATAAGACCTGTGTCCTTTGCATGCACATGTTTTTAAAACAACTCCTCTCATTTTCAGTGTCAAGAGACATGTCCTATTAGTTCCTGTAAAAAGTCATTAAGTTATAGAATTCCCCTACCCTTGTTGAAACTGAGAACATTAAATTTAAACAATGAAATCCAATCTATATATAAATTGCCCAAGACTTCATAAATTATAATTATTTATGTATATGGTCTATTCTTCAAGTACACTGCAACCTATATTTGGCATCTCATTGCTGCAAAACACTGAGGAGGAATATCAGTGAGATTGGCTTGCAAAATCAGCTCATTTATTTTTTTCATTTATAGAGTATGAATATAGGAGTATGAGGATATATTAGGCATTAAGTTGGAGGCTTGAGCATTCTTATACAAGTAATGTGTTCCACCGCTTAACTAATTTTTAACCATTAGCTAAACCTAGACTGCTCATAACACATTGGGTCATCGCTTCAGAGATATTTCCTACCTAAACAGAAAATGACCATGAATGGGAGAAAAAAAAAATGGGAGTGGGAGAAACTTCCAATTTCCTGCTAGCTTTCCTTGACTTTCCTTGTAGAAAGCTTGCAAGGAGTTTCAGAAGTGTCAATCACATGACTCCAGATAATCGTGACAGCGCTGCAGCTCTGAAGAGTCACAACTTTGCTAAATTTGAATTCTAGGGGAATCATAGGTCCCATATTTTGTACACATTCTGTACAGAATACCTCTTCTGTACTGTTCTGTAAAGAGGTATGTCGAATCAAAAACTGTTGCACTATGATGCACAATTTCATCCAGTGAAGGTTACAAACAATCAACAGACACAAGTGTTTTTCTAATATATAGATTTCTCACAAACCTGTTTTTAATTTTTCATGACTAAAAATAAGAACATGTATTATTTATGCAAACACAGAACACTTTTCACCTTAAATCTAATTACTCAAACAAATATGGCCATTTAAAGACTTTGTTAAATGTGGATATAGAAGGTAGGTAGGTGTACAGAAGGTAGCTAGAACTGATATATAGATTCTACTCTCTTATTAACAATTAAAATTAAATATCTTCAGAAAAGATATGAACTATTAAAATATCATTCCATATTTAGCCCATCTGAAGACAATGCAACTAAAAAACATGAAGCCATGAATAATATTACAATAACAACAATTCAATTCAACAAAGATTCATAGGGAAACAACATTTCTGACACTTTTCATTCTGCATATAAAAATTACTTAGCTATAAGTAATTTCAAGATAGAACTAAAGATCAGAATCAGAAAAAAAGGGAGGAAGGATCAGGAAAAAAGAGGAGGGGGGAGCTAAATTTAGAAATAATGTCCAGGAAAAAACAGCATAACCAGGAATCCCTCTATAGCGAGATTAGAAATTACCACTCTAATAAAGGAGAATATTTGTAGGTCAGGGTTGAAATAAGGGGTCCTTGATTGTTTTCTTGCAGACATTTCATTACCCAAACTAGTTACATCATGAAATGTCTCCAAAAAAACAACTAAGTTCAGAGAGCACCAAGGACTAATTACCACTCTGAACAGAAAGTTATTCTACTTCAAAATTTGGGAATCTCAAAAAGTGGTCTGTTGTCTTTCAAGAATTATGAATCCCATCTATTGCCAAGTTATCTGCACCTCGCCTGGTATCTTTCGCTTGATTTGTTTTTTTAAGCAAAATAATATTTAAAAAACAAAAGAATGCTTATTCTCTTTTTTTATGGAGATAATTCTTCAGTTAATAAGCTTGAGGGCTCTTGATATGAAGCAGCTTTATAGGAGATTCTACTTTAAGTTTCAGGAGCTCTTAATTGCATAATACAATTTCAGCAGACAATATCTAAAACACACTTTCCATTTTCAAAGTAGCAACCCTTATCTATATAAAATCCTGATACAACCACTTATAATTTTTTTCTTTGGCTTTATAAAAATATAAGCATGGGGAAACATGCTGACCAACTAGATCCAATTTGATCTTTTCTAATAAAATTTTACACACAATTTAAACTGCAGTGAAGATTAATTCTATTCATCACTTTGTTTGTGCTTTCTTATGTTATTATACCATTTATTGCTACACAAATGTTTTCTTTGTATGAATTTAACACTTGTTATAAGGACTAGACTGAGGTGAAGTAAAGTGTGTATGAAGAGCAGATAGAAAGGTTGCAAAGCAAAAAACTCTAATCAAAACAAATACACCAAATACAGAAAATTATTCAAGGTGAATTGGTATACCTTAAATAGGCTAACTTACCTAATGCATCCAAACTCCAGACCCCTTGCTCCTGTGGGATTGAAACTTGGCAAAATTGTGGTTTCTTCAGCATGGTCACATGGCTGTACTACCACCACAATCAGCCATGGTCATATGATTGTCATTGCCAGTGACAATCTGCCAGCTTCCCACAAAGAAAGTCAATGGGGAAGCCAGCAGGAAGTTGAAAGTGCTCCTATTTCCATTTTTCGTTGTCCTCATATAGTCATTCTGTTTCTCCGTTTAAGTAAGGTAATGTCTCTGAAATGATCACACAACAGGTCATGGATTGTCTAGCATAATCCTAAAAACTGAAATCAGAGCTATCTTTATATTGCAGCAGTTGCTTATTTATAAAGCAACATAATAATTCCTGCCTAAAAGGGATGCAATAAGAATATCAATGCTTAATTTTTTTGTTCAGACTTCCAGTGCATGGAACCACTTGGAATGGAATCTGGTGAAATTCATTCTGACCAGATTACTGCCTCTTCCCAATATAACCCCCAGTGGTCATCTGAAAGGTCCCGTTTAAATTATCCTGAAAATGGATGGACGCCTGAAATTGATTCTACTAGAGAATGGATACAGGTAAGAAAAAAATCAAAGTGTGTTTATAAAAGGCATACAAATTTGTTTTGCAGATTTTCAAGGATAGCAAACAGACTAATTAAAATGGTAAAGAAATTTTCCAGGAGGTTTTTTTTTTCTTTTTACTTTTTAAAAGCAGGGGGGGGTCTATAGAAAATATAGATTCTATGTCTGAATGTCTTCACTCTTTACATCCTCTATTAGGTTTAGATCACAAATAAAACTAATTCTCAAAGGTATAAAGGGAAAATATAGAAAAGGTCAAGAAGACCCATTCTTTTCCTTCCTGATTTTTTTTTCAGTCTTCTAGGCACAAATATCAGATTTTGTTTTAATGGGAAAAGTCAATATTAGTTTAACAGGCACTTAAAGTGAAATGCTCTGATGAAACAGGCTTGGTGATGAATGATACTCAAGAGTTGCTTAGTACATGGATACACAACTGAACATTTTACTCGTGACCTATACTTTTCACAAAATTAGACCAAAGTTGAAATTGTATATGCTTTTTTTGTATACTAGAATATTAGACTTGTGTCCATGAATCAGAAGTGGAGCCAAAGAGCAGCTTCTTTTGTAAATTTAAAAATGAAGCATGAAATGGAAGACTAGAGCCCTGTTCATCAGAGGTGAAAGAAAAAAAGTCGAGAAGTAGTTAATAAGCTGGTGCAAAGTAACCTACATTCAGTTTGGCAAAAACATTTGCACTCTGAAAGAGATGTGGTTAGCTTTGTCAATGCAAAAAGACAATGCATTTTTTCTTAATGAAACTATGCACTTTGCCTTAAGTTACTGTGGGTCATTGCTGTGAGAGAAAACTTCTTTCTGCCTTTTCTGCCAGACCTTTCAAAAATGTTTTCCTAGCTGAACCACTTCAGTAATATTATATAATTCATTCTGCATCATGGAAAAAAATGGGGCATGCACCCAAACATTCTAAATTAAAGAACTTCAACATGTACTAGAGGATTGCCCTACAGTTCAAAGGAAGTATCCAGCCAAGAAAAGCTTTGGCAGTTTTAGCAAACTAACAGTTTGCAGTCTGTGAAAAGTCCCAAAGTGCTTGCTAAAGCCATCTAGAAACATTTTGGATGGAACCATTGAATTTTCTTCCTTGAGTGTCCATCACTGAAGAGTTTCCTCAGTCTCCTGTAATGCAAGATCTGCAGTAGAAAGCTGGAGGGAGTTCTAAAACAAAGCAGCACAAAGCAACATGGCTGGCTGGTTTGCTTTCATCTAGAAATGTAGCCCGCAAAGTATCATAAAGAAATTTCTGAGGGGTACCATATCATTTAGTTTCTACAATTAGTCCTGCATGGTTTTGTGCAGACCTCGGTCCATATGTGCGGGAGGTGCATTGGTTGCTGATTTGCTTCCAGGTACCATTCAAGGTGCTGGTTGTCATTTTTAAAACTTGGGAACAGGTTATCTGAAGGATCGTCTCTTGCCATTCACTTCCATCCGTGTTCTGACCCAGTTCCCCAGACATGACAAACCCTCTGCAGTTGAAGCAATGATTCTTTTATTGGGAGCGCCAGCAAAAAAGTTTCTCTTTCACTACAGGCTAACAAGTCTGTCTGACAGGGAGATGAATAGTTGTCTACCACACCTACAGTATTCATCTCTGCCCCCGGCCTTTTATTCCCAGAACTAGGCTGGGGCTCCGCTAGCAGTGGTGGCTCTTCCTTTGCAAGGATCAGCCCACAGATTTTCACTGCTTTCCTCTCCTCTGCCTTCTGCACCTCTGTGTGACAGGCACTGTACCCAGCTGTTCCTTCTCTTCCTCATCAGCCACCTCCACACCTGGGGATTGTTGACTCTCCATCTGAGGACAGCCCAGGCTCCACCTCTGTCTCTCTGCCAGCTCCATTCCCTCTTCCCCCTCAGAGCTTTAAGGTTGCCTTGATGCTGACCCTGATTTTCACACCTCATCCTCATTTGATTTGGCTGCTGGAGGGCACGGTGCTGACAGGTCACAACAATCTGACTCTCTAGAATGGGGTGGCAAGGAATCTTGAGGGTCCTGTACCCTAAGGAGGTACATCTGGGGGGACCCAGAAAAAGGGACTTTTCCGCGGTGGCTCCCTCCCTCTGGAACATCATCCTTCCGAAAATTAGACTAGCCTCCAATCTGACACTTTTTCGGAATGCCCTCAAGACATGGTTCTGCCAACAGGCCTGGAGAACCCAGAGTGGGTTGGAGCGCATTAAATGGCTGGCATTAGTTTGTGTTGTCGCTGGGGTGGATGAGGGGTTGTTATTGTTGTTGCTGTTGTTATTTCTTTTATATTGTGTTTTTACTTCCTGTAATCCGCCTTGACTTGCCAGGAGTGAGAAGGCAGCAATATAAATTTTCCAAATAAATAAATAAGGGTGGATGTGCCAAAGGGTGTTGATGGGATTCTGGGAGACCCAGACGAAGTCATACATGAGTTGCAAGAGGGGAATACAGTGATGTGGTGCAAGTTCGGATAGATCAGATAATGAGGACACTGGGTGCATGTAAATAAAAGGAAGCATGGGAAATAAGGCATGGATGAGCATATTTGGGGGGGGGGGTGAGCAATGGGAGGCCGGGAAAGAGGTTATGGGGTGCATATGAGTGAGGCATGTGAGAGGTGAGGGAGACTTACCCAAACAACTTGCATCCGTCTCCTAATTTTTTATACAACTGAAAATCCAAAACATTAATCATTTATGGCAATAAAAACCTATTTGGGTAATTGCTGTAGAGCTGAATCAAAGTAATGCTACTAAAGCACCAGGTCTTTTTTTTTTTAAGAGTCTGATCAAAATTCATAGGCTTAATTAACAGAATATTTTTTTCTCTTACAATGTTTAATTAGAACTTTCCCTTTCCTCTTTAACTGTGATCCAAATACATCTGAATACAATAGGATCCAAAGCAAAAACTTTTGTATTTATTAGAATATTAATGTAGTGTTGAAAACTTCCAGTAGTTTAAACAAATGGGCCAATATTCGTGTTTTTATTGTTTTCCAAAGGAAATACCTAACTGACATATAGGAATAATGCATCATTAGTCATCAATAAGAACATTCATATCCAATGTTTCCTTTGAGATTAGCTGTCTGCAAGAAAGCTTACAAACTTTTTTGAGTAGTTATCAGCATGTGGAAGAAAGACAGAGGAAATCTTTCATTCTTCAACTTTTAGTCCACAATGGGACTCTCAAATGTCCAGCTTTTGAGACCTCAGTACAACCTGAGCAGTTAAAAACCATTTACTTGGCAAGAAGTAAATATATTCCCACTTTGGTGTGGCAAACCAAAATCACTTAATTCTGACTCCTAACGAATAAATAACAGGAAAATTCAACAAATCTTGCCTGCAAAGAAAAATAAATGCACTATTTATTGCCAATTATCTCCACAGATGTGCATTTGTATTGTTATCTTTTCATCCAACTTTTTCAAGAGGAAAAAAAACACATTCCAAAAAAACCCACTGATTATTCATCACCTTGATTGTTTTAGGTTTTTTTTTTAAAAAAATCTTGGCAGAAGCCTCCTTGATACCTAAACTCCATCTTTTGAGAGGTAGGTTTTGCTTATGGGTGTTTAGGAAGGAATGTATGACAGGGAGGTTAAAAACAAGCAATAACATGACAGTAGTGATAGTTAAGGAAGGAGCAACATGGTGTCCTAGTGGTGAAGATGCTCGCCTCACCCTCAGAAGGTTGAGAATTCAATACTAGGTAGCAGCAGATATTTCTCTCTCCGTACACAAAGAAAAAAATATCTGTTGCAAACTCCGCATAGATGTTGAGAAGGGCATCCGGCCACTAAATTCTCAGATGTTCTTAGTCGCTCCAATTCTACCCCAATTAAGGAACTATAGGATTGTAAAAAGTAAAAAAGTGATGGTTAAGGCAGCTATCCCAGGAACTGGAAGTGGAAAAGGCTGTTTGTTTGGCCTCAGTGTTTAGAAAAGGTTTTGCACTCCAACTAATTGTATTGAACCTTTTTGCTTGGTCAGTGGACTTAGATGGCCTTGCCAAATCAGTCATTCATGATTTAAAAAGGTAAAGGTAAAGGTTCCTCTCGCACATACGTGCTAGTCATTGCCGACTCTAGGGGGCGGTGCTCATCTCCGTTTCAATGCCGAAGAGCCAGCACTGTCCAAAGACGTCTGCGTGGTCATGTGGCCAGCATGACTAAATGCCAAAAGTGCATGGAACGCTGTTAATAGGTTTCAACGATATAAATAACCACAAGATAGCCAATAAAGACATAAATGCATAAATAAATATGACCAAGAGTAATTGAGAGTGGTAAAACATCTGAAAAAAATAAACAAAAAGTAACATTTTAAAAATAAAACAACAGGTTTAAATAACCTCAAAGAACCATGAAATCGGGGGTGAAATTCAGCAGCTTCTGACAGGTTCTGGAGAAGCAGTAACGGAAATTTTGAGTAGTTCAGAGAACCGGCAAATACCACCTCTGGCTGGCCCCAGAATGGGGTGGGAATGGAGATTTTGCTGTATCCTTCTCCTGGAGTGGGGTGGGAATGGAGATTTTGCAGTATCCTTCCCCTGCCATGCCCACCAAGCAGGGAGCCTATAGAACTAGTAGTAAAAAAAAATTGAATTCCACCACTGCATGAAATTATAGTTCTTAGACTGAAATATTAAGAGGAATAATCAAGAATCATTCTCACTGGAGATAAAATACAAAAGGGTTATTTCAAGTTTACCAAAACTGAGTCTGTACACCTATGTGTGTTCTATTTATGTTTCAGGGCCATTTCAAATTGGAGTAGAACATTCTTTTTTATTTTCAGGTTACCTATACATTTAAATAAGAGCAAGGGGCTGTATAGCTGAAGTGCAAATCTAACTGCCCCTCGTTAACATAGTGTTTCAGGAGAAAAAACAGTTTAGTTTTTCTGGGTCTGTATTCCAAATAACAAACATGTTAACAGGTACCAATGACCAACAGCACTAATTCTTAAAACCAGTAAGAAGGCCAGCATAAGGGTTCCACATCTGTTTTTAGTGAAATCTATTCCTGTCTGTGGTATTTAAAATCTAAGGAACTCCTGTTATTGTTCAATTAGAATCCCAAAGGAGTAAAATGTTAATCAAATCCATAACATCAAGGATTTTATTATTATACTTTCAATACATTCCTTTTAAAATGCTGGCAGATTTTTTTTCCTCTGGCAGCAATAATTAAATTTTTAAAACACATTTAATCTGTTCATTTAGAACCAGTAGTTATATTTCAGAAACATTGTATTTAAATAACCTCAATAATTTAGAAGTCTTCAAGCAAAACCTGTATGTTTGTAAACATAGTTAGCACCTTCTATTTCTAGGGTTTTGAATTGGCTTGTTACTGCTTTTTTTAGCAATTCCCAGTCATGATCTTTGCTTATCCACATTTCCTTGAAAAGGAATATAATCTGGAAGAAAATTATATAAAAATTGAAAATTAACAGCTTGTATGACTGTATGTGCTCACACAGAGGAATTTCAAAGTACACAGATGGCAAGAGAATGCATTACTTATTATGTCAACTATTATACTGAACTGAATACGTAAGAGTGTAGAAGAGCTACTCCTGTGGTCAGATTTGTGTATGAAATCAAAATAGTTGTTCTAAATCTCTCATTTATATATACAGATCACTAAGTCATGTTGATGCATGCTTGAAGATTCCAGTCTAATTATAAAGTTGTTTGCTTATAACCCGCTTTTCAAGCAGTATTTTTCCTGGGCAGTTTACAGAAAGTTCAACAAAAACAATCCACATTTCAAAATAAGATAAAATAACTATTTATTTAATCAAAAGCAAAGACAGATTTTCAGCAGGACTGAAGTAGTAGTAGTTGTGGTAAACGTTGAATGAAGTGTATAGAAAAAAATCTTAAATATTCAGAGTTATAGTAGTGAAATGGTATTCATTGATTAAAAGAGGGAGGGAGGGAGGGAGGAGAAAGAAAAAAAAGAGACTAACTTTATTATTGAGTATTCTAATCAGTGGTGGGTTTCAAAATTTTTTACTACTGGTTCTGTGGGTGTGGCTTGGTGGCTTGGTGGCAGGGGAAGGATACTGTAAAATCTCCATTCCCACCCTACTCCAGGGGAAGATTACTGCAAAATCCCCATTTCCTCCCAATCAACTGGGAATTGGGAGGCAGAGAATAGATGGGAACGGGGCCAGTCAGAATTTTTACTACTGGTTCTCCGAACTATTCAAAATTTCTTTTACCGGTTCTCCCAGAACTGGTCAGAACCTGCTAAAACCCACCTCTGATTCTAATCATTATGATCAACACTTTTGGAGATAGATATAAATATACATATTTGCATATACATACACTTATGCATATGAGGTACGTTTTGAAATATGAGCAAAATAAAAAAGGCCTCCTCTGGAATTTTACAGATCAACATTGTGCTAGTAACTAGTGAACTTTTTAAAAGGTATAGTCAAACCAAGAGAATGCTGAACTAACAAAGTAAAAGGGGAAACAATGTTTTGCAGATGTGTTTACAGGTTACGGTTGTGTACCAGACCAGTGTCAAATAAAGCTGGAACCAGATGTTTAAGTACTTTTCCTTGCATCAAGAATGGTTCCCATTGCTCTTAAAAAGAAACTCAAGAGAGAACTTAAGCAAGGAAACACATGGAAAAACTGGTGAACATAAATGCTAAATTCTGAGGTGGCAAAGAGAAAAAAAATTAACTATTACTAGTTTGTTTTATTGCTAGAGATTTAACTCATTGGAAACCATAGTCACATTCTTACATTACAGAATAGGACACATTTGTCTAAAGCCTATTTTATTTTATTCTCCTATATCACATTCTGATTACTAGCAACCGAAGCTAAATAAGAAAAACAGCAATAGTCAACGCTTGCTTTTCCAGATTATTGTTTGAATGAAAACATCAAAACATCTACAGTCATTATTGTCATGTCTTAAAATTGATGTGTGATATTAAAATGTACATATGTTGTGGAAATCCTGACATATTAATGCTTGACCTAACAAAAGATCACAATAACACCCTAAAAACACGTCTAAAAAGATTTAGACATTGAATCTAATAAGACATAGATTCAGCCTCTTATGTGCTGGATAGAAATGTTCAGTATATGTAAGTTTTATATTTGATAACACATAGGCTGTTGAAAGTATAAATCAAATACAGGCGTGCTACTAGCAGAACAGGGACTTGGAATTCTTAAGTCCAAATAAAAACTGATACTATCACAGAAATATTTATCTATCCAAATTGGTTCCAACAATGGCCCAAATGACTCCATCATGAGGAAGCTGTCTGAGGAGGCAAGGAATGCATTTGGAATGAAACTGAAAATAAAACTTTATATGGATTGAAAGAAATAATAACCAGAACTCCAGTATCAGCCTGAAATATATGCAGTACTGCAAAAGTATTTATTCGCTTCCCATCTACATGCAGTCAAATAAGTTAGGCAGGGAAAACTGGTTAAATAGATCAGCTGATTATGAAAGAAGTGTACCCAAACCCTTAATCTTTTCCAGCTACAGAAATGAGCCTATTGTGAGAGGAGTAGTCCAGAGCTATTTACAGGTAGTCCCAATTTATAATCATTCATTTAGTGACCATTCGAACACTAAACACTGAATATTTGACAACAACACTGGACTTATGACTGTTTTTACACTTACAATCATTCCAGCATCCCCATGTACACATGATCAAAATTCAGACACTTGGCAACTGATTCATATTTATGACAGTTGCTGTGTCCAGAGTCATGTGATCATCTTCTACAACCTTCTGACAAGCAAAATTAATGGGGAAGCCAGATTCACTTAACAACTGTGTTATTAATTTTACAACTTCAGTGATTCACTTAACAACTATGGCAAAATTCACATACAAATGTCCCATTTAACAACAGAAATTTTAAGCTCAGTTGAGGTTGCAAGTCAAGGACTATCTGTATTTATTCAATGTATGTAATCATCTTACCTATAGTATATGACCAACGATATAAAACAACAGGACAATTTCTATATAAGAAAAATAAGCTAAAACATTTATCTATAGCTACGATGGTGACTTCCATCAACAATAATCAACACAGGCATTGCATAGGTTATACCACAGTTATTATACCTTGGATAAAAGTAAAATAATAAATAAATATAATCCGCCTTTCTGCTCTAGGTGATAGAACTGTTTCCCTGAGCTTAATAATATCCATTTTTTCACTAAACTTAAACAAGTTTGAATAAACATTTAGAAAACTCTCTCAGATAGACAATTACAACTGAGTCACTCAAATCATTTAAAAGGTTGTTTTAGAAGGATTCATTCCATGTCTATTGATAAATCAGCATATTACATGAAGTTGTAATGTTGCTTAATTCATCATGTGAAATCAGCCACTCTAATTTATAAACCAAAGTGTATTCCAAATCCATCCAATTACATTTTATTCCATAAACATAGTTAAACAAAACCATAGTTTAATACAATATATAAACACAGCCAATCATTTTCATAGGCTTCCGCAGTATAGTTATAATTTAATGCAAATTTAGGAACAGGAACAGGAATATAAAGATTTTTGGACAAAAGTCAACACATAAACAAATTATTTGCTTTAAAAACAATGCATTCAGTAATTTTGGCGCACAATTTTGTAAAATGAGCAGGATATGTATCTTCTCCAATATATGTTCTATTGTTTGGAGAAGTACTCCAAAAGGCATACTTTGCAAGCAGAATTTATCAGACAGGCAAATTTTTGGTGAAAGGCTAAAGGAATAGATGATGTAAAAGTTGGTAGTTAACTGCTACAAGTCAGAGTAGACTAAGGTGGGCAGCCCTTTGGAGATAAAAGATAGATTTTGACTTTTGAGAAAATCACATATGCTGCCAACTGCTGGCAAGGAGAGTTGCCCAGTCACAAATAGTCATGAATGCAAAACATTCATTGACAATAACAATAACAATATTGCTTCACATAGTGTAAGCCGCCCTGAGTCTTCGGAGAAGGGCGGGATATAAATGCAAATTTTTTTTTAAAATGTATATGCCGCCTGTTTTTCAGAAACTCTGGATAATTTGCAATTGTTGCTGTAATTATGGAGAAAACTAACTGGTGAGATTACTCCTTACCATTTTATCTTTGCTCTCCCCCCCCCCAACACATGGGAACTCTTTCAAGCAAAGTGCTGGCTTGCAGCCACCTGCCGTTATTATTTTACAGGGATTATGAAATTAGAGGCTGGTATTTTTTAGTTTTCCATTAAAAGAAGTCTTAAAAATAAAATCAGATGGGTTGCAAAGCTTGGCAAGTTTCAAATGAGTTGGCTGAATTATATTGCTTGTTAGTATATTAAAAAATATTCAAGGACCTAAAGTCAAGAGACAAAGCAATGAGTTATGGCCACAAATAATAATTATTATTATTATTATTATTATTATTATTATTATTATTATTATTATTATTATTATTATTATTATTATTTATTAGATTTATAAACCGCCCTTCTCCCGAAGGACTCAGGGCGGTGTACAGCCAGAGTAAAAAGAAACAATATACAGTTAAAATAAAATTAAAAAACTTATTATACAGTGTGGCCGAAATTAAAATAATTAAGAATCTAACCCCAATTAAAACCAAAGAGAAATTTAGAATTTAAAACTAAACAATTTAAGAAAGCCCCGCACGAACAAACAGATATGTTTTCAGTTCGCGGCGAAAAGTCCGAAGGTCAGGTATTTGACGTAAACCAGGGGGGAGTTCATTCCAAAGAGTGGGGGCCCCCACAGAGAAGGATCTTCCTCTGGGGGCCGCCAGCCGGCATTGTCTGGCGGACGGCACCCTGAGAAGGCCCTCTCTGTGCGAGCGTACGGGTCGGTGGGAGGCATGAGGTAACAGAAGGCGGTCCCGTAAGTACCCAGGTCCCAAGCCATGGAGCGCTTTAAAGGTGGTTACCAAAACCTTGAAATGCACCCGAAAGGCAACAGGAAGCCAGTGCAGTCTGCGCAGGAGAGGTGTCACATGGGAGCTATGTGTGACTCCCTCTATCACCTGCGCAGCTGCATTCTGGACCAACTGAAGCCTCCGAGTGCATCTCAAGGGGAGCCCCATGTAGAGAGCATTGCAATAATCCAGGTGGGAGGTAACAAGAGCGTGAGTGACTGTCCATAGGGCATCCCAATCAAGGAAGGGGCGCAGCTGGCGAACCAGGCGAACCTGGTGAAAGGCTCTCCTGGAGACGGCCGCCAAATGATCTTCAAACGACAGCCGTGCATCCAGGAGAACACCCAAGTTGCGCACTCCCTCCTTTGGGGCCAATAATTCGCCCCCAACAGTCAGCTGCGGCTGCAGCTGACTGTATCGGGGTGCCGGCATCCACAGCCACTCCGTCTTGGAGGGATTGAGCTTGAGCCTGTTCCTCCCCATCCAGACCCGTACGGCTTCCAAACACCGGGACAACACTTCGACAGCTTCGTTGGGGTGGCCCGGGGTGGAAAAGTACAGCTGAGTATAATGTAAATGTCCTGGGGAAGAGCTTCTGAATGCAAATTGATGAGCCACTTCTTTTCTGATGAGCTTACAAAACTTAGTGTGAATATTACTGCTACATTTAAATGAATGTCGTCCCCCCAACTTTTTATGGAACCCATTTCATGGAGGACCTGACAGATAGATTCTACATCTGGAGTCCAGAGCTGAATGGATGGATGATCTATATGTAGTAGAGGGTAACTTCATTTGCCTTTATCTAAAAAACCCTGGAAAAGTATTATTCAACCCATGTTGTTGTTCAGGGATAGGGGGAATTGCTCTGCAGAAACAAAGATTTTGCCCATATTGTGGTTTCCTCATAGTAAAACAAAATGCCTGTTATAATTTCCAGGAATGATAATAAAAAGTGAAATGACATAAATTGAATAGCATACTTGGTTTATCAAATGTTGATCTGAAGAGGGATTAAATAAATTGATTGTGAATTTTGTACCCACATTTCCACATTTCAGAGGAAAAAATTTTTAGAAAATGGTTTTACCTTAGCTGCACCTTATTACCAGTGGTTGTTATAGAATGGTATTGGATACTTGTTCCTAAAAGCAAAGAGAGAGAGAGACAAAGAGAAAGAAAAAACAAAAAACAAACATTCACTCCAAATTTTCATTGCCTGTCCCTCAGGCACATGTACAAGATGTTTAGATAAGTTCTCCTATAAATGCCAATCTAAACAACTGACTGAAAAGAAATATAAACTTGCTGTAAAAAATTATGTTTCATTCACCAGCCAACTTATATATGAGTGTGTGTGTGTGTTTCTGCCTACTATGGAAACAAACATTTGTACAGATGTTAAGGTGGGATGCCATATGACAAACTGCAATTATTTTTAGAAAATCTTTTTTAAAATGGATTTTTCTTGGAAATCTTGCTAGAAAAATCCTTTCCACATCAGTGCATTTCAACGTTCGTTTTTCCCCCAGTTGCAAAATGATAAATATTAAAAGAATAGAGTGTTGTTTCATAAATTGAATGAAAAAGGAAGTAAATTACATTTAGAAGCATTTGTAATACTATATCAAAAAATCAATTCAGAAGTACTTTGGAGCTCACATGAGCAAAATGCACTCTGCTATTTGTTGTAACAATCCACCTTCTTTAGGCTTCTACATAAACCAGAAGGCATATGCTCATAAAGTTTCATTAACTTCTTGAAGCAGTGTTATAAATAGAGTTAGGTACACACACCTAAATATAAGAGCACGTTACAAGTTGTGTCCAAATATTAATATTTAATTAAATATTAAATACTAATCAACATTGAATTGATAGCATACAATGGTGTTACTAGCTTAGCTTCACCAGGCTTCACTGGGCAGATATGTAACACTTCACTTTTCAAACAAAAAAAATATTATGGGAAATTCTGGTCAATTTAAGGTCAATCTAGGTGTTCATGTGCTCATAGAAAATTAAAAAAAACAATTTTCATAGAAATTTAAAATGGGCAGTGATTACTTTATTTCCTTTTTCATGCTGTCTTTATTTCATATAGCAGAAAAGTTTCTTTAATAGTAGGCAAAAGTATTATATGCCTGATTTCTTATAAAAACTGACTTCACACATACTACTTATTGATATGATCACTCTTCAGTCATACATTTAATCAATTTCCTACTCTGTGATCTTTTTAAAAATGCAAAGTACATTTAGAAGATTTTAGGTGCTGTGGCACCTAAAGAACTCTTGGACCATACATTTTCCATGTCTTTATTCCAATTTGATGAACCATGATTTATTGACTCACTAGAGAAATAGATCACGGTTGACTCAGCCTTCCATCCTTCTGAAGTCGGTAAAATGAAAACCCAAATTGTCAGGGCAAGATGCTGATTCCGTAAACCACTTAGAGAGGGCTATAAAGTACTGTGAAGTGGTATGTAAGTCAAAGTGCTATTTTTATTGCTATTGCACAACTTGTTAAGCCTTAGATTAGAGTTTACGAAATTCAGTGTCTTAAGTTTATCAACTGTGCTAACCCTAAAATAAAGATGTCACTTTATGCCTAGGGATATGCAGTTATAGGTAGTCCTTACAACCATAATGGGATGAAACCTCTAGTGTTAAGCAAGGAAGTTGTTAAGTGAATCACATTCAATGTTACAACACTTTTGCTAAGGTGGTTAAGCTAATCAACATGATTGTTAAATGAAACATGTACTCATTAAATGAATCTGGGTTCCCGCATTGATTTGGCTTGTTGGAAACTAGCTGGAAAGATTGCAAATGGAAATAATGTAATCCCGGGTTGATGCAATATTATAAACCCAAACTACTTGCCAAGGGCCCAAATTTTGATCATGTGACTATAGGGACACTGTAACAATAATAAATTCTAGGAGTCATTATAAGTCATTTCTTCCAGCACCATGGTAATTTTGATTAAACAAATGTTAGAAATTGAATGCTATCTGTATTTGAATTGAATTACTTACTCCAATGGACAGGGATCCTATTCATCGAACTTCCCCATGGGTGATTAATACCCGTATCTCTTCCAGGGCTTCCATAGCAACTGGGTGAGGCTAGGAAATGTTGAAGCTTTTTTAAAGAACCAAATAAATGTCTCATGGCTGCTGCAGTACTCATTTCAGTACATTTCTGAGAAGCTTTTTCTGTTTGGAGTTCAAATAAAAACTCAAATTAAGCTCAAGGGAACTTGTTTCTGTGTAAATAAACATACAAGTGCAACTTTCATATTGCTGTGCCAAAGAGAATCTCTTTTGACTATGTTTTAGGCTCAGAATTTGTTATGCAAGTAGTGTTGGTGCTACATATTATCACAAGGTAAAATATAGGTTTAATTATATTGTAGTTCATAGAATCCTGTATTTCATTCAAATAATATATAAAATGGGGGTCTCTGTTCTTCTAAAACTTAAACAGTCATGTCATGACTTGATAAAGTGATACGTTCACTTATCCATTAAAAGATGTATTACTGTGACTTTGACAAATCCTGTTTATTCATGTTTTTCGGTACACAAACCATAAGCAGCAAATCTATTGCTAGCTATCAGAAAACTGTGTGGCTCCTGTGAATTTTCAACATTCATAAAAAAAATGGCAGAGCTGGCTAAAATAAGTTGGAATCCAGCTAACTAATCCTACAAAACTGTGAAGGGTCACAGGCTTTTTTTAAAAAAGTTTGTTGGCTTTCCTTATTTGAATGAATGAAGAAATTGAATAGATGCTGCATTTCCCAGTTTGCAGGTAGAATAATGAGGAAATTTGTCATGCTGTTCTTGAAGCCTGACTAGAAACAAAAATCTGTAGCCCTAAGTGATGGATATAAGCAAACCTGACAGGATAAACTGCTGGTGATGAGTTTTCTAGTAACAAAAATTATTTTTTGAACAGAGAGGATCACAATCTATATTAGGCAAGCCATAAAGTAATAATGAATGTACTGGAGCCGAAGTAGATCAGAGAGACAGCAAGATTCAAAATTGATAGGAGAGCATCTTCTCCTTTGCAAAATTGAAGCTCTCTTATATATTTTGCCTATATTAGTTTGCAGGCTGTATGATGATATAGGATAGAAGGGTTCAGAGGCCATCTGAGTCATTTTGTCTCTACCAGGTCCCATTAAGTCTCTTGTTGCCTGGTCATTCTATGTCTACATCCATGTGTTTTCCAGGTTTCTTTTATTCCTCCACTGAACTTTGCCCTTTTTACAACTCCCTCGTAGGGATAGGGGATAGGAGGTCAAAAGGATCTTTGCTTGAGTGAGTTAACTACTTGCCCTTCCAGAATCAGTGCATTCCACTGTCCTTGCAAGCTTTTTCTTGCTTTTGTTGTTCTTCTCACTTCCTTTCATCAGAGGAATCAGCAGAGAAAGCAATGCAATTCCATCTTAGATGAACCTGAAACGGTTTAGTTTTCTTCCAGTTTAAAACATTCCTGAAAAAGAATTCCTCTTTTTAGATTTTACATCTGCCCGACAAACAAAAGTCCCTTACAGCTTTGTTTTTTAAGAAAGAAAAAAGAAATATCCCACACTGATTAAACGAAATCCATCTCTGTTGTCTTTTACAAAAGGAACCAGACTCAGATGGGATGTTTAAAGTAAACATCTGACAAGCAGCTGGTACCTATGTAGTTCTTTTGCATGGCCTCCTGTGCTGAACTCATTAGATCAACTTTATTACGTCTGTAGTATGTTCATAACTTTGCTTCCTTATGCAAAGATGCAGCTGGATTGCAGATAGAGATCCTTGTAAAATTTTACTGAGATCATATTGAAGAGTTAATATGTCTTCAAAGAACATTGAACCTATATTCCTTGGTCAACCATGAAGAGTAATTGAAGTGTTGGATTAGGACAAGGAGATTCAAGATCACTCTCAAATAGTCTCAAATAGAATGAGACTATTGCCTTATACACTGTAAACCGCCCTGAGTCTTCGGAGAAGGGCGGGATATAAATGTAAAAAATAAAAAAATAAAAAATAAAAAAACTCTTAGCAATTTATGGGCTAATTTTAAATCGGTCACTGTTATATTCAATTTACCTCACAGGATTGTTGAGAGAATAAAGTGAAAGGAGATTCTCTTATGAATTGCTTGAGCTTTGTAAGAAATATACTATATAAATAAAATAATCCAAATATAAGTATATGAACTGAATTTATGGAGTTACCAAGCAATTTTAAATGCCATACTTCTTTTTAATGGTACAGAAAGTTTCAAAACATTTCCTCCTGCCAAAAACTTACTACCCAGCCTTTAGTTCCAAAATATTGGAAGTATTTTCAGTGGCAAAACTGTGTGAAAAATAAAGTCATTTATTTATTCATTGCAGCTTTATTTCCATAAAAGCGCCCGTATATTTTCCAGGAAAACGCTCACCTAGATAGACTGTATAGCAAGACTTTGTTTAAGCACCTTTAATTTTGATAGGATATTCTGGTCCAAGAATATCCATACTGAAAATTTAGTGAAGGAGGGAAATGGATACATGAACATCTGGCTTTCCTGGATAAGGAAGGAATGAGCTGGATGAATAAAACGCCTGTTCTCTTTGCTTTTAACACGTCCAAGCAAGCAAGTTCACGAGAGGTAGGGATGTCATGATTTCAGGAAAGGATTCCCTACCAGCAGAATGAACAAATGTTTCAGCAAGTCTGTAGAGATAGTCAATCATCCAGGTCATGGTTCTCCCAAATGTGCATTTTTTCTAAAAAGCAACTGGACTTTCTTTGAAAATAACATATAGACCAGGGGTGCTATTCAGCAGGTTCTGACAGGTTCTGGAGAACTGGTAGTAGAAATTTTGAGTAGTTCAAAGAACTGGCAAATGCCACCTCTGGCTGGCCCCAGAGTGGGGTGGGAATGGAGATTTTGCAATATCCTTCCCCCAGGAGTGGGGAGGGAATGGGGATTTTGCAATATCCTTCTGCTGCCATGCCCATCAAGCCATGCCCACAGAACCGGTAGTAAAAAAAATTGAATTCCACCACTGATGTAGACTTATAGCACTTAGAATTATGTACTCCTCCATAGTGTTATACAGTGGGAGTAGTTTACAAATATCAGCATATGGCCTCCAACAATCTGGGTCCTCATTTTACCGACCTCAGAAGGATGGAAGACCGTGTCAATCTTGACTTGGTCATGATCGAACTCCCGACTGTGGGCAAAGTTTGCATGCAATACTGCATTCTAACCAGTGGTGGGTTGCCCCCGGTTCGCAAGAACCAGTAGTAAAACTGGCAGGAAGTTCCGCCCACCGACCCGGATATGCGGTCCTGTTGCGAACCAGTAGTGACGGTATGTAAAACCCACACCTGATTCTAACCACTGTGCCACTAGGGCTCCTGAAGAAACTTCTTGGATGAGAAGTAAAAGTGTCTTCAAAGGAAGAAAAAAAAAAGTCCAGTTGTCTTTTGGAAAAAGCACTTTGGAGACAATCTAATCAAACCCAAGTAGGAAACTTGGTAAGAAGTCCAACATGCCACAAGGAACCAGTTATCTTCTCTTGTTTATTAATTCACCCAAGTTTCCTGAAAAGCGTTTGTTGTAATTATAACTGAGCTCAAGTCTGCTTGGCTCTGCCTGGCTGAATATTAAAATGCATCAATTGTTTAATGTAGATAATACAAAATTAAAATTATTAGGATAATAATTTGAAAAGACAGTATTTCTTGCCAGCAATCAGAATCCCTTGTAATCACAAGCAATGCTTGTCTCCTACAAGAATGACTAGCAGAAGGGCTGCAAAAGTAGGGGAGGATATGGAAGAAATCCAAAAAGTTTGGGACATTTGTTTCTTACTTTTGAGGATTTCTGAAAGCTCAAATTTCAAGAGCACAATTCATTAAGAGGCTTTCACGGTTCTATAGTCTATGGACTCTGTTCCAGAAAGGTTTTCATCCTGGCTGTGCTAAGCATTCCGCTGCATTTGAAACTACAGGATTAAGTGGTGGTTTAAAATCAAATCTAAATCACACAAAAAATATTCAAAATGTTAATTAAAAGGAATTAGTTTCTGAATAAGCTATAGCTTGCAAAGGATTTCTAAGAACCTTGGAAGAGACTGGGGAGTTCATTCATATTTCTTTTTCTGCTGACCCAGTGATTGTGAAATATCTTAGGTGCGCATTTGCAAGCTACCTCATTGCCAAAGCAAAGCTTTTGGCTTTGGAACAGGAATATTGTACAATCAGCCATGCTCCTTGCAGATAGAAAGCAATCTTTTTCAAAGGTGCCAGCAGTTAATCAGCTTCTGTTCCTAACGCAGAATAACTTTTCAATTGCATAAAAAGCTGATTACTTTGGATTACAATGTTCCATGTTGTCATAGAAATGTGTTGATTATGCTTTCATCTCCAGACTTTAAGATGTTACCAAACAAGAAGTGAACCACAAAAGGATATTTTTTATGACTCTTTTGAAAGTATGTGTTGATTTTAACAAAGTCCATTAAGGTATAATTTAAAGAAATACCTGAAGGGCATTTCCAATTTGGTTGCAAGGCCAAGCAAACAGTGCCATAAATGTAGACTTATGTAGGTTCCAGGGGATATATTATATACTGCATATTTCTGAACTAATTTTATTTTTCATGGCCTACGTGTAAAAAAGGAATCCAAGCTAATGTATACCAGTGATATTTTTACCTCCCAAGATAGGAATAGCATTTTTCTCTTATTCTCTTCTTTCACATTTAATTTTTATACTTTCCATGCTGGAACAATTTTGAAGCTGAAATTTGGAAGTATCTCAAGCCAAAATGTGTAGTGTATGAACCTGCTATACTGAGTCCTGTTTGTCTCTCCATATCCGAATATTGATTGCCAAGTTTTATAGCTACAGCAGATTTTATTATTCAAAAACAGAACCAGATGGAATGCCAGTTCAAAGAACATGTCAGAATTAAATATTTCTCTTTTTAATTAGTTGCTTCTGATTTATGCAAGAAAAAATTAACATAAGACAAGGAGAATGTGCCATACATCCAGATGTGACACAGCCTAGACAAGCACTGTCTTTTCCCTGTCAAAAAGATAGGTTCTCTTGCACACACCCCCCAATTTGGGGAGGGGGTGACAGGACTTATAAGCGTGGCATTGACAAATGGCAAAGACCTGCCTTCACTCCATAATGGCAACATTTAAAAATACTCACCCATTTTAATTGAAAATTAGCATACCTTCTACAGGGGACATAATCTATCATTTCTGTAGCTTCGTTTTTTTCTGCCGCAAACAGTATTTCATAATCCTTTAGACTTCAGTCAACTCAATGAAGGAGACTTGAAGGGCATTTACTTCTACCAAGTGGCACTTCTTTAAAGATTTACTCTGCAAATACCTTCCTTATAGCAAGAATGTAAGCTAGAAAAACTATACATGTTGTAATTCCTGGATCAACAGACTCATACAACGCAGATTAAAGTCCTTTCAGCTATGGAAGTTCCATCGGTGATTTAGGATCACTCATTTTCTTTCATAGTTTGTACTCGTTTAGCAGTGGCCCCATTTGATCATCATTTGCAGTTATCTCAATGATGAAAAAGTAATTTTATCACCAAGCCTCAAATTTACAACCTATTCAGGTCTGTAAAAGAAAAGAAGCTATAAAGCAAAGGAAGCTTTGCTTTACAGCAAAGTAAGGAAGATTATAACCATAGTTATATGGTTATAGTGGTGGAATTCAAAAATTTTAACTACCGGTTCTGTGGGCGTGGCTTGGTGGATATGGCATGGCATGGCTTGGTGGGCATGGCATGGCTTGGTGGGCGTAGCTTGGTGGAGGTGGCAGAGGAAGGATACTGTAAAATCTCCATTCCCTCCCCACTCCAGGAGAAGGTTACTGCAAAATCCCCATTTTCTCCTGATCAGCTGGGACTCTGGAGGCAGAGAATAGATGGGGGCGGGGCCAGTCAGAGATCGTATTTACCAATTCTCCAAACTACTCAAAATTACCACTATCGGTTTTTCAGAACTGTTCAGAACCTGCTGAATACCACTTCTGGTTATAACTATAGTAAGTAACTATGATTAGAAGAAATAAGATTATAACCATAGTTTCATTTAGCAACCATTTCATTTAATGGTTGCCAGTGTCAATGGTGGTCACTAAACAAGGACTATATTAATAACTGAATTCCACCATTCTTTATCAAGTAGAGGTGAGAGAAGTACACATATAACCTACCTGTATTCAGCATTCAGAACTTCACCAGTTGGAAGTAAAATGATAAGTTTATGTATTTTTTCATTATTTTCTTCTTTTTTTAATCCCCAATTGAAAAAAATGTTGTTATGACCATATCCCTTTTGGAATAAGGAAGTCAAAAATATTGAGAATAGGGACGCAGGTAACCTTAACTATAAATGGTTGCCCCCAAGAAGTAATCAAACAATATTTTTCCAATTACCGGTAAAGTGCTAAGGAAACTGGAAAAGAATGTCTACTATTACAGGTACTCCTCATGTTACAACCATTGGTTTAGTGACCACTCAAAGTTACAACAGCACTGAAAAAAAAATAACTTATCACTTGTTTTCATACTTATGACAGCTGCAACATCCCCATGATCCTGTGATCAAAATTTAGGTACTTGGCAACTGGCATGTATTTATGATAATTTCAGTGTCCCAGATTCATGTGATCATGTCTGCTATCTTCCCAGCCACCTTCCAACAAGCAAAGTCAATAGGGGAAACCAGGTTCATTTAATGACTGCATGATTCACTCAGCAACTGCAGTGATTCACTTAAAAACTGTGGCAAGAAGGATTTTAAAATGGGGCAAAATTCACTTGCCTTGCTTAGCAACCGAAATTTGGGGCTCGGTTGTGGTCATAAGTTGTGAACTAACTGTAATTTTCCACTCTTGTCACTGAGTAGCATGACTATTGTCTGTTGCTTAAAATCTGTGTATTAAAACTCATAACCTCATTTAACTCATCTGACACTGAAAAAAAAAGTGCTTTTGTTCCCTTGCTGATTTGGGGGGATGTTTTATGTTTTTTTAAGCAAGAGATTAAGTTCTCCTTACTACCCTCCCCAGATTCCCTGAAAAGTGAAACTTTTTATGGAAAGTAGAAGTCTGTTGTCTTTTCTACATAAATGACATGCTTTCAGATATTAAGAGCTTTGCACAGTCTATAAATTCACATGCCACTCTGGCAATACATATTCTAAACTATCGTGGGACATCTACTGTATGTTTCCAAGTTTATTTATCTAAAAGAACAAATGTCCTTCTGGCTTTTAAATAAGGGCATAAGAAATTGTTGCAGAATAGCACAAAGAATTTTAAATCGTTAGGCTTAATCTAGGGAAGAATTTTAAATTGTTAGGTTTAGTTATTTTTTATTTTTATTTTATTTATTTTGTCACAACAATATATGTAAGTCATACAGAAAGGTTATATAGTATATATACATATATATGAGTAAATATTAGGAGGTATAAGCATATATATATATAGGAAGAAGAAAAGAAAAACAATAGGACAGGAACGGTAGGCACATCTGTGCGCTTATGCACGCCCCTTATGGTCCTCTTAGGAATCGGGTGAGGTCAATAGTAGAAAGTTTTGGTTAAAGCTTTTAGGATTATGGGAAGAGACCACAGAGTCAGGTAAAGTATTCCAAGCACTGATGATTCTGTTACAGAAGTCATATTTTCTGCAATCTAGATTAAAGCGGTTGACATTAAGTTTAAATCTATTGGTTGCTCTTGTATTATTGCAATTAAAGCTGAAGTAGTCTTTAACAGGAAGGACATTACAATAGATGATTCTATGAGTTAAACTTAGGTCTTGTCGAAGGCGACGGAGTTCCAAGTTTTCTAAGCCTAGGATTTCAAGTCTGGTAGGATAAGGTATTTAGTTGTTTTCAGAGGAATGGAGAACTCTTCTTGTAAAATATTTCTGGACACGTTCAATTGTATTGATGTCAGAGATATGGTGAGGGTTCCAAACAGGTGAGCTGTATTCTAGAATTGGTCTAGCAAATGTTTTATTTGCTAAAATAAAATCTAGGGAATAAAATAAAATAAAATAAAATCTAGGGAAGTTTATAAAAATTAGGGTTGTGACAAATGCATAATTTCCCCTATTGATTTCTGAAATGTTGGGAATAATAAAACATCTACTCTTTTGTTGTTTTCAAATATGAAGTGTTAAAAGAGATGTCTCTTGAACTGGACCTTCTGAATAGGTGATTCTGGTTTCTACTATAGTTGACTGATCTAGGAAAGATACATTGGCTCAGCTAGAAATAGACTGCAGTTACATATTATAGTAGTTTGTGATGTGATCTGTTTAGTTGTGTCTTGGCATCATGTGTGAATTTAGCCATTGTGGTTTACAAACCGTGCTTTATGGTTTTGTTTTATTTCCAAATTAGGCCATTGTTGTTTAGCAAATTACAATGTATACAAATTATGGCTTAGCACAATGCATGAAACCAGCCAGAGGTATGTACATGATTCTGACAGTGGCCCTGCAGGAGACCAGAACATATTAACATCATGTGACTACTGCATCCAACTGCTAAATCAGAAGGATAATATGTCAGTTTATTGTAGAATATTGTGAAAATAAATATTCTATGAGGATTGAAACAGTCAGGGATGTTTTAATACAGAACAGGTCTTGCTGCATAAGGAAATGACACAATTCTCTTAAAATATTGACTTTTCAGCATCTGGGGTCAAGTGACAGATTATGCAGTTTTCCAAGCTGCAAGACATGCTCACAAATAAAACGCTTCCTGTTAATCAAACTCCAGCTCTTCATCTTTCATTTTTTTCAGGCAGCAGTACAAATAAAGCTACAGCAAAAGTGTTAAAAGCCGGGCATCAACAGTTGCTCCCTTGCCACAGCAGTCTCAGCTATGTTTTATTATGCATGACAGATTTTCATTTTCAAAATGAGTCCTTTGCATTTATGGTGCAGTTGTGCTTGCATGATTGTAGGAAGCAGGAAGATTCATTTCACACTGTGTTGTGCTCACAGACTGTTTAACCACCCATTTGGCTGCATGATTTACTGCACAGTAGCTAAATACACTACTTTACTCTTGCTAAATGGACTCTGAATGAAGCAGGAACTTCAGACTTGAACAATTTGGTTGTCCACCAAAATCAATGCAACCCACTAACTACCTATATGGTTCATTATTCATTACCTTGATTTTAAAAAAAAAATCCTTTCACAGAAAAAAAAATCCCTGAAGTTTATTTAGTATTTATAAGACAGTCTTCTAATGGTGGTGGGCTTCATTTGCCTTCTTCATCACAATATAAGCAGACCTTTCAATGTAGTTCTGTCTATAGCACAGATTAAAACTTGAGCTGTCAAAATATACTGTATATGCTATTAGGCAAAATTTCTCATAACTGAATCAAGCCACAAAGCATGATTAGTTCAGTAAGCATTTTGCAAGAAGTATTTTACACCAATACTGTGGCTAACTACATTTTAATACCCCAGATATTTTGGTCTTTAAAAATGGTATGAAATCCTTACCTCACAAGCACACTGGCCCACTACAACCCATTGGGTTAATGGTTTTTAATAGAAGTAAACATGCAATTTCCTCTTGCTAACAAAACCATCAGGCCATCTTAATTCTATGTATACAATCAGGCCATAATAGAAAAGAAAATGTCATCACAGTCTTTTTGCTTGATGTAGAATTCAACATAGTAAAAAGAAGAAAATATTGAACAAAGAAAGCTCTTAATCTTGAGGATGAAGAATAAAGGTGTTTTTAAATTGGGCTGATACTATAGAACTTTCAAATATCAATCTCTCAGACTTCTCTTGCGCACATGTTTAAATCATGCTTTTCTGCCAGGTTATTTGATGTTCAGAATCAGATATACAGTTTTTCATCACTGCATTCCTATATTATTCATCTTAATGTGAAACAGATGTTTTTCCCGATAAAAAGGCCTAGAAAAGAAGGTAGGAAAAGTCAAAAGAAAAGTAGGTGGGAAAGAGGAGAAAATAGCTGCCAAGCAATTATTTTGCTAACATAGAGGAGATTTCCCAAAACCTGAAAAACGGTATCAGATTTTTAAATGCCCCCATGAAAGAGATAGAAAAGCTTGCTTCTGATCTAATAGTCTATAGCAGCAGTGGGTTTCACATTTTGTTACCACCGGTTCATCACGCGCACCTTCCTCACGTGCGCCCAGCCTTCTGTGCATGCACTTTGCTTCTGCACATGCTCACAGCCTCAACACCTTGCCTAAGTAGGATGACATGGAGCCAGGCTGGGTGGGCGGGCCCATCCATGATTTCTGCTACCAGTTTACCAAACCAGTACAAACTGGATAAATACCATCTCTGGTCTATAGATAATAGAGAACCAGAGTGTTCACTGCAGTCCACAGTTAAATCTTATGTAGATAGCTATAACATGCTGATTCCATATATAGATAGTCCTTGACTTACAATCATTTAGTGACTGTTCGAATTTTCAACAGCATTGAAAAAAAACTACTTAGGATTGTTTTTCATAAATATGACCTCTGCAACATAAGAGCTGTGGTGGTATAGCTGTTAGAATGCAGTACTGCAGGCTACTTCTGCTGACTGCCAGCAGCTCAGCAGTTCAAATCTCACCTGCTCAAGGTTGACTCAGCTTTCCATCCTTCCAAGGTTGGTAAAATGAGGACCCAGATAGTTGGGGACAATATGTTGCCTCTTTAAACTTCTTAGAGAGGGTGGTGTAAAGCTCTGTGAAGTGATATATTAATCTAAGTGCTGTTGCTATTCCCTAGTCCAGTGGTCTGCAAACTTGGCTCTTTTAAGACTTGTGGACTTCAACTCCCAGAGTTCCTCAGTCAGCAAAGTCCACAGCAAAGCTGACTGAGGAACTCTGGGAGTTGAAGTCCACAAGTCTTTAAAGAGCCAAGTTTGCAGACCCCTGAACTAGTCATGTGATCAAAATACAGATGCTTGGCATCTAACTCTTATTTATGATGGGTGCAGTAATTCACTTAACAGATGTGGGAAGAAAGGTCACAAAATGGAACAAAATTCACATAACAACTGATCCTCTTAGCAACAGAAATTTTGGACTCAGTTGTGATTGTAAGTCATGGACTATCTGTAGTAAATATTTGTAATGACAGACTAAATAGATTAAAGAGGATTTTTAAAAAAAATGCTGTACCCCAGTTCTAGTCACCATCCCGAGTGAAATTTGTTTTGCTTTTTTGGCTTTTTAAGCGTTAAGAGCTTTTACATTACCCAAGATGTTCTTCAATCTTGTTGACATAGATGTTGCTTTCTTCTTTTTATTTTGATATTTTATTTTCTATCTCATCAGTTCAGGAATACAGATGGATTCAGCATGGACTATCCAAGGTGGCATTTTGTTGTGTTTTTGTTATTGTGGCATTGAGAATCAGCTGCTCCAGTTAAGCAAATGTATAATTTAATTACTGAGTATCAATGCAATTAAATCATTGAACAATTGGATTCCGTTTCAAGAGCTGTTTTCCTCTTCCTTTCACAGAAACTGGGTTTTAATTTGTAGAACTCATATTATGGGCTATTTGCCTCACTTCATTCACAATAAAGTACTTACTGGTTATTTATGAGAAAGGAGAAAAAGAAAATAGGAATTGTTTAAAAAAAATCACCCACATGAAAATTCCACTTACAGACATTTTAACTCACTTCAAAGAAACTCACTATTTCAAACTTGAAGGAGTTGGGGGTTTTTATTGTTTGTTTGACATGTCTCTATTCTTTTAAGGCTGGTTTATAACAGCTCTTCAGGTTGAAATTTCATATTTAACTAGATATGATGGAAATCCTGAATCAACACTACAGTATCTGGGAGACACATCAGTTCAAGTTAATCTGGACAATATCTCTAACTTTATACCGTAGACCATTTTTCTTTCACAGTAGCAGTTTTCTTTTCCCCCAATGCTCAAAATATTTTGAATAAAAAGCATCCTGATTTTGATCACATACCTGTAAAAACAGAGGTGAGAACCCCTTTTCTATTAGTAGAGTGCTCAAAATAACTTGCCACCCTTATGCCTTGGGGACAAGAGAAAGATGTGATTTTGATTACAGGTAACCCCTGCTGGGACAAACAACTTGGTCATTAAGTGACGCAGTCACTAAGTGAAACCACAACTTGCTTGTTATCATATTATTCTTTGTTTTACAGACCCGTGAAGGTCATAAATGCAAGGATTGATCGTAATGTTATTTTTACACCACCATCCTAACTTCAGACATATATTTAAACATTTACAAACATTTAAACATTTCCAAAACTTTAGACAAGCAAACTTCTCTAAAATCAGAATTGGGAACAATGCTTCTCTCTCTGATCTCAAAAGCTTTGCTCTGTAACTTTTGTGCCCCAAGATTCGTAGTTTCCTAGTGATTGTATATTATCTAGGTAAATCTAAATAGCAGCCTGTCTATCTTCAACAGGACTTCCTTCATATTTTCCCTAAGAGATTATGTTGATTTAACCCATCCATCCACCCACTCTCTTTGCTTTTGGATATATGACATGCTTCCAGGAAAAAGGATGCTTGATGGACACTAGAGACATGCAATCTGCATCCGGCATGCCTCAAAATAATTAAAAAGCTTGACGTGTGGTGGATATTTAAGACAAGCAATTTCAAAGTATCCTTCTAATGTCTGGGTACTGTTTGGAGAATAATCTCCTAGAGAATTTCACCATGAACAAAATATAAGCCCGTAGATGCCATATTTGTAAGATAAGAAAATATTTTATTTTACATTGTCATTCTACTTTGAACATTCAGTTATTGGTAGGTATGTATTCCCAGCACAGTCTTATGCCATTTTAACCAGTTTGATAAAAGGATTTGAATTTACAGTAATGGAAAGGATTGGATTTTTTTGGAAAGGGGTGTTTTATTTTGATTTTGGTTTTTTCTTCCAAAGTGATTATTTAATATGGAATCCATGCAGATTGTAAATTAGCGAAATATATATGTTTTGAAATCTTCCAGTTGCAATAACAGCATACTGAAATATGCAATAGATAAAAATAGATAGAGAAATAGTTACATAAATGATATATAGATATAGATAGATGATATATAGATAAATGATATATAGAATGATATCTGGTAGATATACAGATATATATATAGATATAAATATAGACAGATATATAAAGATATAGGTATAGGTATAGATACTGGTAGATATAGATAGAAATAGATAAACCGGTATAGGTGAATAAAAATTGTATGCATCTAAGCAAATTAAATTCTCATGAATACAAAATTGGAAATTCCGGATTTCATCTTAGCAAAGTATCTTATCAGCCTGCTGAAGTGTTGCTCAAATGGACAAAGGACATTTCTGGCTCTTCAGACCATATACACATTGTCTACCATTCTTCCCATTCAGAGTTAACAATTGCTTGCATTTATATATTGAAGAGATATATTTTTATTGTTGGAAGATGTAGATAGACTACATTATGCCACAAAAGTATTACTAGAACAAGATCCTGAAGCAGATGGCATAGCTGAATCAACAGGAGGACCACTAGCAATAACAGGATTATCTTATCACATCCTAAAGAAGCAAAGTGTTACTTGTTCAGCATATGAGACAATAAAATATAGATTACATGTAATCTGTTCCCTTCTTCTCCTACCTCTCCTCTTTCCTTCCCACAGGTAGACATAGGCGTTCTCCGCTTTGTATCTGCCATTGGGACTCAAGGCGCCATCTCCAAAGAAACTAAAAAAATGTATTTTCTGAAAACATACCGAGTGGATATCAGTTCCAATGGAGAAGATTGGATATCTATTAAAGATGGAAACAATAAACCTTTGGTAATATTTTTCATCTGTATGATGTTCTTGACTATTTGTATAAATTCTGCATTTAGTTACAGTTTTTTGTAAAAGGCATCCCTGCAGATTTTATTCCGCTGGTTGCAGCCGACTGCTTGGGGTGGTGCTCATCATCGTTTCAAGGCCATTAAGCTAGCGCTGTCCAAAAACATTTCCATGGTCAGTGGCCAGCATGACATCACGGACTCCTATTACATTCCCACCACAGTGTTATCTATGTATTTACTTGCATTTATATGCTTTTAAACTGCTAAGTGGTCAGGAGCTGAGGTGAGAACAGAAGGTCATCTCATCATGAGGCATTCAGGTCTGGAGCAACCACACTGCCCCTGAGCCACCAAGCTGCCCACAGATACTAGTGTTTTAAACAAAATACTAGGTACTTGAGGATCAATTATACTTATCCCTATTGGTCATTTTACTAATCAGTCAGAAGCAATGTGACAATAAAATAGCCTCAAAAGACAAATTCTAACGCACTAAAATAAGTCTTATAGTTTTTCCCCCCAATCATTTATGCTTTTTTCTTGCTATTGCTCTATCACTCATTACTAACTTATAGACGCAAGAATGACAGAGTAGTTCTATAATAAAATGCTTCATTGCTGCAGCATGGAAAACAAGAAGATTAAATCACCAAAATGAAACACTTTTAAACCCATTAATGGTAATTGTTGATATTTAAATGCTTTCCCAAGCTAAACATCCTTGTTTCTTGTCTGGATTATGTCTAATTTTATTAAATTTTAAGGGTTTATATATCATACCCAGTAAATTTTTGAAGCATGAATAGAAGAGTCATGTGTTTCCCAGTTAATTACGACTCCTTAATATGAAAATATTAAAGAAGTTTTCAGAATGGAACCAACTGAAAGTTCTCATTTTCACCAAATTAGCATCATGTAATTATATTTGAAGTTGTGTGCTGCTGCTTGCTTGTCTTCTATTTTACCAACAAGTAGCAATCTTTTAAAAATTGGAGAAAAGGAAATGCCGCATTGAAATGTTACATCAGATGGATATATTGTCCTCCATTTGATATAGGTTCCATGATATTTAGCATAATTGGTCAGTCAAAGCTTTGTACATTTTTCCAGATATGCCTTATTTATTTTGGAAATACCTTAAAAGTCTTACACAAACCAATCTTTGTACTTTTGCTGCACTTCCTTTATCATGGATAACAGATAACCACTTGGCTGTTTCATCCTGTTTGTCTGAAAGACAGCCAAACTTTACCACAGGCCTTGGCCTAACTTTCCTGTGCAATTAATATTAATAAGTTAAACAGATGGTTGATACTAAATAGAGTTAATGTTTGCAAGAGATTCCTGCTGATCTTCCATTACTACTTCCTTCCCATTAAAAAAAAACAGAAAGAACAATTTTTAGCAAGACTATTATGAGAGAAAGAGAGACAATAATGTTTTAATTGTCCTAAAATGGAGACATAGATATTTCTAGCTGTCCAGTCCCAAGAAAGTAGAAACAATTGAACAATTAAAACCCATTTATAATGGATAAATAGCAGCTAGAATCAATATTACAGTTGATTGCATTTTAGCTACTTAGCACAGGTTTAAATGACATGGTCAACTTCCTTTACTATATTCTGCTCTAAGAAAATACAAAGCAGGAAAGTTGGGGAAAGATTTAAGAAATTACTACCCAACAACGGAAAAATGTCTAACATCAGGAAATGGAGACTTTGCATTGTCTAATGAAAAAGGAAATTAGTCACCTTCCTTGAACTTAGTCAATGGAGAATTTGACTTTCTTATAGGCGTATTTATGTCTGGGTTGTAAAAAGCCAGACAATAGCAAAAAAATTTCTAAATTTGTTTGTTTGTTTGTTTAAAACATTTATATAGTGATCCATCTTCTAACCAACTCTAGGTAACTCCCAATCAAAAGCTAAACCAAAAATAAAATCATACTAAAGTTATAAAACTAAACATTAAAATATATATATTTGCTTCCAACTGATAATCTTCTGGATTTTTGCATCCTAAATACACACCCTATTATAATAATCTTTCTTAACAGAGCAGAATAGATGTTATCAGTCTTTGAATGCCTTTCTTGATGTTTAGAAAAATAATTAGTGAAACATAGAAAAATAGAATACTCAGATTGTACTAAATATTGGAAGTATAATAAGAAAACTATGTATTGGAATTATTCATAAGAAAGGAAGGTAGCCTCACCTTCAATGAATCAAAACAATATATCCTAACTTTCAATGAGTCAAAATTTGTGTTCTTATCTATAATTCAATATTGTTAAATTTTATCTAAGTAAAAATTGTCAGTTATAAGTTACCATATGGAACCGCAGGAATTCAGTATCCTATATTTACTCTGGGTGATCCTTTTCTTCTATAGGAATGTGATCATTTTTGGATTTATAATTATTACTATCATTGTTATCATCAGTGATTTTTGCAATATAACTCTTATGTTTATGTGAGTAAAAAAACACAGCTGAAATATTTTTAAGGAATCTTTTAAATGTTTTCTCATTCTATAGTTATTTATGGGGAACACCAACCCAACCGAGGTTGCTTATAGATCTTTTCCCAAGCCAGTTCTGACACGTTTTATTCGAATCAAGCCTGTAAACTGGGAAACTGGAATATCACTGAGATTTGAAATCTATGGCTGTAAAATTACTGGTAAGGACTATGAAGAATTTATCTTATTTTTTGTTTTTAAAGGAGTGATTGTCAGGACTGATCTGCACTTTTACTATATTCCGCTTCACTCCAGCTTGACAAAGAAAAGGATGATGGTGGTGAAATAAAATGCAAGGGGGGGGGAGATGACATTCATCTTCATTGGTTCCCGTGAGACATTGCTCCCCCCCCTCAAGGACACCCCGAGCAGATGTCCCAGCATGGCCTACTAGTTCCCATAACAAAATGAATAGAAATTATAGGTGAATGTAATGGACTATGGGTAGCCCATGGGGAAAGGCGGGAGGGGATTAACCATGCTTGTTTTTGTGCAGTAAGTTCAGAGTTTGGTTTCGTTTCTTCTGTGCCAATGTGGTTTATTCAGTAAAGTGTATACTTTTGGTAAAATAATGTCCCAGGAGTTTCTTTTTCTGGATTTGCCAATTGGACAATTGACAGTGATATCATTACATGTTTCCAGGTAAATAGTTCCTGGTTACCCTAAAAAGACAGCAGATTGTTATTGTGATTTTCTATTGTTTCAAATGTGCAAATCAGTACTTGTCTTTTGATTTACAACCACCTTAAAATGTTAATGTGTTTGTTAGTTAGCACTGGGAAAATATTTAAAAAATAACTGTATATGTATAATATGTATAATTCATAAGATGTTTTATAAATAGATCGTATAATCGGCCTGCATACAAGTACATGCACACACAAACATGCACACATGGAGGGAGGGAATGAGAGACAGCAAGAGCTGGGGGATGGGACTAGCATATATGAGCAGATACAAGCAAAAACTGAACAGGCACTAGATGGAGTAAATAGCTACTCAAAAAAGTAGACTCTGTTGCCATCTAGGGTTTTTCTGAATTTGTGCAGATTAAACTCGTAGAGTACTTGCAATACATGAAAGTCCATGAAACCAAATACTAACTTTGTGAATTAGGAAATGAAACCATGTAAATAATAGCCACATCCGTAGACACGAACAATGCAGAAGCCACGTCAACCTCTCAATGTTTATCCATTAGTATAAGGAGAAAGTTAACATTAGACAGAATCCATCATTTATCCTATTTTACATAAGAATAGAATAAATAATTTAGTTACTAATTTCTTTTCAAATCAAACCGGTCCAAGGCTTTGGAGATAATGTATACAGAAGATTAATAAAAATAATTAAAATGTTTTGTGCTAGTCTACCAATCATCTGGAGTCTTTCTTCTTGTAAGATTTTCCCGTTCAGTTATCTGGACAACAAGAAATAAAGATCTTGTTGCATATGGACGGTATGCACTTCCTTATGTCTAAGTGAATGCAGAAATGTAAGCTTTTTACTTGTCATATCTATTATAATGATATGTGCATTCCCATTGCATTATTCAGATAAAGAGGGTGTTTTAGAAGCGAGGAACAAGAACATAGATTAATTAAAAGAAAAATTTACAAGGAGGTTAATTCTATCTTTCTAACTAAAATAAAATCCATTAATCTAAGCTATTTCATTAATCAGATTAATTGCATATTTCAAAACTGTTGCAAGCATATTTTCCAGTGTTTCTGTCTTTCCAAAAAGAAACAGCTTTGATTAGGAAGGAAAATAACAGAAAGAGATGGATGGATGGAGGAATATGGTACAGATGATATAATCTATTTTTATCAAACAATATAATCAAAAATTTAACACAATGCAGTTAGCTGCAAAAATACTCAAGAATGGAAAAAAATCCATCTCAAAAATCTTCATTAATACTGAGAAGTTCTGCCTTCCAATTTTCTGAAAATATTCTATCAATTAAAGAAACGTCTGATGTGGAAGGGTTTCCTCCCCCTCGACCTATTTTGGTGTTTTCAGAATACTTTGGAATTACTTTTGAATTTGTCCTGGTGATGTTTTGAATCAACATCACCATTATAAACTGGCCAAAGATTTTATTGCTGTTGGCTTTATTGGTATTATTATTCCTTCAACACTCTATTCCATTACTATGTAGCCCTCTTGGCTTATGATTTGTACTTTACTGATGGCCAAATACTAATCTCTGGTTCACTTATCCAGAGTGAAGGCCAATCAATCATTCAGAGTCAAAGAAAGTAGAAATTTGTCACTTTATTTCTGATCAGAAGCAAAGGGGCTTCCTCTGCTGAATTTAGTAACAGCAAAAACAAAAGAGTAAGAGGAACTTTAAGTCTGGCTTGCATTCTATTTTTATCCCCTCAGCTGAAAGAGATTCAAAGCAGAAGTTCAATCTGCTTTGGTTATAAATTTCATTTTCTAGATTGCATGTGGAACTAGATGTGTTTGCCAGGTTTTTCTTAGCATGAGCTAGTCTTTAGCTTGCAAATAATTATCTCCAGAGTTCATTTGGACACACACACCCCACCCTGTGCGCCCCCAATCCAAGCCTTCAAGTCCAAGTGCCCCCACATTGCCTTCCTTTGTTCCAGGTTTATTGCAACAGATTTCTATATGCTTTCCAAACCGCATCCAATTCATCTCGCTAGAGTTTCTCTGTAGGGTCTGCTTTTAGGTTTCTTATCAAGTGAGTAGATCTTGTTCTGATCTCCATGTTCTGAGTTTCTATGCAGAAAAAGAAGAAAATACCGTATATACTCGAGTATAAGCCGAGTTTTTCAGCACGTTTTTTGTGCTGAAAAACGTCCCCTCGGCTTATACTCGGGTCTATACGGCTTATACTCGAGTTTTTGTTTTTTTTTAAGCCCTTCGGCTTATACTCGAGTATATACGGCTTATACTCGAGTTTTTTTTTTTTCTTTTTTTCACATTTTACCGGACGGCGCGGGGAAGCCCTGCCGGTGCAGTGAGAGGGCGGGGCGGGGGAGCCGCCAGCCTTCTCAGCTGAGGGAGGAGGGTTTCAACCGGTAGGTGCCTCATTTCCCACCCTCGGCTTATACTCGAGTCCCCAGTTTACCCCAGTTTTTGGGGTAAAATTGGGGACCTCGGCTTATACTCGGATCGGCTTATATTCGAGTATATACGGTAAACTTAAAGAATATATTCCTTTTTGAATCAAATACTTTCAGGGTTGGAATTTGGAGTCTCAAGACCTCATTCCCCTCTCTTTTTTTCAATCAAATTGAATGCGAGTGATTAAAATTTGCAGAATGTTTTGGCTCAGTGTGACATCACTCAAGAAGAGTTTTGGCTAAGCCTAATGAGTCAATCTACGGCTCTGTAACAAGATTTTTGAAATGGCAATTCTATTTTAATTCACTCAATAATACACTTCTCTGCAGATGATGGTAGCAAAGCTGATAAAAAGAATGATAAAAAAATCTCAACCAGCAAATGCTCTGTCTTACACATTGGAAAAAAGAATCTAAACACTAAATACAAGCTCGATGGACATTACCTTACAGATGACCCCCACCCTGCTAAGGACCTTGGAGTTTTCATATCAAATGATCTAAGTGCCAAAGTCCACTGCAACTACATCGCAAAAAAGGCTTTAAGAGTTGTAAACCTAATCTTGCATAGCTTCTTCTCCAGAAACACTACACTACTAACTAGAGCATATAAAACATTTGCTAGACCAATTCTTAAATACAGCTTGACTGTCTGGAACCCATACCACATTTCAGACATCAATACAATTGAACATGTCCAGAAATATTTTACAAGAAGAGTTCTCCACTCCTCTGAATACAACAAAATACCTTATGCCACTAGACTTGAAATCCTGGGTTTAGAAACTTAGAACTCCGCCGCCTTCGACATAACCTCAGTTTAACTCATAGAATCATCTATTACAATGTCTTTCCTGTTGAAGACTAATTCAGCTTCAATCACAACAATACAAGAGCAAACAATAGATTTAAGCTTAATGTTAACTGCTCCAATCTTGATTGCAGAAAATATGACTTCAGTAACAGAGTTGTTAATTCTTGGAATAAACTACCTGACTCTGTGGTCTCTTCTCAAAATCCCCAAAGCTTTAACCAAAAACTATCTACTATTGACCTCAACTCCATTCCTAAGAGGTCTGTAAGGGGCGTACATAAGAGCACAAGCGTGCCTACCATTTCTGTCCTATTGTTTCCTTTCGTTATATCCAATTAATATAGTTATTACATACTTATGCTTATATATATATGCTTATATATTGTATAGTTATTTCATGCATATACTTATATATACTGTTGTGACAAAATAAATAAAAATAAATAAATAAATAAATAATGGTTAATACTTGAGCAATAAAACTATTCAGAAGTGCTATGCATATTGATATGGTAGGGATGTATATACAAACCATGTACTTTCTTTTGCTTTGGTTTAGATTATCCTTGCTCTGGCATGCTGGGTATGGTGTCCGGACTCATCACTGACACTCAGATTACAGCATCAAATGAACTGGATCGGAATTGGCTTCCAGAAAATGTCCGTCTTATAACAAGCCGTATAGGATGGGCACTGCCACCCCCGGTTGGTCATACATATACAAAAGAATGGCTTCAAATAGACCTTGGTGAAGAAAAGATAGTCCAGGGCATAATTGTCCAAGGAGGTAAACACAGAGAAAACAAGGTCTTCATGAGAAAATTTAAAATTGAATATAGCTACAATGGATCAGACTGGAAATGGATTATGGATGCCAGCAAAAAGAAAGCCAAGGTAAATTTGTAATCATGCATGGTGAAGAGCACTGTAGGTGCTATTTATCTCCAGGATTTTGATCTGAATGCAAAAAGCTCATTTTTGGTATCTCCAAATAAAAATAGCAGGTGGCACACTAGGCCTCAGTCTGAAAGGCTACAGAGCTGCTGCAGCTAATGTAGAAAATAGGGATACTATATTTTTCGGACTATAAGACGCACCTAGCTTTTGGGGAGGAAAACAAGGAAAAAAATCTGCCTCTGCCTCCCAGCATCCATCGGGTATTCATTTGGTCTATTTGCCATGGCCCATTTGCCGCCACCCATTTGCTGCTGCAACCCTTTGCTGCCATGGCCTGTTTGCCGCAGGCCATTCAGCGCAGCCCCATTTGGCATGGCCCATTCAGCGCAGCCCATTTGCTGCCACAGCCTGTTCACCGCCATCACCACGGCCCATTCAAGAACAGCTGATCAGCGCCACAGAAACCACCTTCCCCTACCCACTGCAATTTTCACCGTATAAGATGCACAGACTTTTCCACCCACTTTGGCGGGGGGGGGGGCAGGGCGGAGTGTGACATACTCCAAAAAATATGGTAGTTTATACCTAGAAAATTTCTTTCCATGAACTAACAGTGAACTAGCTGTTGCCCTGCATTTAAGCTATTAGGAAAATATTAATTCAAATGCTTTTATCTTAACTTACATAAAGATAAAGGCTTTATGAACCAAGCTTAATTTTTTACAACTACAAGGATGTGTTTTAATACTTTCTTAGTCATATTGTGGATATAGTTAGCCACTGCCACCTTGAAGAGTTTTGCTATTATTTTTATACTTTGGGGTATAGTCTATAGCCGGGGTCTCCAACCTTGGCTGGGGAATTCTGAGAGTTGAAGTCCACCAGGCTTAAAGTTGCAAAGATTGGAGACCCCTGTTCTATAGCACTAAGACCATTTGGTGGCTCCTGTCCAAGTGTTAACCCTCTCTCATCCTAGTTAACTATCATACCCTTTGTCAATGTGAAATGTATAACTCAGTGGTGGGCTATAGGTAGTACCAGCAACCAGCTCTAATTTACAATGGTTGTAGCATTTTGTGGTTATCTGATTGCAATTTGCTACCTTCCTTGTTGACTTCTGATAAGCAAGTCAATTAGGGAGGTCATTACTGAATAATTCACTTAACAACCATGGTAAAAATGTTTGTAAAATTGATCATGTGATAACTCAATAGCCACTCAATTGCTTAGCAACTGAAATTTTGTTCCCAATTGTTGTAAATTCAGGACTATCTGCTCTAACTGTACATGCAAAATGTCATCTCTTTGTTCTCATATGGAGCTTTTAAAAAATCCATGATGAACTATTGCTTGGCCATATGACTAGTATCAGGCACAATATAAAGCAGTTTGCTAGAACTTCGGCCTGTCCAGAAATTGTATCCATTTCTTAACTTCTATAGGAAGAAAGTCAACCATGGATCTATTTTCAGATGGCCTTGAATCTGAAAATAACAGGCTCATCATAAAATGTAAAAAATAAATAATTCCAGCAATGGGATCTCACACTGTATTTTATTAGAAATGCAGATTGTCCTGACATAGCCTTCTAAATGAAGCCGAAATAGCATTATATCTTTTTGCTGTGACATACCTTGGGCTACTTAGTCTTCTGATATTAAATACAGAGTATTTGTTCTTACTGTCAAAACTAGCAGTCCTGGCAAAATGAATGCTGGCAGACATATTATGTCCATTCAGGGTCTTAATTTCTTAGAAAAGTGAGCTTTCAAAATCTACATTTAAAAAAAAAGTTTTATAACATGCATAATCCTAGTAAATATTCAGAATATTTAAAATTGTTCTGTCTGCAGGGAAATTGGATAAAATCCTGAGATAATAGAAAGCTAGGAGAATTTAAAACAGGACTTGGGCATTTTTAAAATATTAATTAAGCTTGCTATATGTAATGCTGACCACACTGATTAAAAGAATAAATTAAAAGCAAATATCTTTCTTGAAAAGAAACATAATTTACTGAATGTATTCTTAGATGGAAAGCACCATATGATAGATTTTTACTTTTTCATATTGCTGTAGTAATCAGCTGAACTGCTATATTTACTTAATAACTTTGCTCCTTTTTTGTACGACGTATTCAAAACAAACAAAACACTATTCATTATTATATTTTATTATCTAAACAGTAATTAAGGATGGATTCCATAGTAACAAGAATGGGTCTCTATGCGTATCATAGATAGCTTTTTCTTTTATAAAACGTATGTATTTATTTTTATTCGTATCACTCATTTTGTAAGGAACTCAAGGTAACATACAGAGCACTCCTTATTTTTCTCCACAACTGTTCACCTGTGGATTAGGTTAGGCTGACTGGTTCAAAGTCATCCTTCCAGAAGGAATAATCTTGAGGACAAAGGGGAGACCACTACCAAGACAAAAGACAAATAAATGAAATTGGAGCCAGAACAATATTCTGAGAATTGGGATGGATTTTAACTGCCATCTGGAAGGAAATGAAGGATACTGTGGTACCTCATCCATTTCAGTTACAACAACGTAACTACAGAAATTGGGAAAGTGTCTACAGTAACTGAAAAATAATCAACATAATATAATTTCACTGTCATGTCTTGCAGGAACTTTTAAATGTAGGAAGAAAGATAGCTTTGTATCTAGAAAGCTTCTCTGCATATTACAGAACCTTAAAAAATAGCAGGAACACCAGCAAAGTTTTCCTTTTTGAAGAGTTGGGTTGCGGGAACGTATGCAAATAGCTTGTGATTGATTTTTTTTTTAGTTTCCTACGATATTGATAAGTAGATAGAGTGTTTCTTAACTTAATTTTTGTTCCTTGTTCTCAGCTTTTTGATATTGCAGAAATAGGTATGATTTAAAAGCTAGATTGGTTGGTAACTACATTATTAAATTATTATCTGGTTTATAGACTGTATTGGAGATGTTTCCCAAGGTCTTCTGAAAAACTGATAGTGAACACTGGGACCCAATTATCGGACATATTCATTTAAGAAAGGATAGTCATTCCTTCCAAACTGCACAAATTCTTTTGTTTCCAGCCTTGCTCTGGTACAAAGACACATAGCAGTAAGAGCACACACAGTTGCTTTCTATCATTTCAGCCAGAAGCACAAAATGAGAGCAATAATTTATGTATAATTATGACCTTGATGCATTCCAGAGCTTCCTTTCTCTAGAGTAGCTGCTACCACCCAAATAGCAAGCACTGTTAAATTTCAAAAGGAGACAGACTTATCCAGAATGCTTCAAAGAATACTAAACCCTAATCTGCTGCTTCTGTCCTTTCTCCTGCTTAATTATATATCCCACCATTGGAGACATCCTTCTGCATGTTAATGTCTGTGGCCAAAAGACGAATGGAAAGAGATCTCTGAATTGAAAAGAATTGCTTTTTTAATTCCTAAGTAAACATTTCATCAACAGAGACCCCAGTGAAGTTTGTTCGACTCCTATAATAAAAATAGTGATTAGTCTTCACAGTCCCTATGATACTTAATATATTTATTTAGGATAAACTGGATGAGTATGATAAAAATTTCATGTCCCACACATCTAATATCTGAAGGCTACTTAAGGGAGCATTAAATTTCTACTGAATTCTATGCCCATTTGTCAGTATGCTGTTCTGAAATCTTTTATAGAAAAGGTTTCAAAACAGGTCATTATTATATTTTACTATCTAAACAATAATTAAAGATGGATTCCATAGTTACAAGAATAGGTTCCTACACTGTAAATATTCTTCCATTTATAGAATGTGTTTATTTATGTATTTACTTTTATTCATATCACTCCTTTTGTTAGGATCTCAAGGTAACATACAGAGAACTCACTATTATTATTTTTCTTCATCAGTATCAACTTTAGGGTAGGTTAGGTTGACTGGGTCAAAGTCATCCGGTGTAATGGGCAGAAAGAATAACCTTGTGGAGCAAGAGGAAGAGCCACTACCAAGACAATGGCCAAATAAAAGAAATCTGAATCTGGGCCAAAACTGTAATCTGAAAAAGCACCTCAGACAAAACCCTCCCTAATTCTCATGAAAGCAAAGGTGCGGGAAAACACATTCAGAGTTGCAAGATTTTGTTGTTGTAATCTTAGAGTAGTATTACCTTGCATGACTTTGACTTCCTAGTCTGGTCTACTTTGAAAGCCTGCATCCAGTGAATTTCTGAGACTGAGATAAACTTGTCTTTGTCGAAAGTCTTCATCACATACTTAGCACACTTTTCTCATGGGACTTTTACGATAGTTGAAATTTGAATTTTACTATGAACGATGATGAGTTTTTTATATATAAGTAGTTGTACCCTCTGATGTATTTTCTAAATGCTCTCAATATACCAATCACTTCCCATTTTTAGATTTGAGCAGGAAATCCATATCTTTGAGCACAAAAGGATTTATTTTTGGATAAATATGTATAGAGTTTATACATAGAATACCTATTCATATGCTGTTATAAAGTATATGGTTTATACCTCTAAATAAACACCAGGCATAGAATGCTGAAAAGATATATGAATGTATCATTCCTTCAAACATATTTTGGCAATTTTGGCACCCATGAACTCGAAATAGGCTTAATGAATGAAAGGAAAATAGACAAGGAATAGACAGGTGACCAAATCATACTGAGGAATTTCTAGATAACAAATAATCTAAATACAGGCCATAAATCAAGAGCCAAAAATACAATGCTCTATATCCATGATGGTGAACCTATGGCACGTGTGCCAGAGGTGGCAAATGGAGCCCTCTCTGCTGGCACACGTGCCATCGCCTGAGATCAGATCTCTGTGGCATTTCTTTCATGAGCTTCTGTTTCTCTGCAAACGACGAGACAGAAGCTCACAAAAGAAAAAGATCTTTCCTCTTGCCATGCTGCTGGAGTTTGGATGCCCCGCCTCCTGCCGGTCTTTGGGTCTTTGCTGCGCATGCACGCATGTCCACACATGTGCCTGTTTGAACACATGCACATTCGCATATGTGTTGCACGTTTCAGTTTGGGCATGTGCACAGACACCGTTTGGGCACTCAGTGCCTAAAAGGTTCACCATCACTGCTATATATGAATAGGATTGACCTAAATATTTTTGCAAATGAAATTTTAAAAGGGCAAGAAATCTTTCAACTTCTGAGACATTCTTTTGAAGCACAAGTAATTGGCCCATTCAATTTATGCATCATTCTGATTTGCAAGAAGGCTTTTTCTTCCAAAGAAAAATTCATGTGCTTACGTAACTTACTACAGGAAGTTCTCGGCTTAATGATCAGAAGTCTTTATAAATTGGAGCCCTTATGTGGCCAGAAGTTAACTTCCCAGTCTTTTTTGCAGAAGTCATTAAGTGAACACTGCAGATATTAAGCAAGCACTACAATTGTTAAGCGAAGCCACTCATTTGAATGAGTGTGTTTTGATGCAAAAAACTGCAAAAATCATTGGAAATCATGATCAACTGATCCACCCAACACAGAGTCAGGGCATGCCCATTTATGCCAACAAGGGAGCACTTTATGAGCTGTAAAGCACCCATTCTGTGCCTGTCATTACTTTGAATGGTCGTAAAATGTCTGCTCATAAGTTGAGGACTACCTATGGCTAGTCAAGGAAGAAAACAGAATTATAAAATAAATGCTTAATTTAGCATATAAATTAGATATATTGGGTGAAGATTCTCTATACTTTGGCTACTGTCAAAAACATTTTACATTTAGTTGAAGTGTTCCTGCCAATATCCCTGACACAAAGCAGTTTTCCCTTGGAAGCATTTCTCAGTGGTTTCCATAGAGCTGACATGAAAACTAAATCAAGCTTGAGTAGTAACAAAGCTAGTAAGAGGTCAGAAGTATGAATCAAGATGAATATGGTTGATTTCCATATTATGGCATTTTCACAAAAATCATTTGAATAATTTAGTAGTTTTATTCTCATCTTTTCAGTGACAGCTTGAACAAAATATATTTTGTGCTAGTTCAAAAATTCTTTATTACATATCATTATCTTCTATTGTAGAAAAAGTTAGGGATCTACCACATGATTGGCTTTAAATAGCTATGTTTCCAAGGGCAGGTTAACACTTAAAATTAAAAAGTCTGGGCTTCAGAAAAATTCTGGTTGAGATTTGTGTTATTAATACAATGAAAACTAATGAGGTCCAAATCAAATATTTCTATAGTTGACTGGTTTTCCAAGCAATCTCACAAATACTGTAGCTGATTGTATTGCAAGTAGTTTATCTTTCTTAGATTTAGTTTTAAAGACATCTGTTATTTTACAGCAACTATTGTTTCTAAAATTTAATTTGCATACTTGCAATATAACTGTAAGTATCAGGATAAAATTTCTCTCTTGAAATTTTCCCTTGTAACTACGTGAATAGTGACTGACATTTAGAAGAAATCCTTCCCTGAATATATCATGTATCATATATCATGTAAATTCCAAATGTGAGCTTCATTAAAAAGATATCTCATTAAAACATTTTACTTTCCTACTAGTCCTGATGAATAGATTTCTGGAAAACAAGACATGAAACTTCTTAGAGAGTCTTCAACTATCTTTTCTTTCTTTTATTTTCTTTGAACAGTCAGAACTGTGATTACTGTTCAGTTGTTAAACAAATGTGGGGGGGGGAACTGCCAGCTGGCTAAAAATAAACCTATTTGTGATTGTTAAAGCAGTACAATTTTGTATGTATGCTCTATAGATTTTTGAAGGCAACACCAACTATGATACTCCTGAACTTCGCACTTTTGACCCGTTGACAACCAGATTTATCCGTGTTTATCCAGAAAGAGCCACACATGCTGGATTGGGACTAAGGTTGGAACTGCTTGGTTGTGAAATAGAAGGTAATTGCATAATCTCTGATAAATCTGTGTCATTGATTCCTATAGTGCTGATCTATTGATCCTCCATTAACTTTTAATATTTAGTGTGATCTTTATCAAGCTTTCCCTTTCTTCAACTAGAATATTAGACTTTTGTTTGATGCTAGCAGAATTCAACAAATTATGCAATATATGTAAAGTCCTTCTTCTCCTCCTCTTCCTCCTTCTTCAAAATGAAAAATGAAGACATTAGTAAATAAAGGGGTCATTTCAATATGATTAATCAATTTAATTACAATCTCCTATATATTTAAATTAAAGTTTTCTTAAGATCAGAGCCTTTCTTCAGGCACACAATTAATACATTTTATTAGATCTGTGGATTAGAGATATGCAGACTTTCCCTGCAAAACAAAATGAAGTGAAAATTCTAGGAACAAAATTTTCTAAAGCATATGTGAAGTTCAAAGATGGGGCAACTCCCTTCATAAAAAACCCCTTTCCTTGCATAAACCTGAGTAAATCTGATTCACATATTTAATCAATATGAAGAACATTGAGATCAGGGTTGCACGCTTTGATTAAGAAAAATGAGCATTGTTGTTCACCATATCAAGCTTTCAATTTCTAAAGACTCATTTAGAGGCAGCTTGTCCATGTGAGCTATAACTGACTTGATTCAGAAGCTTCACGTACAAATCAGTTTCTCCCATGAAGATCCTGCTCCTGTAATGGTTTCCACGTTCATTTAATTGGCAGTACATCATTTTGATGAGGAACACCAAAAAACCCAAACCAACAAAATCACAAGCAACTAAAATTCTTGCTAAAATGGAGAATGTGGAAAGCTCTGCAGACATACCATGAGATTGTCTTATTGTTTTTATTGTCTAAATCTGTAGATTCTGGTATAACTTCAACTCTGTCCAGATAGTTTGCATTAATTTGTCTTAAAATGACAATATATCAGGAACTGTGACTTTGAATTTGATTTGCGTCATCTGCTACTGGTGGAGTTTTGACCAAGTATGGATTTTGAAATAAAATTACATAGTTGATAGAATCATATATACTAGGAATAAATAAATAAATAAAATAAAATCTTTTCTTCCATGTATGTGAGGAATAAAAGCATTTATTAGAGTTTAATTTCACAAAAGAAATTATCCACCTTGCTCTTCCTATTTCTATCCTTTGCTCTCGTATAACAATTGTCCAAATGGAAATTTGGAGAGATAAAAAAGAAAAATCAGTAAAAAGCATCATTTTAATTATTAAATCTGTTTAAATAATTTTAAATTATTATTTTATTTAAAAGGATTATTCTTTTAAATAATTCTTAGTATTTTCACTTCAAGACTTCCTCAATCCAATACTAGTACTGAGACTGATTCTCACTGTTCCCAGGTAATGTGTATGCATTCTAATACATTTAAAAGCTCTGTGTTTAGATCTATCTTAACTGAATCAAGCTGGGATTTTTTTTCAGTCCCTACTTCAGTCCCAACCACTGCTGATACCAGTCCTGTGGATGAGTGTGATGATGACCAAGCTAACTGCTACAGTGGAACAGGTGATGACTTCCATTTGACAGGTGCAGAAACCATCCACATTTCATTCCAACTCAGTTTTCATTCAAATCATTTTCACAATGCCATACTTGTTTTATCTTTATTGCTTACTAGAAAAATTATGACATATTCATGCATAATCTACAACAAGGTATTGAACTTAATATTCATACTTAAATATACTTGCTCTGATATATCTGTAAATTTGAGCACTTTAATATGCCTGCCTTTTAGTTCTTTTCATTAATAATTTGATTTAAATCTGCTTGATTAGACATGCAACCTGAGTAGATTAATTAACTGAAAATACTTCCTAATTGAGGGATGTGGACAAGTATATGTTGCCTATAGGTATCCTACAGATGAGATATTTTAGCTTTCCTAGAATAGTGTGAGCAAACGTATGCCTCAAATATGCCCAAATTGACCAGTACTATTACTTAGCAGAAAACAGATATGAAACAGGTATAACTAAAATCATGATACATAGTTAATTTGACCTATCTGTGAAACTAGGAAGGTTAGTAAAGATTGCAAGGAAGTGATGTTTAGTTATGAATGAAAGGAATAAAATGTATATTAGAAAATATTATTTGGTGTAATTTTGGGTTGTGGTAGATACCAATGAATATTGATAATGGAAGAATCATGATAGATTTGGGGAGAAATTATGCAATAATCTAAAAATAAGAGCCGGGGGAAAACCATTCTGCTAGGCAACTTGAACAGATTAATAAGAACAAGATAAGAAAATAAAAAATAAACAATCAGGCTATTTGGAGACCAAGAATAAATTAAAATGATGACTATGTGACAAATATCTCTTTAGAAAAAATCTTTGTTTCAAATGCATGGTTTAAACATAAGTCAATGAATCATACAATTTTAGAATTGTGAGCTACCCAGAGTCACTTGGTTGAGGTGGGCAGCTAGAATGAATGAATGAATGCATATGCACCAAGACAAATTCCTTGTGTGTCCAATCACACTTGGCCAATAAAATTCTATTCTATTCTATTCTATTCTATTCTATTCTATTCTATGAATGAATGAAGTAAAGGAACAAACATAGATCTAAAAACAATGAATGGATGAAATATGGATTTAGATATTGAAAGTACAATGTAGTGAAAGACTGTGGATGAGAAGAGAAGTGCTTATAACTGCTGCAAAAATGATGAGAGAAATAAGTTATATAAAGCATGTAGAGAAGAAAACATAGTTGCAAAAATGTTGACAAAGAGCAAGGACTTTTGAAGATGTGGGGGGAAAGTGGAGAAAATTGATAGTACGGAAATAATGCTGGAAGTAAACGAAGAGTCTGAGCCAAGTAGGCCTAACAGTGATCAGATTTAAAATTAATTATGGAATAATAAATAGTAATTAGTCAAAGATGAAATGAATGATAAAATGTTAACATCCAACAACAAAACAAGAATAAGATATTCATAGGCAAAATAGGATGAGTTTTTTAAGCTATACCCATTCATTGTACTCAGAGATGTTTTGAAGACTCTAGAAAAAGAACAGATGATGACACCATAACTCAATAAATGTTAACATGTAATGCCTGTATGAAAAGTGCAGCTTCATTGTATATTGCAGTGAGGAATATGTTGTCTGAAAATTAATGTATCAAAGAACAAGGTTGATGTTTTTGACAGGGAAATCAAGTGAACAATTCCAAGTTTTACATAAATAGCTTAAGAAATTACAGAAATATTCTACTATGTAGCAGGTAAAGATGAAAAATGAAAATGAAAAGGCAAACATGAAAAAAAATGTATGCATATGTGGGTAATTTTGTGCCATTTTATTTTGCTGAAGTTGATTAAAACAAGAACAATGATTAGTATTAAATTGTAAAATTTAACCAATTGCAGTACAACTTTAGCCCTAATGAAAATCCTGGGATTTATTGTTTAAAACACAATGTGTAAATAAGAAAAGAGAAAGAGATATTCCCCCCCCCCAACAACCTTTTAATACAGAAGTATGCTAATCACTTGTAATTTAACTGTTTTAGCTGGATTGCTAAGTAGGCTAATGCAATCTTGGCTGAAATCCAGTTTATTTATAACCTGAGGTAGTTTTCTTCCAAATTCCATTTAGCAAAGACATTACAATTGGAGCAGAGAAAGGGGAGGGGGTCCTACTTTTTCCTTTTCATTAATATTTAGCCTAAACTGGAACTCAGTAGTAGTCTGTTCTTCCTACTTCAGAGATGCATTTAAGTCTGTACTGCACATCTAAGCATTAGCAAATTAAAAGAAGCTGCAAAAATCAGAGAGCTAAAATGGTGTCTGTTTCTTATATAAGCTACACTTTGGTTAGCTGATGAAGTGGTTGGGAATTTTCTTATCTCATAAAACTTTGCATCTGATTTGTTAGTTAGGATTTGTCTGCTAATCAAAGTGATATCCCTACCAATGAGTGACTTCATTTTCATCCTGATGAGTTATTGTCCAATTATAATTAATAAAGTAATATATAGCTGGACAGGTTAATACTTATTCTTTCTTACATGGTAGTGCAGCTCCCAACATCACTAAATGCTTATCTTCTCTTATAATGTGTGATTCATTGAGGGCATAGATAGCCCAAATGAAATTCATTCTTATTAGGCATCACATAGCGATAATTCTTGGTTTCCCTCCATCCCACCCAAAATTTTATGGAAACAATTAAAGTTTATTAAGTAGTTTGAACTACTTTTTTAAAGACATCACAGTTAAGCAAGCTCTCAACATTCTCAGTTCCAAGACATGGATATTATGGTATTTTCCATGGAAACATTCCATAAGACAATATACTACATGAAAAAATTGTGTCTATCACTTTAACAGTTTCTCTTCAACACCAAGACAAAGGAATGGGATTAGATATTACACAGGTGTCAAACTCAATCACATCACGGGCCAGATCGTGACATATCGTGACTTTTTTTGCCTTTGCAGAACCATGGTTGGCATGGCCTGCGTGTGATGCATCCAGCCCGCAGGTCGCCAGTTTGACAGCCTGAATCATTAGAGAGACCTCTTTATAGGATCAATCAAAATCAAACTCACAGTGTTTCAAACTTTTCTTGTGCCAATCATTCTTGTTTAGTTTTCTTACATCATTATTAGCAGATTGTGCTAATGGAGGAATAATGATAGAATTTAGCTAACAATTTTAAATTCAATTTTGGGGGGGGATGAAAAAATGTTGTGTTATATTCAGGATAGCGTGTTTTTCAAATAAAGAGTCTCCTGGGGGGAAAAATATATAAACCTTGATGATTCAATTTACAAATAAGATGATTAATGGGTGGATTTTGACTTTTCTGTGTGTGTGTGTGTGTGTGTGTGTGTGTGTGTGTGTGTGTGTGCGTGTGCATGCAATTTTTTTTTCAGGGAGTACCACAGCTACGATTACAGAAAAACCAGTCCCAACTGATACTACAGTTCAGCCAGGTAGGCTATAACATTAATTGTCTCTGGATAAAATACACTACATTTCTGAATTGTGAGTTGTGTCAACAACAATTTAAATGAATTGCAGGATCTTCCAACTTGCCTTCGTTCAAAGTGTTTGAAGGATAATGGAATATCTGAATTCTAAGCTCAATTCATGAAACGCTTTCCTTCTTTTATCCAAATGTGTATACAGTAAAAGAATGAAGGTTGATGTATGCCAAGTTGTGACAATACTATGAAAATATTCAGCAGCTGAATTGCAAAGCTGGGAGAAAGATGATATCTTGTCTATGATACATTATGTGTTTGCAAACCAAAGGGAGAAAGGCCATCGCGAACAGAAATAAAGTTCAGGCTATTTATATCTTCCACTGTTTTGGAAAAATTTGGCCAGGTTTTTTTTTTCCCCTCCAATTATACAGCTGGCAGTTTTACAATATTCTTTCCTAGGTAGACTTCTTTGAAAGATTTTATGCAAATTGCTTAAACTTGAGCAGAGATTAAAAAAAAGTTATTACTGGCAGCTGGTCCTTTCTCCTCAATCAATACAATAGCTAATAGTGGTTGAAAAAGCTCTTAATTTGCAGTTTCATTGGGCTATTTTATTATCCTGCATGGAGAGAGAAGCGACAGAAAGTCCCCCCCCCCCAAATTCTCTAAGTCTGATCAGCAGTTTTAAATGCTTTGTGTTAATAATTGTAAAAAGGGGGAAAGGTCACTCCTCCCGTTACTCCCATTTCCTTTATTAAATGACAATCAGGCACAGCCTCAAAAGTAATTTCACAGGCTATGTGTCTTTGTGTGTGTTTCCGCCTTACTGAGGCTTTGCTATAAGCAAAAATTTTAAAAAAATGAATGTATCAATAATGAAAAAGCTTCCATAAAAGACAACAGTGTGACAAAAAGCAATCAGAGTAAAGTAATTAATTCCAAGATTTTGTCTCTTAACCTCTGAATTTCCTTGTCATAAAATGCTTTCCGTGCTTTAAATTAATTTTTCTTCCTCCAAGTTTATTCAGTCAGCATATACTATTGTGAGCAGCATCCTGTTTTTTTCTATCTTCATAGTGTTAAAAAAAAAGAAGCTTTGTTGAAACATTACTTCGAGGGCTATTTTTTTTCTTGACAATAATCAGTGTTTCAGTGTTGTTTGATTTCTTTGTAGCTTGAAGGCTTGCCTGTAGAGATTCTCAGTCTTCCAGGTCATGGTTGTCTCAAAGGTTCTTTTTCAAAACGCAACTAGACTTCGTTTTTCTCTGAAAATGTTTCGCTTCTTATCCAAAAAGCTTCTTCAGTTCTTCAAATCTTCTTCAGAAGTCCTGAAGAAGCTTCTTGGATAAGAAGCGAAACGTCTTCAGAGAAAAACAAACAAAGTCCAGTCGTCTTTTGAAAAAAAATCTTTGGGACATCTTCAAGGCTTATTTACTGAAACTTATGATAAGGTATTACTATTGGTTCTTATTGTTATTGGTTTCTCATTTGAATATATGTGTTTTATTCACATTTCTTAAGCAAAGAAAGATATATGTTTCTTTAGAAATGACCCCACTTTTATGCGATTGCTGAGCAGTTTTAGGAAAATAGAAGTAGGGCTGTAAAGCTAATCTTAAATGTAAAGATAATGTCGTGTCCCACTCCTCCTCTGACGGCCGGGTCGGGGAAGTCCGTATCAAGCGTGCCTCTGCAGCTCTGCCAAAGTCCTATCAGAGTCCTCAGGGCAGGCAGGAATCCAAGGTGTGACTTCAGCAATCCAGATTAGACTTTGCCTGACTCAGAGAATGCCAGAAAGCAGATCCTTTATATAGGCCATGGGGTGTGACTCCATGACTCAGCACTTATCCAGGCCTGCCCCTCCCTTCTTTTTGCTGATGTCGCCTCTCAATTCTCCGGAAGCGAGGATCTCTCCAGCCTCCAGCTGTTGGTAATATTAGCTCATGACTGGCTTCACATTCTTCAGGCTCACATGCTGTGGGGGAGGGGTTTAGTTGCTCGGTTTGTCTGGGCATGGTGCCAGGACTGGGGGCTGGAGGCACGTCAGGCCATTTGTCTTGCTCGGCCTGTCCGGGCATGGTGCCAGGGCTGGGGGCTGGAGGCATGCCAGGACATTCTTTAGCACTATCAGTGTCTGCAGGAGATAAGAGGGGCCCGGCTGCGGCGGGTGGAGCGAGTGAGGCACAACAGATAAAGGTTCCCCTTGCACATATGTGCTAGTTGTTCCTGACTCTAGGGCACAGTGCTCATCTCCGTTTCAAAGCCGAAGAGCCAGCACTGTCCGAAGATGTCTCCATGGTCGTGTGGCTGGCATGACTAAATGCCAAAGGCACACAGAACACTGTTACCTTCCCACCAAAGGTGATCCCTAATTTTGTACTTACATTTTTTACATGCTTTCGGAACTGCTAGGTTGGCAGAAGCTGGGATAAGTAATGGGAACTCATCCCGTTACACGGCACTAGGGATTCAAACCGCTGAACTGCCGACCTTTCGATCAACAAACTCAGCATCTTAGCCACTGAGTCCCTCCTTAAAACTAATCTTACTCTACATCTAATAACAACACATGTAAAAAAAAAAAACCCAGGCAGATCATATGACTGTCAAAACTTAGTTTGTTGCATCCATTGTCAGCCATTCAATCATGTCTGATTCTTGGTCTTTCTATGGATCAGCATTCTCCATGCCTTCTTGTCTTGCAGTACCTCCTTCAGATATGCCATATTATCCCATTGTCATCCTTTATAGTGTCCAGTCAAAGTCTACTAGGGGAGGCCCTTCTACTTTTTCCACTTGATTTTTTAAGTGAATGAGCGCACATGACATGGCCAAAATATGACAGCCTTTATTTAGCAATCTTGGCTTTGAGTGATATTTTTAGTAAATCTTGTCTAGGACTTCTTTATTTATGATTTTTGCAGTCCATGGGGTGCGTAATAGTCATCTCTAGCATCACCATTTGAATAATAGTCATCTAGCATCACCATCCACCTTTCTCCTATCTGCCTTTTTCAGAGTTCGGGTTTTACAACCATAAGTGGCATTTGGAAAAATTATTGCATTAACTAATCTGCATTTGGTTGGGATGGTGCTATCTTTACTCTTCCAGATGTTATTTATCCTGGACATTGCATTTCTTCAAAGGACCATATGCCTTCAGATCTCAGGACTGTAGTCACCACATTGGTTGATTTTAGAGCCCAGAAAGATGAATTTTTATGGTCTCATTGTCAAGTTGCACTATGAGCTGTGTGTTCTCATCAACCATCATTATCTTCTCTTTTTTTTCCTTTTTCCTTTTTCTTTTTTCTTTTTTTTTTCTTTTTTGTTGACATTAAGGTGCAATCCAAATTTTTCACTTTCATCTTTGACTCTCAGGATTAGCCCCTCCACATCTCCCTTGTTTTCCTCAAGCACTGCATTCCTGCAATTTTCCCTGCATTACTAGAATGGAAAGTATAAATCCTAAAAGACTTTTAAAATAAAGTGGGAAAATATCCAAATCACTCCTCTACCCCCATCTTAAAAACCCAAGAAATCAAAAAATCATGACTTCACCGATATTATAATGTTAACTTTTTCATTGTAGCTCATAGTCAGTCACAAAATGCAATTCACAGCTATAAGGTTGCCCGCTTCTATTACAGAAAAATATGTCTGTGTCCTTCTTTGTAATTATAGGTTATGATAAAAGTATCAGGTTGGTATCTCTATCAAAGCTCCACCTGTACTTTTATGTGTATTACATTTTTAAAAAGCATAAAAACCAGATAGCACCGTCATGATGTTCCTCTTAAATTTTTTGACCAAAGTTTTGCAGACTCCTTGTTTGTAGATAAGTTATTCTCTGGAGTCTTGTCCAACACCAACGTTCAGAAGCATTGATACCTTTTCAACTCTTTTCAATTTAATATCTAATGTATTTAGAATTTAGTATCACAGGGAATACCATGGCTTCCATAATTTTGATATTTGTAGGCTTAGACACATCGTGTCTCAAGTACTAGTCAAGGGCATAATCTTTATGTTTGTTCCTTTTAGTTGATCTAAAAAAGAGTATTTACCACTCCAATATCTTTATTATCAGTTCTAAAGCTGGATGCTCTGCTTGTTGTAAAAAGTTTAATCTTTTTTTATATTTAATTTTGATCCTATTTTCAATGCAATGAGTTTTTTCCAGAACCTCTGTATTTTTGACTGTCAGAATAGCATAATCAGCAGAGTGCATGTTATGAATATTTTTTCTCCAACTTTAAAATCACATTCATCTTCTTACAATCCATCTTCCTTTAATATATATTCAACATATAGGTTGAATAAATATTGCTTTACTTTTTTGGCAACCTGGAGCCATTTTGTCTTGCCATGTGCTATCTGTACGATGGCTTTCTGACAGGTTGCAGATGAGCATCTTGTATGTTCTGGAATTCCCTTTTTTCATAAACTCATTCCACAGCTTGACAAAATAGACTCAATAGAACATCTTTCTGCAATCAATGAAGCACATTAAACTCATTTTTTATTATTATTTGGCTTTCTCTGTTCTCCAGCAATAATATCATCTGTCATCTGCATTGGATGATCCTAAGTATTATTTTGCAAGGAAAATTAAGGGTATTATACAATAGTTTGCACATTTTCTTAAACCTCATTTTGGAGGGTACTGTAAGCTTGCATTTTTGGAGAAGGGAATTAAATTCATTCAACGGCTTTGCATTTAGAAAGCTTGGAACATTACATTTCAAACCAGTATTTCTCTGTTTTGGCAATTTGTCTGGGCTTCCCTGTGTTGGCTAGGAATTCTGGGAGTTGAAGTATGCACATTCTCAAGTTGCCAAAATTGAGAAACACAACTTTTGGCTATTGGAGTCCTGTTGGATTGAAATGCTGTATGAATTTACTTGATTAATTAATTACAGAAAAGTAAACTTGACATATGTCATTATGATGCTTTGGCTTCTCTGTCTTACTGTCTCAGAATTCTTAGTCAGTTTAACAGAATATGGCTACCAAATCTGAACTGCAAAAATGTGTACAACCAACGGATTGCAAAAGAGTTATTTTTTCCTACCTCTCTTTGCTGCCATCTAGGTTTATCTAGATTTTTCCAATTCACATCTTACAGTCTCACACTCTTTAACCTTAATGTACATTAGACTAATCAATGTTTTCCATACTACTAAAAGCATTTCAAAAGTAGAGTTTGCAACAGCACCGAAGCATGATCCATCCTTTTCTATGACTTTCCAGCAATTAAAATGCCTATTAAAAATGAAATATGTCATAGAGGTGACTATTTTGAATTATGTCTATTCATAGTTAGACTTACTTGGTGCTTGGTAGCTTGATGGTTCCATTGTTTCACCATTACTTCAAAACTGGCTATATTAGCTGCATCATATTCCTTTACTTGCAGCAAAGCTGTCAAAACATATCAAAACTGGGTGGGCCAAGAAAGATGAACGACATTGCAAAGGGCTTGGCTGGCTGGCTGCTCATGTGGAGCATTAATTGTTCCAGCTGTGAACAAAATGTGGCCAAGAAATGCAGCTGCTGGCTACTCTCATAGGCCAGATTTGTTTTAATTACACAATAGCATGTACGTCTGTGCTTTCAAAGGGTCTTATAGAGATTTGGATGGTGAGATTTTGTCCTCAACTTTAATTTAAACAGCTTGTTAGGCATCTATCGTTCTGCTGCATTTGCTGCTTATCTGGAAAGCTGCAAATATACAAACTGGGTGGTTTGTGGGGGTTTTGTTGTGGGTTTTTATTTTTCTTCATGTAATCAGGAAGCAAGATCGGGGCTGTATGAGAGTATCCCAGTTGTATTGGCTCAGGCATCAGAAATGATGAATGAGAGAATATATGTCTGAGATTGCTTGGGAATGCTTTATACAGAGTAAAATAATTTGGAAGATTGCAACATGGCAAGTTTCTGCTAACCCAAACTGGTATTTACTGACAATTGGTCTTTGTGATACTCTAAGAGAGAGTGGAAGGCAGACTATGTCAGCCTCTCAGAAACAGCAGGAATCTTGTATAATGCTGTGTATAGCTAACATTGGCACGTGCATCATAACATGCATTCCACTGCAGAACTTGAAATAAAATGCACATTTGTTTTAAAATGTTTAGTTGGGTATATCAGACATCAGTTGCTTTCAAGTGTTTCTGCTATAATCTATACTAAAATTAACAATTACATCAATATACAGTTAGATATGAGCCACGATGGCGCATTGGTTAGAGTGCAGTACTGCAGGCTACTCCTGCTGACTGCCGGCTGACTGCAATTTGGCAGTTTGATTCTCACTGGCTCAAGGTTGACTCAGCCTTCCAGACTTCCCAGGTTAGTAAAATGAGAACCCAGATTGTTGGGGGCAATATGCTGACCCTATAAATCACTTAGAAAGGGCTGTAAAGCACTGGCAAGCAGTATAGAAATGCTATTATTATTGCTATACATCAATACAATATATGCAACCATTTGTAATAACTATGACAGTGGGGAAAAAATGACTTATGTCCTGTCCTCAGCACTATCACAGCATCTCCATGGTTGTGTGATCAAAATTCAGGTCCTTGGCAATCTGCATGTATTTATGATAGTTGCAGCATTCTGGATCAGTGATCACCATTTGCAATCTTCCCAACTGGCTTTTGAGAACTTGTCAATGGGAGAAGCCAGAATCACTTAATGGCCACATGATTCACTTAGCAGTTCTAGTGATTCACTGAACAAGCATGGCAAAAAAAAGAAAGTCATAAAATTGGGCACCTTTTATTTAACAACTGCTTTGCTCAGCAATAGAATTCTGGTTACAATTGTGGTCATATGTCAAGGGCTACTTGAATATGAGCAAATGATATTCTTTTACTTAGGGAAAGAATTATGCCCAAATGTAAGCAATGGATACAGGCTTTCTAAATTCATATAGAAGCTATATACTGGTGCAGGCTTGAAGTATACTTAGCAATTCAGTATTACAACTTTCAATAAATAGTCAGCTCTTCTCTTTTTTTCATTCTACTTCTCTGTGTCCTCTAGTTTTAAAAAGTTTAAAATACTCTTAAAATGTTCTCATGTAACTGATACAGCTGTGCCAACCACAGTTGATAGCACAGTATGACAGAAATGCTATCAGTATGCTATGTATTCCTGTTAAAAAGCACTGAATGCCTGAAGCTAAAATATAATCCAATATAACAGCAACATAATATATCAAACATGAGCTCTTCAGTTCTCCCATGATATATATAGGAGTTGCTTTTCCTTTTTTTAAAATTAGGGATATTTTTTTAAAAAATGAATTGAGTTAGCTGAGTCTTCAGGCCTTGACAGGCCTCATTATTTGGAAAGGAACAGTAGAATTAATTCATTTGGGAGTTATCCAAGGTTATGGGTGGACACTTTCTTGTAGTTCATCATCATAATAAAAGAATTTGGCATATTTTGAAACTACGGATTAAAGCAATCTTCCCATTATGTTGAATGACTTTATTTTTAAATTCAAATTCCAAGTTCCCCTGAAAAATAATAAACAGTTACATATAAGACGATTTGGCAAACTGGGAGAAGCTGAAAGCAAAACATGATCTCACCCTGGCCAAAAGAAGTTGCATAACACCACACTTTTCATGCTGTATAAGGAACTTTATAATCTGCTTGGTTGGCTGTCAGCCATATTGTCTTTTCTTCTTATCCAAAACTATTCGTATAACTGCTGCCATCTTGTGGGCCAATTGAGGAGCACATATAAATATATAATTATATATACTTTGCTCACATAAGAACAAAGCCAAAAAAACTCCAGCCTGAAAATGATGAGTGAGATCTCATCCAAACGTTGACTAAATACTTTCAATCTTACACAGGAAAAGACCCGAACGTACCAAAATCTGCATATATATCCATATGTATATAGATTATCTATCTATATCTATCTACCTATCTATTTACCCATCTATCTATATATAGGTATGTATGTATGTATGTATATAAAAACTTGGTATATATTGAGCAGGATTGGCAATATATTTATACTTCGTGAAAAGCAGAATAGATAAGTAGTCAACTGATTTGACATTCCCAAGTGGGAAGGACTATATTCATTTGGAACTATTTTATGATTCTTTTCAGTTTTATTGTGAATAATGCAAAGAAACCCGCGCGGTGTACCTCTAGCGGCTCTTTAACTAGGCCTACTGATAAGTAACTTGTGCAAAGTGCAGGAAAGGATATATCCTTTTGGAAGTAATTCAGTGTGTAAAACTAGCATCGGCATTTGGATGTGTATCTGAATCCAGATCCAGATTCCAGATATGAACCCCGTTACCTGATTCTGCAGTTCATCAACCTGTTTCATACATGAGTGGAGATGCAATGGGGAGATGCAGAAAGTCTAATGAAACCAAAACATAACAAATCATTCTTTTAATACAGAGAATAGCCTTTCTGGAATGCTGTGAAATCCTTGAAGTAGAAGCTCAGGAAGCAGATGGGGGAAACAGATTATTTAAATGTAGAACAGGAATTCATATATTGTGGAGAGCTTTCTTTGGTTGCCAGACAGGTTCTGAACTCCATCAGGAAATTCTCTTAATATAGTTTCCATATGTGGGATATCCCTTTATATCAAAAGCAGACGTGCAGGGAAAACTTTGATATATATTTGAGAGTCTCCATTTGTACAATAAGATACAGGAATGAATTGGAGGATGTGATAGAGTTTTAAACCTTACTTAAAATAAAATATTACATTCAAGATGCATCAAGTGCATGGATTTGCTTTACAATGGATTTTCTGCTTATCTAGTCTAGAATTGTCTGCAGACTGATAGAAGCTCTTTGGGAATTTATCAAAGCAGATTCTTTATTATGCTTTGCTACCAGATATTTTTAAATGAAGATACCCAAGCATGCAGATTGCCAGAGTTGGCAGAACATGGTACTGTGGTTGGTGATATTGGCAGAATCATTGATAGCTTAGTTCTGAAACAGAAACAAAGAAAAATATAGTGTATATTCACTTATATAGATGTACATAACCAATTGGGTGCACAAATGGATGTAATACATAACCAGTTTCATAAGATCCATGAGTTACATCTCTGATGAAATGAGCAAAACGTAGAAGCCATAGCATATTTATAATAAAATTACAAGTGGAAAAAAAAATGTTTACTAGCAGACCCAGTTTACATAGGAAAAATGGATGATAGTGGGCTGTTCCTTATGGTTAGGTTAGTATCATATACCAGTTCTTTTTTAAAATAACTTTTATCAGAAGATAAAAATACAGGAAAAAATGATATTAGAAAACTAAGAAAAAGAAAAAGTTCAGAAAGAGAAAAAATGTTACTTCTGACTTTTTTTCAGTGTAATAAAATATAAACACAATACAATCTCAAACTTTTGCTTTACAGATCACCTCAAACTACTGCTATAGTAACAAAACCATCTTAATTATCAAAACCTAAAATCTAGGTTTCACTTTTTTCCATTTCAAGCAAAAATCAATTTTCAGGTAGAAACAAAACTAGATAAATTCTTTTCTTTAATTAAAACAGTCAGTTTCCCCATCTCTGCTAACGCCATCACTTTTACCATATAGTCTTCGATTGTGAGAATTAGTGTTCTTTACATCTTTACACAAATAAGATTCTTGCTGATGTCAATATATATAACAAAGTTCCAAATTTTCTTTCCAGTTTTTTGTCCATCAATCTTCAAAAGAAAACTTCTGGTTTCAATTTTATATTTATTGTAAGAATCTTCTGAATTAAAGTAAAAACCTGGTCTCAGTATTGGTACCATCCACCAGTTTTTGAGCAGGCAGAAAAATATGTAAGATTAAAATTTACTGTCCCATTTATGATTTCTATTCAGGCCCAATGAAAGCAAAGGTTCTATATTTTATGTGGCTGCGCTCAGGCAGGATCTGCTTCATACTATGGTTAGATGCAAGTGGGGAAAAGCCTTAAATGTTCCAGTTCATCCAAACTATAGTTTATTACCATATCAATGGAAGGGGTCTTTGTAGTCTTTTACCCAGCTCTGCCTCTTGAGCAATGCAACACTGACCATTCCTCTGGCTAATATGGAAGAGTTTCAGCTCTAGCAGTTTCCCCGGCACTGATGCCTTCATATCCCTGGTATAACAGGCAATTGATGAACCATGAAGACTTAGATAAGTTCAGACTTAATGATCTCATGGGACAGGTTCTGTAGATCACTATTTCTCAACCTTGGCATTTTAAGATATGTGAACTTAATGCTGGTTGGAGGATTCAAGAAATCCACCCATTGTATAGATGTATAAGTATAATAAGTATAGATGTATAAAACTATATCTTTAGATGATCATATGCATGACTCCATTTATTTCAACATGGGACAAACCAGTTTGACAGTGCTTGAAGGCCTTCTTAAGTTGACTGAGACCTTAAGCTTACTGTTATGCCATGGTGGCTTTGTTGTTATAAAGCTGTCTTTCCCATGTTATACAATGATTCAGACCAATGCTATATGGGAATGCTAAAAAATGGTAGAAAACCCATTGATTCCTTTCCCACTCCAGCACAGTGCTGTTGCTATTTTATGTGGATCACTGCATGTAAGTCAATGCAGTAGCTATCAAACGAACTATTGACAATTTGTTAGAATTATCTTTAGTTACATTTTTGAAAAGAAGTTAAAGTACAGTAATGGTTTCACAAATTACATCTTGTTTTCTTTCAGCCATCCATTATTCCATTACTGAAGAACTTCCAGCATATGGTTTCAACTGTGGATTTGGCTACAGTTCTCAAAAGACAATTTGTCGCTGGGAACATGATGCCCAGCTGGACTTGAGATGGGCAGTACTCACCAGCAAAACAGGGCCCATTCAGGACCACACAGGTAAAGTAGGATTAACAACTGATCCAGTGACAAGTGGGGGGAAATAAATATTGTGTTTAAAATAAAAGATCTGCCGGGACTAATATTTACAGATAGTCCTTGACTTACAACCAGTTGCTTAGTGACCGTCTGAACTTACAACAAATCCAAAAAAAGGACTTAAAATTCAGGTACAAAGTTCCATTGATCGCCCTCCTCCATCAGGCACATGATTGCACTTCAAGCATGCAGCAACACAATCATTTGCAGCATCCCACAGTCACATAACCACCCTTCATGACGGTTTTTTGCAAAACCAAACCATAGCAAACAATGGGTTCACTTAAACAGCTGATGCTACTGTCATAAGACTGCTGTATTCACTTAACAACTTCTGCAACAAGGTTGTAAAATCGGGTGAGTCATATGATGGACTAGTTTGATAACTGTTACGACTTATGACAGGCCCCATTACAGTTGTACCTTATACCTTGTATATGTATGTCAATTCTGCTTTGCCTTGATGAAAACTATGGTGTCATTTCAAATCCTATCCTAAAATTAATAGATTTAATAACTGTGCATAGTTAATCTGGTGCTTTTAAGTGTATGTGCATTTTCTTAAACTTGCAAGATCACTTAACTTCAGCTACTTCTAAAGATGTTTTTAGAAGCTTTGTTATCAGGTGGAAACCCTCATATAGTGAGATTTTAGGCCTTCTAAATTTCTGTTCTTCTGAGGGCAGGAACCTTTAGAACAAAGGGTGACATTGTGACCCATGTTTCAATTATTCATTCTCTTTTTTCATTTATGTAGATAATCAGAAGTACTAGCAATGAACCTTCCTTTCCCATTTCCATTTTCTACCCCCATCCCCATTTTACTTAATAAGAATGACAAGGAAATTGGGCTCCTTAAATTTAGAGACAGTTCAATTGAATCTTGAGACAAGTCGGTTTAGTTTTTAAGGGATAGGGAAAAAAACTTTAAATACTTTGACTATGAATGACACTGTACAAATAAACGGCATCAAATTAAGCAAAAGGCAGTTAGCTGAAATGAAGGCTGTAATAATGAGAAAAATTGATGCAAAGTAAAATGAAATGACTCAGTGAGAACTGACATTGAAGGGAGGTTAAAAGCCACGTTAGCCAAGGACTGACAGAATCTAAAAGGCATGCATACGTTCAGCTGTAATTAAGACAAAAAAGGCAGAGTTCTTGACCCAGAATTGCAATAATATTCTTGAAATGAAAAATATTTGAACTTTGCCATGAGTGTCTAGAGACAAGCGCGACTTGTCCTTTCACTGAAGGGTTGGGGAGGGGGAAATTATATCTCTTAAATGAGATTTTGTTAGGAAAAGATATTTGATGCTTTCCACATTTCTAAACTATAACCTGAAAATGCACAAGGAGTTATACACACACACACACACACACACACACACACACACACACACACACACACACAATATACCTGATATCCTTTTTTTTTTGCTTAACTATCTTCAGCTTTATGGTGCCGCTACGTAAAAGAACAAGTCAATTGCTATTTCTGCACCTTTTTACATAGAATAGCCATTTGACATGTTCTCTCTTGAAAAATGGTTTGACTATATATGGAAATGAGTACATGAATTGGTTGATTATCGATGAGCTGCGAAGACTCATTCCCAAAACTGCAGGCTGGAATGCAGAGAGACAACAGCGTGGTGGAAAATCTACCCTCACATACAGCAGCTAAATCCCATCAAATATAACTGATCCGGAATATACACAAACACCAGTTAAAGTATTTCTTTAAGGCCTGGAAATATACCAGGTAGCCATGATCCCTCCTGCCTATTCCTTCCCTATCCCAACCATTGGTTCTTTTGATTTGGGGCTGGTGAAGATCTGGTGGCTCAGATGGTTAGGATGCTGGGTCAGCAATCAGCAAGCCGGCATCTGAGATCCATGTCTTGCTATGTGGTGGGGTGAGCTCCTGTCATTCGCTCCAGCTCCTGCCGAACAAGCAGTTTGAAAGCATGCAATTTCAAGTGCCTCTTTGATGGGCAGATTAACAGGGACATGGAAGGAGCTGCTAATCGGGCATCCCCTGGGCAACAGTGATGTCTCTGGTTAACCCTTTCAATCCAGAAGTGCCTGGGTGCTCCTGATCCAAACACAAGTACAAAGAGAAATTCTTTGTTTTACCCAGCAAAATGGAAGGAGGATGTTGATGAAGATGGGGTTTCTGTACTTCCACATATGCCTTGGGTGATCTAAAGACATGAATTGGTGTTCTGCTAGCAACATTAACAATAACTTTCATGGTTTCCCTTCCTTTAATGTACAGAAGAAGCTATGGCTAAAGTATTCTTCAATCTACATTTAGAAGCAAACTTATCTGACATTCACTTTCCAAAGTAACGTGAGAGGGAGAATTATCTGCTCTTCTACTTGTTTAATGCATCCTCCCAATTCAATAACTTACTACAACGCCATGCAAAGAGTATATTTTATGACAAATTGCATTTAAAATATGTACATATTTTATAAGTGTTCTACCATAAAGCACAAGAAATACATACAGCACAAATGAAAACTGGATGGGATGAATTGATCTGAGCGGAAACACATCTTAATATCTCCACTCTTACTACCCAGCACATTGTTTCTTAGGAATCTCTCCATGCTGTTACTAAAATGATGCCTTACCATTTAGAAAATTTCAGTTTGTTTTGGAAGAGGAAGGAAGAGATAGGCATACCCATACATGCCAAGATATTTCTCAGTAAGCTTTTCAGTTGCAGCTCCTTAGAAAAAGCCTGTTAGTGTTTTAATGCTTGAAGTTTATCAGATTAAAGGGAGTCAAAATTTGGTCATTGTGTCTAATGAAGTGTTTTGTCACAATAGGAGATGGCAATTTTATTTATTCCCAAGCTGATGAAAACCAGAAAGGCAAAATTGTCCGCCTCATCAGCCCTATCATCAACCTGCAAAATTATGCCCTTTGCATGACTTTCTGGTATCATATGTCGGGCCCTCACGTCGGCACACTAAGAATCAAACTGCGGTACCAGATCCCTAAAGAATACGATCGGGTCTTATGGACACTAAGTGGAAATCAGGGAAACTGCTGGAAGGAAGGCCGGGTTTTTCTCCACAAATCTGTGAAACATTATCAGGTAGGCCAAGAAATTTAAGCATAATAGGGGGCTGGGTCAATAGCATTCCATGCATTGTGCATGACTGAATCCCCACGTTAAGTTAAGTTAAGTTATCTTTCGTGGGGAAGGAAGTTATAAGAACTAGAATAACAGAGACCTGAGTTTCATTAAGATACCAATGCAGTGAGCACAGGGTCCCAGCCAAAGCAAAATGGGATCCTTGAGTTTAGGCGAGTGAGGTTTATTTAGAAACAGACAAAAATATGATAGATCAAAAGGGTAGCAGTAGTTTACTTCTTCTTCTTCTTCTTCTTCTTCTTCTTCTTCTTCTTCTTCTTCTTCTTCTTCTTCTTCTTCTTCTCTTCTTCTTCCTCCTCCTCCTCCTCCTCCTCCTCCCAGCTTTCCCATCTTTCTTCCCCCACATCCTTCTCCTCTTTTTTTTTACTGTACTGCTGAGAATAAAATTAAGACTTCTAAACTCCAGTTTAAAAAACTAAACCTCAGTGGTAATTGGTTAAGTGTTGAAGTGGTTGAAGTGAACCTCCTCCACGCAGAACAAAAGGTCTCTTGCTATAATGATATGTAAGAGTGAGTTTGGAAAGCGGGGAGGAGATAAATGCTATCTTGGAAACAGCCAGATAAGAAAGGGCAGCTGCATAATGAGCAGAGAAAGAAGTTCAGCAGGGACACACACACAAATACACACACATACACCACCAGTTCTTAGGCTGCAAAGAAGACAAGGTGAGATTTGTACTTTCAGACTTGCAAGATTCTGTTAACACAACCTTACAATAACATAGAATTGGTCATGTTTCTTGTCTGGTCTGCCTAGAAAGGCTGACACCTGCTGATCTTCTGCATTCCTTTCCATAATACATACTTCTCCTGCTCCTTCCTTCATGCCCATTGGAGTGCTGGTGGAGGAACCCATTGGTGTTGCCATAATAATCAATTATTTACAAAGTGCATTTGTAATTAAACTAGATCCTCGGGTTGCCCTAAATTCATAGCTTGTTTACTCATGTCTGAAAGGATCTCAGGAGTGGGAAAGACCTAAGGATCTGCTGCCAATAAAGGCTGGCAATATTGATGTTTATTTTGCTTAATATGAAACAGCTTTCTAATGTGATGCTTCCTGATGTGCTTGGGGGCCAGCTTCCAGAGTTCCTAATCATGACATTCAAAAACTGTGTTGGCTAGAAATTCTGAGAGACTCAACATGTCTATGAAGCACTAGGTTGCAGAAGACAGACATAATCATATCATCATATCTAATTATATTTACACTATTTGTGTTTGGGAGAAGCAAAGACTGAATTATTCACTCCATATTAAATATGAATTTGCCATCTATACCCAATGGCATCAAATCTACAAGTGAAGGCAGTTCTGCTCTCATTTTCTTTCTTATGTTGTTTGTTTTTGGGAGGGGAATCCTTTTTTTGAGCCAACTTACTTATAGTTTAATATTTTATACATGAATTATATTATGAAAAAAGTACAGGAGTCAAAAATAAGCAAAATAGAAATACAGAATTATAGCAATAGCTAAACATCTTAACACATAAACATATTTGAAGAATTTCTTTGAAGGTCACAGGAGAATCTTCCAGAAGAGGGTCTTCCATTGCAGGAGACTCCTTATCATCAGCACCATCCATCAGATGGTGACATACCTGTACTTTAATCATACCTTTCATAAGACTTTGGTTTAACCATTCTGGACATTTTCATTTGAAGCTTAAAATAACTCTTCTTTCCACCATGGTTTATAGTTAAGGTGTATATTGGGAAACCTCTTACCTTTTCCTCCTCCCTCTTCCCCTTTCACTAAAGTGGTGTTCACATTGGGTCTATTTCAATTCACCATGGCCAACTCACCACAGCGAACTCATCATGGCCAACTTGCCATGGCCAACTCTCTGCGGATCAACTCGGCATGGCCAACTTGTCACAGGACAACTTGTTGCTGGCAAAAGTTACACTAATATCAAATAAATGATGGAATAGAATCATTAAAGAAAAGATGCAAAAGGAGGGACAGAATGTGAATGGCAAAAATTAAAATATTTTTAATTATTTTAAATAATTAAATAGAATTGTTAAATTGTGTCACAGTGAGTTGCCAAGCGGCAAGTTGGCCATGGCAAGTTGTCCTGCAGTGAATTGACTGTAGCAAGTTGTCATTTCCACTCAACATTGGGGGTCAGTAAGGCTCCACAGCCTTTTGTTCTTTTAATTTAAAAGAAATGGGAGGCAAGCTCATATTGGTCCCACAAGTATTTTTAATAAATAAAATAATGTGTGAGAGGAGTTCAGTGTTATCTTCACACTCAGAGGAAAACAATAGAGGAAAATTAAATTGGGGTTGCAAAAAGCATCCCAGATCACTAAGGAAAGAAATGAGCAACCTCACTTTGCCATCTGGTAAATCCCATAGCAGCCATTTTGAGAGAATGTCCATCTAAAAATGCCTGCAATCCCAAAAGATAATTTTGGATTATTAATTTAATCCACCACATGATAACAGAATTAAATGAAGGGGAACATGTTCCTTATTAGCTACTTCTGTAAAAATTTCGCAATATCAGTTATGTTGGGAATATGCAAACCTACAAAGATTATATTATAACTGTATGGATCTCTGAATGCTGATTTACCTCACAACAGTACAATCTGTTTTACACTTTACCCTGAGGGTAAAATTGCACTTTCTCTGAAAGAATTGTTTCTTCATAAAGTGGTACTTTCACATTACATCTTGAGCCTTGATAGATAACAGAAGATTGGTCTCTTCAATATATGCTTGCTTAAAAATTCAATAACTAGACTTTGTTCTGGCCATTAGAGTTTTAAACAGCAAAATGTAATTTATTTTTATCAGGTAATGGTGGAAGGAGAAATTGGAAAGGGAAATGGAGGAATTGCAGTTGATGATATTAACTTTGACAGCCACCTAACCCAGGAAGAATGCCGAAGTAAGTATGACTTGGTAGTAAATATAAAATTTACCATACTGAACATTCTGGAATCTACTGGTAATTGCTATTGTTGTTATTACATTTTTATTTCCACCTTTTTAATAAATAGTCAAGGCAGAGATTCTACCTATATATATAAAACATAAAGGTTACAGCAATCTTGTTAACAAATGTTGGACCCTGTATGTCAATAGTTGATTTACCTTTATTTTTTTCCTACCATGTGTTTTTCATATTTCTCTTCTGAATACGTTACCCCAAGAGCTTAGCCCTGTGCAAAAATTGGTGATTTCAGTGAGTTCAAACATGCTTGATTTGAGTAGTAAGCTTCATAGCTGATCTGGAGTATAGGACACCCTAAGTCTGCTTAAAGTATAAATAGGTTGACCATTCATAAAAACATTAGTTAGTGCAGCTGTAACCTTATAATAGTAATGCCAATCCCAGAATGAACTACAACAGTGGTTCTCAACCTTTTCTTCACTACGGACTCCCTTTAAATAGCTTCTTTGGCACAGACCCCCAAGATTTAACTCAAGATTTAAATCATAACATTTCTTCAAATCTTCCAAGAAGTCCGCAGACTATAAGTTTAGAACTACTGAACAACAATAAGCTATCCAGTACTACAAAAGTTAAAACCAATTAAAATTATTACAGCTGACAGCTTCAAAATAGTTTAGCCTTAAAGATCTGAGTGAAAAGATTGATACTAAACTTACTATAGATAACTTACTTACCTATAGACTAATTTTGGAATTAATTTCACATGTTTTTGGTCATTCAGGTCAAAGTCTTATCAAATAAAAGTTTAAACAGCAGATTTTTGTTCTAATATCCTTATATATGCATTGCAGTTAACATAATTATTTTTCATGGCTAAAGGATACTTATGACTGATTAATAGCATTGGTTTTCAAGATTATAAATGCAATGAATGAAACATGCTAATTTTATATGTGGATTTTCATTTCTCTGAGACAAAAATCCCCTGCTGATAGCACTAAAACTGTGCCATGCTATGGTAGAGAGGGCTTTTTTCTTCTTTGCTAATTTTCTAAAAATCAGGTTAATGAACAACTCCATCAAACCAACATAATCATACTTAGAAAAGAAAGAAAAATTCTCAGTATCATTATTGGCAGCATGATAACCTGTCAGTATTTGTCATTATAATAATCAATGTCAATTTTCTTTGCTTAACAGAATCAAATGATGCAGGGAATGAAATAGTTGAAGTAGAGCCAGATATTAATCAAACAGGTAAAATATATATATATAAATTAAAAATTTTATTTTTAACTTATGTAGATGATTGAGGGGACGCGGTGGCTCAGGGGCTAGGACATTGGGTTTGTCAATCGAAAGGTCGGCAGCTCAGCGGTTCGAATCCCTAGTGCTGCCGTGTAACGGGGTGAGCTCCTGTTACTTGTCCCAGCTTCTGCCAACCTAGCAGTTTCGAAAGCACGTAAAAATGCAAGTAGAAAAAATAGGGACCACCTTTGGTGGGAAGGTAACAGCGTTTCATGCGCCTTTGGCATTGAGTCATGCCGGCCACATGACCACGGAGATGTCTTCGGACAGCGCTGGCTCTTCAGCTTTGAAACGGAGATGAACACCGCCCCCTAGAGTCGGGAACGACTAGCACGTATGTGCGAGGGGAACCTTTACCTTTACTAGGTAAATGATTGATTGTGCCATCAACTTGGTGTTGTCTCTTAGCAAGCATATAGATTTTTTTCATGACATAATCTGTTTCTAACCTGGTCCTTCAACTCTTCCAATGGTGTATGCATCCCCATTGCAAGTAGGTCCATCCACATTATATAGATGACCCAGCTAAATAAAGTCATACAGTTATTACTAACATGCTTGTTTGCCTACAGCACTCAATATTATATTAATATTACATAGTGTAAGCCGCCCTGAGTCTTCGGAGAAGGGCGGGATATAAATTCAAATTAAAATATATATATATTGTTTACATGTTTTGCATTTTTTTAATGTAAGGAATAAATGCAGATAATATAGTAACCAATGTAACTTACAGTGTAAGTTTTTTAAGAGGATTATGTCAAATTCATCAATATCCTCTGTGGGCCTCTGTGGCTCAGACTAGTAAGACAGTCTGTTATTAACACAGCTGCCTGCAATTACTGCAGGTTCTAGTCTCACCAGGCCCCAGGTTGACTCAGCCTTCCATCCTTTATAAGGTAGGTAAAATGAGGACCCAGATTGTTGGGGGCAATAAGTTGACTTTGTATATAAATATACAAATAGGATGAAGACTATTGCTAACATAGTGTAAGCCGCCCTGAGTCTTCGGAGAAGGGCGGGATATAAATGCAAAAAAAAAAATAATCCATTGCTTACATTGTTTTTATCAAAATTGCCATGTTCAAATATCTATGAGGATTCTCAGTCATCCAGGTCATGGTTGTCCAAAGATGCTTTTTCAAAAGACAACTGGACTTGTTTTTCCTTGAAGATGTTTCACTTCTCATCTGAGAAGTTTCTTCAGTTCTTATCCTAGAACTTCTTCAGAACTGAAGCTTCTTGGATGAGAAGCAAAATGTCTTCAAGTCTAGTTGCTTTTTGAAACAGCACTTTTGGGACAGCCATATTTAAACATATCAACAGTTGCATTAATAGAATGCATTGTAGTGGCAAATCAAAGAGGTATTTTCCTTACAACTAGCCTGGACAGTGGTTCTGATCATTTTAATTCAAACTTTTTATTCTTCAGGAAGAAACATTAGAGAATCTAATTGCAATCTCTCCAACTCTCCCATAATTGCATTTGAATAAAAGGGGGGCAAAAGATGATGTGAAACAAAGCTTCCTATCATGTACTTTAAAAATCTCATAAATCATTTATGCAGAAGATTCAGAGGATCTCAAGACCATTGCTCTATCACCTAGAACTGGAATTCTTTAGCCTGAAAATACTGAACATCTGACATCAGCTATTGCTAGTTCCTAAGCTTTTAGAACAAAAACTATTTCAAAGGCATCTCTGCAAGCAACCAGAAGCAGTCATCTGGTAAAATTTGTGTTTTCCAGCTGCCTACACTTTCATAGAAAAAAGAAAGGAAGGAAGGAGAAAGAAAAATAGAGAGAGGGAGAGGGAGGGGGAGAGAGAGAGAGAGAGAGAGAGAGAGAGAGAGAGAGAAAGAAAGAAAGAAAGAAAGAAAGAAAGAAAGAAAGAAAGAAAGAAAGAAAGAAAGAAAGAAAGAAAGAAAGAAAGAAAACGGAATCCATCCATTATTTTTGGCTTACTACTCAGGGCACACTTAATAGGTGCCTAAGCAGTGGTCATGCAGTGGTCATGCAGTGACATCTGCAGAGACTATAAATAGGAGGCGGAACTTCCTGGTTTTTTGTCTTGGACAAAGCAATGAATTTGCGCGGGCAAACTGTATCAATGGAGGGAAAAATATATTCGTGAGTAATTCTGGCCTTATCTATAATTTCCTCATTATCTCCAGAAACTTGGCAGGCCCATAGGTAGACGTGGCCAGGACATTTATCTATGTAAATAAAGTAGAAGAGAAGGCCTTTGACTGACTCTTTGTTGGGAGTATTGGGGGAGGGAAACAGAACACCTACTGGTTCACGCAAACCGGATAGATCCAGCCAGATTTCACCACTGTTAAGCTTGCATTAGCTTAACATTAGCTTGCATTCACCACTGTTAAGCTTGCATTAGAAATAGACGGATTACATTGATGCATTACTGAAATCAAATATGCATTGGGGGCAGAATATTGCTTTAAAACTGCTTTTTTAAATATTTTGACTTATTCTCAGGGCATTTAAGAATTTATTATTGAAGTATTCTTGGTGATCTTTGTGAACTTACTTTAGAGAGTAAGGCGACTTTGGCTGAAAGGTTATTGCTTGGATTATACAACTTTCTATAATTCTGAAGTTTCTCCTCTGATCTATATTTCCAAGTCTTAAATGACACATGAAGGTGGTTACAAGAGATTAATTTAATACAAACCAGGAAGGGCTGCAGTTTGCTGGATAAATTACTGTAAAATGAAGGATAAGGTATTCTTATGGGGAGCAAATTCTATTTCACAAAATCAAATGCAGAATTTTTCAGCAGTGCTATATTCTCAGCTGCTGTATAATTTGAGTTTTACCTAGTCTTCCTGTGTCTTATAACCAGACAAAAGCAAAGATGCATTTGTTCCAGTTTTTGGAAAACAGAAAAAAAAAGATTTCTCTGCTTCCATTGAGTGGAAACTGGAGATGAAGCATTTTCTACAATGTAGTCCATAACTCCTCTTCCAGTACAGATGTAAAAAAGCAAAACAAAAAATCAGCCTCTTAATTCAGTGCCTAAATTTTAGGCACTATGTTTAGTGCCTAAATGAGGATGAAAAAATATATATTCTCAGATATTATGAAATATAGCAAAACACACACACACATACATCTACAAGAGAAATCAAGAGGCTTCCAATTCAGAATCAGTGACCTACTTAAGTCATAAACTCATAGCATCATCACACACCACCACTTAACTTTGTCTATCTTCTTTTATTTCATACTGCGTCCTATTTACCCAGTTTTGACTATGCTGCCACCCCATGATTTCTGTGTCTCTTTGTTCTTCTGTAGGATTTACTCCTGGTTACCGTGAAAATGGGGAGCCTTATAATGACAACATCTCCCGAAAGCCAGGCAATGTGCTGAAAACACTTGACCCTATTCTTATCACCATCATCGCTATGAGTGCCCTGGGTGTGCTGCTGGGTGCCATCTGTGGGGTCATTCTGTACTGCGCCTGTTGGCACAATGGGATGTCCGATAGAAACTTATCTGCACTGGAGAACTACAATTTCGAACTTGTGGATGGTGTCAAACTAAAAAAGGATAAACTGAACACACAGAATACGTATTCAGAAGCATGAGGTAGAGGAGGAGGAGGAGGAGGAGGAGGAGCTCAAACATTTCAAACCATTGAGACAGAAAGACTTATAGATCTCCCTTTTCTGTACAGGCTGAAAACTGCGTTGAAGACGCTGAGCCAAGCTTTTCTCAGGAGCTTCAGTGGGTGTACCAGATATTCTAAGACATGGACAACAATCTGTGTTAAACAATCTGAATCATGTACAGTCTACTTCTGTTTCTGAATTAATTTGAACTATTAATTAATTTGAACTATTCAAATGCTGGTGTTGAGACCAAGTATGATTGACTTAAGAGGGGTATTCTGTTTTGGTTCTGCCTTTTTTCTTCTTCTTCTTTCTTCTTCCCTTAGCCCCTCCATTCTTTGTTTTCATTCCTTCTGTCTCCCCTCCCGACCCTGAGCCCATAAGTACTTGTTTTTTTTTACTGTGCAAAAATCCAAGATGCTGTCAAAACATGTAATTTGGCAGGAGTCCATTGGATGGACATCCTGTTTGTAGCTGAGTGCCCAGAAGGAAAAACATCAGAGTAACAGCAATTTAATGGATTCCTGATACTGTATTTGTGTATAATTGCTTGTGTCGTGCATAGGCAAAGAAGGGTTAGGGTGTTTGTTTTGGGGGTGGGTGGGAAGTACTGTATAGTCAGTACTGGTATAGTGTGTCAACTCTGTTAACCAAGCAATACGGTCAGAATTTATTGGTGTTTCTCAGTGTTGTATTCCACCTTTGTGCTTGTGAATTCCATACAAGAGATATGTGCCATTACCTACAAACTATTGGCAAACCAGGCGTCCTGCATTGAATTATTGAATTGTAATGGGGAAAAAAGCAAAAGTCCTTGGCACTGGTTCGTTTATGTCTCCTCAAGTGCCTTTTTGTTGTATTGCTCCTCATTGCTTTATCATCAATTCCTTCTTTATCTCTCCATCCTTCTCTCTCTCTCCCTCTCTCTCTCTCTCTCTCTCTCTCTCTCTCTCTCTCTCCTTTGCCCTTTTTCTTGCCTAACAGCCACTGACTAACAAGAATTATATTTTGGCATAAGTAAAACCTTAGGAAGGCAAGATCTAACAAAATTTTGGCAACTTGCAGCTAATTCCTTCTCTTCTTATTTTTCAATTTCATGTTGCTGAAGCCCCTTTTTCTTAAAATCTGCAGTTTTGCTCCTATCCTTTTATCTTTTATTGTTCTTTCATACAGAATGTATTTTCAAATATAAGGCCTCTTCGTCTTTTGCTTTTCCCCTCTTTTGTCTCTGAATAGATTGTTACATAAGCATTTGCCATTGTCAAGGTAAGGAAAATGCAGCTCTAATTTGCTGGTAATGGCAAAAAAAAAAGAGAGAGAGAGGATTTTGTTACATTTTTGTCTTTTCTTGTATTGCTGTATTTTAAAATAAGGGATATGTCTTAATGTTATCTTCCAGAGTTGATCTTTGGGTTTCTTTTTAGCAGCATTAATTGACATTATCTTTTTTTTCTCTCTCCTTTAGTAAGCCATGAAGTAAGTCTTTTAATTCTGTCCAAGATGTTCATATAAATCGATGGCAATGAGAATTTGTTGTTGATGTTGAAGAGCAAAGAGTGTTTTTCCCATCCATATCCTAGCTATCCAGTTTAAGGGTAATTGTTTCTGTGCAGGACTCATTCATGCTAATGTAGAGGCATACTAATATTGCTACAAGTAGTAATGCATTGACTTTGCTAATAATGGATTTGCTTTAAAAAAATCATTGTATAACATATCCTAAACTGGATTTAAAATGAGTACTGTTAACATTCTAATGAGAAGGAATTGGGGTTCTTGTGCTCCTTCCATTCACTTAACAACAGTAGCCATGTTTTTAAGAATTAAGTCAATCTCCAAAAGACACATTTAACTCTTAAAGATCTTAAATCATAATAAGCATTCAGGGAACCATAAACTGATTTTGTCACATTGTTTTATGTGATATTCAAATGCACCTTTGATTAAAAACAGCTGGTGTTCACCATACCAGAGCAAACATTTAACAACTCTGCTCTCGTTGTAAATATGAGTTATCATCCAAAGAAGGTTTATTGAAGTAAAATATCTACCATGAAAAAAAAAATCACAGTGGCAAAAGAGTATATGAATCAATTGTTTAGTTATAAATTTACACTGTAATTGAATGCTCTACTAGTTAATTATCCCAAAGAGAAGATCAAATGCAAATAACTTTTACTGCACTTCTTTCATGTATATTTAGTTGCATCATGTATTGTGGACTCTATGTCAATAATCACATAGGCATCTTAAGATCTGTGACAAAAGTGCTTACAAACATTATTTAAGAGGGGCAGATTTCATTGCAAAAGCATGTACTTTCTAGAACTCAAAAAGTAACAGGTACAATATTAATCTTGGTATGGAAAAAAAGGATTTTTAACAATTTGTGCACATATGAACTGCCTATAAATCAGACCAGGTAATCCTCAATTTATGACCACAATTGAGCCAAAAAATTATGTTGTTACATGAGACATTTGTTAAGAAAGTTTTGACTCACTTTATGATCTTTCTTGCCATAGTTGTTAAGTGAATCACTGCAGTTGATAAGTTAGCAACATGGTTGTTAAGTGAACCTGGTTTCCCCATTGACTTTACTAGTCAGAAGGTCACGAAAAGTGATTACATGGCCTTGGGACACAATCATAAATATGAACCAGTTGCCAATGAATTTTGATCACATGAGCATGGAGATGCTGCCGTAACTGCGAAAAACAGTCATAAGTCACATTTTTCAGTGCTGTTATAACTTTGAATGGACACTATATGAGCTGTTGTAAGTCGAGGACTACCTGTATTAGGCTATGTAACTCGGTATTGACTATTATAATGGGCAGCAATTTCCAGGATTTTCCAAATTAAGTGTCATCTTTCTTCATTCACTTGTATGAAATGTTTTTAAAACTAGATATGCTGGTGCCTGAATTTATGTATGTAAAGATGTGCTCTAATATTGGGCTTTTATTACATTCAATACCATCAATTCATTATTCAACTCTTCAGTTACTTTCAGCCTATTTTGAAAAAATTCTCTTTACTGAAGATCATTATATTTAGCCTGATACTGGATAATATAAAAGCTGCATCATTGATTCAAGCATGTGAATAGTCACATTATGCTACTTTAAAACAGCTGAAAAGCATACATGCTTTTGAACTATCCCTATCACCATTCTTGAGCTGAGTACAATCCATGCTATCACTGTGTTTACTTAAAACAAACAGATGTGTTAGGCATTGTGCAGAACCCAAAGTAGGGCATTTTCACTACATCAGAGGAACTAATGGAGAATTTGTGACTGCCCAAATGTTGGATTCCAATTTTTATTAACCTGAATTAATTAGGCTAATGATGTTATAGTGCAGGGGTGTCAAACTGAAGGCCCATGGGCCAGATCTGACCTGTGGGGTGCTTAAATCTAGCCCTTGGGGCTAACCTGGAGTTACCAAAGGACTGGTCTGTGATGTCTCTGGCAGCCAAAATGGGGCATAGGGGCTGCATGTCCCCCCGTGCCTTGATTTGGCTGGCAGAGTGCTGCAGGAGACCATACAGGCTGAAAGGGGGACATGCAGCCGCAATATGTCAGTCACACTGTTGTTGAGCAAGAATTAAGGAAAATATGGTCAAGTTGTATACTTATATAAAGAATGCAAACACAAGCATTGTCCTCTGATAATATAAACATGATAGCATGAACAGGCCCTGCATATAGCTTTTATTTTTTTTCCCCTCTAGTTAAAAGGAAAATCACTTTCCTGGAACTCTAGGCTAATTTTAAATTATTTGATTTTGTTTAAACAACTGCGAGGTTAGTTGTTTTCTTGTCATTGGAACAGATAAGTTTTGGCAGCAGTCCACCTGATAGCACCATTGTGCATTCTCCATTTGTTTCAAATGTGGTAGTTAGCTTAAGCCAGCAAAAGTATGTAAGACAAAAGTATAGCCCATTGCAAACTTTCATTTTGTAATTCCAACCTAATACTTGCTCTCCATGCAAAGAATAATCTGTAACCAGGCATCTGGTAATTGTAGTACTACAACATCATGGAAAACAAAGTTCAGAATGTGTGATGTGTGTTTTTTTAGCACTGAGCGAATATGCCAGAGCAGAGGTATGAACTTAGTCAGATTGCTAATAGTATGAGCAAAGTAAGGAAACCCCGGTGATATAGCTGTTTAATCCTGGAGCAGAACACTGGGTTCTGATGTTGTAAAACAGAAACTGAATGAAAACTGCCCTTCAGCAAAAGAAAAAAAAATGAGACTGCAACTTTAAATGAAAAAAAAAATCTTGCACTGAAAAATATATTTAAGAATTATATGTTTATAAAGTTATTAATTTGTAAAGGCAGTGTTACAAAATGTTCAGTTTATATTGTTTTAGATTGTTTCATAATTTTGAAAGTGTAAAATAACATATTTTTTCTTTATCAAAAAAAAAACCTATAAAATTTCTTCTGTAGTAAAATGATTTCATTTTACTGGTATATGATTGCTTCATGTTTTGTATCATTATAAATTTTGTGCAAATTTTTTTACAGAAATTTTTTATTTTCTATGACAATATGACACTTTTAAATTGTTATTTCAAAATGAACAGCAAAGCCTTAACTTTAAATGACGTTTGTATTCTCGGACACTGAGTAGCATTAAAAAAAAAAGGATTGAATTGTAATTTAAATTTGCAGACAATGACTACTACATTCCAAAGAAACAGTTGAATTAAACATTTTCATAAAATACCCATACATTCATGACTTTTATTATCCTTACAGCTCTGTCAATTAAAAAATACATTAACTTTTAAGACATTCTTTAAGAAACACAATCGTAATGCATGTACTGCATATCCTAAACCGTCTGGCAATGAATATCACATTCAAAATTTACATTCAGGACTTCCAGAATATTCCACAAGACATTAAAGGACTGTCATTAGTTATCAGTTATTGAGGTCAAAATTCTTTATTGAAGCTCAGTTAAATTGGGGCCTTTACAGGGATAGCAGATACATTTTAAAATTATCTCTCATAAAATGTTTTCCATGAGAAGAAAATTTCTTGTTCCAAAATGGTTGCCATCATAGACCTAATCACTCAGCAAATGTCTTACCTATGTTTTTGTTAAATTTATGGGCATTTTCAAACAATGCAGCCACCCATGAATATCTGTTTGTGACCTAGAAAAATTATGATAAAGAAAAATGAGGCTTCAATCTGGCCCTTTAGTTTTCAGTCTTCTATTCATCTTTTAGTTTTTAAAAAAATCTAAATTACCATTAGGTAGGCTAGGGAATGTAATGCATGACAATGAAGATTGGCAGCCACATTGGTACCACACTGTCTAGTTCTGACCAGTTATGGATTAACCACTAAGCGAATCAATCACAGAAGTAGGACATCAAGAGAAGAAGAGTACCACAAAATTCTTATTCCTAGGTATCATGCCCCTAATTTATTTTGCTTTACCATCTTTGGTAGAGTGTTAAAAAGTTTTTTAAATATGATTAAAAATAGCTTTCAATAAAGTTTTGCATTTGCATTTTCCCTTTATAATAATTTTTATTAAAAATGCATTTAAACTGTTGAAAATTCGCATATTTTGTTGTTGTCCTGGTTATAGTAAAATAATGTGTTTATATTGCTTACTGCTATTTAGTGTTAATAAAGTTTTTAAAATGGTATTTACTTATTTATATAGTTGTGGGGGAAAGCCTGGAAGAAAACTGAATTTTTAAACTTTTATTTCACGTTCATTACTTCAGCACTCACTGAATCTTAATATTTTGTCAGTCAAGCAATGGGAAGGCTATGGGGGGTATTGTTGGCTTGTGTCTTAAGGCATCAGTGGCTGTAATCTAGCTTTGCCTTGATCTTTGAAAAACAAAACACCATCGTAACTATACATTCTTTGACCTAGCAGCCTAAATAAACAGTATAATTAACACGGAAAGAGGTAGTAGGCTGACAAATGAAGAAAATAGTGGCCAGATGCACAAAAGCAACATGGTCAAAATCAGGTTAGATCATAATGAGTTTTTCTTTATAAATTTTATGAGATTCACACAGAATCTAACTGGCCCTATTAAACATGGAACGGCAGTATTATTCTCTGGTCACTACCCACGGAAATTGGATGAACTGATTCTCCAACAAAGAAGTTGGATTTGACCCCCATGAAAACTGCAACGTATAACTGTCAAGCTAGTTTCAAAGCAAAGTCCTATTTCTTCAAGTACTCTATCCCTACAGTTAAAATCAGAAACCTATGGAAGGACACAATTCTAATAGCAGTCTTGCTTCGAGTGCCAGCTAAAGATTATGTGAATCATCTTCTGCCATCCAAAGATATGCATTCTTAGATAGATTCTGGAGGAGTAGCAATAGTGTCCCCTTAGTTTTGGCATCTTAGCCTATGCCTATTTAGTCTTGGCCTAAAGCTGACCTTTCTTCACTTTCAACAAAGACATAACCACTACCATATAATACCATATCCATATGGGATTGATCAGTGGTTGGATTCAAAAAAATTTACTACCGGTTCTGTGGGTGTGGCTTGGTGGGTTTGGCAGGGGAAAGGTACTGTAATTCTCCATTCCCTCCCCACTCCAGGGAAAGGTTACCACAAAATCCCTATTTCACCTGATCGGCTGGGACTCAGGAGGCAGAGAATAGATGCGGGTGGGGCCAGTCAGAGGAGGTATTTACCAGTTCTCCGAACTACTCAAAATTTCCACTACCGGTTCCCAGAACTGGTCAGAACCTGCTGAATACCACCTCTGGGATTGATCAATTGTGCAAGAACTTTATTCAACATTGGATTAAAACTGGGGAGACCCAAATTCAGCTTTAATTTAACCATAGAACTTCTAGATCAGGGTTCTCAAACTCAAGGCCCATGGCCAGATCTGACCTGTGAGGAGCTTAGATCTGGCCCACAGGGCCAGCCTGGAAATATCAAAAGGACTGGCCCACGGTGCCTATGCTAGCAACCCTCCCCCTACAGTCCGTTTTTGGCCTGGACAGGCTTCTGCAGCACTCTGACGGCCAAAACAGCCTGTGGAAGCTTCCAGAGGCCTCCCCTGGTCTGTTACAGGCCAAAATGGAGCCTCGGTGAGCCACATCTGGCCCGCCCCAACTCATCTCCCACGGCTTTACTGTATTTACTTTTTGAAGAGCTCCAGAGGAGGCTGACCCACATGGCAGAGAAGCAGAAATCTTTTATTCAGAAGCCCATGAAGATGTAAGAACTGAGATGTAAGGAAAACAGCTTTTCCCATCTGAATAAAAGATCGGCTTCTCCAGCATGAGGGCCTGCAGGCTTAGTTTGGGCATAGCCTGACCAGCAATGAGCAACCTCCTGCTTGCTGTTGACTGGCTAGTTCGAATGAGCAAGTTTAGGGATTGGGATGTGGCAGCCAATCAACAAGGCACTTGCAGTTCAACCCAATGAGACAAAGGAAGCAAGCTCCTCATTGATTGGCTGCTGCTGTCAGATCAATCCCTGAATCAAGAGGACTTTTCTACTTTTGGCCACATGGCCCCAACCAAAGTCTTTTACTCAGACGCTGTTTCCTATATAATGAGAGTGAGGGAAGGTCTCAGGGAAGTCCTGCCTTAATACTTGACCACCACAGGTGCTTCCCCACCCCGTCTCTTGCCACGCGCACCATGACCATACTCCCAGGCATGCCCATCCCCCAGCCCTTCAAGGTCAAACCCAACTCTGATGCAGCTCTCAATGAAATTGAGTTTGACACCCCTGTTTATATAACTTAAATATAAACTTGTTTTACTGAATTTTGGTAAAACAAAACAAAATGGGAAGACAATCCTATTTGGTGGTTGGAACTCATTGAAGGAAATTTGCGACAACAGAAATATCAATATCTTAAATACCCTCTAAGGGTCTATTGAAAAGTAGGCACTCAGTATATTTTGCTGAGGCCTTTTAGAATGCGGGTGAGAATGGAAGAAAAACACAACGTTAGGAGACTTGTCAGTATCTGTGCTGGCTAGGAAAATTGAGGAATGTAGATGTAAGAGTATCAGACTAAACAAAGGACATAATGGTTCCCATGCACTATATGCCTAGTTCCTATGCAGTACATAATATATACCTTAGTTTAATAAATAAATGTGAAAATTCTACTAAAACATTATCTCTCTCACAATTGAAGTGAATGGAAATGTTATGTAGGAACAATTCAATGTGGAAAACAAAATATCCAGTTAAATCTAAATAGAAATAGTCCTCATTTAGCAACCTCAATTAGGATTGGCCACTTAATTATTAAGTGAATAAGCTGCTAAGTGAAGCCACAACTTATCTTTATAACATTACTTTAGCCTTCCTTTCTTTACAGACCTGCAAAACCATAAAAGTGAGGATAGCTTATAATATTACTTTTTTATTATCATTGTGAACAGACACTAAATAGGGAAGTCGCTACATGAAGACTAATTTAAGGACCCTTATGGATTCACCTACTATAGCTATAATGAAAAAAAACTTGATGTTTGGTATTCTCTAAAGCAGTTTTTCAATCTTGGTCATTTTCAGATGCATGGACTTCAACTCCAGACTGGCTGGAGTTGAGAATTCTGGGAATCCACACATCTTGTTGCAAGATGAAAAACACTGCCCTAGACAGAGAACTAAAAAAATAGGCTTCACTGTAATTAACTAATATAGATAAACCAGAGGCATCAAGTTCAACAGATGGGGGGAAAGTAAGCTTTAACTAATCACAGTTCCATAAGCTGACAAATTATTAGGTAATAATGAGAGGATCTTGCAATTATCACTGTAAAATGAATTTGCTGGATTGCTAGAATCAAAAATCATTCATATGAATAAATTTAGCACTTACAAGATAATCAAAACTAAGCTTAGAATTGTGAGATGAAGGGGAAATGAAGATTTTTTTTTTAAATGGGAAATTAGAAATCAGAAAGATGAGAAAGATTTGATAAATTAACACCCAAAATGACAAAGCTAGCAGGAAAGTCAAAATTATAAGCTGAATACTAAAAGGATAATCTATTATTTAATTGAATTTTAATTTTTGAGGCATAAAGCTTGTCATGCCAGCCTTTTAAGTAGCATGTACTACTCTAAAGGAAACCACAGTTTTCCATATGTTTCTTTTTGGAAATATTGCAGAAGAAATATTAGCATTAAATAAGAGGACATTAACTTAAACACAAAGCATTTAAAAAAAGGAAAGAATTATGGAAAATAAAGAGGCATAGCTTCACAGCAAATAAATTTTGATTCACAGCACCAAAAGGCAAGAAAAGAGGTAGCGGATGGAAACCAAATAAAGAGAGAAGCAACCTAGAAGTAAGGAGGAAATTCCCCAATTGTAAGAACAATCAAGTAATGGAACAACTTGTCTTCAGAAGATATGGGTGTTCGAGCATTGGAGGCTTTTAAGAATAGACTGGACAGCCATTTGTCTAAAATATTATAGGATCTCCTGCTTGAGCAGGGAGTTGGACTAGAAGACCTCCAAGGTCACTCCCAACTCTGTTATTTTGTTATAGTTATTTTTCTGAGGTCCTTGGAACAAGTAGAGGTACGTGCCAAGTATCCCTTTTGTTCCAAAATGTGGAGTTGCCATGTCACAGGAATACACAACAGCATTCCATCCCACATTTGGCTAAGTTTCTTTAACTATGTGTGTGTTAGAAAATATGACATAGGGAAAACTTATATCTCAGCAGCTCCAAACATCTGATGCACGTTCTAGGCATCTATGTGCTCAGACGTTAATATTGTCACCACCATCAGCAAGCTGCAGATGGTGCAACTGTCACATCAATAGAATGAATGAACTGAAATATTTGGCTTGATTTTAATTGTTGAGAGGTTGAAGGGAGGTTGCTTGTTAGCTTATTTTATGGCAAATAAGAATTTTATACTCTCCAGAGGCTTAAGATCTTTATTGTTAGCTTATCTGACAGGAAAAACAAAGACCAAAACATTCACCACCTCCCAATTACCATTTTTCTGTTGAATTTATAACAGAATATCAATACAGTACAAAGATTTTGTTCTTCTGTAGTAGTTTCTGCTGTTGTTATCAGCATCATATCCCAGTTTTTTGCCTGTGAAGTACCAAATGATATATAAAAAGTAGAGTCTTTCACTTAGTATAACTTGTCAAGGACAATTAACAGGAAAAAAATCACTGCTTTGATTTTTTTTAGAACTGGTTAAGCATTTGATAGAGTGAATAGAAACAACAGTCAATGACAAAGCCAGAACTTTCTACAATCATTAGGTTTCCAGCAAATAAGTGTCATTTGTACCGCTATCATGGTACCAAAGGATGCTTCCGAGTGTTCAAAAACAACTTTTATAAGTCATAAAAAGTTCTTTAGTAAATCCTACAATTCCCTGAAAAATAATTCAGTTCATCCAAACTCACATTCAAAAGTTTAATGTAATTCAAGGAGTCATTTAAAAAGACTTTCAGTAATAACTCTTGGGAAAAATTGCGATAAAAATGTTCTGTCAGGGAAAACTTCTGCTTAGTTTTTCTGGAACGATTGAAATGAGGAGTAACTTCTTAATGGGCTTTGGGGGATCACATCCAAGCAGAAAACTTGAACACCAAATGCAGAAATATAAAGTAAGATTTTGAAGCATTTCTCTATGACTTGGCATAAACTCAGTATGATACAGACAACAAAATTATGCTGTGTGCTTTGTAGATTACACTTCATAGGAATAGCTTTTGACAGAAGTTTTCTTTCTGAATTCCCCTCAGCCACACACTAATTAAACTCTATGCATTTTCTAGTAACCCAAATTAAACTCTTGCAAGTCATTACTTTTGATTTGATGTCAGAGACTAATCTATTTTCTTGTTGTGTTTCTGCAAATATTCCAATCTGTACCATCATAAAATGAAATATGGCAAGAATTTTTAATCAGGTGTTTCCAGACTAGGTTATTGTTATGAAGATCCAGATGATATTATAGATCTGTTTTAGAGCATTTTTGCCACAGCATTCAAACTAACTGGATAAAATTCAATAATGAGAATGTATCTCCCTCTTGAAATCTCAATATCATTTTCTTTTCCTTTTCAGTTTGTAATTTATATATCAACCACTTCTCTGGTTTGTTTGCAAACTCAAAATGGTTTTCTTTACATACTTCATTCTTACTGCTAACATACCATAGATAATTGTCTTTGTAAAAGCTTAATTCGTTGAAAAATACTTATTTTCTCTGGAAATTTCTTTAGTTCATCTTCTTTTCTCTTTATCTAATCCAATTTCAACCCTGTGTTTTCATTTGACTCTTCTTTTTGGTTTCACTACTGTATTTGTTGTATAAAATAAAATGTCCATCAAATTAAAAAACATGGGTAAATTACCTAGAGCAATTTTAATATTTTTCTCAGAAGTTCTATCATTGTAAGAAGATCATTCCATTCTGATGTCCTATCAAACTTCTGTTCAATTTCTACTTCACAGAAATATTCTATTTGTTGATTGTTTATTGGATACAACTTTGCACAAGTTCTTAATTCCTCATTCCCCTTCTGCCAATTAATGTCTGCATTTTCTATTTCTTTTTTGGTTCTTCTTTGCTTTTTGGTTATCTCTTTTTTATTCACTGACTTTCGTAACCATCCATTTATTAATATTGGTTGGGGAAACATTGGGAATGTTAACAAATAGGCTTGTTAGACTTTATAATCTCCCTAAAACTTGACCACAGAACTCTAAAAGATTTTAGTTTCTGAAGCCAAAAACAATGGAGTGATTATATCATTGATACCTCTATGCTAAGCTCTGCTGGAACAAAAAAAAAGAAAAAAAAGAAGAATTGGCTGATCTCCCCAATAAACAAGATAACAGAAATATCTAGACTAGACTCAAAGCCAATATAAAGTTGCATGCTTAGATGTTGGAGCCAAGTCAAAAGAAATGGAAATTATGCTTGTAAGAAACAAATGACAACATGAAACAGCTGACAACATCCAAGGATTGCTAAAGATGGAGAAGAATGAATAAAGAAAGGATTTGTATGGCAGAGGTAAATGGATAACACACAAATCAGACAGTCATAAATATAGAAATCAATAAAAGGCCATCTAGCTTATTTCAGGCCCATCTATTCAGCACTGTTCCCTCATAATTTATTTATCTTCTTCCTACAAGGTAATTAGTAAATCTTAATCCAAAGTAGCAATGTATTACAGTAACACACCTGCAGAGGAAATGGATCCAGGTAAAGTCAGTATGCGATTCATAAGTAGTAAGGACCCCCCTTTAATTATTGTACCCCTAGATAATAGCCATCTAAGCCGAGAAATAGATTTTTCAAGATCAGACTAGTTATCAGCCATTTGAGGAATGTGACCAGAACACACACAATCTGAAGCATTTCAACTCTGTCTCCTATCCTGTCGCTGGATAGAGGCACTCATAATAATTCACAAATACAAATAAAAAGAAGTTTGTTTACAGTTTTAATGCTCTGGTAATGGACGCTATAGCAAAAGGCCTCCTCACAATGATCAGCATAAGTAAGAGAACTCCTTTCTTGTTTCTTTAGTATAATGTGTTTAAAAAGACTGTGTCGTGTCCCACTCCTCCGCTGACGGCCGGGTCAGGGAAATCCGAATCAGGCTTGCCTCTGCAGCTCTGCCCAAAGTCCTAGCAAAGTCCTCAGAGCAGGCAGGAGACCAGAAAGTGACTTCAGCAAGATAAGTTCGACTTTGCCTGACTCAGAGACTGCCAGAAAGCAGATCCTTTATATAGGCCATGGGGTGTGGCTCCATGACTCAGCACTCATTAAGGCCTGCCCCTCCCTTCCTTCTGTTGCCTCCGCCTATCCAGTCTTCTGATGCGAGGGTCACTCCAATCAGCAGCTGTTGGAAATAAACTTTCCTCAGGCTCACATGCTGTGGAGGAGGGGGAGGGGTCTAGCTGCTCCGTTTGCCTGGGCATGGAGCCAGGGCTGGGGCCGGGGGATGCTCCCTCCTCTGCAGCCTGCTTGGGCATGGAGCCAGGGCTGGGACCGGGAGGTGCCCCCTCCTCTTCAGCTTGTCTGGGCATGGAGCCAGGACTGGGGCCGGGAGGCATACATTCCTCCGTGTTCGGGAGCAGATAAGAAGGCCCCGGCTGCTGTGAGAGCAGGCAAGACACAACAGACTGTGAGCATGGCCAGCAATGTGAAACAATTATATCTGTATACTTCTATAACTCGGGGGTGTCAAATTTGATTTCATTGAGGGCCACATCAGGGTTGTATTTAACCTTAGGGGGCCGGGGTGGGCCTCGTCAAGATGGGCATGGCCAGCTTGACGTCACTCGTGTTGGGAGCACCTGTGCCAAGCCAGCAAAAATGACTCCTGAGTTCCATTTGCGGCTTTGATAGCCACCTGCAGCCCTGGGCAGTTAAAATGTTAAATTCCAAGTTCCATTTTCGCTGGCAGAGGCACTGCAAGCTGGTTCTTCACTGTTTCCAGGTTAGCCCTGTGGGCCAGATCTAAGCACCCGGTGGGCCGGATCCAGTCCTCGGGCCTTGAGTTTGACACCCCTGCCCTAACTTATCAAAGTAAATCATATCATGGGTTCTGGTCAGTACTGTTTGAAAGATGTGAGCAAGTCTGTGACTGGTGAAAATAATGTTATTCTGTTTTGATGCAAAGCCATTTCTTTTCTACAATTATCACAATAGCACTAGCAACAGCAATAATACATAGATTTATATACCACTTCATAATGCTTTCAACCTTTCTAGGCAGTTTACAGAGTCAGCGTATTGCACTCAAAAGTCTGGTTCATTAATCTGGGAAGGATGGAAGGCTGAATTAACCTTGAGCCGGGCAGGATCGAACTGCTGGCAGTTGGCAGAGTTAGCCTATAATACTGCATTCTAACCACTGCACCACTATGGCTTTTTCTTTAGAGACCTGCAATGTTGCAGAAATGCACAAAAGGGCAAAACTTGTGGCATGGGATCCTGAAGGCACCACTGATTCCATCTTCCATTTTTTTCACCAACAACCTTGTGAAAGATGACAAGGATGAGTCAATTTCACCACCCAATGAAATTGAAGGTAGATTTCCCTAATCCTAGTTCATTATTTTAGCCACTAGGTCATTTAGGCTCTACATTCCAGTCAGTGATGCATCATATGATTTAAATTCATCAATTAATGGTCTATAGAAAGAAGAAAATTATCAGAACATTACATTCTACATCTTTACAAGGATTTCATCCAATATTGAACAATTTCACTGAGTAAGAGCTAGTACTGACAGATTCTACGGTTTGAGACTCAAGATACCCATAATAATTAAGCCTTTAAGATTATTCCTAGCCTAATGACTCAGGAGCATTTTGAAGTGAGCTTCTCTTATTGACTGGCAGAAGAAGCGTAATTACTCTAAGGATAGATATTCTTCAAGTAAAAGTAAGCATGAGGCAAATAAAGGAAATATTACCCTGTGGGCATTTTAAGGAAGAATCAATGTTTAGACATTTGGAAGTTCCCAGAAGTTGAATGAAGCAGAGCAAATAAAACAACATCTTTCAGCAAGAGTTTCTTTGTCACTTCAGGATTTTATTAAAGAAGGCAAAACATGTCCCACATGCCCTAGTATCAATCTGCTCTTACTCATAAGGTTGGTCGTAGTCATCTCTTCTTATAAAATAGTGGAAAACAGGAGAAAAAAATTCTCATCCTGGGATGGCGGGCATATCTGAAATTATAAGAAAATGATTATCAGATCATAACAAAATGATTACATTCGGGATGCTATAAATCCATGATGGCGAACCTACAGCACGTGTGCCAGAGGTTGCACGCAGTGCCCTTCTGATGGCACACGAGCCATTGTCCCAGTTCAGCTCTGCTGCACATGCGCACACCCTTCCCACTAGCCAGCTGGTCTTCATGTCTCTGCTGTGCACGTGCAGGGCATGCGCGGGAAGAGGCATGCGTGTATGCATATGGGCAGAGTATGCGGGGAGGCACGTGCGCATGAGTGGGGGGGCAGGGGGCATGTAGGAGGCTGCATGCACATGGCTGGGGGGGCAAGGCGCATGTAGTGGGCTGTGCACACATGCTTGGGGAGGTGGGGGCCAGGTCCGCATTGCATTTTGGGGGTCTGGGGACACACACACGGATTCACGCGCACACATGCTCACTTTGGGCACTTGGTCTGGAAAAGGTTAGCCATCACTACTATGATATGCATCTGAACATAGCAGTTTGCCTGAATGTTGCTTTCAAAGAAAGGCAAAATGATATGCTCAGAACCTGAAAATAAGGTAGTGAAAAAAAGCCTGTCTCCAAATATCTGAGAACAAAGACATCAGGGGTGGGCTTCAAAAATTTTTAGCAAGGGGTTCTCTGTCTAGTTGCTGGGTGGGTGTGATCATGGTGGGCGAGGCCTTCTTGCTTTCCTCCAATACTCTCACATCTTCCCAGTTCTTCAGGACTCCTCAAATATTACTGGCAGATGCTCCCAACTTCTTCTTCAGCCTGGAGACTTAGTCATTCAAATTAGCTAGAAAAATAATATTCATTATTTCCATAGGTCTCTAAAAAAAAAACTGAGTTAGTGGATGTCACTATTGCTGAAACAAACAACATTCCTAAATGCATAATGCACCTTACCCTCATTTTTTTAATGGGCTGGTTTTAAAGAGAGGAAGGAAAAAATAATCCTGAAGCTTCTACCTTTGCAGGTATGCCAGCTCATTTCTCATGGAACTTTTGTGGTAATATATATAAGCTTGGCTATTATGGAACCCCATGCCTCTTGTCAGTTTTTATTATTTCAAATGAACTGAAGTTAAACTTTAGGAACTCCACAGAGTTTCCTATTGTTGCTCTTTGCCAAAAGAAGATCAATAAATAGTAGACATGCTGTGTTTTGGAGATGTTTATCCCCTTCTCCTGACCATTTTTTTTCTGAGAAACCCCAGGAACTTTTCGAAAAACCCCTATCCTAAAATACATCTCTCTGCTTTATTTGACATCAACACTAGCATCCACCTTTGCCATTAATAAGAGGAGCACACGTGTGCTTAATGCAAGGACAAACCTTTTACAAGAAAGCTGTGACAGCTAAAATGCCTCCATCAGCAGGAAAACAAAAGAGATCATAATTTATGGGATCGTGGGTTAGAAAATGCCACCCAATGCCATGCTAACCAATCTGGCTTTTATGACATTTGACAGGGTATTTTTTTTAAAAAAGAGGAAATGTCCACAGCTGTCAGATGAGTGCATCACAGGACAGCCTAGTTTAAATCCTCGTCATTGTCATTTTGCGCCTGAATGCATAATGACCTTTCACTCAAGTCTAATGCAGTTTTGGAAACATGGATAGAAGGAGGTCATAGAGGATCCACCCACTTTGGAATGGTTTTTATTGTTATGGGATTTTTGGCAGCTAAGGTAGTTTTAAGGTAGTTTTTTTTACAAATCCAGAGGCTCCATTTTAGCATTGGAAAGGAATATTTTAGCTCTCTGCTGAGCAAAGTTCAAGTTTTAACTCTGTTGCCATCTAGATATGCTGGGTATTGAGGCACCAGATGGTGAAATATGTCAAGGTTTAGGGAAAACTCAAAGATCAGATAAGGACAGAACAGAGATGATGAGAAGGAAAATTATCCCATCCAAAATTTTATCTTCACAGAAAAATCATCTTGCAACTCTTTAGAATCAAATGCCTATGTTCTCAATTCATAGCCACAGGACAGGTAGAAAATCATCAGGTAAAACATTATGCGTGCACCTAATGAAGTTCAAGATGTTAGTTTTTTTAGGTTAAATGCTGTATCTCATCTGCACTCACACACACACACAAGTGATGGGTTTCAAATTTTTTTACTACTGGTTCTGTGGGTGTGGTTTGGTGGGTGTGGCATGGCTTAGTGGGCATGGTAGGGAATCTCCATTCCCTCCCCACTCCAGGGGAAGGTTACTGCAAAATCCCCATTTCCTCCTGAGCAGCTAGGGATTCAGGAAACAAAAAATAGATGGGGGCAGGGCCAGTCAGAGGTAGTATTCATGGCCAGTCAGAGGTGGCGGTTCTCCAAACTACTCAAAATTTCCACTACTGGTTCTCCAGATCTGGTCAGAACCTGCTGAAACCCACCTCTGACACACACACATACATATAAATACAGACATACATACCAGAGACCCCTGGTATGGATCAAAAAAGTCAAAATGGTTATTGTGACTGCATGACTGAAACTCCACAGCTTTCTTGTATGTATTTACACATAAATTGAGTGGGAAACTAAGGGATAGCTTTGTATCCCTCTTTCTAAATATTCATGTCAAATCCAGAAATCAAGTCTTTTGGACCTTTGTTTCTTTTTCATCTCTTCTCTGAATCAAATGTTGGTCTTCTCACAATCAACCTCTCTTCTGGCTTAAAGACAATTGGTCTATTTCCACTCCATAGAGCCATCTTCTAGTTCATATATGTCACTTACGTGAATTTAAAGTTCTCTGAATTTAATGCTAAATTACAGCTCATGGAATTGATATAACTGTATATGCAGTGGTGGGATTCAGCCAGTTCGCACCACTTCAGGAGAACTGGTTGTTAACTGTCTGAGCAGTTTGGCAAACTGGTTGTTGGAAGAAATCATTAGGGCAGAGAACCGGTTGTTAAACTACTTGAATCCCACCACTGTGTATATGGTCTAGGATAGTAATGGCGAACCTTTTGGTGTTCAACATGTCAAAAAAATCAGAAAGTATCTAACTTGATACAACTGGCAAATTGCCACCACCATCACAATTGTTTACATTGTTAGAAGAAAATTCTAGTCTGTTCTGCAGCTGGGTAAATGAACACAGAACACCTGCCTGAAGAGGAAATGAAATTTATTCAACAGCAAAACAAACACATAATTCAGCTTTCGAAAGTAGTTAAAAGATTAGGAAGCTAAGGATGGGAGTACTTATAGTGACAATGGTCTTTGATCACGAAGTAGTGGGCTATGGTATAAAATATGTTGGAATTGTAAATTGAGATGTTCCTACCTGAGGATATTTGACATCCAAGAGAGAAAGGTCTGTTTCTAGTTCTGTGGAGTGTGACACCTTATGTGTATAAATCTCTTCCTTGGTGTGGAATTTTATGAGGGATATACTATTGGGATGCAGTGTTGTAATAAGGAGATTTCCCTTATTCCCATTTCTGTTTTATGTTTGTTTAACAGTGTCTGCTGACTTCCTAATTTCCCAATTCCCAATTTCCTGATTGCTTATTTGTACCCTATGACTATCATTAAGTGTTGTACCTTGGAATTCTTGATGAACATATCTTTTCTTTTATGTACACTGAGAGCATATGCACCAAGACAAATTCCTTGGGTGTCCAATCACATTTGACCAATAAAAAATTCTATTCTAGAGAGGCACATTTGATCAATTGCAGTCCCAGTGTCAAAGGTTTAAATTGTTTCTCTTTATTTGAATTTACTGATAGATCAGAGGCATTTCAAGCTAATATGTGATTTCGCTAAGAATGGGATATGCTTTTGAGAATAGTTGTGAGGCACGGGTGTATCACCCAAAACACTACGGTATGTCATTTTTGACAGCATGTTAAAGCAGATTTGCTATCACAGTTTTAGAAGATGTATCAAGTTGCTCTTTCAATTTGCAACATGAATATTTTCCTTCTTATGTCCATACATAAGGAATGCACTTATATTCAGACTGAACTAATTGTTTCTCATTCAGGAGCAGATATTCCCCCTATAGCAATTTACAGTGAACAAATCTGCTACATTCACTTTAATTTTCTCCTAGAGGACCTTCAGGCATTGGATACACTGATGTTCATGTATGCCTGTAAACACAGGAAATCTGTTATGGTCTACTATTTTGTGGAACTGAAAAAAACTGTTAGTCAAATTCATCAATATTAGTACTAATGGAATTACAACTGCTAATTATAGCTCATTATACTGTACTTGATGATAATAAAGACAACTTGAAAACAACACCTGCAAACCAAGAAAATATACAGGCCACGCATTAATCAGATGTATTTATAACAGAGCCTTCCAAATTAACATCGCAGATTTTCAATCCATTAAGGTAAGAGAGCAGAATATGTAGCTTGGGGGTGGTACTGCTCAATACAGACTCTGATTAAACTAACATCTTCATTCCAACTACAGAGAAACATGTAAAGCATCTGTATTTGAAACTGCATATAATTCTTTCATCTCTTAGAAGGCAAACAGAACAGATGGATTTATTTTTAAGCTCTGAGAGTGGCGGGTTGTGCCTATGTTCTTATGTTGTTAAATCTTCTGGTTTTCACACTTATTATACTCTGTATGACAGGATGCATTCACACCTGATGGGCAGCTTCACGCAATCAGTCAGCCTTTCCACAGTTGAAAAGTACAATTCTAGCATTAGTATACCTTGCCTTGTTTCCATTCGAACCATGCCCGGATAACAACGGCGTTGATACAACAATGGGTTAATTATTCAGTAGCAGCTAGAACCCAGCTATTGTTTTCAAAAATTACAACAAAGGAAATGATGAAGTGAGTCTCCAATGGAAGTCAACCTAAAAGAAGGTATGTTCGGTGAAGAGAAAACACCAGCCTCCTTGTAAATAAACCATAGCTCCTGATTGTAAGTGCGTGCAAGCTAGCTAAACTTAAAGAGAGTGCAGGGGGAGAGAAAGTGGAGGAAGATGGTAGATACCAGAACACGACAACAAAGAAAAGTCTGCAGAGGAAGTGCTGAGAATTCCCTTAGTGAAGCCTGTATAAACAGACTCCCCCACTTCTCCAAGTTGCCTGGTTGGGTTCCAGCTCTTTTATCGAGTACTAATTCAGTCCCTTGCCCAATGCAGGAATCCAATGATACACCATTCCTAGCAGAAGGCCTTTTTTACACAATTCCACTGAAGAAAAAAACAGTGGTCTTATCATAGGAAATTTATCCTGAAGTCCTGCCAATATCTACTTCCTTGTTCCTGTCATCCGTTGTTTTATACCTGTCTTCTGAAACAATTCTGGTAATTTCTGTGCTCTCTTCTACATAACAGCCTACTTGAAAAAGGCACCTGAGTCTCCTCAGATATGCCTTTTGCTAAGTTAAGCATACTCCACATTTGGAAGCATATATTCCTTTTTCCAGGGACGTGGTGGCTCAGTGGCTAAGATGTTGAGCTTGTCAATCAAAAGGTTGGCAGTTCAGTGGTTCAAATGCCTAGTGCCACATAACAGGGAGAGCTCCCATTACTTGTCCCAGCTTCTGCCAACCTAGCAGTTCGAAAGCATGTAAAAAATGCAAGTAGAAAAATAGGAACCACCTTTGATGGGAAGGTAACAGCGTTCGGTAGGCATCTAATTAGGCATCTAATCACACTGGCCACATGATCACGGAGATGTCTTTGGACAGCACTGGCTCTTTGGCTTTGAAACGGAGATGAGCACCTAGCACCTAGAGTCAGGAACGATTAGCACATATGTGTGAGGGAACCTTTACCTTTTTATTCTTTTTTCCACATCCTTTATTATCACGATTACTTTTCTCTGAACAAATTCAAGTTTGTTACCATGTTTCCCAAAAAATAAGACCCTGTCTTATTTTTCTGAACCCTGCAATAAGCATTTGGTCTTATTGCAATGCTCTCAAAAGCCCGATTGGGCTTATTATCAGGGTAGTGTCCTTTCTAAATTATAGCACTGGGAACTGGGTGTAATACTTTGGAGTTCACCAATACAGACTAGTTCTACTTAAGTTTCACTTACTATACTTCTTTACTACTTTCTACTACTTCTCTTAAGTTTCATACTATACTTATGTTTATGTAGCCTAGGCTTACATTTGGTTTTTTTTTAACAGTTGCGTCACATTGTTGGCATATGCAGATTGTAATATACTAAGGCACCTAACTTTTTCATATGTACTTCTGACCAATAAGGTCTACCATACCCTTAAGTCAACTGAAGGTCTATTGATTCAGCTCTTCACAAAAATTCCAGTTTCTCATGTGGCCCCTTGGGAAAATTAATTGTCCACCCCTGCTTTAATTCAGTAGGGTTCATAGGATTACTCCATGCCCTCATTTACTACATTCAACATTACAATTTGGTAGCAATGTTTGGCAGGCTATAGGAGCCTCCCTAAGGCTTTCAAAATTTATTATCGTACTCCAGGCCTTGAAAATACAGACCTGTTTTAAAATTCAAAATATACTGTTTTGTGTGCAAGGATTTGGCAGTTGTTGGGGAAATGAATTCAAATTGCAATTTATAAAATAATTTATCTTCAACGTGAAAAATAATGTCAGATATTTCAAGTGTTGATAGGTGGTAAATATCTAAACAGGTTCAAAACCATGATTTACACAATTTCAAACTTCAGTTTGGAAAAATTACCTGAGCAGTCTGAATTACTTCAGCCATACTCCCTGCCAAAAGGTAAATGGATTATGAACATATGATGAAGATCCGATGGTAACTTTTTTTTTTTGGTTTACATTTATACCCCGCCCTTCTCCGAAGACTCAGGGTGGCTTACAATGTATAAGGCAATAGTCTCATTCTATTTGTATATTTTTTTACAAAGTCAACTTATTGCCCCCCCAACAATCTGGGTCCTCATTTTACCTACCTTATAAAGGGTGGAAGGCTGAGTCAACCTTGGGCCGGGCTCGAACCTGCAGTAATTGCAGGCTTTGTGTTCTAATAACAGGCTTCTCTATTGCCTGAGCTATCCCGGCCCCTAACTTAAGATGCTTGTGTTGGAAACCAATTCAGGTGATTCTCTAAAAATCTATTCACCTGAAATTTCAACTGAACTTTGTGAGGCTAACTCCCCATAGATAGAAAGATAATGGATTTCAGCCTTACTCATTCCATAAAGATTATTATGGATTTATCAGTTCAACAAATAATCAGTAAAAAAAATTCCTATTCCAAAGTAAATATGATAGGGAAGGTGGCAGCAACAGCCTGGAATTCTGTGATAATATATTATCTTTGGGTGAGAATGCTGACAGCCTGGGACTCTTGGCATCATAAACAAGCCTGCAACCTACCACCTTGTCAGTTTTACTTAATTTGAGCCACCAGACAGCTGTTAGGAACTCAAGTTCTCAGGAGTGACAGACATTATGGCGTCTTTGGAGATAAAAGCTGTGGAGCTGATTACCCAACACAGGATGTGGGCAGCCTCTGTCTTTCAACAGCTGATCAATAAAAGGAATGCATAATCATCAGACCATGCAATATCTTCCATCCAATGTGCTTCTGTTGTAGTTATCAGACAGTTATTGTGCTGAATTTGCAGATGCAACCCAAGAAGTCTTAGGCAATTTCAAAAATAAGACATGGAATATGAGCTGCCTTCTAGTTATGGTAGATAGACACAATGACTATATGAATGAGAGGGCAGCAGTGTTCTCCAGAAAAGTTCTTTGATGACCACTAGGATCCTTGCCCCATATGACTTTTTAAAAGCTTCATTTTAATTAAGAAATAAATATGAAGCTGGCATACTGCTGTAGGAAGTTAAAACCCACCTAAATAGCCATGAAAAAATGTGGAACAGACCAAGTTTGCCATTCTGCTCAGAGACAGAAGTCATTCTATGGGTGCTTTCCCAACATTAAACTTAAATAGGTATACAATTGGATAGTGAGCTGTGTTATGCAAATTTGTGCTTGGTATTTTAATTCCTGATGAACAGAGATATTGTTCTTTTCAAATAGCAGCCTCAAAGATATGCACAGTCTCCAAAAAAAAAATTCCACTAAATGAAAGAGCAAACCCAGCAGATACTGTTTTGTTTTGTTCTGCATTTATTTCTCGGTGATTAAATCCCTGAATCACATTATTTTTGATTTACCTAATTATGCTTTCTCAGAGTATTTGACAGCATATGATCCAACACGCAGTGTGTAGGACTTAAATTTGGTTTTATTTCTCAGCTTAAAATCTTTCTCACCAATTCAGTGTCTTCTTTTCTACCTATAAATAGAGAAATTGTGTTCTTTCTGCTCCTCACATCAAGAGACTCATCAAGAGATTTGTATTACAGAGAGACTTCCAGTTTGGCACCATAGGTGATGGCGGTGATCTTTACGATCACCAACCTCTGGATTATGTGGAATCGCTAGGACAGCTTAAATCTGCTGTCCAGCGGTTCGGAAAACCCCCTCTTCGGGAGAAGGAGAAGGTGGTGAGCTGAGGGCAGAGGTTGAATTTCCCTAAAGCCCCTGAGAAAAAAGGGGTTTGAAGGGTTAAGTTCCCTCCAGTAACCCGAAGTGCTCCAGATCCGAGGATTCTTCTGCTTTGGCGGAACCAATCACCACGACCAAACGCCGAGATTTATTTTGGACAATAAAGGAATATACCGGACAGAACGAAAGTGGGAGAACTTTATGCAAGTAGCCAAGCCGATTCCCCGATACTTTGTAACAAGCTTGAAAACAGTAAAAAAATGGAGGCGAATTGTTAACAAGTTAACGAGTGGAAAGCGAAAGCGATACTTTCAGCGTTCCGTCTGCAGTTGGTAATTTGCATGTTACTTGCTGCTTTACTCTTTAACTCTTTGCTGCCTGCTGATAGAATCTAGGGGAGATTTTTAAATACTGCTTTAAAAGACTGTGTTTTTTAGAGGTTAAGAAGATTTAAAGTGAATATTAAGTTGGAAATAAATAAATATATAATTTTATAGAAGATGGCAGCCAAACAATTAAAGTCTACTGTAACAAAGAGCTCTGGAACTTTATCAGCTGGTGCCTCTCCAGCTCATACAGCAGAGACTAGAACATTGAATTTAGAGGCGTTACAAGAGAACTTAAAAGGCTTTATAGAAGAAAAATTTAAAGTAATAACTGATGAGATGTCTGAAATGAAAGAGCAGATATCAGAAATTCAAGTGGGAAATAAAGAAGTTAAAGAAGGATTTGTAATGGCAGTACGAAGTTTGGCAACGAATGTGATTTTATTGGAGGAGGAGGTTGAAGAAATTAAGCAACATAATTTAAAATTAGAAAATAAAATGGATGAATTTCAAAGTAAAATGGAAAAAACAGAGGATGAAATAGTTTTGATACAATATAGAAATATGGAATTTGCTCTTAGAATTCGAGGTTTGAAAGAAAATAAGGAAGAGAATTTAAGGGAAATTTTTTCTGAAGTATTTGCTGAGATATTAGCAGCTCGTCCAGCAGATGTGGCTTATCAAATTGATAAAATATATCGTGAATTCTTGGATAGCAAGGCAAAAAAGTTGCCAAGGGATGTTGTTATTTATTTTACAAACAGAACAGTGAGAAATCAGATTTTGCAAGCTTCATATAAGGGGAGAAGATTCAGATTGCTGGTCAAGATATTTTGATATTAAAGGAAATTCCACCAAAATGTTAAGGGCTAGGAAGGAATTTGCCTTCCTGGTGAATGAACTTAAAAACATCAGATTGAATATAGATGGGATATTCCAACTGGTATAATAGTATATTATGCAGGAAAGTATATCGTTTCAATACGGTTGGAAAAGCAAGAGAATTTTATGTTGAGGTATTAAGTTGGAAGTCTTCCCCATTGGAAGCTAGAGGAAGGAGGCTGAAGTGAAGGAAGAGAAGTGAAGCAGGTACAAGAACAGATTGTGATGGAAGAAGATTTATTACAAGTGTTGGAAATACCTACGACGGGTTTAGATTCAAAAGAACAAAGGTTGACAAGAGCTGCTGCTAAACGCAAGGAACAAGAGATGAAGGCACAACAACAACTGGCAACTACTACAACGGAAACAGTGGGAGGAGCAAGGCCTAAAGTAAAATGTGATCTGCGGCTGGTGTTCCAAAAGTTTCCTATCTTGGAATGTTAATGGCCTGAACTCACCGTAGAAGAGAAGGAAAGTATTTCATTATTTGAAACAATTTAAAAATGATATTACCTGTTTACAAGAAACACATATTAGATCTTGCTAAATGTTGGAGCTGCGATTGTGAAGATGCTACCTATTACCATATATGGTGGACTTGTAAAAAAGTTAAAGCATTTTGGATTAAAGTATGGTGGATCATGCAGAATATTTTGAAAAAGAAGATTAAGTTTACTCCGCAGTTCTTTCTACTAGGAATAATTATGGACTACACAGCTATAGAGACTAAATTGATTTTGAACTTAATAACAGTCACAAGACTTTTGATTGCTCAGTATTGGAAGAAAGAAGAATTACCTACAATCGAAGAATGGACACTCAAAGTATCAAATCTGGCAGAGATGACAAAAATCTCCGCTTATTTGAAAGACTATACACTAGAAAAATATACTCTAGAATGGAAAATGTGGATTGATTATATTTAAAATAAGTATCAGATAAAAACAATATTGAATAGCATATGAGTAAATTTAGGAAATATTTTGTATTAGATATATTTTTGAAGGAGAGGGGAATTGAGAGTGTGACTAAGTGTGGTGTGACTAGAGATTATAATTTAGGAATTATTTTGGATTATGATTGTTAGTTTTGATACCCTGCATTTTGTTCTGGGAAGTCGGGATGGGGGTGGGGGTAAGGGGAGGGAATTGGGGGTTTGGTAGAGATGGAGTGATGGTTAATGTACAGGGATTATTGAAGAAATATAATTAATGTAGGATCGGGTCTGCATAGTTACCATTTTAGAACGGTGAGGAGGGAGAAAAGAGAGATAGGAGGTAGGAAAGAGGAGAAGAGGAAGGAAGAGGGATAGTAGAGGGAGAAGGAAGGTGTAGGGTGGAGGGAGGAGCGGATGTAGATAAGAGAAGGAGAGGAAGGTTTGGAAAGTAAAAGAAGGTAGAAGAGGGAAGAGTGTTAAAAAGGGGGGTGGTGACTGGGCAAGCCCGACTAATTGTATATAACTGTACATTGGATGAATTATCTGATATGATTGTAAAAATAAAACTTTTTATGAAAAAAAAAAAAAGAGATTTGTATTACAGGGATAATTGCCTAATGTGAACCCAATATGAGTACCAGAGGTGGTATTCAGCAGATTCTGACCAGTTCTGGAGAACCAGTAGTGGAAATTTTGAGTAGTCCAGAGAACTGGCAAATACCACTTCTAACTGGCCCTGCCCCATCTATTTGCTGCCTCCCAAGTCCCAGCAGATCTGCTGGGTCTTCTTTTGTTGCCCTGCACAGGGAACGGAGCTGGAAAGCATGTTAGTGGAGTGGGGAGAGTATGGGGATTTATTATTATTATTATTTTATTTATTTGTTATAACAGCATACATAAGCATGAAGTAACTATACAACATATATAGTTTTTACATGCTTTATATAGTTATTACATGCTTATACTCATATATATACTTATATATATATATGAATATAAGCATGTAATAACTATATAAATTGGATATAATGAAAGGAAACAGTAGGGCAGGAATGGTAGGCACATTTGTGCTCTTATGCATGCCTCTTATAGACTTCTTAGGAAAGGGGTAAGGTCAATAGTAGACAGTTTTTGGTTAAAGCTTTGGGGACTTTGAGAAGAGACCACAGAGTCAGGTAGTGTATTCCAAGCATTAACAACTCTGTTACTGAAGTCATATTTTCTGCAATCAAGATTGGAGCAGTTAACATTAAGTTTAAATCTATTGTTTGCTCTTGCATTGTTGTGATTGAAGCTGAAGTAGTCTTCAACAGAAAGGACATTGCAATAGATGATTCTATGAGTTAAACACAGATCCTGTCGGAGGCGGCCGAGTTCTAAGTTTTCTAAACCCAGGATTTCAAGTCTGGTGGCATAAGGTATTTTCTTGTATTCAGAGGAGTGGAGAACTCTTCTTGTAAAATACTTCTGGACACATTCAATTGTATTGATGTCTGAAATGTGGTATGGGTTCCAGACAGGCGAGCTATATTCAAGAATTGGTCTAGCAAATGTTTTATAAGCTCTGGTTAGTAGTGTAGTGTTTCTGGAGAAGAAGCTATGTAAGATTAGGTTTACAACTCTTAGTGCCTTTTTTGCGATGTAGTTGCAGTGGGCTTTGGCACTTAGGTCATTGGATATGAAGACTCCAAGGTCTTTGACAGGGGTGGGGGTCATCTGTAAGATAATGTCCATTGAGTTTGTATTTAGTGTTTAGATTCTTTTTTCCAATGTGTAAGACAGAGCATTTGCTCGTTGAGATTTGTAGTTGCCAGGTTTTAGACCATTCTGACACAAAATCACGGTCTTTTTGAAGGGTAGCTGTATTGTTGGTAGTGTTAAACAGTTTGACATCGTCAGCGAAGAGAACACAATTACTTTTAATATGATCGCAGAGATCATTAATGTATAATATGAAGAGTGTTGGTCCAAGAACACTGCCTTGGGGAACGCCACTATTGACAGGAACAGGATTTGATAGGGCACTGCCTATTTTGACCACTTGTTGTCTGTTTGACAGGAACGCTGTTATCCAGTTGTGGAGGGGTCCAGAGATGCTGTAGGATTTTAGTTTGAGGAAAACTTTGTTGTGTACCACTGAGTCAAAAGCTTTACAGAAATCTATGTAAATTGCATCTATTGTTTTGTCTTGATCAAGATTAGTAGTCCATATATTTTTGCAGTGAAGAAGTTGTAAGTTACATGATAATTTTTTTACAATAACTTTCCCCTGGAGTGGAGTGGGAATAGAGATTTTACAGTATCCTTCTCTTGTCACGGCCACAAAGCCACAGCCAACAAGCCACGGCCTCAGAACTGGTAATAAAAAAAATTGAATCCCACCACTGATGAGCGCCAATACATGTACTTCTCACATAGCATCCATTCATTCAATGACGGTTCAAACTTGTGGTGCTGCAACAATGGAATTGTAGCCAGTCCTGAACTTACAATTACTGCGGTCCTTGTGGTCACATTTAAAAATTTGAGCCAGTCAACATTTAACATCATCACTCTCTGCCATCCTCCCAGCTGACACTCATCATCATCTTTGCCTCCTTCCCTTCCATTCAAGCAGTAACTACATTTTATTAAGCTGCCAACTTTTTTAAAAAAATAAGAAAAAAGAGAATAAAATAAAAATGCCATTTGTGCTAGAAATGGTGTGAACCAAGCTCAGAATCCTTCTTAGCCTTTGCTTCAGAAAACATTTGCAAAAGATGGGTTGTTATGTTGAAAACAACAACAATATATATATTTTTGAATCATTATATTTTTTCGTTGTAAACTATGATACAACTTCACTTTCAATATTGTATAAACAAATGCTAACTTTCTCCTTAAAACTGTTAGATATTGGTAATGACTAATCTTTAAACAAATCTAACACAATGACATTTTACCTTGTGCAGTTGAAAGTCAAGGTTCATACTTCTTTTGTGTGTTATTTATGATTTCAGTTGTCTCTGTAGTGCCCAGAACTTTCCTTTGAAGGCAAAAGAAAAGATTCAGCTTTAGTTCTTTATCTATAGCTTCATTCAACCATCGGTTGTGGTTGTGGTTTCTTAGAAAGCAACCTCTCTCTTGAGTTCTTTCTGTGTGTATTCATGTGTGTTTGTATGAAGATGAATGAATCAGATAATGGAGACTGAATTCCAAGTTGAACAGAAGAGTCTTTTCATTCCCCAAGCTCAACTTTTCACCACAGATGCTCAATATGCCACCATCAGATTGCTTATTCCCTTGTCTGAATGGCAATTTTTACATTGTCCTTTCTATCAACCACAATGCTTTAAAATAACAGGACTCTAGCTAATTTTCTATTTGGTTTGGTATAGTAAGGAGAATTCTCTGGTTACATTAGGTACAAATCTACAGAAATATCCAAAAGGCTGCCAATTTTTACTTGATTGTGATTGGCTTAAAAAAATGATTAGTAATGCCTGCTAGCTGATTCATCTTGCACTGATACTGTTATCTAGTTGGATTGTTGTTGTTCGTCCATTGTTTTCGAAGAGGACCTAGACATCTAATGGGTTGTGGGCTGTCCACAGTGTGGCCATACCAGGTGGCTGATATGGCCTATACGGGAACGGAATGTTCTGCCACATGTCAGACAGACATGTGTGGGCACCATTGTTGCAGCATTTGCACCTCTGGCTTTGTGGAGTGCTCACTCCTCTTGTGCTGTGGTTGTTCTTCTGTCTTCAAATATTTGGCAGCCTTGGTGGATCAACATGTGCCATGTTGATCAATCTTGTGCCAGGGTTTCCCAGGAGGTGGTGTCGATATCAAGGGACTTGAGAGATGCTTTCAGCATGTCTTTGTTTCACTTCCTTTGTCCCCCGTGCGATCGCTTTCCCTGAGACAGCTCATCAGCTGTTTAGGGATGCGATGGTCTGCCATCTATGCAACATGGCCTGCCCAGCTTGTCTGGGCTTTCATCAGCAGGGTGTGAACTGATGGCAGGCCTGCTCTGGAGACGACTTTCGTGTTTGGTACCTTGTCCTGCCATTGGATCCTCAGAACTCTGCAGAGGCAGGTCATGTGGAAGTGGTTCCATTGCCTAACATGCCTCCTGTATACAGTCCAAATCTCAGGGGCATACACCAAGGTAGTTAGCACTACTGCTTGGTAGACTTTGAGCTTTGTAGCAAGACTTATTCCACAGTGGTCCCACTTGTTGGTCAGTAGTCCGCCAAATGCAGAACTTGTCTTGCTGATTCTGCAGTTGACCTCAATGTCAATTGTCACTGTGTGAGAGATGGTGCTGCCATTGGTCCACTGTTTGCAGCTTTTGTCCCTTTACTGTGATGGCGGGCTCTTGGTGTTGGGCTTTCGGTGCCCATCACTTGGGTCTTCTTTGTGTTGATGAGGAGGCTGAATTCGCATGCTGCTGAGAATTTGTCCACGCTGGCTTGCATTTCCTGCTCTGCTCCACCATTCAGGGCACAGTTGTCAGCAAAAGGAGCTCTTGTAGCACAGTCTCCTTTATCTTGGTAACAGCCTGGAGTCTTCACAGGTTGAACAGTTTCCCATCAATCTTGTGTCTCAGGCTAACTCCCAAGGAACTGTTCTGGAAGAGGCTGACAACATGGCTGAAAACATTAGGCTGAATAGGCTTGGTGCCAGCACGCATCTTTGCTTGATGCCATTTGTAATGGGAAAGATCTTAGAAGCTTTTCCGTCCTCCAGAACACAAGCCATCATGACAGGTCCAGAACACAAGGTGTCATGCCATCTATTTGGGTAATGAAACATCAAAAAACAAGCCAACAACCTCACAGAATATCAAGAATTCCATGATTTCTCTTTATCTGGATAGTCTGTAATTCTCTTAATTTCTTTGGGAAGAAAGCCTCTTTGATGCCCCTTTGGGGTTTTTTCCCCCACTGGACTTTTGATCTTTAACCATAATAAAATAAAATATTGGATTCAACATACTGTATTTTTCGGAGTATAAAATACTCCAGAGAATAAGATGCATCTTAGTTTTTGGGGAGGAAAATAAGAAAAAAAAATCTGCCTCTGCCTACCAGCATCCATCGTATTCATCTGGCTAGTGTCCTGTCATTGTGTGAGAGAGTTGAGAGATGTTTGGAAACTGAAACAGTATTTGTTGTGTGAGCAACAAGGAGACAGCAAGGAGCCTGGGCGTGGCTTACCTCAATTGGTCTGTACTAAAGCTGCATGCTGTGCTGATTTCTGAAACTGAAACTGAAGCTGAAACTCCTCTCTGCTTGTGTTTTGCTTGTATTTACTACCACGTTGGAAAACCTGCTTTTTGTATTGTATATTTACTTCATGTGTTATATTATATATAAAGAGAAGTTATTGAATCCTGCTGAATCAGTTACTTGTGTGTGCTTTCTGGATGTGATTGCCGCTGTAAACTCTGACACATCCTTGCAGCAAATAACGAACAGCCAGGTCAGCTTTAGCACATTATTGGAGCCTGATTCAGCACAAGCAGCTAATTGGCAGATAGATCAGCCTCCTGGAATACCCCCAATGAGCTGTTCCAGACTGCAGGGATCGCCATAGACCATTGCCTCCTCCGTGCCTCGCGTTTTTGGCTACATTCGGTGTATAAGACACACACAAATTTTCACCCTCTTTTGTGGGGAGGGGAGTGCATCTTATACTCAGAAAAAAACAGTAATTTCCAATTATATTAGAAAATATATGAACAAATGAACATGGTAATCAGTATAAACAGATTTTTGGTTGCATTGTTCTCTGAACCTTTTTTTGTACAGTAATCTTTCCTTATAACTTTTTATTTCTTCCTCTGGGACTGAAGATAGATTGTGAACTTCAGAATCTTCCATTTTTGCTTCCTGAGCTATAGGAATGTGCATGCTTTGCAAATGATTTGGATCCATACAGAATATGCATGTTATTCACTTAAAGCAGACTGGAAAAAAGCTTGGAAAAAAGCTAGATTACTTTAATGAATTACCAGAGAAGTGCCACACTTTTTCTGAATTTGGGCAACTGTAGATCCAGTTTGGTTTAATGCTTAAGGTACTGCTATAGAAATCCAGATACCATGAATTCTCAATCTCCATCACAGATCAAAGCAGCTGGGTGACCTTAAGCCAATCACTCTATCTCAGTCCACCTCACAGGATTATGGTAGTGGCAGTAATGGATTCCACTTACCTTTGTTACCATTTCGGAACTGGGAGCGCTCGTGTGGGGCCCTTCTGTTCATGCGCAGAATCTTCTGCACATGCACAGATCGTCTGTGATGACGTCCGGTGGGAGGGCGGAGCCTCCTGCCGTCGCCACTACCGGTTCGCCCAAACTGGGGCGAACCAGTAGAAACCCACGGCTATGTTGTACGGAAAATAGGAAAGGGGAAAATTATATAAACAGCAATGAGTTGGACAAAATGAAAGGTAGTATATAAATCTAATAAACAAATTGTAAATCCAAATATAGCATCACATGTAAGAACTCGTAGTTTCATTCATGCAACAATTTTTCAGTGGTAAAATTGTGCAAAATATTTCATCCTCAAAAAAGAATTCAATGTTAGAATACATTTTTGAGCCAAAGTAAAAATGGGGGGGGGGGTAAGTTTTTTTTTTTTTGAGAAAATAATATAGTATGGTCACTACACTATATATAGAGAGCCTTAGGAGATTTACGCAGAAATATACAACCACAATTGTGGTACACATTTAGCACATCAGTTAGGATAGACGACACATATAATTCATTTTTAGAATAAGCATTATAACTATGATCTGTTGAAGAACTGAAAGCATTTTGTTAAAGTTTTGTGAATTCTAGGGGTACAGTACATCCCACATCTAGCTAGCTTCCAGTCAGTTCTCCTTCCTTTGGTTCAATTTGTTGTGTTTTTTCTTTCTGCTTAGTCAAAAACTCACATGGATTCATTGTTCGTCATGCTTAAATTTTGTCCTTGAATTAATTTTATACTGTGAATTTTGTACAATTTGTACAATTTGTCTGAGATGGTATAGGTTCTCCTTCTTGAGCAGGGGGCTGGGCTAGAAGACCTCCAAGATCCCTTCCAGTTCTATTCTATTCTGTTCTAATTGTTCAAGTCAACAATGGTTTAGCCTGGGGTGAGATTTCTTTGTCACAGGTTATCAGCTTTGATTTCCCAGAAATGAAAGTTCATTAGATGTACCGTAGTCTTCACCTTGGTGGGAGATGAATGGACATCTGAGGAGCCATAAAAGCCAGAATAACATCTAATTTCCATGAATATTGAGGTAATTATAGGAATGACCAGGCTGATACTGAAGGCAGGGTCAAACACATCATCAGTTTGGAGTCGCTGTGCCCCCTTAAGAGACCTAAGCCCAGCCCTTTGAAGTTCATTGATTCTTATATGACACCAATTTGCCTTGACCATTAGTAGTTCAGATTCTTGTGTATGGACAGAATGAAATAAATTTGTGGAACTTTTGAACTCTATCCTACATCCTGACTTCTTGTACCAGACACTAATTGTAATTCCCCTTGTCCATGAACAAAAAATACATCCTTTGAGCCTCTTGATCCATATTCCTAGTCTGTACCATTTGCTTATCCCCAGTTTACAAAAGTTAAAGAATGTACTGTTTTATCATCATTCTTTTAAGCCTGCAAATGGCTACTACATTGTTACTCTGTAAATGTATTTGTATTGTCTTTGGCAAATCTTAATTTCTGATCTTCTTGTTTCACATTCCAATGCTGCTATTAGAAATAAACTTCTAGTCCAGTGCCAGGTTGTGTTCCATTAACTAAACATTTTCTTTTTAAAGCATTTGTAATAAAATAAACAATAGACAATTGGACTGAATTTTTGCCAATATCCTTTGAACAAATTTTCTGTAGTCTGGTAAAATATAGTTTAATATGTTTAGGCCAAAATTCAAGAGCTATTTACTGATTGTAACTCTTGCATGATTGTAACTCTTCATGTGTGTAATTCTAGATACAGGAATCAATCTGATGGCCAAATATATGTAAATTAATAAAAATATTGAAGTACATTTCTACAATCAGCTTGATATTATAGTGTCAAAGCCTATATTTACAAGTTTTAATGTAATTTAGAGGATCCTCATCTATTTTTATGAATTTGAGCTTCTTGCTGGAGCATAAATATGGGAAAATTCAGAAACTAATTTTAGCTCTTTTGATTGATATTCCTTCTCAAGATGCCTTCCTTAATCATCTTTCTCTGTCAGTTAAGTTTTGGCGACAACTTATAACATTCTCTTTTTATGTCCTGAAGGAAACAGAATTGACAAAACCATGCAAGTAATCAACAGCAAATTTACAGGAAGGTCTAACTCATACAGGAAGCGGCTTCCTGCACCTGGCTACTGACAGACAAAAAGATGTGCAAGAGAAGCCAAAAGTATCTGGCAAAGGTCACAGGAGAGCAACAAACAATTCAGTCTGTTAGATCAGCCCCCTACAAACTGTCCAACTGACAAGTAACAGCTCTAGCTAGTATATTAGTAGTAGATGACCACTAAATGATAGCAAGGAATTTGTGATTTCTGCCTTTCTTTTGTAGCATCTAGAATTTTGCAGTCCATATTTGGTAGCTCTTCCTCCAGTTCACATTTTAGTCAACAGGAACTAGCAATCTTCTTCTATCACCAACTGTTACCAAAAGTATATTTGGTTTTAATACCTGAATAATTAATAATTATTTCCTTTCTGGAAATAATAATTATTATTATTATTATTATTATTATTATTATTATTATTATTATTATTATTATTATTATTATTATTATTATTATTATTATTATTACTCCAGGAAATAATTAATAATTATTATTAATTGCCAGGAAATTATTATTAATTGCCAGGAAGGAAACTGAGTTAATACATCATGAAAAAGCATAAGTTATCTAACCATAATTTATGGAGTAAACATCAATAAGTTTGGTTTATATCAGGGGTGAAATACTCCTGGTTCAGACTGGATTGCCCGATCTGGTAGCGATGGCGGCAGGTGGTTTGGAGGACTGGTAGCAAAAATCCCTCCCTACCCCCAGCCGCCCATGCCTAGCTGAGCCGTGCGATCATCAGAGGGTTTTTTTTACTTTTAGAAGTATTTTTCTTCGGCTGAAAAAATGCTTTTAAAGGTTAAAAAAAAGCCTCTGATGATTGTGCGGCTCAGCTGGGATAATGAGAACCTTTTAAAAGCATTTTTTCTACAACTTCTTTGACTGAAGAGGTTGTAAAAGAATGCTTTTAAAAGATTCTGACGATCAGGCAACTCAGCTGGGATCGTCAGAACTTTTAAAAGTACTTTTTCTAAAACCTCTTTGGCCAATGAGGTTGGTAAAAATGCTTTTAAAAGGTTGTGACAATCAGGCAACTCAGCTGGGCTCATCAGAACCTTTTAAAAGCATTTTTTACAACCTCTTCAGCTGAAGAGATTGTAGAAAAAATCCTTTTAAAAGTAAAAAAAAATTGGCCACCTCCACCCAATCATATTACACCACCACCACAACCCCATGCCCACAGAACCAGTAGTAACAAATTTTACATTTCACCACTGGTTTATATAATATATTTGTCGTGTCCCACTCCTCCGCTGACGGCCGGGTCAGGGAAATCCGAATCAGGTGTGCCTCTGCAGCTCTGCCAAAGTCCTAGCAAAGTCCTCAGGGCAGGCAGGAGACCAGAAAGTGACTTCAGCAAGATATGTTTAGACTTTGCCTGACTCAGAGAATGCCAGAAAGCAGATCCTTTATATAGGCCATGGGGTGTGGCTCCATGACTCAGCACTTATCCAGGCCTGCCCCTCCCTTCCTTCTGTTGCCTCCACCTATCAAGCCTTCTGATGCGAGGGTCACTCCAATCGGCAGCTGTTGGTAATTGACCTTCCTCAGGCTCACATGCTGTGGAGGAGGGGGAGGGGTCTAGTTGCTCCGTTTGCCTGGGCATGGAGCCAGAGCTGGGGGCTGGAGATACTTGCTCTTCTTCAGCCTGTCTGGGCATGGAGCCAGGGCTGGGGCCGGGAGATGCCCCCTCCTCAGCCTGTCTGGGCATGGAGCCAGGGCTGGGGCCGGGAGGCATGCTAGGACATTCTTCAGCGTTCGGAAGCAGATAAGCAGACTCCGGCTGCGGTGAGAGCGGGCAAGACACAACAATATTTTGCGGAAATCCATGGCTTATAAACTCTATATGGGGCTGCCCCTGAAGTTTATTCAGAAGTTTATTGAGGCTTCCCCTGAAGTTTATTATGTGTGCTTCCAAAGCAGCATGTTTCACCTCTGCTCCACAAGGTACAGTGGTTGCCAATCTTTTAGGATCTAACTTAAGGTGCTTGCTTTGACTACTGAAACCCCATGGCTTCAGGTTATTTGAGAGTCCACCTGACCCTGATTATATCTGTCTGTCCCATCATACCCAATGAGAGTCATGCTATGTCCCACAATTGTGGGCCTTCTTTTCTGTGCTACCCGTCTTAATGGTTTTTTTAAAAAAAATAGTATAACTATTTTTTACATTCTCATTATTTTTATATATATATATTAATTATTTGAATTTATATCCCGCCCTTCTCTGAAGACTCAGGGCGGCTTACACAGTGTTAAGCAATAGTCTTCATCCATTTGTATATTATATACAAAGTCAACTTTTATTGCCCCCAACAATCTGGGTCCTCATTTTACCTACCTTATAAAGGATGGAAAACTGAGTCAATCTTGGGCCTGGTGGGACTTGAACTTGCAGTTATTAACTTGTGTTAATAACAGACAGACTTAGTCTGCTGAGCCACCAGAGGTCCTAATTATTATAAAAAAAATATTTTATATTTTTGCTGTAAACTATCCAGAGTCATTTCTTGTAAGATGGGCAGCTATAGAAATGTAGTAAATAAGCCACAATAGCTGAGTCTCTTGATGTTAGATAAAAGTCAATGGAAATCAAGAGGGGTTGGACTTAGCCCATTTGTGGCCATGTAGAGATTCTAGGCTGATTCTTCTTTTTTTTTAAAAAAAATAATTTTTTATTTCCATTTTTCAACATCATATTTATGTACAAATTATTATCCATCATTAATCATTAATTTTTATTTATTACTGATTCAGGCCTGCCCGACTGCCACTTCCTTACTACACAATCTCCCTCTCTACCCTCTACTACTTTCCCATCCTTCATTTCCTTCACTTTACTACTTCCTCTCCTCCTTCTCCACTCCTCCCTTCTTCCACCCTATCTAACCCTCTTATTCCCCTCCTCCTTCTCTACACTTTCCTACCTACTTTCTTCCCTCCTTCTACTCCTCTCGCCTTTTCTTCCTGAAATGGCAGTCGAGCATCCCCAATATCATTTTAAATTTTTTAATTTCATATCTTCAAAAATTACTGTACATTAATAATCAATCCATGTATCATTTCCCCCTTCCCCTCCTCCCCTTCCCCCAGACTTCCCAGAGCAAATACCGGTATTATGACCAACAATCACAAGCTAAAGTATACTAAATATACATGATCTCCCACCTTAAAAATTTTAAAACTATAGAGCCCCTCACAATAAAAATAAAAAGATAGGAAAGAATAATAAAAAAAAGAAAAGAAAAGAAACAATACCAACTTCACATATTACTTCTTCTTACAGTCCATTTTTAAAATTAATCCATCTTCTCAAATTCAATTTTTTTTCCACTTGTATATACCTTCAAATTTCATAAGTCCATTTCTCAAATTACAGTCCATCTTCTCGAACTCAAATTTTTATCACTTATATATTTCTTCAATTGCCATAACATTTAATGTCCATTCTTCTTACAGTCCATTTTAAAAATTAGTCCATCTTCTAAAGTTCAATTTTTTCCCCCCACCCACTTGTATATTCCTTCAAATTTCATAAGTCCATTTCTTAAATTACAATCCAGCTTCTCAAATTCAAATTTTCATCATTTATATATTTCTTCAATTGTCATAAGATTTAATATTCAATCTTCCAATACTACTCCATCAATCAAATATCAAGCAAATAATCATTTAAACTACATCCACAATATAACAGTAAACAGTTAAAATCATTACATCCACATTATCTAAATTCATAAATTTCACTTTCCATCCTTCACAATTGAGTAATATCATCCCATAGATTTATACCATACAAATAGCAAATAACAAAAATCCTATAATTTATATCCTAAACAAATCAATTCCAAAAATTAACCATAATCATCATATTCACATCTTAAATATTCCTCCCCTCTCCCATTCTATTTTCCATCATTTCCAAACCAGTTAACTTAGCATCTAACAACAAAGGATTCCCACTCTTTAAAACATTAATATAAAAATGTCTCGCTTTCATAACTGAATTAAGAAAATACTTTCTACCTCTAAAATTCACTGACAAACCCATTGGGACTTCCCATCTAAAATATATCTGATATTTCTTAAACTCATCCACCAAAAAAGCAAATTCTCTTCTGTTTCTTAACATTTTAGGAGGAATTTCCTTCATCATTTTTATATCTTGTCCCAATATCTGAAATTTATTTTTATAAAAGGCTTGCAAAATTTCATACCTAACCTTTTTAGTTGTAAAATAAATAACCACATCCCTCGGTACTCTATTTTGTCTTGCCCACCAAGAATTAACACGATAAATTCTTTCAATATTAATCTCAAAATCTTCTGGCTCCACACCCTTTATCTGAGCAAAGGCTTACGTAAAAATCTCCTTTAAATTTTCCTTCCTATTTTGTTTCAACCCCCTCACCCTTATAGCATATTCCATTAATCTATATTGTAATATTACTCTTTCTTCATCTGCCCTATCTACTTTTGCCTTTATATCTTCCATCTTGTTATCTAAGTTCCAATTGTTTTGATTTTTTTGAATTTCTTCTATTTTCCTTTGCAACTCTAAATTAGCTTTATTAATTTCTGCAAGATCATCCTGCATCTGAATACAAGAGCTTAATATTTGCGCAATTGCATCCTTTACCATTTTCATTTCCCTCTTCTGCTCTTCCACCACTTCCTTGAAATCCAACATCTCTTTCTCTATTTCGTCAAATTTTTGATCTATTTCTAAAAAGTGACTCTCCAAAAACTCCTGTAAAGAATTTCTTACTTCCTTTTTGATTTCTTCTTTGAATTTTTGAATCTGAGCTGAAGAAATTTCAAAGTTTTTAATGACTTTTGGCACTATTTGCTTAAAAGCCATTAAAAAAAAAAAGATAGCTTAATAATAGACCAAGAAAAAGAAAGAAAAAAAATAGAAAAGAAAGTTTCAAAAAAAACTTATCTTCTAAATCACTATAATCCCAAAGAAGAAGAAAAAATATAAATCATAAGATTCTCATTTCTTCCATTTAGTCAGTATCTTCCTATATATCTTCTATTTCAACACACTTTTGGCACTATTTGCTTAAAAGCCATTTTTTTAAAAAAATATAACTTAATAACAGACCAAGAGAAAAAAAAATTCAAAAAACTTTTCTTCTAAATCACTATAATCCCAAAGAAAAAGAAAAGATATAAATCATAAAATTCTCATGTCTTCCGTTTAGTCAGTATGTTTCTATGTATCTTCTTTCTTCTATTTCAACACTAGCCGTTAGTAAGCATTTCTACTTTCGTTTTCAGTACACACATTCCACAAAACCGCCATTTGCTTTCTTCTCTCCTATCTTCGCAGCAAATAAATCCTCAGGGGCTTTCAGTCTTCTTACAAACAAGTGCTAGAACTCCAGTTTCTGCTCCGTCCATGTTACAATCCATCATAAATCAATTCCTGCCATGGAAATTGGACGCTTCGTTTGTTTGCCATAAAGGTAAATGCCTCACCCAGCCAGGAGCTTATCAGGTTATAGAAGGAGAACTTCCCGCAAGCTTTAAAAGCTTATTAGGGCATCTCAACCTCAACCTAATTGCTCATCTTTCCTTCTTTGCCCCAAGGAAAGAATTCCAAGCTGTCGGACCCAGATTTACAATGTCCTGACAGCTTTACAGACTAGGGAGTTAGCAGCTAAATCATAGCTACTCTCCATGAAGCGGAGCCAAACCGGAAGTCAGGCTGATTCTTCTTTTGACTCCACCCCCAGGTCCTGACCCTTCTCTTATAGTAGTAGTAGTAGTAGTAGTAGTAGTAGTAGTAGTAGTAGTAGTAATAATAATAATAATAATAATAATAATAATAATAATAATAATAATAATAATAATAATAATAATAATAATAATAATTTAATTTTTATACCGCCCTTCTCCCGAAGGACTCAGGGCGGTGAACAGGCAGATAAAAATAATACAATACATTATAATAAAAACACTATTTAAAAAACTTATTCAATATAGCCTAAATTTAAAATACAATACAAAATAAAAAATAAACACCAATAAAATCCATGTTTAAAAACCCTATTTAAGCCAGGCCTGCTCGGAAGAATAGATATGTCTTAAGCTCGCGGCGAAAGGTCCGGAGGTCTGGAAGTTGTCGAAGTCCTGGGGGAAGCTCATTCCACAGGGTAGGTGCCCCCACAGAGAAGGCTTTCCCCCTGGGGGTCGCCAGCCTACACTGTTTGGCTGACGGCACCCTGAAAAGACCCTCTCTATGGGAGCGTACCGGTCGGTGGGAGGCATGTGGTAACAGAAGGCGGTCCCGAAGATATCCCGGTCCTATGCCATGGAGCACTTTAAAGGTGGTAACCAGCACCTTGAAGTGCACTCGGAAAACCACAGGTAGCCAGTGCAGCCTGCGCAGGATCGGTGTTATATGGGAGCCACGAGTGGCTCCCTCTATCACCCGCGCGGCTGCATTCTGAACTAACTGAAGTCTCCGGGTGCACCTCAAGGGGAGCCCCATGTAGAGAGCGTTACAGTAGTCCAGGTGAGAAGTGACGAGGGCATGAGTGACTGTGCATAAGGCCACTGCATAGTATCTGCAACAAACCATTTTGATGGGGTAACCATAGCATTGCTTTGACTTTAAGGACTTAGTTTGTCAGACAAAAGATCTGGTTGTGTTTTTATTCATCATCATTCAGTTTACAAGATCAGCGTGGTATGATTAAAATGTTGGATTACGGCACCTTCATTTCACTGATAGCCTCATTATTTGAAAACAAGAAGTTTCTGCAATCCAAACAGGACAAATCCTAAGAAGAACAATAAAGCTTATTCAATTTAAAACATAAACTCCTGAGCCACCCCTTATCTTGTGATTTAATAGTCTTTATTCTTTATCATGCCAAGAAAATCCTATTCAGAAATGTCTCCTTTTACAGGTTTTCTTATATGATTTAATGCAATCTCTCCCCACCAGGAATTTGCAGCTACCCAGATTCGTCAAGAGTCAGGAAGCATATAAGCAAATTTTTATTTTTGTTGTTCACAGAGTCAGCTGGATGTTTAGGCCACCTATCCAGTGCTTTCCAAGGTGCTGGGATGGGCTGATATTGTTATTTGATGGTGTTAAAGGTATTGTCGCAGGATGTAATCCATTCTAAGTAAAGCTGCCTTTTGCATTGCAATTTTGTCGATGCCAATGATCATCGATGCCAACGATGCTGGTGCTCTAGAAGTTTTGAGATTGCATCCCAGGCACTTATTAATATTGGTAAAAAGGTAAAGTTTCCCCTCGCACATACGTGCTAGTCGTTCTCGACTCTAGGGGGCGGTGTTCATCTCCATTTCAAAGCCAAAGAGCCCGTGCTGTCCGAAGACGTCTCCGTGATCATGTGGCTGGCATGACTCAATGCCAAAGGCACACGGAATGCTGTTACCTTCCCACCAAAGGTAGTCCCTATTTTTTCTACTTGCATTTTTATGTGCTTTCGAAACTGCTTGGTTGGCAGAAGCTGGGACAAGTAACAGGAGCTCACCCTGTTACATGGCAGCACTAGGGATTTGAACCGCTGACCTGCCGACCTTTCGATCGACAAGCTCAACGTCCTAGCCCCTGAGCCACCACGTCCCTTTTATTAATATTGGTACATTGCTGCATTTTGTCACAATTCTACTTCTATTTACAGTTCTTTGTATTTTATTATTTTTCTCCAGCTCTATTCTGCTCTCTCCAAGTATTACAATGTTTATTCAGACATTTTGTCTTATTGATTGTTAAGTCTGGGGTATTTTCTGACAAGTGCTTGACTGTTTGGATTCTAAAGTTCCACAGCCCTTTAGCGTCTTCATTTTCTATTACTTTGTCTATTTTGTGATCTCACTAGTTCTTCCTTGCAGGCAAGCAACATTCCTTGCAGATATCTCCGTATACCATTGTTGCTACTTTGTCATGCTGTTGTTTGTAAGGAGTCTGGGTGATCTTCTTGTAACATTTAACTAGGTGATCCACAGATTCTTCAGTTTCTTTGCAGAAGTGGTATTTGTTGTCTACTCCTGCTTTGTCCATTCTGGCTTTGTATGCTTTTGTTCTTAAGCCTTGGTCTTCTGTAGCCAGAGTTAACCCCTCTGTCTCTTTCTTCAGATTTCCTGCTCTTAGCTGTTATCATTTTTTGTTGCTATCTGCTTTGCAAATTTTTTATTACTTTTAATAAATATAATTTTATATATAAATGCAAAAAAAGATATTTTTAATATCTTTTATAGTATTATTCCAAGAGATGAAGAGATACCTAGTTGGAAAATATTTGTTTGTTTCAATACAATGTACACAGCTGGACAGATCTACATGAGGCTCAAAATCCATTCAGAGAAGTGTCTTATATAGGAGACAATAAAAGAGGAAATCTCACTGGAGCTAACTTTACACCAGACATTCACACAGCTGACTGAATAGCAGGTGGTTGCAAGTATACCTTTCGTGTTGTCATATTCATTAAAGCTCCCTTGCCTCTATCTTCCTGGAATTGTAAATTGCACACCGGCAAGTAACTTGCAAGTTATGCAAGTAACCCTGAGCAAGGAGCAAGAAAAGCACCATTTTTCTCAAAAAAAGAAAAAAAGAAGAAAGAAGAAAAAAGAATGACGCTCAATGAATTGGGAAGAATTCTTTATTTTGTTTCTCCCTTTCTTCTGATCTTTGCAGAGTGTTTCCTGTGTCCAGAGGGCTGGTCAATTAAGGAGTTAAGTAACAAGGACAATTCTGTAGAAATGCAATATCATGTTATTTCTTCATTAGAACCTAAAAGGTGTATATATCTCTATTACGCATATCTGTCCCACCCTTTCTTCCAGAAAGCTTCCTCCATTGTTTGGGAATTATAAAGTAAGTCACACTATACACTTATGAGGGCCTTATCACCATTTATTTATTTTTTTGAAGGAGCATTTTACTGTTTGAAGAACCACATAAAAGTATGGATTGCATTACGTGTATATTTATTCACAGTATTTCACCATGTTTTGATGCTGCCCCACTACATCCATTCTTTCATTTAATTTAATTGAAACCATGTTTCAGTTACCATTTTTCTTTACTGATATGTAAACAGCCATATGGCTTGATTACTGATATTTGTTTGTTTGTGTGTTTGTTTTTGTTCCATAGTCCACCTTTTATTTAGCAAGTCAAGATGGGATTCTCTCTCCTCCATTCTTCCCCACTATAATCTCCATGAGCAGTAAGGAGAGGGAGATGGAGGAAGAGAAAAGAGAGGGAGGGAGAGGGGGGAAAGAGGACTAGAATTGGAGAGACCAGGTTTAAATTCAGTAGGATTCCCTCTCCCTCTCCCCCCCTCCCTCCCACCTTCCCTCCCTCCCTCCCTCCCTCCATTTCTTTAAATGTTGATTTACAAACTCAAGAACATATAAGCATTCCCGAAATATTCATACTTCGTTAGATTAGAAAGTAGTATCTACATTTGCTTTTCATTTATTTGGAGTGGTTACTAATTTTTAAATATATGTAAGAAAGAGAAAAATTAGAAGAGAGGCCTAAAATCAATATCTCTCTCTCTCTTTCTCTCTCTCTCTCTCTCTCACACACACACACACACAAATAAGCTATACAAGGAGAACATCATAAATCTTCCTATTGACTATGCGCACTTCCTTGCTAAAATATTCATAAACAATTAAATATCAAAGGAAGACAGAATGACACATAGATGAATATAACTATAGCATGCTAAGCTTAGCTGCTCTTTTGAATGTTTTAAGCTAAGTGTGCCTCTTAAAACTTGATTGAGAGATTCCTAGAACCTCAAAGTTCATTTCCTACCAAAGCTCTGTTGGACAAAAGCTACCTTAATCACAACCATTGTCTTAGTTTACAGCCATTTATATGTCTGTAAAGCCATACATAAAATCCTTCTTTATCCCATTCTACCTAGGGACCTAATTAGAGCTTGTTTTAACTCCGTCTACTATCATTTTGTGTATTTATTTATTTATTTATTCATTTAGCAGTAGTCCATTCAGGAACTCTTTACGATTGTCAGATGTTTTCATCCTTCTATAGGTAACCTTTGATTTACATAGCTTACATGAGTTTACATCATAAATCCGTGATGGCAAGCCTATGGCATGTGTGCCCAAAGTGGCACGTGAAGCTATATCGCCTGGCACACGTGGCATTGCCGATTCCTCTTCCGGGCTTTTGGTGAACATGCACATGCGATGAAAAGCTGGACTTTGTGCGGTAGTGCCGGAAACTGGAAGAGCTGGTCTTCCGTTTTCTGGCATTAGCATTCCACCAGCCAGCTAATTGGCATGTGTGCATCCGTGGCAGTAACCAGAAGACTTGCTTCCTGGCACGCATGCATGCACCAGAAACCGGAAGTACCTTATTATCCAGCACGTGCATGCCTCCTGGGTAGCTCCTCTTCCTGACTGCATCCCTGACAAGCACACGCGTGAAGTGTTCCCTTTTTGGCACTTGGTGAAGCGCATGCGCACACATGCGCTCCCTTTTCGGCACTCTGTGCCGAAAAGGTTTGCCATCACTGTCATAAATCATGACAGCCATAAGTCGAGACATCCATGCAACCATACCTGATTTTATGATTTTTTTTAAAGCAAAATTATGGGCTTTTTTTGTTAGAAACCAGCAGAAAAGACTGGGAACACTGTAACTAGTCATACAGGTAAGCTGGTTGTCAAGTGCCCAAAATGTTGTAATATAACCATGGGGTATGTGCACGCAGCTGCTGGAACTCAGTTACTGGTTCAAAGGTAGTTATTTGGGGGGGCTATGTTTGTAACTTCAAATAGTCATTAAGCGACCAGTCATTAAGCAAGGACTATCTGTATTCATATCCACCACGATTACTACAGTACTACAGTACTGGAAGTTTCTAAAGCACTTTTCCACTGTCAAATACATAAGACGGCTTTCCTGCCTTTGTGGGAGAGTTGGCAAAATGTTTTTCACAGCATACATTCTTATCTAATGGTAGGTACAAGGATCATTTTTCTGCTTCTAAAGAGAAATAACTTAATCATATAAACATGTAATTTCTATGGTAGACTAGGAATAAGTAGATAGAGGAACAGGCAAAATCCCCATGAAATATTTTTCATATGTTACATACACAAAATTCAATCTTTAATGCCATCTGTTGCGAATAATTCATATGGTTTTGGTCAAACCAGTGCCAGTTCACATGTTATTCCTTACCATTATGGTCTGGTTGTTATTAAAACGAAGCTCTTCCAACTGGCAGATTTTCAAACTCCATCCTCACCTATACCATTTTATACAAATCTAAGGCTCACATTCCTTAATCTATCTCCTAGTTAAACTTTTTCCATATAGTTACAACTGGATAGCAATAGCAATAGCACTTAGTTGTTGGGGGTTTTTTTAGTTTTAATTTAATTTCTATACCGCCCTTCTCCCGAAGGACTCAGGGCGGTTTACAGCCAGATAAAAGCAACAATAAATAAATACAATACAATTAAAACCAATGATAAAAAGCTTATTCAATTTGGCCCATAATTAAAATAGTTAAAATACATTTACAATCATAAAAACCTCATTAAAATTAGCAATAATAATAATTTTATGCCAGTCCTACGCAGAAGAATAAATACGTCTTCAGCTCGCGGTGGAAGGTCTGGAGGTCAGGAAGTTGTCAAAGTCCTGGTGGAAGCTCATTCCAGAGGGTGGGTGCCCCCACAGAGAAGGCTCTCCCCCTGGGGGTCGCAAGCCGACATTGTTTGGCTGACGGCACCCTGAGGAGGCCCTCCCTATGAGAACACACAGGTCAGTGGGAGGCATGCAGTAGCAGTAGGCGGTCCCATAAATAGCCCGGTCCTAAACCATGGAGCGCCTTAAAGGTGGTAACCAACACCTTGAAGTGCACCCGGAAGACCACAGGCAGCCAGTGCAGCTTGCGCAGGAAAGGTGTTATATGGGAGCCACGAGTGGCTCTCTCTATCACCCGCGCAGCCGCATTCTGGACCAACTGGAGCCTCCGAGTTCTCTTCAAGGGGAGCCCCATGTAGAGAGTGTTACAGTAGTCCAGGCGAGAAGTGACGAGGGCATGAGTGACTGTGCATAGGGAATCCCGGTCTAGAAAGGGGCGCAACTGGCGAATCAGGCATACCTGATAAAAAGCTCTCCTGGAGACAGTCGTCAGATGTTCTTCAAAGGACAACCGCCCATCCAGGAGAATGCCTAAGTTGTGCACCCTCTCCATTAGGGCTAGTGACTCGCCCCCAACAGTCAGCAGCGGCTGCAGCTGACTGTACTGGGATGCTGGCATCCACAGCCATTCCGTCTTGGAGGGGTTGAGCTTGAGCCTGTTTCTCCCCATCCAGACCCGCACGGTTTCCAGGCACCGGGACAACACTTTGACAGCTTCGTTGGGGTGGTTAGGGGTGGAGATGTACAGCTGAGTATCATCAGCGTACAGCTGATACCTCACCCCAAAACCACTAATGATCTCACCCAGCAGCTTCATATAGATGTTGAACAGGAGAGGCAAGAGGACCGACCCCTGTGGCACCCCACACGAGGCGCCTACTGGTCGATTTCTGCCCCCCTGCCAACACCGTCTGCAACTGGTCGGAGAGATAGGAGGAGAACCACCGCAAAATGGTGCCCCCCACTCCCAAACTCCCCAACCGCGCAGCAGGATACCATGGTTGATGGTATTGAAAGCCGCTGAGAGGTCTAATAGGACCAGGGCAGAGGAGTAACCCTTGTCCCTGGCCCTCCAGAGATCATCAACCAATGCGACCAAAGCCGTCTCTGTACTGCACCCGGGCCAAAAGCCGGACTGGAGTGGGTCTAGATAGACAGTTTCATCCAGGTACTGGGGTAACTGTCGTGCCACTTAGACTTATATACTGCTTCATGGTGCTTTATAGCATTCTCTAATCGATTTTTACAGAGCCAGTATATTGCGCCTAACAACCTGGGTCCTCATTTTACCAACCTCAAAAGGATGGAAGGCTGAGTCAACCATGAGCCAGTGAGAATCAAACTGCTAGCAGTCAGCAGGATTAGCCTGCAATTAGCCTGCAACACTATAATTCTAACCACTGCCCACCAGTTATAAACATATAACTGGATACTTCAACCTTATTGGAGATATTATGATATTTTTCAAAGCCTATCAGGAATTTCTCAGTGAGAAGGTTAATGGGACTCGGCATGAGGGAATGTATTTGAATTTGTCCTAGAATGTGAAGATGATGGGTCTGACGGTAACCCTAAATTATTTGCTCTGTTCTCAAGAGAGTTGAGAGAAAGAAACCTCCATTTAGCATCGAATGGGTCATGTTTACATACAAATTAATATGTCCATATTCATCAAAAACAGTATAATGATCACTGTTATTATGTTACAGCCTTGTGATCAAGATTTATGCAAAAGGCCAACAGATTAGATCACAAATTACAGTATACAATGGGTTTATTTTTAAAATAAACTACATAAACTACAATGATGGGCTTCACATAACATGTTAAGCCAGAAACTACCTTATGGTTGGCTATAATGTGCAAATCTAGGAACACATTTGTTTTTATGCCTTGTTAACATTTAAATTGCAACTGCTGCCAATTTTTAATATTAATGCATTTGACATCTGTCAATCTCTCTTTCTGAATTATTTACTTAATGCAATGCATGAAGAAACCTTGAGCTCATTTAAGTTTCCCTGTAAATGAAGTCTTTATTGCTAGTACCAGCAGAAAAAAAAATTTCATGGTAGGTTAAAGGAAATAGTTATAGCTGGGAAGATATTATAAATAAATCAGAACTGATTACTCTTTTTAGGCTCCAATCTGGTCCACCAGGACCAGAGGTTTAGTCTACAGAGTTTTTGAATTTGTGCTGGAGACCCTCCTTGGGGAACTTCTCTTCCACATTCCGTTAAAGAGAAGTTCCTTGAGGATAGGGTACAGCATGAGTGACTGACTCATATTATATCCTGCAACATTATTCTGGAACACTTACATTTGCCTTCATTTCTGATTGCTCTTTATTTCTTGAATAAAATTTCAAATTTTCTCCTGCAGTGTTTACCCATCTAATTCATCTCTGAGATGTAATTAAAAATGGCTGAATACAGCTTTTTAAAACAAAAGTGAAATACTTTTATGTAATTGGATATAAGTTTTGGAACACTGATTCTGTTACTATACACACACACACACACACAGAGAGAGAGAGAGAGAGAGAGAGAGAGAGAAACATTACTATTTTCACTTTCCTCAAGTGAATTTCGGTGTTTTTCTAGCTGTTCTGTTAATAAAACATCACCTTGACAGTTTCTATAAGCTGAATTTTTATGATCCACTCTATGTACAGTAGATTCCTATTTTCCTTCATGAACTAATCAAATCAAATCTTTACTGCAGTCAAATACCAATATAAGGAGGGTGGGAATACAAAAAATATAAAATGTATAAAGTATAAAAATATATCAGAATTTTTTAAAAAACATGTAAAAAGCTACACAAATGAAAACAAAAATGTAAAAAGTATCTTAAAAGAATCCTTTTGAATGAACTAATGATCCTTTTCTTTGACATATTTCTTAATAACAAGCATAGAAAATAAGCCATGGGCTGTGACATTTGTATGAGGAGAGTGCCACATAGTGGCCAAATTTGAAGAACACATCAGCTTTGCAAAATAGAATATATATATGCTTCTTTCTCAAACAGAAAACCATTGCTAAAGGGACTTTTTTCCACCCTTTCTCCACTTCGCTTGAGCTGTACAGATCAAATGTTGTGCTTTACTCAGCTACTTTAGGTCATCTTTCCCCGGCCCAGAAGATACAGGCAGTGTTGACATAGGACCACAATTGGGACAAAAAAATCCTGTTGCTAAATAGGCAGTTAGCCTGACTAGGTGGCTCAGTGGCTAAGATGCTGAGCTTGTCGATCAGAAAGGTCGGCAGTTTGGTGGTTCAAATCCCTAGTACAGGTTTCCTGCATGAGCAGGGGGTTGGACTAGATGACTTCCAAGGTCCCTTCCAACTCTGTTACTGTATTTTAAAAAGTTGTTAAGTGAATCAAACCAGTGGTGGGATTCAGCCAGTTCGCACCACTTCAGGAGAACCGGTTGTTAACTTTCTGAGCAGTTTGGCAAACTGGTTGTTAGAAAAAATCATTAGGGCAGAGAACCGGTTGTTAAATTACATGAATCCCACCACTGAATCAAACCCAATTTGCATTGGTTGTTAAATTAATCATGCAGTCATTAAGCAATATTAGTTTCCCCAACTGATTTGGCTTTTTGGAAGGTCATAAATGGAGATCACGTGACCCCAGGATGTTGCAATCAGTCAATACATGCTGGTTGCCAAGCATTATGTGATCACAAAGATGCTGAAAGGGTCATAAGTGCAAGGAAAGGGCATGTCATTTTTTTCAGTGCCACTGTGACTTTGAATAGTTACTAAACAAATGTTTGTAAGTCAAACTCTATCAGTATGTAGAACTATATTAGCGGAAGACGATTGACATCTGAATCGGCACCAAGTTAGAAAAAAGTGGCTTAGGATTGGAATAATTGATGTATAGTATAAGACACACTTTTTCTCCCCCTAAAAGTGGGTGAAAATTGCGGCGAATAGAATAGAATAGAATTTTTATTGGCCAAGTGTGATTGGACACACAAGGAATTTGTCTTGGTGCGTAGGCTCTCAGTGTACATAAAAGAAAAGATACCTTCATCAAGGTACAACATTTACAACACAATTGATGGTCAATATATCAATATAAATCATAAGAATTGCCAGCAACAAGTTATAGTCATACAGTCATAAATGGAAAGAGATTGGTGATGGGAACTATGAGACGATTAATAGTAGTGCAGATTCAGTACATAGTTTGACAGTGTTGAGGGAATTATTTGTTTAGCAGAGTGATGGCCTTCGGGAAAAACTGTTCTTGTGTCTAGTTGTTCTGGTGTGCAGTGCTCTATAGCGTCGTTTTGAGGGTAGGAGTTGAAACAGTTTATGTCCAGGATGCGAGGGATCTGCAAATATTTTCATGGCCCTCTTCTTGATTCGTGCAGTATACAGGTCCTCAATGGAAGGCAGGTTGGTAGCAATTATTTTTTTTATGTTGCCGAAGCAAAATGTTGCCGAAGCCCCGCCCACCCTTTGGCTGAGGCGGTGAATGGGCCGCGCTGAATGGGCAGTAGCAGTGAACGGGTGGCGGCAGTGAACGGGTGGTGGTGAATGAGCGGCGGCGAACGGGCCATGCCGAATAGGCCGTGCCAGTGGCGAATGGCCCGCGGTGAACAGGCCACAGTGAACAGACTATGCCAAATGGGCCATGCTGAATGGGCCATGGCGGCGGCAAACTGGCTGGGGCAGATGAGTGGCAGTGAATGGGCAAAGACATATTTTTTTTCTTGTTTTCCTCCCCCAAAAAGGTAGGTGCATCTTATACTCTGGTGCATCTGATAGTCTGAAAAATACGGTATTCTAAATATCGGAAGCATTTTCTGATGAACCCTGATGCTCATTGGAAAAAGGCACTTCTATATCCATTATTATCCCAATAAAAATGCTATCTACAATGTCAGCTTTACACCAACATCTGGACTAACTTAGTTAACTGAAGATCAAACTACTATTTCAGTTTTGCTATTTGCTGCCTAGGGATTCTTAATGTGGCAATCCTAAAATATCTGAGGAACAACAGCTGAAGGAAGCTCAAGTTTTTGATGTTTAACTTTGCAAAACTAGTAGCTTTAACTTTTAAGATTTTAAACTGAGGATAGCATATAATTCACATTCTTTCATGTAGCAAGAAAGGGGGCTTGAAGGACTCTGCCTTCCAATAACTGGATATTTTGTGATTGGGGATCCCCATCCTAGAAAAGATATTATGTCAGTTCTACGAGGTAGTAAGACTAAGAAACCAACACCATGCAGAACAGTACTACTTTTCTCATACTAGCTATAATAACACAACCTTGCAAGTCTGAATGTGCTTGCCTCTACCTCCTTTCACCTTCATGTGAATTAGGCAGGGGCTTGTATGAAAGGCTCTTACATTATTGGCCTTGGTTCTGGGCCCTCTTACCTGGCCCCTTACCTGTTGACTTCTCCTCCTGTTCTTCAAGGCCATTCCATGTGTCCTCTACGTTTTTTGATTCTGTAGGATTCTCCTGTGGCAGTCCTTTTTTTGAATGTGTCCATTGGAAGACATGCCATATCTTTAGGTATTTTCCGGGCTTTTGAGCCCAGATCTGGTATGCCTGTTCTGTGCCCAAAAGAACTGCCAATTCCTAAAACAACTGATTATTTTTAGGCAAAAGGAGACCTGCTTCTTATCCATTATATATCTAAAGATAGAGATAGAAATAAATGTGTACACACAATTATAAAACTAAGATCCCTATTCTGACAATCCCACTTTCTCATAATTAACACTAGATGGCATACAATAGCTATCAGAGCTTTTGATTTTGACCTACAGACCCAAATACTTCACATAAGCAGTGGAGTATTCAGCAAAGATATCAGCTGTATCTTTTTTTTCATATTAGTCACTTCCCACTCTTTGGTCCCAATGGGCCTAATTTTATCAGGACTACCTACTGGTAACTGGTTCTTCAAGTAAACTCATGTTTGCATCATCATGACAGTGTCTGGCCCTGTTTTCTGTCAATTCATTTTTCAATGGCCATTCAAGAATCTTCTCCAGCGATTCTGTTCATTGGAAAAAAGTTCAGGATATGTTTATATCATATGTCCAAAATATCTGATTTCTTGCTTGATCATTTATGCTTCCATGAACATTGTGATTTTATTTGATCCAAGATGGTGCCACTGAAGGCTGCCTCAGATTCTGTTCATTGGAAAAAAGTTCAGGATATGTTTATATCATATGTCCAAAATATCTGATTTCTTGCTTGATCATTTATGCTTCCATGAACATTGTGATTTTATTTGATCCAAGATGGTGCCACTGAAGGCTGCCTCAGTGAAATGTTCTCTAATGGTTTCTTTATTTCTAATTATTCTCTGCAACTCACTACGGATCTCTTACTCACGAGACCATCTGCTAAAAATTAAGCAACGTTTCTTTAAGGATCAGCTCTCTGGGATCTTACACCCCACCCCCCATTACAAACCCGGAGGAGATTCTAACACAGGAAGAAGCAATTTCCCCAGAGCCATGGGGAAAACTAAACTCAAAAAAACTAAACGGAAGAAGCAAATAAAGAGAGGTAAACGGGCTGGGATTTTAAACAGATTAAGGAATAGAAGAAATAAAAACTCCTCTGCCTTCAATTTTCCTAACCAATGTATGTTCACTTGCTAATAAGATGGATGAAATACTCCTCTTAAACAGATACAATTCTGATTTTCACAATTCAACAGTCCTATGCTTCTCTGAAACCTGGTTAAATGAATCAATTGAAGACAGCAGCCTACAGGGTTTCAGATTAAGTGAACAGAAAGAATTACGGAAACATCTGGTAAAAAGAAGGGAGGAGGCTTATGCTTATATATTAAAAACATCTGGTGTCAGGATTTGATTGTAATTTACAAATTCTGTGACAAAAACTTAGAGACGTTAATTATCAACTGCAAATCATACTATTCGCCTTGTGAATTTTCCTCATTTCTTCTAATTGTTGTTTATGTCCCTCCACAAGCCGGTGTAAACAAGGCATTACGAACTCTAGCTCATCAAATTATGGAGGATGAAGCCAAATACCCCAATTCAATGGCCATTATTTTGGGAGATCTAAACAAGGCAAACTTAAGGAAAGAGCTACCAAAATACTTTCAGCATGTCACTTGTCCCACTAGAGGCAAGAATACTTTAGACCATTGCTACACAACACTAAAAGATGCTTATCAGTCTTTACTGCGAGCAACTGTAGGACACTCTGATCATTGCATGATTCACCTTGTACCTGCTTACAGGCAAAGACTTAAAACCACAAAACCAACAATTAAATCAGTGAAGACCTGGACTGAGGAGGCAAAATTAAAGCTGCAAGCTTGCTTTGACTGCACAGATTGGAATATTTTTGAAGATACTTCTGCAGACCTGGATGAATTCACAGATATTGTAACATCATGTGCCAGCTTTTGTGAAAATCTATTTGTACCGACAAAGAACTTGCAAATATACAGCAACAACAAACTTTAGTTCACAGCTAAACTTAAGCAGTTACATTGTTCCAAAGAGGAAGCCTACAGAAAAGGTGATAAAATGCTGTACAATCAGGCCAGAAATGTATTAACAAGGGAGATCAGAGCAGCAAAAAGAAGCTACTCTGAAAAGCTAAAGAATAAGTTCTCAACAAATGAACCAGCAAACATATGGAAATCTCTTAAAAATATCACCGGCTATGGCAAACCTCCTTCCCAAGCTGAAGGAAATCAACAACTGGCAGATGACCTGAATGTGTTTTACTGCAGGTTTGAAAGGAAACTACAACCACCTATCTCCACAACCCCCATCTCAGACACACCAACAACAGCTAAGCCTCCTATAACTGACCCCATCCAATTGGGTTCACAACCCCTAGTGATCACAGAAAAGGAAGTGCAAGGCTTATTTCACAGATAAAAGCCTGGAAAAGCTCCAGGCCCAGACAAGATAACTCCTTCTAAAAGTCTGTGCTGACCAATCAGCCCCTACCTTCACCCATATCTTCAATAAATCACTAGAGATGTGCTATGTTCCTTCTTGCTTCAAACACTCTACTATCATTCCAGTGCCTAAGAAGCCTACCATCAAAGACAGACAAGTTGTTCTAACATCTGTAGTCATGAAAACCTTTGAAAGGTTTTCTTGAAAACCATCATGGATCTGCTGTTAGACCTCTTGCAATTTGCATACTGAGCAAATAAATCAACAGATGATGCTGGCTCTGCACTACATCCTACAACATCTTGAATCTCCAAAGACCTATGCAAGGGTCCTTTTTGTAGACTTTAGTTCAGCATTTAATACCCATTCCAGACACTCTTCTAACTAAGCTAAACCAGCTACAGGTACCTGAACAGACTTGTAAGTGGATCACAAGCTTCCTAACAAACAGGAAGCAGCTGGTGAAGCTAAGCAGAATCACATCAGATACCTGTACAATTAGCACAAGGGCCCCCCACGACTGTGTGCTCTCTGCACTTCTCTTTTCTCTGTATACTGCATCTCCAACGATCCATCTGTCAAACTACTGAAGTTCGCAGATGACACAACAGTGATCAGTCTCATTCGAGACAATGATGAATCCCCATACAGGTGGGAGGTTGAACGACTAGCCTCGTGGTGCAACCAGAACAATCTGGAACTGAACACATTCAAAACTGTAGAAATGGGGTGGATTTTAGGAGAAACCCTTCCATACTTCCACCTCTCACAATACTAAACAATACAGTATCAACAGTAGAGACCTTCAAATTTTTAGGTTCTATCATATCGCAGCTAACATCAGCATGGACAGCTAACATCAAAAAACAACAAAGAATGTTCTTTCTGCGCCAACTCAGAAAGCTCAAACTGCCCAAGGAGCTGCTGATTCAGTTCAACAGAAGAATTATTGAGTCTGTCATCTGCACCTCTATAACTGTCCGGTTTGGTTCTGCAACCCAGTAAGACAGACACAGACTTCAGAGGATAATTACAACTGCAGAAAAAACAATTGTTACCAACCTGCCTTCCATTGAGGCCCTGTATACTGCACAAATCAAAAAGAGGGCTGTGAAAATATTTACAGATCCTTCACATCCTGGACATAAACTGTTTCAAGTCCTACCCTCAAGATGACGCTACAGAGCACTGCACACCAGAACAACTAGACAGAAGAACAGTTTTTTCCCAAATGCCATCACTCTGCTAAACAAATAATTCCCTCAACACTATCAAACTATTTACTAAATCTGGATTACTATTAATCTTCTCATCGTTCCCATCACCTATTTCCTTCCACTTATGACTGTAACTTTCTTGCTTGTATTCTTACGATTTATACTTATATTGTTTCCTGATTACTTATTTGTAGCCTATGACTATCATTAAGTGTTGTATCATTAAGTGTTAAATTCGTACCCTATGACTATCATTAAGTGTTGTATGTGTTGTACCTTGATGAAGGTATCTTTTCTTTTATGTACATTGAGAGTATATGCACTAAGACAAATTCTTTGTGGGTCTACACTTGGACAATAAAAATTCTATTCTATTCTAGTCTAGTCTAGTCTAGTCTATTCTATTCTATTATATTCTATTCTATTCTGTTTGAATTCATTCTAGGAATTCTTTATGTAGTCATTTTAACATTTTTCCTAGCACCATAATTTGAAGGCATCAGTTTTTTTCACTTATTTTTTCTGAAGATGTAGCTTCTACTGCAGAGGTGGTTTGCACTGGTTCGCATGAACCACTGGTGGAAATTTGGCGAAGGTCGCCGAACCGGTAGCAATGGCCAGCTGGCCATGCCCCCAAACTAATCCCCCAGTTGCACTTGCTCATCCCACCCACCTTGTTTGTTGCCATGTTCTTCGCACACGTGCATCCTAGTGCCTTGCAAGTCCAATGGGATGCGCATGCATGAAAAACATGGTGGCAACAGCTTTTCCTGCAACCTCCAGTAATTTTTGGCAGCCTGCAGCCAGCCACTGCCTCTTTGTGAACCACTTTGCAGCTGCAGTGGCTGGCTGGGGGCTGCCAAAAACTCTGGTCAGCTTGTCTTCTGAACTCTAGATCAGCCGCCATGGAAGATAAGCAGCCCAAACAAAGAGATGGTGGTGGGGGAGGAAGTGAAGCTAGGGCCAGGGCTGCTAAAGGAGGGGAAATGGGGGTGACAGGCGAAGGGAGTGCGGGGATAGTTAGGTGGAAATCAGAAAATTTTCCTTCCTTTTCCTGTGGGCATGGCTAGGTGGGGGGGATTATGTGACTGAGTGGGCGTGGGCATGAGTGATATCAAGTTGGCCACACCCACTCAGTCGCATGCCCCCCCACCTAGCCATGCCCACCAAACTGGTAGCAAAAAATTTTGAAACCCACCACTGTCCACCCGTACAATCAACTGTCGATCAACCTACTAACCTCCAACCACCCATACAAAACCTCCATCCATCCAATGATCAACCACTCATTGCTCAACCAACCTTCCTTCAACCACCTGTTGCACAAAACCCTCAATCAACTATCAATCAAAACTAGGTATGCACGCCCCTTACCTCTCCTACACCAAACACTACAGGTCTCAAATGTAAATTAATAAATGCAAGAAGTATTGTAAACAAATTACCCAAATTTATCCTCTTATTAAACAATGGTACATTTGATATTATATTTATTTGTGAAACATGGCTGAACTCATCCCTCCCTGACTCCATTATTTCAAATAAAGAGTATCAAGTCTTTCGATCTGATCGTGAACACCGCAGAGGTGGTGGAGTAGCTATCTTTTACAAAAAAATAACTGAACTTAAAAAATATTCAAGTTGCACATAAACTTTCTCTTCCTGAAATTATTGTATGTGACCTGTCCACTAACACCACACTTAGATTCATACTATGTTACAGAGCCCCTGACTACGACATCTCTCATGCAAATATGTTAACCTCACTGCTAACATGGGCTACCTCTTGTCCATATTCTCTCATCTTCCTGGGTGACCTAAATCTACCTTCTATAAACTGAATAACAAATGAATGTACAACTGAACCAATCCATACTACACTATACAGCGCAGTTACAAACCTAGGTTTTGAACAACTAGTAACTAACAATACAAGACTCAACAACTGCCTCGACCTCATCTTTTGTAATAACACGAACTCAATTTATGGAGTACAAATAAAAGAACCCTTTTCCAACAGTGACCACTGCATGATAGACTTTTGTCTCAATATACACTCTCACATAAATCGTCATAATAATAGTACCCCTAACTACAATTTTAAAAAAGCCAACTATGACCTTATAAACAACGATCTCTCATTTCTTGACTGGCAAAATCTATTCTCAACCTGTATCACTGCAGAAGACCACTATAAAGTATTCCTACTTGAAATCAATAGAATCATCAAACTATATGTACCACAAATCACCACCAAAATTAAAAAAAAACAAATTACCCATATCAATAAAAAAGCTTCCATCAAAAAAAAAATCCCTCTGGAGAAGAAACAAAAAGGGCTATGTAGCAAAATTCAAAAACTGCTACAGAAATATTTGCAACCAAATAAAAACTGAATGCAATATTTACCACACCAAGCAAGAAGACCTTCTACGCACTAATTCCAATCGTGCTTTTTATAATTTTGTAAACAATAAACTTAAAGAAACAAGATCCATCCCACCACTAAAAGAATCTAACGGCAAAGAATGTAATGATGAAACAGTTAAAGCAAACCTTTTTAACACATTCTTTGGCTCTGTCTTTGTAAACAGTGATGGCTCATATCCAACATTCCCCAATTGTACTAACAATGAGTACAACAACTTAACACATATAGACTTCACAGAAGATAATGTTGAAAAAGCTTTTTGCAACTTGAAACCATGATTATCTATTGGGCCTGATAGACTGTGTGCATACTTCTTAAAAAAATTTTCAATCAATATAGCAGAACCCCTAAGCATAATCTTTGATAAAGCTTTCACGACTAGTTCCCTTCCCAAACTTTGGTCTCTAGCAGGGGTGAAATCTAAAAATTTTTGCTACCTACTCTGTGGGTGTGGCTTGGTGGGCAGGTGTGTCCTGTAACTGAGTGGGCGTGGCCAACTCAATGTCACTCACAGCCATGCCCACTCAGTCACAAACCCCCCCCACCAAGCCATGCCCACAGAACCCAGTAGCAAAAAAAATTAATTTCTATTCTGCCTTTTCCCTTTCCCTCGCCACCTCTTCTCCTTTCACCTAGGCCCCAGAACCGCCACCTGCCTCAATGGGGTCGGGGAAAGTACCATTCCCCAACTCCGGCCTTTCTCCGGAGCTGCCGCCCACTCACCGCCCGCTGCCTGCTCGCCCTTCGCCTTTGGTCAGGGGCCAGGGCCCAGGACGCCCCATTCCCCTGAGGCTCCGGAGTCACCCCCTGCTCGCCGCTTCCTCAACCGGGTCGGGGAATGCACCATTCCCCAACACCAGCCTTGTCCCGGAGCCGCCGCCCACTCTTCCTTCGCCACGCGGCATATACTTACTTTCTTCCAGTGGCTGGCTGCCAGGAAAGGCAAGCATCCAAAAGTTACCGGAGTTCCTCTCCTTGAATATGCCACCTTGTTCTATGCGCTGGCTGCGCAAGCGCACACTCAACCCGCCGCTGATAAATAAATGAAATAAATGGGTGTGCGCTTGCGCAGTCGGTGCATGGAACACGCAGCAATGGCGGCGGCAGATTCAAGGAGAGGGACTCTAACTTTTGGATTCTTGCCTTTCCTGGCAGCCAGCCGCTGGAAGAAAGTAAGTATATGCTGCGTGGCGAAGGAAGAGCTGGCGGCAGCTCCGGTACAAGGCTGGTGTTGGGGAATGGTGCATTCCTCGACCCGGTTGAGGCAGGCGGCAAGCAGGAGGTGGTTCCGGGGTCTCAGGGGAATGAGGTATCACTGGGCCCTGACCAAAGGCCAAGGGGGAACAGGCGGCGAGCGGGCAGCAAGCAGGCCGTGGACTGGTTCGGGGGCATGGCCAGCCAGCGATTGCTATCGGATCGGCGAACCAGAACCAAACTCCTCTACCTACTCGTCCGATCCGGTCCGATCCAGTAGCATTTAACCCCTGGTCTCTAGCCACAGTCATCCCTATCTTCAAAAAAGGAGGTCCCAGCCTAGTTGAAAATTACAGACCAATTTCTTTATGTTGTGTCACCTGCAAAGTAATGGAATCTATCATCAACCAATCCATTACCCTCCACCTAGAAACAAACAACCGACTCTCTAATAAACAATTTGGTTTCAGAAAAAAATTATTATGTAACTTACAACTTCTCCACTGCAAAAATATATGGACTACAAACTTTGATCAAGGGAAAGCAATAGATGCAATCTACATAGACCTCTGCAAAGCTTTTGACTCAGTAGTACACGATAAACTTCTCCTAAAACTAAAATCCTACGGCATTTCAGGACCTCTTCACAATTGGATAAATGCCTTCCTGTCAAACAGACAACAAATAATCAAAATTGGCAACGCTCTATCAAACCCCGTTCCTGTCAAAAGTGGTGTTCTCCAAGACAGTGTTCTTGGATCAACACTCTTCATACTATACATAAATGATCTCTGTGACCTTATCTCAAGTTATTGTGTTCTCTTTGCTGACGATGTCAAACTATTTAACACCATCAACAATACTTCTACCCTTCAAAAAGACCATGTCTTTGTATCCGATTGGTCTAAAACTTGGCGACTCCAAATCTCAATCTTTAACAGGGTGGGGGTCATCTGTAACGTAGTGTCCATCAAGCTTGTACTTATTGTTAGGGTTCTTTTTCCCAATATGCTCAGTCTTACATATTGGGAAAAAGAACCCTAACAATAAGTACAAGCTTGATGGACACTATGTTACAGATGACCCCCATCCTATTAAAGACCTTGGAGTTTTCATATCAAATGATTTAAGTGCCAAAGCCCACTGCAATTACATAGCAAAAAAGGCTCTAAGAGTTGTAAACCTAATTTTACGTAGCTTCTTTTCTAAAAACTCTACACTATTAACCAGAGCATAAAAAACATTTGCTAGACCTATTCTTGAATACAGCTCATCTGTCTGGAACCCATACCACATCTCTGACATTAATACAATTGAACGCGTCCAGAAATATTTTACAAGAAGAGTTCTCCGCTCCTCTGAAAACAACAAAATACCTTATACCACCAGACTTGAAATCCTGGGATTAGAAAACTTAGAACTCCGTCGACTCCGACAAGACCTGTGTTTAACACACAGAATCATCTATTGCAATGTCCTTCCTGTTAAAGACTACTTCAACTTCAATCGCAATAATACAAGAGCAAACAATAGATTCAAACTTAATGTTAACCGCTTCAATCTTGATTGCAGAAAATATGACTTCTGTAACAGAGTTGTTAACACTTGGAACACACTACCTGACTTTGTAGTCTCTTCTCAAAATCCCAAAAACTTCAACCAAAAACTGTCTACTATTTATTTATTTATTTATTATTTGGATTTATATACCGCCCTTCTCCTGAAGGACTCAGGGCGGTTTACAGCCTAGTAAAAACAAAAATCACAAAAATTAAAAACATTAATAAAAGACTAATTTAATTAGGCCCAGAAAAATTAAAACTCTAATAAAACCCCTATTAAAACTAAATTAAGCCAGCTAAATGTCTTTAGCTCGCGTTGAAAGGTCCGGAGGTCGGGGAGTTGTCGTATCCCTGGAGGCAGCTCGTTCCAGAGAGCAGGAGCCCCCACAGAGAAGGCCCTCCCCCGGGGGTCGCCAGTCGACATTGTTTGACTGACGGCACCCTGAGGAGGCACCCTGAGGAGATGCTCCCTATGGGAGCGCAAGGGTCGATGGGAGGCAATTGGTAGCAGCAGGTGGTCCCGTAAATAACCCGATCCTATGCCATGGAGCACTTTAAAGGTAGTAACCAACACCTTGAATTCCACCCAGAAGACAACCGGAAGCCAGTGCAGCTTGCGCAGGAGAGGTGTTATATGGGAGCCTCGAGTTACTCCCTCTATTACCCATGCAGTCGCATTCTGGACCAGTTGGAGCCTCCAGGTGCTCCTCAAGGGGAGCCCCATGTAGAGAGCATTACAGTAGTCCAGGCAGGAGGTAACGAGGGCATGAGTGACTGTGCATAGGGAATCCCGGTCTAATACGGGACGCAACTGGCGTATCAGGCGAACCTGATAAAAACCTCCCCTGGCGACAGCTGTTATATGCTCTTCTAAAGACAGCCGTACATCCAGGAGGATTATTATTATTATTTTTTATTATTTATTGGATTTATAAACCGCCCTTCTCCCGAAGGACTCAGGGCGGTGTACAGCCAGGATAAAAAGAACAATATACAGTTAAAATACAATTAAAAAACTTATTATACAGTATGGCCGAAATAATTAAGAATTAAGAATCTAAAAACCCCAATTAAAACCAGAGAAAAAATTTAAAATTTAAAATTAAACAATTTAAGAAAGCCCCGCACGAACAAACAAATATATTTTCAGTTCGCGGCGAAAAGTCCGAAGGTCAGGAATTTGACGTAAACCAGGGGGGAGTTCGTTCCAAAGAGTGGGGGCCCCCACAGAGAAGGATCTTCCTCTGGGGGCCGCCAGCCGACATTGTCTGGCGGACGGCACCCTGAGAAGGCCCTCTCTGTGCGAGCGTATGGGTCGGTGGGAGGCATGAGGTAACAGAAGGCGGTCCCGTAAGTACCCAGGTCCCAAGCCATGGAGCGCTTTAAAGGTAGTTACCAAGACCTTGAAATGCACCCGAAAGGCAACAGGAAGCCAGTGCAGTCTGCGCAGGAGAGGTGTCACATGTGAGCTACGCATGACTCCCTCTATCACCCGCGCAGCTGCATTCTGGACCAACTGAAGCCTCCGAGTGCATCTCAAGGGGAGCCCCATGTAGAGAGCATTGCAATAATCCAGGCGGGAGGTAACCAGAGCGTGAGTGACTGTGCATAGGACATCCCGGTCAAGGAAGGGGCGCAACTGGCGCACCAGGCGAACCTGGTGAAAGGCTCTCCTGGAGACGGCCGCCAAATGATCTTCAAACGATAGCCGTGCATCCAGGAGAACACCCAAGCTGCGCACTCCCTCCTTTGGGGCCAATAACTCGCCCCCAACAGTCAGCTGTGGCTGCAGCTGACTGTATCGGGGTGCCGGCATCCACAGCCACTCCGTCTTGGAGGGATTGAGCTTGAGCCTGTTCCTCCCCATCCAGACCCGTACGGTTTCCAAACACCGGGACAGCACTTCGACAGCTTCGTTGGGGTGGCCCGGGGTGGAGAAGTACAGCTGAGTATCATCAGCGTACAGTTGATATCTCACCCCAAAGCCACTGATGATCTCACCCAATGGCTTCATATAGATGTTGAACAGGAGGGTGAGAGAATCGACCCCTGCGGCACCCCACAAGTGAGGTGTCTCGCGGTCGACCTCTGCCCCCCTGTCAACACCGTCTGCGACCGGTCGGAGAGATAGGAGGAGAACCACCGATAAACGGTGCCTCCCACTCCCAATCCCTCCAACCGGTGCAGCAGGATACCATGGTCGATGGTATCGAAAGCCGCTGAGAGGTCTAATAGGACCAGAGCAGAGGAATAACCCCTGTCTCTGGCCCTCCAGAGATCATCCACCAACGCGACCAAAGCTGTCTCCGTGCTGTATCCGGGTCAGAAACCGGACTGGAACGGGTCTAGATAGACGGCTTCATCCAGGTACTGGGGTAGCTGCCGTGCCACAGCACTCTCTACAACCTTCGCAGTGAAGCGAAGGTTGGAGACCGGACGGTAATTACCTAAAATAGCTGGGTCCAGGGAAGGCTTCTTGAGGAGGGGTCTCACCACTGCCTCCTTCAAGGCAGCAGGGAAAACTCCCTCCAACAAAGAAGTGTTGGTAATCCCCTGGAGCCAGCCTCGTGTCACTTCCCGGGAGGCCAGCACCAGCCAGGAAGGGCACGGGTCCAGTAAACATGTCGTAGTATGCAGCCTCCCCATCAACCTGTCCACGTCCTCGAGAGTCACAGGGTCAAACTCATCCCAAATAACCTCCACAAGACGCGACTCCGCCCTCCCACCTGGATCATCCCAATTTCGGTCCAAGCCGTCCTGGAGCTGAACGATTTTGTCGTATAGATAACCACTAAACTCCTCGGCACGGCCCTGCAACGGGTCATCCCGCACCTCCTGATGAAGGAGGGAGCAGGTCACCCGAAACAGGGCGGCCGGGCGGTTATCTGCCGACGCAATGAGGGTGGAAGCATAGGAACGCCTCGCCTCCCTCATTGCCACTAGGTAGGTCCTAGAATAGGATCTAACTAGTGTTCGGTCAGCTTCTGAGCGGCTGGACCTCCAAACACTCTCTAGGCGTCTTCTCCGGCGTTTCATCTCTCTCAGCCACTCGGAGAACCAAGGGGCCGGACGAGGCCTACGCCGGGTCAGAGGCCGCAAGGGCACGACACGGTCCAAAGCTCCAGCCGCAGCCCGTTCCCAGGCCGCAACTAGCTCTCCAGCCGTGCCGTGGGCCAGGTCCTCAGGAAACGGCCCAAGCTCCGTCAGGAACCTCTCCGGGTCCATCAGGCGCCTGGGACAGAACCAACGCGTTGGCTCCGTCTCCCTGCAGTGGTGGATAGCGGTCCGAAAATCTAGGCGAAGGAGAAAATGATCTGACCATGACACCGGTTCTGTTTCTAAGTTGTCTAATACCAGATCATTTCGCCACTGACCAGAGATATAAATCAGGTCCAGTGTGCCACCCCCTGTGTGCGTGGGGCCATCAATTACCTGGATCAGGTCCAAGGCCGTCATGGAAGCCTGGAACTCCCGAGCCGTTGTCGATGACAAGCCCGTCGATGGCAGGTTAAAGTCCCCCATGACTATCAGTCTGGGGGTCTCCACCGCCACCCCGGCGAGTACCTCCAACAGCTCGGGTAGGGCTGTGGTCACGCAGCAAGGAGCCAGGTACGTGATCAACAAGCCCATCTGATCGCGATGGCCCCACTTCACAAAGAGGGATTCACAACCGGCAATCTGAGGAACAGTGGCCTCCCTCGGCTCTAGACTTTCTAATGACAACCGCTACCCCCACCCCTACCTTGGGCTCTCGGCTGATGAAATGCTCGGAAACCTGGTGGGCATAGCTCCACAAGGGGAACCCCCCCCTCCGAGCCCAACCAGGTCTCCGTAATGCCCATAAGGTCCGCGGCTTCCCCCTGAATAAGATCACCAATCAGGGGGGCCTTATTGACCACGGACCGGGCATTACATAACATCAACCGGAGACCAAGGCTCTGAGGACCATGGCCCCCCGGGGAACGGGTGAAGACTGAGGGACCGGAGCACATGATCGTTTTGAGACAATGTTTGGATGCCTAGATTGTGAATTCTCTCCATGGGGGCCAGTGACTCGCCCCCAACAGTCAGCGATGGAGTCAGCTGGCTGTACCGGGATGCCGGCATCCACAGCCACTCAGTCTTGGAAGGGTTGAGTCGAAGCCTGTTTTTCCCCATCCAAACCCACACGGCCTCCAGACACCAGGACATTACTTCAATGGCCTCGTTGGGGTGGTTAGGGGTGGAAATGTACAGCTGTGTATCATCAGCGTACAGATGACATCTCACCCCAAAACCACCGATGATCTCACCTAGTGGCTTCATATAGATGTTAAACAGAAGAGGCGAGAGAACCGATCCCTGTCGAACCCCGCACATGAGGCGCCTCACAGCCGATCTCTGCTCTCCTGCCAACACCGTCTGCGACCGGTCAGAAAGATAGGAGGAGAACCAATGATAAATGGTGCCCCCCAGAGATGTGAGATGGAATTGGGGACTTATGAACATATGTGGTATAATTGTGATAAGGTTAAAAAGTTTTGGCAACAATTGGAGAAAATGATATTTGATGAGGAAAGTAATAACATTGAGAGTGGAAACTATATTATTGTTGGTAATTAAGGAAATAGAATTAACAAAATATGAAAAAGAATTGATTAGAATTATGATTATAATAGGTAGAATTATAATAGCTAGATATTGGAAACTAGATGTGATTTTTAGAATAGAAGAGTGGAATTCTGAAATGTGGAAATTAGCTTTAAATGATAAAATGACATGTGATATTAAAATTAGAAGTGGTGTGTATAAAGAAGATATTTTCTGGAAGACTTGGAAACCATTTGTGGACTTTGCGCTTGGAACATTGGATGCTTCAGTGCCTGTACCTCGAGAACGTGGATTTTGGCAATCATGAGGATATATCCGAAGACCCAAATCTTCCTTTTATGTATAGCACAAGGGTGTAATGATGTATTTTCTTTTTGTTGCAAAAAAAAGTAATAAAAAAATTTAAAAAAAAAATGGTGCCCCCCATTCCTAACCCCTCCAGCCGTCGCAGCAAGATACCATGGTCGATGGTATCAAAAGCCGCTGAACCACTATTGACCTCACCCCATTCCTAAAAGGACTATAAGGGCACAAAAGTGCTTACCGTTCCTGTCCTATTGTTCCCTTTCTTTATATCAAATTAATACTGTTATTGCATACTTTTGCTTATATATATGTTGTTGTTTTATGTCAATGTTTGCGTATACTGTTGTGACAAATAATAAAAAAAAAACCTGGGAAGGCCCAGCCTTGACAGTATGTATATTTGCTTCTTTATTTAAGTCACTGTAATAGCAAAATCACAGTCACTGTAACTTGCTAAGGCACTTGGCAATTAACCAAGATACATAACATAAAAATATATCATAACATACATAAGGTATTCATAAACAAAGAATAATCCAATCAAAAGCAAAAGCAACAAAAACAAAAGCCAATACAGTAGCCATTAGTATCACAAAGCTCTTTAGAAGAATTCAGTTTTCAGCATCTGAAATCCCAATCCCACATCAACTGGGAAGATCTTTCAAATATTAGATGTGAGACAGAAAAGCATATCCATGCCTTAGCTCCATTTTATAGAAATTGATAATTCTAACAGCTTTTTCCAGGACAATCAACCCTAAGAAGGGCAGATAGTTGTGGGTTAAATAAAAATACTCATTTATAAGTACTGGTAGCCTCAGTCTATTCCAGATCACAGTTGGGCCTAGAATTGTCATTGCTAAGCAGGCAGTTCCAAAGAAAGGCAATGCCAAAAAAGGTTCAAACTATGCTTAAAATCCTACAAGCTAGGGTCCAGCAGTATGTGGATCAAGAACTACCAGAAGTACAGGCAGGATTTCGAAGAGGCAGAGGAACTAGAGATCAAATTGCCAACATAATCTGGATCATGGCGAAAGCTAGGGAGTTCCAGAAAAACATCTACTTTTGCTTCACTGACTATGCTAAGGGCTTTGATTGTGTGGATCACAACCAATTGTGGCAAGTTCTTACAGAGATGGGAGTACCAGACCATCTTATTTGTCTCTTGAGAAATCTATATACGGGTCAAGAAGAACAGTGAGAACTTGACATGGAACCACTGATTGGTTCAAAATTGGGAAAGGAGTCTGGAAAGATTGTATGCTGTCACCCTGCCTTATATGCAGAGCACATCATGAGAAAGGCGGGGCTAGAGGAATCAAAAATTGGAATTAAGATTGCTGGGAGAAATATCAACAACCTCAGATATGCAGATGATACCACTCTAATGGCACAAAGCGAAGAGGGACTAAAGAGCCTTTTCATGCAGGTGAAGAAGGAGAGTGCAAAACTTGGCTTGAAACTCAACATTAAGAAAGCTAAGATCATGGCATCTGACCCTCTCAATTCCTGGCAAATAGATTGGGAAGAAATGGAGGCAATGACAGATTTTATTTTCCTGGGCTCCAAGATCACCACAGATGGGGACTGCAACCAAGAAAATAAAAGACACTTGCTCTTGGGGAGGAAAGCTATGGCCAATCTAGACATCATTTTAAAAAGCAGAGACATCACCCTACAAAAGAGCGTGTAGTCAAGGCTATGGTTTTCCCAGTTGCAATTTATGGCTGCGAAAGTTGGTCCATAAGAAAGGCTGAGCGCCAAAGAATTGAGGTGCTGGAGAAGACTCCTGCGAGTCCCTTGGACTGCAAGGTGATCAAACTGGTCAGTGCTAGAGGAGATCAACCCTGACTGCTCTTTAGAAGGGCAGATCCTGAAGATGAAACTGAAATACTTTGGCCACCTAATGAAAAGAAAGGACTCCCTGGAGAAGAGCCTAATGCTGGGAAAGAGTGAGGACAAAATAAAACGGTGGCTGGATGGAGTCACTGAAACAATAGGTGTGAACCCTCACCACATCTCTGACATCAATACAATTGAACGTGTCCAGAAATATTTTACAAGAAGAGTTCTCCATTCCTCTGAAAACAATAAAATACCCTATCCCATCAGACTTGAAATCCTAGGCTTAGAAAACTTGGAACTCTGTCGCCTTCGACAAGACCTAAGCTTAACTCACAGAATCATCTATTGTAATGTCCTTCCTGTTAAAGACTACTTCAGCTTTAATTGCAATAATACTAGAGCAACTAATAGATTTAAACTTAATGTCAACCGCTTTAATCTAGATTGCAGAAAATATGACTTCTGTAACAGAATCATCAGTGCTTGGAATACTTTACCTGACTCTGTGGTCTCTTCCCATAATCCTAAAAATTTTATCCAAAAACTTTCTACTATTGACCTCACCCCATTCCTAAGAGGTCCATAAGGGGCGTGCATAAGCGCACAAACGTGCCTACCGTTCCTGTCCTATTGTTTTTCTCTTCTTCTTCCTCTATATATGCTTATACCTCCTTATATTTACCCATATATGTGTTTATTTACTATATAATCTTTTTGTATGATACCTACATATATTGTTGTGACAAAATAAAATAAATAAAAATAAAAATAAAAACTTAAATGTACTCCAGAGGATGGATGGTAAAGGCCTGGAGGAACGTTATCCATGGGGTCGCGATGGGTCAGACACAACTTTGTAACTAACAACAACAACAAACAGGCAATTAAATGAATCATGTTCAATTTTACAACTTTTTACCACAGTCATTAAGTAAATTCAGTTTCCCCCACTGACCTTGCTTTTTCAAAAACCACTGGGAAAGTCGCAAAAGGCAATCTCATAATCCTGGGATACTACAACCATTGTAAATTCATGCCAATCGCTAAGCACTCAAATTTTGATCATGTAAATGTGGGGATGCTATGATGGTTTATAAGTGCAAGGACCATCCGTAAGTCCTATTTTCAATGCCATTGTAACTTCAAATGGTGACTAAACTAATGGTTGTAAATTGAGGATTAGCTGTAAAACCCCACTTATAAAGAGGGATTATTTCTAAGGGAACTGATAATTGCACCTTATATAAAGTTCTCAGAACTCTGCTTTTATAAACCTTCAGGTTTAGCCTACTTACAGTTAAAACAAATATTTGAATACTGGACTTTGTCCTGTATTCTTCCTAGATTTCTGCATCTTGACTGCTAGAAGTTTGCCTTCATTCTTCAGGCTGCTTACTTTTTGTTTGAAAACTCATGTTTGACCTCTAACCTGCCTTCTGAATATACATTTAATTAACTATTCAATTAGGTTGCTTCTGATGAGGATTTCTGCATTTCTGCCAGATTGATATGCTTACAAGCTGGTTAGTCTCTAGGTGTACCCAATTAATAACGGAAAATTATTACACATATTTAAGATATATAATTATAATTTTCATTGAAACTTGAAAAGAAAATGTCTATATTGCTTGAAATTATAGTTAAAATTTAAGCATATGATACAATTAAGCATATCCTCCAGTGATTTTTAGTCATATCATCCATATTCATGTTCATAATGCTTACTAGACTATCATTATCTAGAGTTTATAAATTGAGGCTGCAAATATCCAGACCATTAGATAGCAGCAAAGAAGGATAGAAAACTTTTTTTTTAATTCTCTGTGGTTTTCCAAGGTTATCTGGATTCTGGCAGCCTAGCACTAGTAATCTTATATTATCAGTACATAGAAAGATAAGGAGTGTGTTGTTTTTAACAGTAGCTCTCTAAACTGGCTTAACTGCCAAGGTTACAAATTTAGGGCTTTTGAATTCAACAAGCGCATTGTTTAAATGCATTCTAATTTATTCTTTCCTTGTACAAGAACTAATGTGTATATAATAGAGTTTTTTCAATACAACACTAATACAAACGGGACACCAAATGAAAACTTAAGTATATCTGCCCTAGTATGAATTACTTTCATTGAAAATGCATTAACTGCCCTTTTAGATATATCATATAATCCTAATAAAAGCCAATAATAACGTTCATTAATCATCTAAGGGAGATCATCAAGCAGAGCCTGAGGGAAGAGTCAAACGTGTCATCAGTTTAGAGTCCCATTGCGCCCACAAGAGATCTAAGCCCAGCCAGCTTTGAATTCCATTGACTCTTATCTACCTCCAATTTGCCTTGACCATTAGTAGTTTATATTCTTGTTTAGAGGCAGCATGGAATAAACTTGTACTGATTTGAATAACTCGGATTTCTGATTTCTTGCATCTGAAATCATTATATCTTGGAGACAATGGGGTTTTTTCATAAGTATTATAGCCCTGATAGCAAGTATTGTTGTTGATTTATAGTATAAATGAACAGAGCTAAATGTAATTTGTTCTGATTATATTCAGAAAGTATAAGAGTAATACAGCTGTTTTTGAGCAAAAAAAGGTTCAATGTTTTAGGAAACTAGATTCATATTGCATAAGATTTTCAATTTATGAAGATTGTTGGGTTATATAAAACTGTAATAATAACCCTACATCTTATTCAGGGTATTTCTGAAGGTTTGTAATCATTATGTGAGGAGGAACATGCAATGTGAGGACGAAAGGAAATACAGTCCTCAGCTTATAACTATTGATTTAATGATAGTTTGAAGTTATGGCAACTTTGGAAAAAGTTGTTATAACTGGTACTCAAAGTTACAAATATTGCACCACCCCCTGCAGTCACATAATCACAATTTGGATGCTTGATAACTGACTCACATTTAGAATGATTGCAGCATCTTGCAGTCAGGTGATCACAATTTATGACAGCTTCTGACAAGGAAAATTAAATGTAGAAGTCACTTTGCCACTATGTGATTCAAATAATGACTTTAAGATTCACTTCACAACTGTGATAAAAAATGTTCATAAAATTGGGTCCAATCACATAATGACTTGTTTAATGGCTGTTGCTTAGCAACCAAAATTCTGGTCCCAACTGCGACCATAACTTGAGGACTACTTTTGATTTTGAGACTATAAAATCTGCTCTGAAGAATCTCCTGTATGTATAATTTTATACTGTACGTATATAAAAAACAATAGAGCCAGGAAACTACAGACCTATCAACCTAACCTCAATACCAGGGAAGATTATGAAAAAGATAATCAAGCAACAAATCATTGAATACCTAGAAGCAAATAAAGTAATAACCAAAAGCCAACATGGGTTTGTCAAAAATAGATCATGCCAGACCAATCTTATTGCATTCTTTGACAAAGTGACAAAAATAGTGAAATACTGTCGATATAATTTACTTGGACTTCAGTAAAGCATTTGATAAAGCAGACCATAACCTACTACTAGATAAAGTAGAAAAATGTGGGTTAGACTGCAGCACCACCAGATGGATTCATAACTGGCTGACCAACCATACTCAACATGTAATCCTCAATGGAACTGCATCTACATGGAAGGAAGTATGCAGTGGAGTATCCCAAGGCTCTGTTTTAGGCCCAGTACTCTTCAACATCTTCGTCAATGATTTGGACAAGGGGATAGATAGGGACTCATCAAATTGGCAGATGACACCAAGCTGGCAGGAATAGCCAACACTCCAGAAGATAGGCTCAAGATACAGAAAGATCTTGACAGACTTGAACATTGGGTGCTATCTAACAAAATGAAATTCAACAGTGAAAAAAGTAAGGTTCTATATTTAGGCAAAAAAAAAAAGAAATGCCCAGTACAGTATATGTGGTACCTTGCTCAATAGTAGTAACTGTGAGAGGGATCTTGGAGTCCTAGTGGACAACCATTTAGATATGAGCCAGCAGTGTGCAGCAGCTGCCAAAAAAGCCAACACAGTTTTGGGCTGCATAAACAGAGGAATAGAATCAAGAACACGTCAAGTGTTAATACCACTTTATAATGCCTTGGTAAGGCCCCACTTAGAATACTACATTCAGTTTTGGTCGCCGCAATGTAAAAAAGATGCTGAGACTCTAGAAAGAGTGCAGAGAAGAGCAACAAAGATGATTAGGGGACTGGAGGCTAAAACATATGAAGAACGGTTGCAGGAACTGGGTATGTCTAGTTTAATGAAAAGAAGGACTAGGGGAGACATTATAGCAGTGTTCCAATATTTCAGGGGCTGCCACAAAGAAGAGGGATTCAAGCTATTCTCCAAAGCACCTGAGGATAGAACAAGAAGCAATGGGTGGAAACTAATCAAGGAGAGAAGCAACTTAGAACTAAGGAGAAATTTCCTGATAGAACAATTAATAAGTGGAACAACTTGCCTGCAGAAGTTGTGAATGCTTCAACACTGGAAATTTTTAAGAAGATGTTGGATAATCATTTGTCTGTAGTGGTGTAGGGTTTCCTGCCAGGGTAGGGGTTGGACTAGAAGACCTCCAAGGTCCCTTCCAACTCTGTTATTCTATTCTATTCTATTCTATTCTATTCTAATGAATGCTATCGAATCTAAATCTTATCACATGGACAAATGTTTGTTCAATATTTTATTAAAAACTGCCAGTGATGAAAAGATACAATACTTGGTATCTCTGGGTAGATCAATAATTACATATGATTCTGCAATACACAGGATGGAATAGAAATAACAATTGGAAAGTTATGAAGACCAAGAAATCAAAAGGAAGTTTAATATTACTTCTTTTTTAACTGAGAACCCCAAAGATGCTTTTTTCTTTTCTTCAAAAGGCAACTGGATCTTCTTTGTTTTTCCTTAAGACATTTTGCTCTCAACCAAGAAGCGTCTTCAGTGAACTGAAGAAACTTCTTGGATGAGAAGCAAAATGTCTTCAAGGAAAATCAAAGAAAGTCCAGTTGCCTTTTGAAGAGAAGAGCTGGGGGGGGAAGCATCTTTTGGGCAAGCATGATCCAGATGACTGAGAATCTCCAAAGACTTTTATTGAGAATAGCTTGCAAATCTGACTGTGTTGCTGTACCTCCTCCTCCTCTTTCTTACACTTCAGTAAATTAGCAAGGAACTTGAACTGCTCTTAAATATTATCTTGCTGTTCTGAACTCAAAAAGCATTTAATCCCCTTTTGTCTCGGGAATAGTTCCTGCATATTTCCATCAAGATCATCTCCTTTTCTCCCTGCAGGAATATTGCTAGGCAACTCATTTTGATTTCCAATTTTCTGAAACTTTTCAATATGAATTAAAAGACTTCCCTAATCTGATGTATTCCGAATCAGTTGGGAACATATCTCTGCATATTTACAATCAATTTGTCTGTTAGAATTACATATTTTTAATTAAGAAAGTGTTCCATGAAACTTACATGGAGCACTTAAGTATTTAAGGATTTTATGTGAATCTTCAAATCTGCATTAACATTGATTTTCCAAGATGTAGAGTGGTCACCATGGATATTAAAAAATGTTGAGACTCTAGAAAAAGTACAGGGAAGAGCAACAAAGATGATTAAGGAACTGCAGGCTAAAACGTATTAAGAACAGTTGCAGGAACTGAATAGGTCCAGTCTACTGAAAAGAAGAACTAGGGAAAACTTCATGCTAACAGTTTTATAGAGGGTCAACCTATTCTCCAAAGCATCTGAAGGCAGAATAATAGATGGAAACAAATCAAGAAGAGAATCAATCTAGAACTAAGAAAAAAATTACTGACAGTGAGAACAATTAACCAGTGGAGGAGGAGGAGGAGGAGGAGGAGGAGGAGGAGGAGGAGGAAGAAGAAGAAGAAGAAGAAGAAGAAGAAGAAGAAGAAGAAGAAGAAGAAGAAGAAGAAGAAGAAGAAGAAGAAGAAGAAGAAGAATAGCAGCAGCAGCAGCAACAACAACAACAACAACAGAGTTGGAAGGGACCTTGGCGGTCTTCTAGTCCAACCTCCTACCCTGGCAGGAAACCCTACACCATTTCAAACAAATAGTTATCCAAAATTTTCTTAAAAATTTCCAGTGTTGGAGCATTCACAACTTCTGCAGGCAAGTTGTTCCACTGGTTAATTGTTCTAACTGTCAGGAAATTTCTCCTTAGTTTTAAGTTGCTTCTCTTCTTGATCAGTTTCCACCCATTGCTTCTTGTCCTACCCTCAGGTGCTTTGGAGAACAGCCCAACTCCCTCTTCTTTGTGGCAGCCCCTGAGATATTGGAACACAGCTATCATGTCTCCCCTAGTCCTTCTTTTCATTAAACTAGACATACCCAGTTCCTGCAACCATTCTTCATATGTTTTAGCCTCCAGTCCCCTAATCATCTTTGTTGCTCTTCTCTGCACTCTTTCTAGAGTCTCAGCATCTTTTTTACATCGGGGCAACCAAAACTGAATGCAATATTCCAAGTGGGGCCTTACCAAGGCATTATAAAGTGGTATTAACACTTGACGTGTTCTTGATTCTATTCCTCTGTTTATGCAGCCCAAAACTGTGTTGGCTTTTTTGGCAGCTGCTGCACACTGCTGGCTCATATCTAAATGGTTGTCCACTAGGACTCCAAGATCCCTCTCACGGTTACTACTATTGAGCAAGGTACCACATATATGGTACCTGTGCATTTTGTTTTTTGTATTTTTGCCTACCTTACTTTTTTCACTGTTGAATTTCATTTTGTTCAATATCGCCCAATGTCAAAGTCTGTCAAGATCTTTCTGTATCTTGAGCCTATCTTCTGGAGTGTTGGCTATTCCTGCCAGCTTGGTGTCATCTGCCAATTTGATGAGTTCCCCATCTATCCCCTTGTCCAAGTCATTGATGAAGATGTTGAAGAGTACTGGGCCTAAAACAGAGCCTTGGGGTACTCCACTGCATACTTGGATGCAGTGGAGTACCCCACTACATCCAGTGGATGTAGTTCCATTGAGGACTACACGTTGAGTGCAGTTGGTCAGCCAGTTACAAAACCATCTGGTGGTCTAACCCATGTTTTTCTACTTTATTTAGCAGTAGATTATGGTCTACTTTATCAAATGCTTTACTGAAGTCCAAGTAAATTATATCGACAGCATTCTTCTGGTCCACTAATTTTGTCACTTTGTCAAAGAATGCAATAAGATTGGTCTGGCATGATCTGCTTTTGACAAACCCATGTTGGCTTTTGGTTATTACTTTATTTGCTTCTAGGTATTCAATGATTTGTTGCTTGATTATCTTTTTCATAATCTTCCCTGGTATTGAGGTTAGGCTGATAGATCTGTAGTTTCCTGGATCTGTTTTTTTTCCCTTTTTTGAAGATGGGAACTACATCAGCTCTTTTCCAGTCCTCTGGCAGCTCCCCTGTACTCCAGGATCTTTGAAAGACATAGTCCAGTGGTTCTGAGATCTCATCTGCCAGTTCCTTCAGAATCTTGGGGTGTAATCCATCCTGTCCTGGTGATTTGAACTTGTCTAGGGTAGACAGATGTTCACTTACCATTTTTTCTCCTATTTTAACTTGTATTCCTAATCTGTTTTTTGTGGTGCTGTTTTTGATAGGTTGGATTGTTTTTGCCTTTTGTGTAAAGACAGATGCAAAAAATTAGTTAAGTAGATCTGCTTTCTCCCTGTTGCTTGTCACCTTTTTGCCACTTTCTCCCAGCAATGGGCCAATTGTTTCCTTGACTTTTTTCTTGTTTTTAACATGTTGGAAGAAGCTTTTTTTTTGTTATTTTTTACTTTTGCCTTCAGAAGTTGTGGGTGCTTCATCACTGGAGGTTTTTAATAAAATATTGAACAAACATTTATCATTTGACTAGAAGACTCGAAGGTCTCTTCCAACTGTTATTCTGATCAAGCTTTCATGACATCACAACAAAGTAAATGGCATTCACAGATCTCACTCTCACATTTTCATACTGCATCCTCCCAACAGAACAAATTAGCCAATGCAGTGGTGGGATTCAATTTTTTTTACTACCAGTTCTGTGGATATGGCTTGGTGGGCATGGCACAGCTTGGTGGGTGTGACTTAGGGGCGGAGACAGTCAGAGGTGGTATTTACGGTTCTCTGAACTACTCAAAATTTCTGCTACCGGTTCTCCAGAATTGGTCAGAACCTGCTGAATACCACCTGAGCCAATACCATCTGAACAGGTACAGTACAAATCAAGAAGGAAAGTTTAAGAGAAAGAAATTAGAACAGGAAGTTCAACAATGTTCTTCCAGCCTCTATTAAAACAAAGCAGTTAAATGCTATTTTTGGAATGAAAGAATGTCTCAGACAAAAATATGCTCCCCTTAGCTTTCCCATTGGGAGAACAGGGGGCAGGAATAGGAGATGAGTAAATACACAGATTGGTTGAACTACCAGTGTGAAGTCCAAGTTAATTTCTAGTTTCCCAGAGGGGAAAGAATGCCTTGGCTCTAATGGCCTTCTTGGTTGCTTTTGTCATTAATCCAAGAAAGAGAAAGAGCTCCCGCCAGCCTGTTCATGAGGAATGAACTTCTTAGTAGGAATCAGAGTTCTGCTGATGAAACTTTATGGCCAAGCTCCTTCACAGGTTCCTTAAATGGGCTTGCTGATTGAAGTAACCAATCTGCCTGTTTGCTTACTAGAAGCCAAGGCATTTTCTAGGCAGTTGCTTCACAGACAGTATTTTGTGGAGGTAGGAAAATGTTTATGATGGCTTTAATAAGCAAAGCTTTCCACTTTTTCAGACTTTCTTTTTCTCGCCAAATTTTGTTTGGGAGGAAACACCAGGGGTATCTCTTTCAACAGCTTATATCTAGGAACTGTCCCATCTGGAAGCACTCTTAGACTAAATTGGACTTAGTTAGTTTTCATTGATATTTTTAGTGGCATTAAATGCAGATAGCAAGATTGGACAATTCAAAAATGCAGAATTAACTGTGTAATATGGAGAGCAGTAACTAAAAAGGCCAGAAAGAGGCAACAAATTTCTGTCTCATCAACATTTTTCAGTATCTGGAATCTTAAGATAATAAACAAGGTAGTTAAGCCAGCAAAGTGTAGTTTTCATAACAAATCTAAAAATAGCTCTGCTAAGAATTCAGGACACGGGAGAGACAGGAACTTAGAAAAAAAGCAATCTTTAAATCCCAATTCATGGCCCAAAATTCCCTTGGGAATTTTTTTGTACAATGTTTATTTCTAGAACTCCAGTCAATTCTGGGCCATTTTTAATCTGAACATTCTTTTCTCAATTTTCTCTTGCATATCAAATTTAAACCTGTTCTGTCCTATCCTCAAAAATCTCCTTCTCAGACAGTCCTGTGTCTCTGTGCAAAATGTATTTATAACATTCCACTGGTTTGGAAGGAATGAAAAATTAGAAGTCTAATGAAATGCCAGAAATGAACAAAAAAACAAAGCTCAGCTTCATAATTTGAAAAAGTTTTGGTATATGTCTGTGATGACAAACCTACGGCACACATACAAGATTAGGCCCACAGAGCCCTTTCTGTGGGCACACACACAGTCACCCCAGCCCAACTCCAATCGTGTTTCTCCACTTTTTCACTTGTGTGCTTCACAATGGGGGAGACGGAGTCCTGTCCTCCTCCTGAAGCCCATTACAACGCGGAGTCACAATGCAACCCTGTGTCAGCTCGGCTTGGCAAAAAAAAAGCAGTTTCTTTTCTTGCAAAGCTGTGTTGGGATATCCCACCTCCCCACCAGCCAGCTGAGAATGAGTGTGCTGCTCCTGGGCTGGTCAGCCCTCGGACCGTCATTCCCACCACCTAGCACCAGCTCAGGGGTTTCTTCCCCCCCCCCATGGGGGTGGAGAGAGAGAGAAACAGAGGGAGACAGAGAGAAAGGGAGGGAAAGGAAGATAGAGAAACAGAGAGAGGGGAGAGGGAACGAGAGGGAGAGAAAGAGAGAGAGGGAAGGAAAGAGAAATGATATTACAGAAGTTTTTCTTTTTTATTGTTGCTAAACGTAGTGTTTCAAAAGCAGAAAAAGTCATCCCAAAGGAGTTTTTGAGGGCTGAACACTGAGAGGCATGGATTTCCTCTACCTTCTGGGTTCCCACCTTCAGGACTGACAGCCCTGCTGCGTTCTGCATCCCATCCCACGCTGAAGTGAACCAAATGGGGCGGGGTCTCCCCACTAAGCGGCCCTACCCAAACATTAAGCTCACGTGCCCCTCCCAGCAAGCACCGCAGTGGTGGCGGGGAAGGTGCATGCCCTGACTGCTCAGCTCTCACTAGCCAGAGGTGGGGCTCCACTCTGCCGCCTCCCAACCAGAGGGCCACGTTTGTTTGCTTGCTGGTTAGCTCCAAGGAGGGAACTGTGCTCAGGCTGCCTGGGCCCCCACTACAGGAGGAGAGACGAAGAGGGAAGGAGGGTCTCCCTGACAGGATCCAGGTTGGAGTTGCCTTATTTTGTGTTGATCTCTATCATTTGGCTTTACCTGCCAACCTCCACTCCCCCTCCAAAGCCCAAGTAGTTGGATTCACACAACATGTGAAGCTGGACAGACAGCATGGATTGATAGATAGATAGATAGATAGATAGATAGATAGATAGATAGATAGATAGATAGATAGATAGATAGATAGATAGATAGAGAGGACAAACAGAGAGAAATAAAGAGAGAGAGGAGGGAAAGAGAGGGGGGAGGAAGAGAGAGAAAAAGAGTGGGGGAGAGAAAGAAAGAGGGAGTCAGAGGGGGAGGGAAAGAGAGAAAGAAATAAAGAGAAAGAAAGAGAAAGTCAGAGAGGGAGAAAGAGAAAGAGAGAGAGGGAAGGAAAGAGAAATGATATTACAGAAGTTTTTCTTTTTTATTGTTGCTAAACGTAGTGTTTCAAAAGCAGAAAAGGTCATCCCAAAGGAGTTTTTGAGGGCTGAACACTGAGAGGCATGGATTTCCTCTACCTTCTGGGTTCCCACCTTCAGGACTGACAGCCCTGCTGCGTTCTGCATCCCATCCCACGCTGAAGTGAACCAAATGGGGCGGGGTCTCCCCACTAAGCGGCCCTACCCAAACATTAAGCTCACGTGCCCCTCCCAGCAAGCACCGCAGTGGTGGCGGGGAAGGTGCATGCCCTGACTGCTCAGCTCTCACTGGCCAGAGGTGGGGCTCCACTCTGCCGCCTCCCAACCAGAGGGCCACATTTGTTTGCTTGCTGGTTAGCTCCAAGGAGGGAACTGTGCTCAGGCTGCCTGGGCCCCCACTACAGGAGGAGAGACGAAGAGGGAAGGAGGGTCTCCCTGACAGGATCCAGGTTGGAGTTGCCTTATTTTGTGTTGATCTCTATCATTTGGCTTTACCTGCCAACCTCCACTCCCCCTCCAAAGCCCAAGTAGTTGGATTCACACAACATGTGAAGCTGGACAGACAGCATGGATTGATAGATAGATAGATAGATAGATAGACAGACAGACAGACAGACAGACAGACAGACAGACAGATAGATAGATAGATAGGACACACAGAGAGAAATAAAGAGAGAGAGGAGGGAAAGAGAGAGGGGAGGAAGAGAGAGAAAAAGAGTGGGGGAGAGAAAGAAAGAGGGAGTCAGAGGGGGAGGGAAAGAGAGAAAGAAATAAAGAGAAAGAAAGAGAAAGTCAGAGAGGGAGAAAGAGAGAGGGAGGGAAAGAGGGAAGGGAGAAAGAGGGGAAGAGAAAGAGAAATGATATTATAAACGTTTTTCTTTTTTATTGTTGCTAAACATAATATTTCAAAAGCAGAGGGAAAAATGAAGGGGCATAAAAGTGCATTTATCTCATTTTTCTTAGAACAATTTAGCTGAAGTCTGCGTTGTTTAGAAGGCACGCAGTGGCTCAGTGGCTAAGACGCAGAGCTTGTTGATCAAAAGTTCAGAAGTTCAGCAGTTACTTGAGCTCCTGTCACTTGTTCCAGCTTCTGCCAACCTAGCAGTTCGAAAACTCATTAAAAATGCAAGTAAAAAATAGGGACCACTTTTGGTGGGAAGGTAATAGCCAGGGGTGGTATTCACTTACCTTCACTACCGGTTCGCAAATATGAGCATACAGAGCATCAAAAACAGGACATGATGATGTCTGGTTGGGTGGGCGGAGCCTCCCACAGCTGCCGCTACCAGTTCACCTGAACCGGATAGAACCAGCTGAATACCACCACTGGTAACAGCGTTCCTTGCACCTTTGGCATTTAGTCATACCGGCCACATGACCATGGAGACGTCTTCAGACAGTGCTGGCTCTTCAGCTTTGAAACTGAGATTAGCACTGCCCCCTAGAGTCAGGAACGACTAGCACTTTTGTGCGAGGGAAACTTTTACCTTTACTGCATTGTTTATCGTTATTTTAGGTAGTAAAACCTCATTATTCAGGTTAAATTGCCGTGTTGGCACTTTGCAATAAATAAATGGGTTTGTATTTATTTATTTATTTATTTATTTATTTATTTATTTATTCACATTTTTATACCGCCCTTCTCCGAAGACTCAGGGCGGTGTACAGCAAGTAAAACGACAATAATACAAAAAAACATTTAAAATACCATAACAAAATTAAAAATCTAATTAAACTGCTGTATACTTAAAACTATTAGGTAAAAAAATACAAAAGATAAAAACCCCTGTTAAAAACCCACTAAAATCCCCAAATATTAAAATCAGTCAATCAGGCCAGCCCCGCTTGGTGAAAAAAGAAAGTCTTGAGCTCGCGTTTAAAGGTCCGAAGATCAGGGAGAAGATGGAGTCCCACCGGCAGCTCATTCCACAGGCCGGGGCCCCCACAGAGAACGCTCTTCCCCAGGGGGTCGCCAGCCGACATTGGTTGGCTGACGGCACCCTAAGGAGACCCTCCCGTGAGAGCGCACTGGACGCACCGGACAATGGGAGGGAACTGGCGGCAGCAGGCGTTCCCGTAAATATCCCGGTCCGATGCCATGGAGCGCTTTAAAGGTGATAACCAACACCTTGAAGTGCCCCCGGAAGACCACCAGCAACCAATGCAGCCCGCGCAGGAGAGGTGTTACATGGGAGCTACGAGGAGCTCCCTCAATCCCCCGCGCGGCCGCATTCTGTACCAGTTGGAGCCTCCGGATGCTCTTCAAGGGGAGCCCCATGTAGAGAGCATTGCAGTAATCCAGGCAGGAAGTGACGAGGGCATGAGTGACTGTGCATAACGAGTCCCGGTCCAGGAAAGGGTGCAATTGGCGAATCATGCGGACCTGATAAAAAGTTCCCCTGGCGACGGCTGTCAAATGATCTTCTAAAGACAGCCTTGCGTCCAGGAGAACGCCTAAATTGCACACCGATTCCCTGGGGGCCAACGATTCGCCCTCCACAGTCAGCAATGAGGTAAGCTGACTGTGCCGGGACGCCGGCATCCACAGCCACTCCGTCTTGGATGGGTTGAGTCGGAGCCTGTTCGTCCCCATCCAGACTCGAACGGCTTCAAGACACCGAGTCATTACATCGACGGCTTCGTTGGGGTGGTTCGGGGTGGAGATGTACAGCTGAGTGTCGTCAGCATACAGCTGACAACTCACCCCAAAACCACGAATGACCTCTCCCAGCAGCTTCATATAAATGTTGAACAGGAGGGGTGAGAGAATCGACCCCTGCAGCACCCCACACGTGAGTTGCCTAGAGGTCGATCTCTGCCCTCCTGTCAACACCGTCTGCGAACGGTCGGAGAGGTAGGAGGAGAACCACCGTAAAACGGTGCCTCCCACTCCCAAACCCCCCAACCGTTGCAGCAAGATACCATGGTCGATGGTATCGAAAGCCGCTGACAAATCTAACAGGACAAGAACAGAGGAGCAACCTCTGTCCCGTGCCCTCCAGAGATCATCAACCAACGTGACCAAAGCCGTCTCTGTGCTGTACCCAGGCCTGAAGCCGGACTGGCATGGGTCTAGATAAACAGTTTCCTCCAGGTACTGTGGGAGCTGCCAAGCCACCACACTCTCAACAACCTTCGCCAAAAAGCGGAGGTTGGAGACCAGACGATAATTAGCCAAAATAGCTGGGTCCAGGGAAGGCTTCTTGAGGAGGGGCCTCACCACCGCCTCTTTCAAGGCGGCTGGGAAGACTCCCTCCATCAGAGAAGTGCTGGTAATTCCCTGGAGCCAGCCTCGTGTAACCTCCTGGGTGGCCAGTACCAGCCAGGAGGGACATGGGCCCAATAAACATGTGGTGGCATTCAGCCTCCCCAGTATCCTGTCCATGTCATCAGGAGTCACAGAGTCAAACTCAGCCCAAACAATGTTCTCAAGACGTGCCTGCATCATCCCGCCTAGATCCACCCAATCAGTGTCCAGCCCGTCCCAAATCTGAACGATTTTATCGTGCAGATAACTTCCAAATTCCTCAGCTCGCCCCTGTAAGGGTTTTGGGTTGCTGTTTGGGTACTCAGTCTCTAAAAGGTTCACCATCACTGGTATATGTGTTAATGTCAAGGTTCCAGAAAAACCTCTTCTGCATGCATCTAGTATGGTTTCCAGGCCTGACAGTTCATCTGCTTGGCTGCCACTTCCAGAACCTATGCAAAAGTTGCCACCAAAATGGATTTGGGGGAAAGTATTATAAGAAGTAATCATATTAACTGCATTTAATTAATCTCAGACAATGTTAAGCATATTTTAATTAAATTTAATATTTGTTGTGGCCACACCTATTTTGTCCTTCACCTGCTTTTTGAAAAGTGGCTTTTTATCGCACCATTTATAAATGAAGTTCACTCCTTGCCCAAAACAGTTGACTACCTATTATATATGTGTGTGTGTGTGTGCGCACACATACACACATACATATATATACATAAATACATACATAAACACACTAAGCAAGGAAGTTGTTAAATGAGTTATAGTCCATCTTATAACCTTTTTTGCCACAGTTGTTAAGCGAATCATGCAGTTGTTCGTGGTAATCAATTAATCAATTAATCACCCATTAACTTTTGCTTGCCTAAAATCAGCTAGAAAGATTATAAATGGTGATCACATGAGCCCAGGACAGTTGCAACTGTACATGCAAATTGCCAGATGTCCAAATTGTGATCACATGACCATGGGGATGCTGCAATGGTCATAAGTAGAAAAAAATGGTCATAAGTTATCCATTGCAACTTTGATGAGAAACCATCAAATGGTTGTAAATTGAGGACTATCTGTAAACATTTTTTTAAAAACCAACCCAAAATAAATATAAAATTTAAAAAATGGCAAACAAACAAACCGTACAGTTTACATATGTATCTGGCAATAACTCCATGGGATATTTCTCAGTAAAAGTATTGCCTAATCATTCACATTCTGTTTCCTTGACAGAACATTTCTTAAGAGGACATTATTGGGCTCATGTTCATGTTACCAAAATAATAATAATAATAATAATAATCAGTGATTTCCAGAAAAAAAAAATCTAGCAAAAAACGTGTTCCCATCATATGTACTATTGATCCAGATTTCAATACGGCATAGTGGAAATTCACAGAAGTTAAGTTTCTCTTTTAATCAGATGGGGCTAAGAAAGAGAAGGAAGACGGACTCATTCAAATATCCACATGGGTAAACTGAGATCTGAGAAAGAATCTTAATTCAGTGTCCTATGCATTTGTTATATTCCAAGAATAATGATATAATCAAGATATTTGGACAATTTTCAGAAATGTTCCAGTCTTTAGGACAACAAAAAGCCACAAATGGGCTTTGATGTGATTCTAAGGCTGGATTTAGCAATAGAACAATGCAGAGATTTTTTGCAGATGTGTACAAAATGATACGCAGGAAGTAACAACTTCAGCAGGTATAATGAGAGGTACAGATGCTTCCTGCTATTCAGTAAAAAAGAAAATGTTCACCACAAGAACCTTCCTACACCATGTGCAGACTTGCCTTTGTTTGACACCATTTGCGTACTTACAGAGCTCCGTACTTAATGCTTGACTGTAGCAAAATCAACAGCCATGGGTACAAATATTTTTATAGGTATTTAATCACAGCATTGATTAAACAATCTACCAGAATAATTTAGGAAACTTAGGCAGTTCTTGCAAAAAAAAAACACATTTTTTTTAAAGCAGATAATTGTTTGTTGAGATTAAGCACAGGTGGTCCTTAATTTATGACTAATTGAGACCAATATTGCTGTTGCTGAGCAAAGCAGTTATTAAAGTCATGCCTGATTTTATGACTTGTTTGCCACAGATGTTGAGTGCATCACTGACATTGTTTGAATCACACAGTCATTAAATGAATCCAGCTTCCCCCACTGGCTTTGCTGAGAGCACAAATGGCAATCCCATGACCTTGAGACACTGCAGCCATCATAAGTATAGGCTGGTTAACGCATATCCAAATATTGATCACATGACTGTAGGGAGGCTGCAGTGGTTGGAAGCATGAAGACTTTGTAATTTGAAATGGTCACTAAATGAATGGGTATAACTCAAGGACTATTGGTAGTCCTATGAGATGATCCTAGAGTTGAGGGTCTAGAAAGAGTACGGAGAACAGCAACAAAGATGATTAGGGAACTGGAGGATAAAATATATGAAGAACGATTGCAGGAACTGGGTATGCCTAGTTTAATAAAAAGAAGGACTAGGGGAAACATGATAGCAATGTTCCAATATCTCAGGGGTTGCCACAAAGAAGAGGGAGTCGGGCTGTTCTCCAAAGCACCTGAGGGCAGAACAAGAAGCAATGGGTGGAAACTGATCAAGGAAAGAAGCAACTTAGAACTAAGGAGAAATTTCCTGACAGTTAGAACAATTAACCAGTGGAATAACTTGCCTGCAGAAGTTGTGAATGCTCCAACACTGGAAATTTTTAAGAAGATGTTGGATAACCATTTGTCTGAAGTAGTGTAGGGTTTCCTGGCTGGGCAGGGGGTTGGACTAGAAGACCTCCAAGGTCTCTTCCAACTCTATTGTTGTTGTTGTTGTTATCCATTTTACTTTTCAATGTGAAAGTAGCTAGGTGGGAGGGGTGCCGGGTATCTTAAATTTTCTGGAATAAAAAATGTGATTTATCAGAGTGTTTGGGCCTTCTTTACCTGCATGTTTTAAAATCAGCGTTTTTCAAACTTGAAGACTTTGAGATGTGTTTCTATGGAGATTCTCAGGCATTCAGGTCAAGGTTGTCCCAAAGTTGCTTTTTCAAAAGTAACTGGAGATGTGTGGACTCCCAGAATTCCCCACCCAGTAACTTAAAGTTGCCAAGTTTGAAAAAGATTGTTCTAAATTAAAGAGATAGACACACTTCCAAGTCACCAATCCTTTCATTTTCTAGAAATAAGAAAAGTAAAGAAGTCCATCTGTACACAAGCAACAATGTTGTTTTGTGTTCTTTAAAAGAACAATAGCTTTCAGCCGCTCTGTCCTTCACTTGAGGGGTAAGTGCAGCTATTTTAAAAAGCACCTGCTATTTTTTATGGAGATTATCAGTCATTCAGGTCATGATTGTCCCAAAGGTACTTTTTTCAAGAGACAGCTGGACTTTCTTGGACTTCAAAAAAATCCAGTTGCCTCTTGAAAAAGCACCTTTGGGACATCTGCTAGTTTTCTCTCCCAACTCTGAAGCTCATTTCTAGCACAAGAATGGGCCAATATTACTTCTTTATTTTAAAATTAAAGGGATCAAAATACTGATTTCCTTTGCTTTTTTTTTTTTAGGACAGGAGCCTGCAAAATGATGGATTACATCATCAGGGCTGAAGAATGTATTTGGTTCAGTTGCAAAATGGAAGGGTTTTTTAATCATTTTGACTCACAAGAAGAAGAAGAAATGACCTGGTTGCTAATGCAGAGCAGAGAAATTCAAGATTTACCGTATTAGCAAAGTCATCAATCACCCTTTAGATCTTCTGCAAAGAAAAACTGGAGAGATTCCATAGTCTTGCTCTGGCAAATGTAGGGAAATTTTACCTAATGCACTGGATTCATACCACTGTAGAGAGAAATGACTTCTGCTGTATTTGTTCTCCAAATGTCTGTTGCAATGTGCTGGAGGGGCGGGGGAGTCTTCCCTCCACCTCTCACTACAGCCCTGAGCAAGGCTTACCATTTAAGGCTGCAAACTCAGACTGAAGACTGCCTCAGTAAAGCCCTGCTCTCAGATGAGTAATTAAGTTTGTGCCTTTCAGTCTAGAAATAAGAGAAATGAGACTAAGAGGCATTTTTATGCTAAGAGATTATCCTGTGCCAGTCTGTTACTCCAGTCATTTTCAGATGACGTCAGCGACTTCTCAGAGCTAAACTGCCACAGATGTACAAAGCAATGACTGCTCTTAGTCAAAAATCTGTGGATGACAAGTCCCCTTCGCTCAAATTGGCATACATAGACAGGTTGCTGAGTTCTCCCAAATTTTAGATCAAGTAAAATATAACAGTAACAAGATGGGACAAAAGATTGAAATTAAGCCAGGCAAGACCAACAGTCTTGGATGGCAATTAAAGATCTTAGTATTAACCTTCAACCAGGAAATTTAAGAACAATCCTAAAAGGCCACCAGTTTTCAAAATCATTGTCCAGCTACTGCATGCAGAGCTATGGTGGTACAATGGTTAGAATAGCACCGCAGGGCTAATTCACTGCTCACTGCCAGCAATTTGATTCTGATCAGCTCAAGGTTGACTCAGCCTTCCATCCTTCCAAGGTCAGTAAAAGGAGGACCCAGATTGTTGGGGGAAAGAGGCTGACTCTGTAAACCGCTTAGAGAGGGCTGTAAAGCACTGTGGAGCAGTATGTAAGTCTAAGTGCTATTGCTATTGCTCTATCTATCATCTGTCTGTCTGTCTGTCTGTCTGTCTGTCTGTCTGTCTATCTATCTATCTATCTATTTATCTATCTATCTATCTATCTATCTCACTAGGCTCAAGGTTGACTCAGCTTTCCATCCTTCCAAGGTCAGTAAAATGAGGACCCAGATTGTTGGAGGCAATATGCTGACTGTAAACCAGTTAGAGAGGGCTGTAAAGCACTGTGGAGCAGTATATAAGTGCTATTTCTATGCCTCTTATGAATACTAAAATTGCATGCCACTGTCGTGGCCAATTGTTCTTTGCTGCTGGGTGCTTATTCCACACATCTTATTTGATAGGGCCCAATGCTCAAGTCTATTAAGATCCTGCTGAATCTTGAATCTATCTTCCAAAGGGGTCTATGACAATTTGCAACAGCGAACTCGCCATCGCCAGTTCACCATGGCCAATTGCTGCAGTCAACTCACTGTGAGACAACTCGCCATGCCCAACTCACCCATAGGACAACTTGCTGCAGGCAAGAGCTAGAATGATAATTGAAGAAATAGTGAAATAGAATCATTAAAGGAAGAATGGATAGAGGAGGGACAAAATGAAAAGTAAATGACAAAAATTAAAATATTTTTAAAATTATTTTAAATAATAAAAATAAACTGTTGAATTGTCCCACAGTAAGTTGTCCAATGATGAGTTGCCTATGTTGAGTTGTCCCACAGTGAGTTGACTCTGGCAAGTTGGCTGTGGCAAGTTGTCCCATTCCACTTCCAAAGTATTCACGATTTATCCCAGCTTGGCACCATTTGCAAAGTTGATGAGTATCCCTTCTATCCTCTCATCTAGATCATTTATGAAGATGTTGAAAAGCACTAGTCCCAAGACAGAACCTTGAGATACCCCACTGCATGCTTCTCTCCTTGCAGATGTAGTTCCATTGAGAGCTACACACTGAGTGCAATTGGTCAGCCAATTGCAAATATATCTAGTGGTGGTATTGCCCATCTCACAGTGGTCTATCTTTATCAAGAATTAAGTCCCACTATGTTTAATAAAACATCTTTTTCCCCCAATCATCAGAGATTTAGCAAATCAGGTCTTTTCATTTGCATAATGAATCTGGTACCAATAACTACAAAATAATGCAGAAATATCTACTTTGCTGAAGATCCTACATTGACAGCAAGAAATATTATCTATAGGTTGTGATGTGACACTATGGCTTCTATGAATTGAATATTTTATAATATGGCTTTGAAACAAAAACAGTAACCTATTTTTTTCTTGGCATTAGAATCACTAGAGCTGCCTGAACTTGCAGAGCCATGATACACTCATTGGAAAATGTCTGCCTTTAGGCTATTCTTTTGTTCTCTGTTTATACATCTGAGCAGGGCAAAATGGACATCAAAATAATCCTGTTATTTGCCAGCATTATTTTAAAGAGAGCAGAAACAATTTTTTCCATGATAAAGACAATAAAATTAATACAATGATAAAGTTAACATATGTTTGTCTTTTTCATTTCATTTATATATTTATTTTTATCCTACCTTTTATGATTTTTTGTAAATAACACAATTTTTTGTAAATAACTCAAGGTTGTGGTCATAACTAATATTTTTTCCTCCTCCTATTTTCTCCACAATTAGTTGGGTTGGGCTGGGACAGCGTGACCAGCTTAAAGTTATCCACTTCCATGTCTAAGATGGGGAATTCATAGTCTCCTGTTTTCTAGCCTGGTGTCTTAATTGCTAGACCAAACCTGAGGCATCTGGTCCTTTGAGTGTCCCTGTCTGACCCCTGCAGGAGGGTAGAGGGATGATGGAAACGGGGCAATGACAGGGTGGTGATGGGGCGGCGCAGCAGTGACAGATCTCCACAACAGTCCCAGTTTTCTTGTGGTCCTTTGAGAAAATTAATTGCCCTACCCCTTAATTGCACTAGGCAAAACTGGCTTTCAAATGACACTGTTACAATAATTTTAATTCTTGCATGTAATTCTTGCATGTAATTCTTGAAATTCTGTTACTGATAAGTGTGCATCATCCTCAAGCGTGTGGAAGCAATGGAATTCGGAGTTGGAGGTCTTCACTAATATAATCAAGAAAAGGTCGAATAGCCCTCTGTTAAGATTGTGTCCCTGAAAAAGAAACAATGATAGCATGGGCTAAGAATTTTGGATACACAATTGAGTTAGACAAATGGCAGCAAATATGGGAAAGAAATTATAAATTAACCATGTCCATAGCATATAAAGAAAACCAATACAAAATGTTCTATAGATGGCACATGGCACCTGAAAAATTGGCAAAAATGTTTAAAGATAAATCAGCTAAATGCTGGAAATGCCATCAAATACCAGGATTATATTATCATATGTGGTGGACATGTCCAGAAGCGAAGAACTACTAGATTAAAATTAGAACATGGCTAGAGGAAATGATACAACAAAGTATTGATTTAAAACCTGAACTGTTCCTATTGGGTATCTTACCAGAGAAATATAGTAAAGAGAATATTTATTTGATTATACATATCGTAACTGCAGCGAGAATTGTATTTGTGCAAAATTGGAAAGCAGATAAAATCTCTTTAGAGGGAGAAGTAATTTAGAAAATATTGGAATGTGCAGAAATGAATAGATTAACATTGGTAATTAAAGAAAAGGAAGACTCGGAGTATTTTAAAAGTATGGGGGCAATTATATCAATGGTTAGAGAATATATAAATATATATATATATATATATATATATATATATATATATATATATATATATATATATATATATATATGTAGGTCTTTGGTTATTCGAGTTTTCTCCCGCGTAAAATTGGAAGTGTCTTGGCGATGTTTTGACGAAGTCTCATTCATCATCTTCAGGCTTCAGCTTCGTGCTTCTGGGAGCAATGTGTGACAAACGAGTCCCTAACATATATATGTTTTCTGAGGTTTTTGCGGGTGTTTGTATGTAGGTCTTTGGTTATTCGGGTTTTCTCCCACGTAAAATTGGAAGTGTCTTGGCGACATTTCGACGAAGTCTCATTCGTCATCTTCAGGCTTCAGCTTTGTGCTTCTGGGAGCAATGTGTGACAAACGAGTCCCTAACACGAGGAATGACACCAGACCCACACTCAGGAGGTCCACACAGGATGTCACCACCACACATCCACCCAGAAAGCAGACCCAAACCCACACTGATCAGGAAGCATGACCAAGGACCAGAAGCCAGACCGCAGCTGCAATATTAGCCATTTCAAACCCCTCCAATCCATACATACAGCAGACAGACACCCACTATGACGATGTAGCACGACCACAAACACGAAGCCAAACAACAGCAATGCAGCTCACCAGCTCAAATGCCCCTGCAACTCAGACTAATCTGAGCACAACCAAGCCCTCACCCAAACAGGACACACCCCCAGCCAATCAGAGCACAAAAAAAACCCCATCCAATCAGAGCAAAGCCAAGCTCCCACCCAATCAGTTCAAACCCCCACTAGCAGTTAAAAAGGAAGAAACAGCTGCAATCACACATTGCTCCCAGAAGCACGAAGCTGAAGCCTGAAGATGACGAATGAGACTTCGTCGAAACGTCGCCAAGACACTTCCAATTTTACACGGGAGAAAACCCGAACAACCAAAGACCTATATACAAACACCCGTGAAAACCTCAGAAAACAAATATATATATATATATATATATATATTTGTTTTCTGAGGTTTTCGCAGGTGTTTGTATGTAGGTCTTTGTATGTTTGTATGTAGGTCTTAGGACACACCATCTACCAGAAGAAAACACACACAAACCGCTATCTGCACGCACTCTCACACCACCACCCAGCACAGATCAACTCCGTAGCCAAGACACTCATCTCTAGAACAAAATGCTTAGCTGACGAACAACACCGAAAAACCGAACTACACACTCTCACAAACGTACTAACATCCAATGGATTCCAGAGAAATAAGATTACCAAACTAATCCAAAAAGAACCCCCCACTAAAACCCAAGACAGAGAACAAGAAAACGGCACAGCCCTCCTCCCATATATAAAAGGCACCACAGACAAAATCAGCAAGATCCTCCACAAACATAACATCAAGACAGCATTCTGCACAAACCAAAAAATATCCACCATCCTAAGAAACCCCAAAGACAAAATTGAGTTAGAAAATCAAGGAGTATATGAAATCCCATGCACTGCCTGCCCCACCATACATCGGACAAACCAACAGAAGAATAAGTGCACGCATTGAAGAACACAAGAACTCAGTCAAAAAAGAGGAACCAACTTCTTCCCTGGTCCAACACCTTAAAGCCACAGGACACGATATTGACTTTAAAAAGACCAGAACTATCGCCAAAACTGAACACTTTAACAACAGAATAATCAGAGAAGCCATCGAGATAGAAAAACGCCCACACAGCATGAACAAACGAGATGATACCTCCCGCCTACCAGCCATTTGGAAACCCGCCCTTATTGACAAACGAGTCCTCAACACGAGGAATGACACCAGACCCACACTCATGAGGTCCACACAGGATGTCACCACCACACTTCCACCCAGAAAGCAGACCCAAACCCACACTGATCAGGAAGCACAACCAAGGACCAGAAGCCAGACCGCAGCTGCAACATTAGCCATTTCAAACCCCTCCAATCCATACATGCAGCAGACAGACACCCACTATGACGATGTAGCACGACCACGAACACGAAGCCAAACAGCAGCAGTGCAGCTCACCAGCTCAAATCCCCCTGCAACTCAGACTAATCTGAGCACAACCAAGCCCCCACCCAAACAGGACATACCCCCAGCCAATCAGAGCACAAAAAAACCCCCATCCAATCAGAGCACAGCCAAGCTCCCACCCAATCAGTTCAAACCCCCACTAGCAGTTAAAAAGGAAGAAACAGCTGCAATCACACATTGCTCCCAGAAGCACGAAGCTGAAGCCTGAAGATGACGAATGAGACTTCATCGAAATATATATATATATATATAGGTCTTTGGTTGTTCGGGTTTTCTCCCGCGTAAAATTGGAAGTGTCTTGGCGACGTTTCGACGAAGTCTCATTCGTCATCTTCAGGCTTCAGCTTCGTGCTTCTGGGAACAACCCGAACAACCAAAGACCTATATACAAACACCCGTGAAAACCTCAGAAAACAAATATATATATATATATATATATTCTGAGATTTTCGCGGGTATTTGTATGTAGGTCTTTGGTTATTCGGATTTTCTCCCACGTAAAATTGGAAGTGTCTTGGCAACGTTTCGACGAAGTCTCATTTGTCATCTTCAGGCTTCAGCTTCGTGCTTCTGGGAGCAATGTGTGATCGCAGCTGTTTCTTTCTTTTAACTGCTAGAGGGGGTTTGAACTGATTGGGTGGGAGCTTGGCTGTGCTCTGATTGGATGGGGTTTTTTTTGTGCTCTGATTGGCTGGGAGTGTGTCCTTGGTTGTGCTCAGATTAGTTTGAGTTGCAGGGGGATTTGAGCTGGTGAGCTGCATTGTTTTTGTTTGGCTTCGTGGTCGTGGTCGTGCTACATCTTCATAGTGGGTGTCAGTCTGCTGCATGTATGGATTGGAGAGGTTTGAAATGGCTAATGATGCAACTGCGGTCTGGCTTCTGGTCCTTGGTCGTGCTTCATCATCAGTGTGGATTTGGGTCTGCTTTTTGGGTGGATGTGTGGTGGTGACATCCTATGTGGACCTCGTGAGTGTGGGTCTGGTGTCATTCCTCATGTTAGGGACTTGTTTGTCAATAAGGGCGGGTTTCCAAATGGCTGGTAGGCGTGAGGTATCATCTTGTTTATTCATGCTGTGTGGGCGTTTTTCTATCTCAATGGCTTCTCTGATTATTCTGTTGTTAAAGTGTTCAGTTTGGGCGATAGTTCTGGTATTTTTAAAGTCGATATCATGTCCTGTGGCTTTAAGGTGTTGGACCAGGGAAGAAGTTGGTTCCTCTTTTTTGACTGAGTTCTTATGTTCTTCAATGCGTGCACTTATTCTTCTGTTGGTTTGTCCGATGTATGTGGTGGGGCAAGCGGTGCATGGGATTTCATATACTCCTTGATTTTCTAACTCAATTTTATCTTTGGGGTTTCTTAGGATGGTGGATATTTTTCAGTTTGTGCAGAATGCTGTCTTGATGTTGTGTTTGTGGAGGATCTTGCTGATTCTGTCTGTGGTGCCTTTTATATATGGGAGGAGGGCTTCTTGTTCTGTGTCTTGGATTTTAGTGGGGGTTTCTTTTTGAATATATATATAAATTTAGATAATTGATGAATTAATATAAACATAAGAAAACTGGGAAGAATGATGTAACAATCTAAATGAAAATATAAAGGTATGATAGAAATATAATATGAAAATTATGGAAGAGGGAGTAGAAGACACAAAATATGTACTCAGATAAAACACTGAATGATTAAGAATGTATTGTTTATTTGTATGTTTGTTTGTTTAAAAAAAATAAAAAACTTTAAAAAAAAAAGATTGTGTCCTTGAAATAAGCATAAGATTTGATGGCTTAACCGGCTCCTCCAATTCAAATCAAGATTACTATTTTAGTAGTACAAAAGAAATGGAGGAAGGCATGGCTCTGAGCTCTAGCTATTTGCAGAATTTAACCAATTGCTTTTCCATCTTTGGATGTGCCCCTTTTGTATCCAAAATGAGAAATAAAGCATTTCTTAGCTAAAGAATGTCTAAAGAAAATGCAGATAGTCTTTGTCTTATGACCACAAATAAAGCCAAAATTTATATTGCTAAGTGAGAAATTTGTTAAATGACTTTTTCCCCTTTTTACAACTTTTCTTGACACATTTGTTAAGTGAATCGCTGCAGTTATTAATTTAGTCACATGGTTGTTAAGTGAATCTGGCTTCCCCATTTATTTTGCTTGTCAGAAGGTTGCAAAAGGGGATCACATGACCCCCAGGACACTGCAACTGTCATAAACATGAGTCAGTTGTCAAGCATCCGGATGTTAATCATGACCATGGGGATGCTGCAATGGTCATAAGTGTGAAAAATGGTCATAAGTTACTTTTTCACTGCCATTGTAACTTTGAACGGTCACTAAGCAAACCGTTGCAAATACAGGTAGTTCTTGATGTACAACTATCTGTTTAGTGACCATTTGAGGTTACAACAGTACTTGTAAAGTGACTTATGACTGTTTTCACATATATGACAGTTGCATTATTTGCATGGTCACATGATCAAAATTCAGGCGGTTGACAACAGGCATATATTTATGAGAATTGCACTTTTCTGGGATCATGTGATCACCATTTGTAATCTTCCCAACTGGCTGGGAAGCAAAGTAAATAGGGGGAGCCAGATTCATTTAACAATCCAGGATTCACTTAACAACTGCAGTGATTCACTTAACAACTGTGGCAAAAAAGTTGTAAAATGAGACACAAATTACTTAATAATGATCTTGCTTAGCCCTGGAAATTTGGGGCTCCACTGTGGTCATAAATTGAGGTCTACCATATTAAGGAGATGGCAAGGTTGATACTTACTCCTCTTTTCAATGCATTTTGCTATTTATTGTAACAAGCTAGTTATAAAAATATTCAGAAAATTTATCTCTTCATATCAGGCCTCAAAATTGACATGGATTGGATAACAGCCTCAGGCATCAACAAGTTTATGGACACAATACAGCATTAAGGGAGAGAGACAGTTAGCAAAGGGAAATGGTGGGTTTACAACATAGAACAGTGATGGCTAACCTTTTCCGGACCAAGTGCCCAAAATATGCACGCCTGAACCCCCAAAATCCAATGCGTGTGCATGCCCCATGCATGTACCGTGCCCACCATGCATGCACATGCACCCCTCCATATTCCCCACCCCGTGCATGTGTGTACAGGCCCCCGCAAGCTCCCCACCTCCCATGCATGCGTGGCAGAGACCCGAAGACCAGCTGACTGGCGGGAGGCACCTATGCATGTGCTCAGAGAAGCTGAAATAGGGCAACAGCTTGTGTGCTATCAGAGAGAGCGCTGCAAGCTACCTCTGGCACACGTGCCATAGGTTCACCATCATAAACATAGAATAACAGAGTTGGAAGGGACCTTGGAGGTCTTCTCGTCCAATGCTCTGCTCAGGCAGGAGACCATTCTCTGACAAGTGGTTGTCCAATCTCTTTTTAAAAGCCTTCAGTGATGGAGTACCCACAACTTTTGAAGGCAAGCTATTCCATTAGTTGACTGATCTCATAATTAGGAATTTTCTCCTTAGCTACCTAGATTGCTTCTCTTCTTGCTTAGTTTCCATCATTTCTTGTCTTGCCTTTTGGTGCTTTGGAAAATAGTTTGACCCCTTTATCTTTGTAGGAGCCCCTCAAATATTGGAACACTGCTACCATGTCTCCTCCTAGTCCTTCTTTTCATTAGACTAGACATATTCAATTCCTGTAGCCATTCTTCATATGACCTCCATAAGGCCTCCAGTTCCCTAATCATTCTTGTTGCTCTTCTCTGCGTTCTTTCCAGAGTCTCAGTACCTTTGTTATGTTGTGGTGACCAGAACTGGGTGCAGTATTCCAAGTGTGGTTTTACTAATGCTTTGTAAAGCGGTACTAGAAACTATTAAAACTAGGTTTTGTTTTTCTCTTGCTTCTTAGAATAAGAGAGATTGATCTCACGTGGCAGACCTCTGAAAATCTTCTGTTTCTTGAAATTGGGATTGGTTCTTCTTTTAGTAACTTATCAAACCTGGCAAAGTAAGCCACTTCTTTTAACAAGCATATTTTATTTTAATCAATTCCATGATAACTTGCTTTCACTTTGAAGTCTATATTGCTTCTGGCAACACTGAAGCTTCAATCGTTTCTATATTTATCATAAAACAGGACGTCTTTCTTTTTATTAAAACATCCCAAAAAGGAAGACTCTTGTATAAGCAAATTATTGTTTATAGTAACTCATTTCTTTTACAACAAATGCAGGGAGAGTCCTGTTAGTTTACAGCTATGAGTACAGGATGAAATGCTACCATTTTAAGACTGCAAAATGGACCTTCTTCTAAAAGCGGCCGATGATCTTACATAGATGCTGCAGAACTAGGGACATTATATCTGCAGTTACAATGAGTCAATGATCGTAGATTAAAACAAACCATCCATCACTGAGCACTGCAACATAAAAATAGAAATCATGGAATATTCCAACTAGATGTGTGCTTAGATGAACAAATTCAATTATTATAAACAGCAATGAGAATATCAAGAAGCCTAGTGAGAGATAGGACTTACATTTCAAATTGTTCAGTTTATCTCATTACCAATAGGCACTACAGGATTTAGATGACAATTTTGTTGCATCCTTGGTAGCAAACGGGTGGGCTGCTGGGGATTCACAGGGATTTGAGAGAACCTCTAGTTAAGATTCTGTGGAGTTTGGAGAACCCCCAAATCCCACTCCTGGCTGGCCCCACCCACCCCACCCCGCCCCTCTCAGGAGTCCCCACGTTTTGGATGCAGGTAAGTGCAGGGTGCAAACAGAGGCTTGGGGAGGGCGAAAAACAGGCCTACAGGAAGTTCAAGAAAGCCAGAAACAGGCTCTGGAGCTTGGGGAGGCGATTTCCACCCTCCCACAAGCTCAAGGAAAGCCTACAGAGCCCAGGGAGGGCAAAAACACACAACCCCCGCCTGGTGCAGGAGGCCGACTAGGCCACGCCAGCGGGGAAATCCAAATTTTTTTACTACCAGTTCTATGGGCATGGCTCGGTGGATGTGGCAAGGGAAGGATACTGCAAAATCTCCATTCCCACCCCACTCTGGGGCCAGCCAGAGGTGGTATTTGTCAGTTCTCCAAACTACTCAAAATTTCCACTACTGGTTCTCCGAACTGCTCAAAATTTCCACTACCGGTTCTCCAGAACCTGTCAGAACCTTCTGGATTTCACCCCTGGGCCACGCCCACCCAGCAACCAGGCAGAAAACTCCTTGCTAAAATATCTGAAGCCCACCTCTGGTAGCAAACCCTCATTGGACTCAACAGGTCTTACTTCTGAATATACAAATAAGCCCATTCAATAACTAGCAGTCTCACACATCGATGCCTATGTGTTTGTTGTCACAGACTCAGTGTGTTTATTGTATCCTTTGAAAAACATCTTAAGATTCCAGGGTTGTCCTTTCAGAAGGATGTTGCTAGAACAGGTGTCCTTAGAGATTAAGAATGATTTTAACATAATCAGTCTAAATTTCAAGGCTGGCGTAGCCCTTACAAATAAATATTTTCTAAATATGTTGTGAAGATCTAAATGCAAACTGCTCACCAGAATGAGAAACCTCACTGAAAATCTTCTGGAAAAAAATCTTTTAAAGTTTAGCTGGCTTCCAGAGAACTATGTCAAGAAGGGAAGCATGCATTCAGATCATAATAAGTCTGAATAAGGAATGTTAGCAGGCACACTCTTTAGTCCTGCATGCAGTTTTGGCTCACATACAGTAGTTAGAATGTTTATACATAATGTTGAATTTTAAAAAAAAAGAGCAACAGAGGTGTTTTAGACATTCTCCTTGATAAAGTAGATGGGTCACCTACTGCAAAATAACATTCAGATTTGGTTTACTCCTTTTTTTAGAAATAATATCCATTACTTCCTGAAGCACCTAAATAGCCTACAATTGTCTAAGACAGTTAAAAAGTATTTTAATACTTGTACTTAACATACACAGAATACCATATTTAGTATAACATTAAGCATAAAGCATAATATTTCCTTATCAAAAGTTTACTTATGATTTATCACCAAATGCACAAACCCTGAAGACTAATTCAAAGTGTTATTCTCTGAGACAGCAAAGAACTCAGTTATATAGATTTTGTTGTACTTCTTGCCAGTTTGTCTCTTATTGGCAGCCGGAGGGCAGTGTCTTCATTTTCGCTGCATGGCAAGTTCCCCTTTCTGCTTCTATTGAACTTCCTCAGCTAAGAGTTTTGATGAATGGATAAACCTGTCAAACTGTTCTGAAATTAATCCCGCCTTCCCTGCTGGGTATCTCAGCATGGGTATAGCTGCATGGGCTTGGAGAGATGGAAAGGTTTGAAGAATGTTTTTAATCACATCAACCAACAGTAGTAAGAGTTCTAAGTTATGTGCTAGATCCAGCCTGAAATGAATTTAAAAATCCAGAAATAAATAAGTGATAAGAGTTTTGGAACATTGGAAAGTTGTACAATTATTTTTGCTTCTTTCTTCAGAAGGGATTCCATTGAAGTATCTCACATGATCTTTAGTTCAAATAAATGTATTTTAAATCACAACAGTGTTGTCTAACATAAAATGCTTATACTACCCAGATCTTATTTTCTTTTGGGATCCAAAATAAGCACTAGGGCTTATGTTCATGTTTTATTTTTTTCTATGTATGGGAGACCCACTTCTTCTGCTTGCTCGCATCCATGCAGGAGACCACACATGCACTAGTGCTGCCACCACAAGGCGGGGTGGGTGGGGGTGGAGCTGTCCCATGTGCCCCGCAGGGGCTTACTTCAGGGCTCCCGCAGCCACCTCACCTTCCTCACCTCACAGCTGTGGCACCACCGCACTGCTCAACCTCTGGCTCCATTGTGCCCATGAAAAGAAGCCGGCCAGCAGCCAGGTCGGCTCCTGCTGTACATGGTTACTGGTAGTGCCACCAGGTAGCCTCATGGATAGCCTGGCTGCAGGGGCCCTAAGGTAAACCAGTAAGGGACACATGGGATAGCTCCTCCATCTCATCTCATGGGTGTGGCACCATAACTAACAAGATGGAATGGGTGGATAGACAGCTGTGCAGGATCTTAAGTAGGGCTTATTTTGGGGAGTAGAGCTTATATTAGGTGCACACATAAAACATACTAGGGCTTATTTTTGCGATAGGTCTTATTTTCAGGGAAACAAGGTATATGCGTGCAACGGCTATATAACTATAAGTATAACAAACCATAAACTGTTTATTAATATAGCTATATAATATACATAACTTCAAAGTATGTTTCTGTCCTTAACCTTTAGCTACTTATTTATTCATATTCAGAGTTCATATTCATAACTTCTCTGTATGCAATAGCATGATCACAAATCAATTGATATGGGAAAATAAGACATTTTTACACAGTTTTTACACAGACTTCACACAGTCTCTAATGAAGGTAATAGGAACATTTAGGGAAAAGCTGCCTATAAAAAACCGCAATGTCAAGAGCACACCAGAAAATGTCAAGAGCACTCAAGAAAAACTTCTAGCTATCTCAATGAATTTTTTTCTTCAGGTTTACAAAACCATCATTAAAACAATTTTTTATTTTTAGAATATTTTTTCTGACTTGTGCTAGGGTTAAACAAAAATTTCCTTTGCATACATTTTTAGCTTGGTTTCACAAGCTTACTGTAAGATGAGATGCAGTGAGTCACCCTCTATTTTTAACGGCTATAATCTAGTGATTGGAAATAAGAACTCATTCAACATATGTCACCTTTGTTTTCTTCAGAGAGATGTGTGGTGGGGGGAAGAGACATAGGTTTTGAATGTTATGTGGGGTATAGTATCGAAAATGAATAGTCTCGTATAAACATAATAAATTTGTTTGATAAGTCAACTTAATTTAAGATGCAGATTTAGATTAGAGTTCACTATTAAAGGCTTTATGAATCCTGATAGATGAAAAAAAATAACAGGGGCATGTAGTCCTCGCTTATCAACCAAAGTTACAGTACCAAAAGGTATTTACAACTTGATTTGGAAGCTCTGGTGGTTTCATGTATGATCACATTTTGTGCACTTGGCAACCGGCTCATCTTTATATGTTTGCAGTGTCCCATGATCACATGTCTGCAGCTTTCAACTGATGGATGATACGTCAGGTAGTCCCAATGACAAGAAGAACTTTAGAGGAGTCTTGAATTGCACCCAGAAGCCAACAGGTAACCTGTTCAGCTTTTGCATGGACCAGATGTGACTTCCAAATGGCCTTCAAGGGGAATGCCACGTAGAGCTTGTTCAAGTAATTCCTCCACGAGATGATTATGGGAGTGACTATGTTGAGTCTGGCATGCCACTATTGTGATAATATGACTCAAAATATTATCATTAAAGTTATCATTAAAGTCTGGTACAAGAGTAAAATGTAGTCGTTCATTTATTTTTTCAAGTCATTCTAGGTGATAGAAAGAATAAAAACAAAAAATAGTTTGAATAAAAAACAAATACCAAAAGCCAAAAACACATTCCAACTCATAAACAATGCTATTCATCTATATCAGTGTTTCTCAATCCCAGTAGCATGAAGATATGAAGACTTTAGCTTTTAAATTGGACCTCTCCATACCTAAAACTGGTGGAAATTTTTGTTTAGTTTGCACCCAAATTCTTTTACCATCATGCCATAATATTAATGTTAGTAGTCTGCCTTTCTTCAACTGTAAAATCCCAAACCTTTTATATTTAACATTTAAAAGAAACTCTGGGGACTAACACCACCAAAATACTTTTGAGAAAATAATTCTCTTCATCAAAACACAATGAAACACATTACCTGTCCTTTTAATTGCAACAACTAACTTCTCATTCTTCATTTATTTCTAAAGCAATACCTCTCTGGTTAATTGCCTTACTTTACAGACACATCAAACTGTTGACCTGACTTTCTGTGAATTGCTTCCATGGAAAGGAGAAGTAGAAGTTATACAAAATCATGAGTTCAGCACATTGTGAAATTGGTTTAACTCTGTCCAAGATAGCGGTAATGTTTAAAAATTATCATAATTGCCAAAATGTATCTTTTCCCAAATTTAAATGATAGTTAAATTTGCATATTGATTGGTCTATCAATATATGAATACATTTTCTTACAAATAAATATACATTATTCTGGATATGGCTCCTCACAATATCCAGGGTATAATCCTATCACCCAATCTCAAAATTGGAAGTTACAACACTGGAAAAAGTGACTTACAACCAATCCTCACAGTTACAACTATTGAATCATCTTCACCATCATCTAACTGCCATTTTGGTGCTTGGCAACCAACCATCTGAATCCTCCCACAAACAAAGTCAATGAGGGAAGCCAAATTCACTTAATGACCATGGCAAAAAATATTATAAAATTGTGCGGTCATATGACATTAACAATGGTATAACTTAGCAATAGATGTATCTCTCCCAATTCAAGTTGTAAATTGAGGCGACTTGTATTCTATCCTTACATTGCATATGGTATCTGAGATTAGTTCCCAGCCATTATAGTTTAAATGAATTTGTCTGCTTGCTTGCTTACAGCTGCTTAATTTCTTACAGCTGCTTAGTTGCAAAGAAAGTTTGAAATACATCATGGTAAAAAAAAGAAAAACCAGAATAATGAAACAAAATTTGGAAAAGACAAAAACTTCAGTCACATCATGCTTCCATGGTTCACAAATATCTCCAGGCCCTTTGAGTGCCAAAAAAGCTAGCCAGATTCAATTAATAACTGTATTACTAACTTAACAAGTGTAGTGATTTGCTCAAGAAATATGGCACAAAAAGTTGTAAAATGGAGCAAAATTCACTTAACAACTGTCTGACTTAGCAATAGAAATTTTGGCCTCAATTATGGTTATATATCCAAGATTACCTGTAATGCCTGGATAAAAACATAGCATTTTCATTGCCATAGTATCTTCTCTGTATCAGTGCCTGCCATATCAAACATCATTCCTCCAGAGATTAGGATAGACCCAATCCAGTTAAACTTTCATAAACCATTAAAAACCTGCCTGTTCCTCAATCCCTGATTGATCTTGGTAGTTAGGTGAGCTCTATTGGCTAATATAGATCAGGACTTCAATAATCTTTGATAGATACAGATTTCAACTTACAAAATTCTTCAGCCAGCATTCTAAGCAGAGAATTCTGGGAGTCAAAGTCTACATCTTCAAACTGCCAAGACTGAGAAATATTGATATAGATTGAGCCATGGTGGTACAGTGGTTAAAATGCAGTACTGCAGGCTAATTCTGTTGACTGCCAGTTGCCTGCAATTTGGCAGTTCAAATCTCACCAGGCTCAAAGTTTAGTTAGCCTTCCCAGGTGGGTAAAATGAGGACCCAGATTGTTGGGGTCAATAAAGCTGTCTCTGTAAACAGCTTAGAGAGGGCTGTAAAGCACTGTGAAGCAGTATATAAGTGCTATTGCTATTGAGGGCATTCTTTACGAGTTGGATTGGGCTTGGCATTTTCCTTTTTATTAAAACTGATCTACTTTTTAAACTGTATGTGCCACCTAAAATAACTTTTGGAACATTGTACAAATTCTGGAAGTTGAAGTCAGATTGAGCAACATTATTCAAGAATATTTTTTTAAAAGGTTAAAATGCACTGAAGAGTTGCAATATTGCTATCATATCTGGCCTTCAAAAACCAAGAACTACCCAGGATTTATTTATTTTTTTGTCCAGCTCTGAGACCCTTGCCAAAATCACTTGGGACAGAAATTCTCTGGGCTGGTGGTCATTGGACTTATCAAATGGAACCCAACTCCAGCTTCATCCGTGCCCATGACTTGCCAGCAAGATTATTTCTAAAGCCAGATTTAGCAGACTTTCTGAATAATTTACTATCCATGTTCAGTAAGGAGGGATTTTGAGGAGCATCATGAGGACTTTCTTCTGCTTCACCCCAAGCCTATCCTCAGCTCCTGCTCCTTCTTAATGTTGTGATCCGTCAGCAGCCTGCGGAGCTGACAACGAAGTCGGACAGCAATGAGGCTGAGATGGGGCCATCGGGGAGTGAGGTGTGGCCTCCAGAGCCTCCAGAGACTGATAGTAGTGAGGCAGAGGAACAGGAGGAGCCTAATTCACGCATGAGAAGAGCTGCCAGAAGGCAAGAGCAGCTCAAGCAGAGAGGACGATTCAGGAGTAGGGCCAAGGGATGATTGGCCCCTCCCATAAGGCTTACAACAGACCAGCAACAGCGTTTGGGCTTTGCCGGAAGAACAACGTTGGTAGCTTCATCTTCTTGCATTTATTTTTGTATCAATGACTTCTGAATGTTTCCCAAGGAAGGCCTTTGGCAGTTTGCCTAATTGAACCAATGTTTTGTGATAAGACTGAGGAATTTGTGTTGGGAGGTATCTGCCTTAATGTAGTTGAACTACGCTGGGAATGAAATAATTCTCAGCTGTCGAATAACATTTGTTTGTTTTTTCACTGACTGAGTTTCTTACTACCTACTTGGGCCTGGGTCAGAACACTTAATCACTAAGCTCATCCTTCTAGGGAACCACCAAATTTCCCATCATGTTGGGGAGAGTGATTAATAGCTGTTGTCATCCTGGGTGGGACAGGAGTCCAATTCCTTTCCTTCAATTGTCTACTAGTCTGTGGTATACAGGAAATCAGAATTAGAATAGACCTGGAAGGGACCTTGGAGATCTTCTAGTCCAGCACCCTGCTCAAGCAAGAGATCCTATGCCATATCAGACAAATGACTGACCAGTCTCTTAAAAATCTCCAGTGATGAATGTCCCAAAGGTGCACTTTCAGGATGTAACTGGACTTTCCTGTTTTTCTTTGAAGACATTTCGCTTTTCATCCAAGAAGCTTTTTCAGCTCTGACAAGATAGCGGGGAATGAAAGGATTTATATTCCTTGCAGACAGCTGGTCATTTGCATCCTTTTAGACGGTTGTTGAAGCACCTGCAGGTATATCTGTGTCCTCAGGGTTACCTGAGTAATGCTCCTGGTTCCTGTAGTCTGCCCTTTTTTTCCTCTGGAAATCCATTTCTAATCCTACACCGTTCAAAGGGTGTTCATCCCAAATTGTATAGCTAAAAGTTGGTAGAGATTCTCAGTCATTCAGGTCATGGTTGTCCCAAAAGTGCTTTTTCAGGAGGCAACTGGACTTTCTTGTTTTTTCTTTTGAAGATGTTTCACTTCTTACCCAAGAACCTTCTTTAGCTCTGACAGCATAGTGGGGAATGGAAGGATTTATATTCCTTGCAGACCGCTGGTCATTTGCATTCTTTTAGAGGATCTTGAAGCACTCACAACTTCTGAAGGTAAGCTGTCCCACTGGCTAATTGTCCTCACTGTTAGGAAGTTTCTCCTTAATTCCAGATTGCTTCTCTCCTGGATTAGTTTTCATCCATTGTCCTGCCTTCTGATGCTTTAGAAAATAAATTGACATACACACACCCTCCTCTTTGTGGCAGCCTATCAAATACTGGAATACTGCTATCATGTTCCCTGTGGTCCTTCTTTTTTCTAGACTAGCCAAATCCAAATCCTGCAATCATTCTTCATGTTTTAGTCTCCAGGCCTTTAATCATCTTAGTTGCTCTTCTTTGCACTTTTCCAAAGTCTCAACGTCTTTTTTGTGGTGATCAAAACTAGATGCAGTTTTCCAAGTGTGGCCTTACTAAGGCTTTATAAAGTGGCACTAGTATTTCATGTGATTTTGATTCTATGCCTGTTTATACAACCAAGGATTGTATTCAGTTTTTTGGCTGCTGCCACACACTGTTGAATCATGTTTAAGTGATCATCCACTAGCACTCTAAGGTTCCTCTGAGTTCACCTAATCTGTACTTGCACCTTTGATTTTTCCTGCCAAATGTAAAACATTAAATTTCATTTAGCTGGATAGGGACCATTGTTCAAGTTTGTCAAGATCTTTTTGGATCCTGAGCTTTCTTCTAGAGTGTTGGCTATTCTTGCCAGCCTAGTGTCATCTATAAATTTGATGAGTTCCCCTTCTATTCCCTCAGCTAAATCATTTATGAAGATAATGAAGAGTACTGGGCCTAAGATGGAAGCTTGTGGTACCCCATTGCTTACTTCCCTCCATGTAGATGTAGTATCATTAAGGACTAGTTGTTAAGTAGTGTTTGTTAGTTAGTTACAAATCCATCTGGTGGTGATTACCCATATTTTTCTAGTTTACCAAGAAATAGGTTTTGGTCTACTTTATCAAATGCCTTGTTCACCAAAGTCTAAATATACTATGTCCAGAGCATTGTGATGCTCTGCTAATTTATTTACTTTGTCGAGGAATGAAATAAGATTTGGCATGATCTGTTTTTAACAAACCCATAGGGGCTGCTAGTTATAACTTTGTTTCTAGGTGTTCACAAATGTTTATTATTCTTTCCTGTATCTTCCCAGGTATTGATGTTAGGCTGATTGGTTAAGTGCCTTAACTTGGCTGCGAAGATGAGTTCTAGAAGTCCCTAATGGGGGACACTATCTACCCTTATTTCAATCCTGAGCTACAAATATTCTCCTTTATTGATAACACATATCTGTGTATGGTTCATGCAAAACACCCAAAATCATAACACGGTTGGCTTGTGCTTTGGCACACCATGCAAATCCAGCCATCTATGATACTCAGAATCTCAAGTGTACCCTCAAACAGGATGCTCGATGCTGGTTTAGCAAATCAGTTTAGCGCAGCACAGCCTTAGAGAATCAGGGCGAGCCTCTTTCTTGACAAATTCTCCGGCTCAAAATGAAAAGAGGAAAAAGAAAGATGAGCTTGCTCTTTTTTAAAAGTTCGGATCCTAATCAGGAAGCCCTCTTCGAGCTCATCTAATCCCAGACTTCAAAGACGATCCCCTCCACATGCTAGCAGCAACCTGCGTCCCAAAACCCCCAAGCTTCTGGACAGAGAAGCCCACAAAGCTGCACGTCGGATCCTGCACGAGGTATGAGGCGGCAAAGCGCCTCGCTTCCCTCGGGCGGATCTTGAGGGAAACGACCGCGCCCGCTCTCTAAGATCTCGCCAGCTTCGGGCTGGGCAGAGAGAGAAAAAAAACCCCGCCGCGCTCCGACGTGCCCGAGGGCCCAGTTCAGCGCCTTGCACGCTCCGCCCCGCTTGACGGCAGCAGCCAGGAATGCGCTTCCGGAGGCGAAGAGGGAGCAGCGGCGTTGGCGGGTCTGGCCGTCTCCTTTCCCGGGTCTGCCACACGGGGGGAAGGCGCGGAGGCGTGAGGGACCCACCGGACGCCGCCCCGGAGAGAAGACCAGGCCCGGCTGGGAAGGGCCAGGAAGGAGCTTTCCCGCGCCGCCAGCCAGCTTGTCCTCCGGGCCAGACGCACCAGAGGCGAGCCCCGGCCATGGCACCGGTAAGGGCTGCGATCAGGGTGGGTTGTTATTTTTTTGGGGGGTGGGGAAGGGGGGTGGGGTGCACAAAGCTGCAGCAAAGCAATCCTGGGTTTGTGTGTCTCCACCTTTATTCACGTGGATGGGCTGCGGGATAAGGGAGACAGACCCCTCCCGTCTTGCTCTCCTTTACCGAAGATCTCCCGGGATTCCCTCTGCAGAGCCCACCCCACCGACTCAGCATGGGTCTTTAAGTGTGGGGCGGGGGGGGCTGCTAAGTGAAGGAAAGGAGAAGATCTTGAGGTCTTGGAGCGAAATATGGGAAGTCATGAAAGTCGTTCACCAAGTCTTTTGTTCTGGCGCGGGAAGGGGAGGCGTGGATCATCTCCCTTCCCTCCTCCCCCCAGCCCCCCCCCCTTGAATTGGGTTCGGGACTTTTGGTTCCAAGCAGGACTTAAAAAGGATTTAAAGAGCTAAAGGTTCCAAGCAAGCCAACGGCGATCTCTGCCGCCTTAAGTGGCGGATGGAAACGCGAGTATTTTCCATGTAAGGTTTCACACGATTCTTCTGCGAGTTTCCGATCCATGTTTTTTTTTGCAAAGTCTGTTTGTGGAATTTGATCTCTTTGAGTTAACCACTCAAGGGCCTGCCTGGGAATAAGTTCATAAATGCAACCCAGTAAAGCGTGCATGGAAAAAGCTCGACGTTTGCAACTTCCTGATCCTAAAGCCGCCCTGGTATTTTTTTTAAATAAAAAAAGTAACTTCAAAATAGATCCAGGAGAAGTTATAACCAGTGTCGTTTTCATTCAGCTATATTTACCGGCAGTTCAACTCATAGGATATCTTTGTACATTCTGTTTCCTGAAGATACTGCATTTCATTCCCACAATCTTTGGTAGGGATATTTTTATTTTTCATTTCCCCCCTCTTGTGTATCTGATATAATTACAGTACTTGGAGTTTGCAGTAGTATATTTATATTTGAATATTAACATCTTTTTATAGGAACTTCCTCTTTGTCTCTGGGGCATTGCATTTCCATTCTTAATATTTTTGGTGTGATTTCATGCCTTTCTGACACATTAAATTACCTTGATTAAAGTGTTCAGAAAATTGTTGAGCATTAAACCCTTCACCCACCTTTTTAAGTAGACATTGACTCATAACTAAGCAACATTTTTTTTCTATCCAAACCAGCCTTAAGTTGCTGCATTGCTGTTTCTTTTGAAGTATTATTAGAAATGTCACTTTGGCATTGATTCCTATTGTTCTAATAACATTGCAGTGGAAGGCACACTTGCTTGCCTAATTTGGCAAATTGGTTTTATCTTGGGCACCAGTTCAAATTATATTTGGCTGTGTTGTTGCAAGAACTATCCAATTCCTTCTACTGTACATTGGTTTTCAATTTATTAAAGACCTGTATTTGATCCAAAGATAGAGAATTATAATAATTCCTGGATTATGTTTGTAAAAACAGTATTATTTACTTTAGAATGGCTTAAAATTAGTAAAATTGGAGTATACAATATCTTGGGGACTAAGGAGAAGTACATCATATTAACACAAGAAAGAGTGGGCTAGTAAAAAAAGAGTAATTTTGATTTAAATTTAGTTTCAGCTTAACTAATTTAAATTAATTACATATTGTTAATGTTTATTCCCACATATTTAGTGATTTCTTCCCTCTGTCACATTAAATATTATAATTTGCTCCAAGAACCACAGGATCAATTCTCTCTGACAGAACCTAATGTGAATATCGCCTGCATTTCATCAAAATGCCAATTCCACTGGTTATTTTCTCCCTCCATTTTTGTTCCACTTTTTTTTTACCAACTTGTTTGATGAACAGAACTTAAAAGATTGCATGCTATTTTGTTAACTTTAATAGCATCTGGATTTACCTAAAAATCAAGGCAGACTGGATAGCATTGTGATTCTAAACTATTATCACTTTCAGATATACCGAACAAATTGTTTTACTTGGTTCATATCCTATGACAACTTGAAACTAGTTAATTTGGGCCTTTATCTTATAGGATCAGATAATTTTATTAATGCTTCTGTTGTTCTACGTCAATAATTGAAATATTGAAAGATAGGTTATAAACCAAGTCCCCGATCCTATAGTCCTTACAAGGATGTTCTAGGAACTGATCCATAGGATGATTGACTGAAGGCAAAAGTCATATTTGCCCTTTCAGGAGAAGATCCAGTCTTACAAGTATCTCTGGCTTTTGCTTCCTCCATCCTGGAAGTCTGAACCAGAAGCAAAATGGGGAAATCTTGCATGCAGAGGAGGGGAACATGAATCCTAATAAGCCTAACCAAAACAAACTATAACGGAATATTTGTGGTCCCTGAAATGGATGAGGATCAATTATTTCCCATTAGAAACAACGGGGAGAAACCCAGAAAAGGAGGGGTGGTTGGTAGTTTCTAATACCCATCTGCAAGAATTTTGGATTCATCTCTCCCTCCCTTGTCACAATTGGATTTATTTTTGAATGCAAGATTCTTTAATTCAGACCTTATTTGCTATATGCTAAATAAATAAATTTGAACTGATAGTTAATGGGGAAAATTTCATTTTCCTATTGGGCAAATACAGCATGTATGATAGAACTGTTAATGACAATTAACTTACCAATCACTGTCCTTTAATTTTTCTCAATAGTGTAGAAGGCTTAAATGTTATACATCTTTTCCATGCTAAGCATAAACAACCCTTGTATAATGTAAGACAAGACAGGGTTATAGAAACAGAGGTTTGTTTTGCCAACGACTTTCCTGAGTCTCTGCTTCCACCAGTTTTCAAAATTAATTTATCCAGACATTCTGGGTAGTTAAATACAATAAATGTACTCAAGGCCTCTTTGTATGATGAACAGGAAGATTGACATCTTAGCTTTCCATTTGCCTGTTAATCATTATTCTGAAAATGTATTGCACTCACACAAAGGTCTTTTGAAGGGTTTTTTAAAATGTTGCAGCTGATATAAATCACATGAAATGTATAATAGAGAATGATATACTCTAATTTTGGATAATCCTTCACTTCTCTGGACCCTGATTAAACTTGGAATCTAAATGGAAGAACTGTAGTTAACCAGAAAGATTTTCTGCCTTGGGCACCAAACTAATTATAAAAATCAAATAATGATAAAGCAAATTACTCACCAGGGTGTTGCAAAAAAAAAAAAAAGCTTAAGGAAATGAGTAAGCAGACTTACGTATCATAAAAAAATGAGTAATCAGCTCTGTAGACAATAGTTTCTTGCTTTGTAATTAATACTGATGGGTCTGGACTAATGCACTCCCATTCCCCATTTTTACCTTACAGAATAAATTAAAAGCAAAAATGTCTGAACAAATACAGTTCCCTTGACATCTGAACCTGTAACTGTGATTTTTTTCTTCCATTTATGAGAATATAAAAGGATTAAAGTTTGGCTTCGGCTTATGGCTGGTTCATTAAAGTTTAAACAGAGTAAATTCTTCTTTGAACATATTTAATTTCCAAATGATCTAAGTGCTCACTGTCAAATCAGAAGTTGGGTCATTGGCAATAGTATTCCGTTGTTTTAAAGGAGGGGACTTGTTTCAGTGATAAATACTGTATTTTTCAGAGTATAAGATGCAGCTTAGTTTTTTGGGGGGGAAATAGGGGTGGGGGGGAAATCTGCCTACCAGGTATTCATCTGGCTAGTGTCCTTAGTCTGGTCAGCTTCAGCACATTAGTTTGCTGATTTTTATCTCCTGCTTGGGGATAAAAAAACAGTTTCTAAAGCACAACTTATCTTTGGAGAGATAAGCAGTGAGAAAAGCAGGTGAAGCTCAGAAGATGCTTCACTCGCTAGCACCTCATTAGGGGTGAGAGTCACCTCATTAGGGGTGAGAGTCGGAGGGTTTATCACTTCACGAAAAAAAGCTTCACTGAAAAGCTTAGCATGGAGATCACTTTACTTGCTAGCGCCTCATTAGGGCTGAAAAAAAGCTACATTCAGAGTATAAGACGCAGTCAAATTTTCAGCCTCTTTTAGGAGGGAAAAAGTTGCATATTATACTCCAAAAAATACGGTAGGTATATTTTGCATTCTGGAGATCCAGTCTCAGATATGTAACATCTACAAATGAGACTGGAAAAATTTCTGCCTGAATGTGTCTTCTGCCGTCAGCTTTTAAAATTAGTCTAGCAGCATGACTGCCTCAGGAACTCTGGGAGTTGAAGTCTACAAGTCATAAAAGGACCATCGCTGTAGATGAATAGCTTAAGATCAGTTAGTAGACCTGACCTGTTCCAGTAGTAGGCTAGATGGATCAAAAGTCTGACCCAGGAAAAGGCAGTTTTCTGTGCTTCTTTAATATTCATTAGAATCAGCAGCTATATAGCAATCCTCAATTTATAAAAAGTTGCAACCTACCTGAAAAGAGAACTTACAACTCAGATTGAAAGTTATGTTGGTTCCCACCCATGGCCACATGATTGTATTTTGGGTGCTCAGCAACGTGGCCACAATGCTCTGTTTGAAGCATCCTGTGGTTAATTACATGACTGGGGTTTTTTTTATGGTTTTTGGAGAAACTGGTATTTTCTTTCAGTTTTCAGTAGAACTGTATCTATAGCGAACAGTACCAGTCGGTTTGCTCTTACAACCACTGTGTTCGTTTAATGACCATCAGAAAACACAGCCATAATGAACAGGTTCCATTACAGTCATCTAGGGATTACATGTAGGAAAATTCTGTGAAAAACAAATATTGCCTAGAATCTCCAGTAACAAACTTGGACAATGAATGGAATTCATTTGCTTTTGTGGGATGTGATAAGTCTTGTAATAACATGCATTTTTACATAAATGCTTTACATGCCATTGGAGAGGTAACTTGGCTTTAGTATTAAATGAAATATGCTCATGTACAGTGAAACGTGTGTGTGTGTGTGTATGCAGAGTTCTCGGTAATGGTAGTTTAATACTCTGACAATGTCAGCAGATGGCTGATGAAAAATTAGTAGAATAAAATTTTAATTATTTTAGTTCTGGAGCTCGCAGACACTTTCACGACAAACTATTTTGTACCAAAGTTGTGTTTTGCTGAAATAAAAGAAATAAAGGCAGACTAGTCTAGATCTATTTCAAGCTATTTAGTTCTTATCACTAGCCATACCCTTACTTGGATTCGAACTTGGGCTGCCTGCATATTAGTTCAAATTCAAGTTCAAATCCAAGTAAGAGTATGACTAGCTGATGAGAACTAAATAGCTTGAAATAGATATAGACTAGTCTCCCTTTATTTCTTTTTCAGCAAAACACACACACACACATACACACACATATATATATCTTTAAACTGATACGTAATTTCTGTGTTGTACATAGGAAAATAAGAAATGAGTTATAATATGTAGTCCAGCGAAGTGGCCAAGAAGCTGGATTAAAATGGAGGAGGGTGGGTTTAAGCACAGCCTCAGCCGCAGAAACTCACTCAGTGACTCAACCCTACTTCCCTGAGGGTGCTACTACTCATGCTGCCTTGAGCTCAGAGAGAGAAAAAAATAGGGTAAACATCAAATAAATAATGACATAGGCACATTTTTTTCTTTAAATATTTGGGTGAAAGGGGGTTGTGTTTGATTTGAGAAGTTCATTGTTTTTATTATATACAAAATCAAAATATAAGATCAACTTCTAAAAGTATGGGGATGATAGGCCATTATGCCAGAAAACAGTTCATGCCATTTATTTTGGCATCTTTTCAGGTATATAAAGCTTTCTAACCAATACTCTTCAATCAATTCCTTCAATCTTTCCCAATCAGACTCCGTTTTCAATCATTGCTTTACTTGCACTTGTTCAATTTTGCCCAAATCTTCCTTCAAAAGTATTTAGGAGTCTATGCTACATGTACTTTTACATAAATTAAGCTTGGATTAATTTTAGATGTAAGTAGCATGTAAAAAAATGCATATGTAAACCTCAAAGGATACATGGATTAGTCCAGGACTGTCAAATTCCTGGCCTGCAGGATGGATGCGTCATATACAGGCCACGCCCACCCCAGTTCCACAAATGGGAAAGCCACTGCGAAACGTCACGTGACGCTGCAAGTTTGACACCTGTGCATTATTGAAAACAGTATATAGGTAGTCTTCAACTTAACAATCATAACTGAGCCTGTCCATTACAGTCATAAGCAATGACGGTTGCAAAATAAGCCATCATATGATTTATTTGATTTTACCGCCTTTTTTGTGGCAATTGCTAAATCACCATGGTCATTAAATGACTCCATGGTTGTCAAGTAAAGTCATTGTTTATAGTGGGGTATTTTTGCCAAAACCCAGAAATAAAGTTTTTTAAAAATGTCATAAATCCCAGTCATATGATTAGGGGCCTGGATGCTAAAACATATGAGAAACAGTCACATGAATTGCGTATGGTTAGTTTAGTGAAAAGAAGGACTAGAGATGACATGATAGCAGTTTTCTATTATTTGGGGGACTGCCACAAAAAAGAGTGGGGGGTGTCAACCTATTTTCCAAAGCACCTGAAGACAGGACAAGCAGCAACAGAAACTAATCAGGGAGAGAAGCAACCTGGAACTAAGCAGTAATTTCCTATCAAGTGAGAATAATTAATCAGTGTAACAGCTTGCCTTCAGAAGTTGTGGGTGCTCCAACACTGGAGGCTTTTAAGAAGAAACTGGACAGCCGTTTATCTCCTAAGTTGGGTCTCCTACTTAAGCAGGGGTTTAGCTAGAAGATTCTAAAGTCCCTTCCAATTCTGTTTTTCTGTTATCTGTTATCTGATTGAACAACACTGCAAACAGTTGTAATTGCATGCTAATTGCCAAGCACTTGAAATGCATTCAGATTACTTCAGAACCAGATGATAAATACTGTCATAAGATGAGGACTGCCTGAATAATAGCTATTATTTTAATATGCAAATACAGTGACATTTTTTGATGTATGGAATATTTTTCCTTGTCCTTTCTTTGTCTCTTTCAAAACTCACCCACTGATCTGAAGCAGGTTCGTTTCAATCTTTTGAAAGCAGGCAGGAAAGCACTTTTGAGCTGTTTCTTTATGGATTATGGATGATTTATTTTTATTCCCAGTGTCGGTATAATAGCCACAGTAACTTTTGTTTTCAAAATGAAACCACACTATCCTGCAGTTGAGAGCGGATCAGTAATTAAAAGTTGTCAAGTGTTTAATATTTTTTTATATCCAGTTCTTGTCTGCCACAGTTTTTATAGGTGAACTATTTAAAAAGTCAGAATGCTAAAGGAAATTACAAATTTCCTTTTCCGGAATAGAGAGAAACTTGTGCTGTCTGTTTAATAAACAGTATGTTATTTTCCTGTACTTGTTTTTTGTTGATTTCTATTGTTTCATTTCACAAAGACTCCAAAGACCTTTATCTTGATTTTTAATGAATATGTTTCTGTTAGACCAAATGTTCCAACCTGTACAGGTACTCCTCATAATCATTATTGAGCCCAAAATTAAAGTCATAAGTTATGCCAGTTGTTAAATTGGTCACCATGTGACCATACCCAGTAGTTGTTAAGCAGATATGGTGATTATTAAACAGATTATTCACAGTGGCCACTTCTTGCCAGAAACAGGAAGTAGAAGCTGGCTTCCAGATTTTGTGTCACTGCACGGTGTTACAAACAACCATAAATATGGCCCAGTTGTCAAGTACCCAAAATGCAATTGTATGAATAGTGGGGAAACCCTGACCATCAGAGCTTTGAATCTGGGTTGTAAATAGCCTTGAGGAAGCCTGTCATAACACTCAACAGTTATTAATAGCTATAGCACCTAGAGTTATATACCGCTTCATAGTCCTTTACAGCCCTCTCTTAAGTGGTTTATAAAGTCAGCATATTGCCCCCAACAATCTGGCTCCTCATTTTACCTACCTCAGAAGGATGGAAAGCTGAGCCAATCTTGAGCCAGTCAGAATCGAACTGCTGGCAGTGGGCAGAGTTTGCCTGCAATACTGCATTCTAACCACTGCGCCACCACAGCCCATTAAGGGATCAGTCATAGGTCAAGAACGACTTGTAAAAAGTCAAAGCAGTATTTCAGCTGACTTGGCTTCTGTATAGTCTGGCTGATGTCAGTGATTATGACTGGCGAAGATTTTCAAAAACTACTTATTATAGGGTCCTTGTCTTCCACAATGCATATTGTGAGTCCTTTTTCTCTCTTCAGTCTGTATATAACTTTCAAACTAATGCAGCCTCTTCAGCAAAAACATCCAATTTTATAAGCATTCGATTCTAGAATTATTGTTGTATTTAAGACATACAGTAGTATATAAAACATGTTCTAAAATGTAATTAACAAATATGAGCTTTAAAATTATATTTATATTTATTCGGGGAGAAGTTGAAATAAAAAAAACTTTTTGGCACATGGTTTGCTTATGGTTTAAGACAATATGCTTTTACCATTTTTTCCCTGGCTTAAAGTAATTTGTTTCCTGGAATAGGGGAATGAGAAGACATTGAAGAAGGTCATAAACTAAGGAATTAAGCTAAATGATTAAAGCTGAAGACAAAGTACATGCTGAAGAATATTACTAACATCTCCAATTATATTAAACATCTTTTTTTCTGGTTAACAGAGGAGCATGGGCATTCATAGCAAAGAAAGGTTTCATTAAAATAAAAACATGTAACGGTGTCATGTTACAAGTTTCACCATTTATGTACTTGCAAAAACATTACAATACAAATTCAAAAGTTTTTATCACACTTTATTATCTCATCACCCCTTTAGAGATAGCTTTATGTAGAATGCTTATTTTTTGCAGCAAATGTAAAAGTCTTGTGACAATTTCAATTTGTAATTGCATGAATTTTTGTGAATCACAGCCCACTTCATCAAATATATAGAATGTGATACTTAAAATATGTTGGTTAACATATTAATAGAGGCATTAATTCTGTCAGTTATTACAAATGTACATTTGATCCATGTTACTGATGGATTATAAACAGATGGCTCAGTTTTTGTCTTGGTTAAAGAGAGAATCATAGGAGTTTTTGCAGCTCATCTCAGGTTCCAAGCATTATGTACTTTGGATGCATAGATCTTTTAGAAAAATCTTGGGGGAAATGGTTATTTGGTATATTGCTAATTAGTGTTCCATTAATCTAAGGTTTTTCTTTAAAATATAGAAATACATGTTTTTTGCAATGCAGTTGTCAAAATTATCTACTACGTTTATTGTCTGAACCACATTTGTTAAACCTTATGCAGATACTTAAATAAGCTAATTTAATTGTTTTCCTTGTATTCAACAGATACATTTCCATTCCCTTCTCTTGGTTGGAATATTAAATTGCTTCATACTATACGGATTTGCCCAACAAAGTAAGTGGAATAATTTCAAAATGTGAATTCATATAGATTGCATCCATTCTGAATTCATCTGGAAAGCACTGCATTCTTTTTTAACAGCTGGCATTATGGCTGTGTTGATACAGGAGAAAGAAATCAGCATTGATTTCTTTCCTGGAAAGGGACTGAGATGTATCTTCTAAATAATGCTCCAGGCCACCTGGAGGATTTTAAATTATTTAAGAAAACTTGGAACTATTGTGTCACCCAGGTCTCATGCAAAATTCTGTGCGTTCTCCATTCTTCCAGTAAGGTAAACTCGTATATTTTAATCTTTTTGACAATTAATAAAACACAAGGAAGTACAATCCTAACACTGCCTATCCAGTTTTTTTACATGTAAAAAATTCAGAATTTATTCTACTTAATGTTGATTTTCACTGTGTATAAAACTAAATACATGGCACACAGTTACGCACACAAATATTAATCTGATTTCTCTAAACGAAACTGCCTTTGATATAAGAAATGGCTTTTACAGTAGCACTAATAATGCTACATGGTGAATAGTTCGAATGTGGAGAAGGACATGTACTAATTGTAACTTCAATTAGCTCTGTGATTGTATTGTTACAAAATTTGATCATATGTTTCTTATAGGTGGGAGCATTTGTATAAATGCTAATGCAAAATCATGTGCTGATTGTATACAAGCTGGCCCAAATTGTGGATGGTGTAAAAATATAGTACGTATTTTTAACTATTTCAAAACATTATTTGTGTTACGTCAATTATAAATGTGTAATTAATTCAAAATGTATTGCTATGAATTTACATGGTTCATTTTTATAGATATGTATAAATTTGGTAGCTACAGGTAGTCCTTGTCTTAAGAATACAATTGGAACCAGAATTTCCTAAACTGTACAATTACAAGTCAAGCCCAATTTTATAACCTTTTTACTACAATTATAGAGCAAATTTGGCTTCCTCTATTGTCTTTGCTTGCTAGAAGTGACCAGGAATGTGTAGATGGCTATCATGTGGCTTAGGGGCAACTGTTGTAAATGTATGCCAAGTCCTAAACATCCAATGTGACTATGGAGACATTCCAGTGGTGGTAAGTGCAAGGACCAGTCGAATGTCACTTTTTTCAGTAATGTTATAACTATGAATGACCATAAGTTGAGGACTACCTGTAGGTGTAATTGAGAGTTGTTCTGGAGATGGCTTGGAGGAGGGCCTCTCATTAATAAAAAAAACTGGCATGATAAAAATGAAGACTGCAATCCTGTTAGCTGATGAGATAACATAGGAAGGAGGATCCAGAAATTATTTGCTTACAACAGCTTGCTAGCTATAGTAGAAGACCAGGTACCCCACAGACTGCAATTCAAACCTATAGAAAGGATGTCAAGTAGAGAAGGCCCTTGAATAAGATCTGAGACCCAGAGGCAGCATTAATCACTTTTGCATTTTTCAAGCAACTTAGTTCCAGATGAACAGTAGGAAAGTGGAAGCAGGAGAAATAGTATTCCTTTGTTTTTCTGGGCTAACAAGTAAAACTCGCTCATCTCCCTTCTCCTAGTCATCTCTAACTGGTATGCCTCTTATTAATACATTGGCAACGTATCCTTGGCTGTGGCTATCTGAAAATAATACAGCATTTTGAAGTCTAGGAATTGGATAAAAATATACATTTTCTGCTCAAAATCAGAAAACATTTGTGAAATTGTCCTAATCTGGCCATAGAGTGGGCTAGCACATTAAATACTAAGAATTTCATAGCAAATATAGGTTGCCACAGGAAAACAAGCATTTTTTTTTCCTTTTTATGATCCTCTAGTCTCTCAATTCAGGGTAGAGTTGGGGTAACTGGGTGGAGCTGAGCGTTTACTGGCCAGATGCCGTTCCGGAGGCCTATGTGGAGTTCACAGCAGATTTTTTTTTTTTTGCGTGCTAGGAGAGAGACATTTACCACTACTTAGGATTGTCCTCTCAACCTTTCCAAGAGGGATCAGAATGTCTTTATTACTAGGTCACCATGCAACTCAAAAACAAGCAAAAAATTATCAAAAATATTTGCCAGGCTTGTGGAAAGATACAATAGCTAACATATGCATTTCATTTTTCTCAATGGATCCGTATAGCTCACGATGTTATGTTAGACTAATCATGTGCTTTAGAAGTAAATTATCTCTTACTGTGTGTGATTAGAATAATATGGTAGTGGCGATGACAAGCAATAGCATCTAAATTTAAAGTCACTCTGTCTCTTAATAGCAAGGTGGGATGAATACCAATTAATAAAACTGTTCTATATCTCATAAAAATAATGAGATAAAATTAGAACTTACAAAGATCTAGTTTCAAAGGTCAAAATGGGACACATTCATAAACCTATCAGGAGCTCCTTAAAGTAGCTGTATCTTTTATTAGGTAACTGAATTATGCTGGAAAAGGAGATACTTGGTTTAACGTAGCCCCAACAGGTGCTACATGAATTCCATCTGTGTACTGAATCACATTTTATCCTTCAAATTTGTATCTCTCACAATCAGAAAAAAAAGAAAGGATGGATTAAATCTAATTTGAATTCATTATATCAGTTTCAACCATGGTTCTTAAATGATTGTTCACATAGAAGGAGCAGGATATTCTGGCATCAGGTCCAACTCTTAACTGCTGAGTATCTGGTAGACCTACCATTTATCCTATTTTTAAGTTCCTGTTAGCAGTCTTAAGAAAAATGTGCTCACTCCTTTGATCTTACTACCTAAACAATCAATTGTTCTCTTTTGAAAGGACAATTGGCAACTTCCCTGTTTCTACTGGATAGAATATTACTTCCTGTTGATTTAGAACTGCCCATTTTTTCTGATCTCTCCTCTATTGATATACTATTACTTCTGATTCTGATGAATTGATATACATGTTATGTTCTTTGTACTTGGTTAGTATACCTTGCTAGGTTGAAGATTGGTTTAAATTGCCATTAAACTTCAACTGGCCATGATCATTTCCTGTATCAGTACTTCTGTCAGAAAAATGATAGTCATTTTCATCCTTTACTTGACACACACAATCTGCCACATGTTAAAGCAGGGGTATCAAACTTGATTTCATTGAGGGGCGCATCAGGGTTACGTTTGACCTCAGGGGGGCTGGGGGCGTGGCTGGGGTGGTGCGGCCAGCTCAATATCACTCGTGTTGGGGCATCCTCTGGTAGTAGGTCTGGGGAGATCCACTGTCTCCAGAGAAGGAAGGCTAGACCAGGGAAAGCGCCAAACCCTTGTTCTCCAGAGCAGGAGGAGCAGTTTTGCTGGCTGGGGAATTCTCGGAGTTGAAGTCCGCCGTGCTTAAAGTTGCCAAGGTTGAATACCCCTGCTCCAGAGAAGCCTTGCTGTCTCTTGGTGGCCAAGTGCTAAGGCAGGACTTTCCTTCCTTCCATCCCTCCCTCCTTCATTCATTCTTTTTTTCTCTCCTTTCTTCCTTTCCCTCTTTCCTTCTTTTTTCTTCCTTGTTCTCTTCCCATCTTTTTCTTTGTCTTCCCCTTTCTCTTTTCCTGTCCCTTCTTGGATGCTCAAATGCAAAAGGGGAAACATATTCTTTTGTTTCGTTTTGCTTTTAGTTTGTTTTGCTAACTCTCTGCCAGCAAAAACGGAGCCGGGGGGGAGGGGGGGCTCCCGAGCTCCATTTTTGCTGGCAGAGGCACCATGGTCCAGTCCTTCGCTGTTTCCAGAGCATCCCCACAAGCCAGTTTTAAGCACCCTGAGGGCCAAATTCGGCCCATGGCCATGAGTTTGATGCCCCTGCCTTAAAGCTTTATTAAGATGAAATGGAATGCTTGAAGAAGGCTTTGATTTTGTAATTGTATCTATTATGTCCTTACCTTGGACATTTGATGATCCACAGTTTATCTACTGTGCCTTTTGTCTTAACTACAGTTGATTCTCCTGTTATTGACTCGATCAGACATCACTGATCCTGTTTCTCAACTCTTTGCCTGTTATCAGGAATTGTGTGCCTTATATACTCTCAACTGTAAAAATGCCTCCATCAGAGAATCCTTATTACTAAGCAGAGCAAATCTTGTTTATAACTAGAGCCTTGAAGATTGCCTGTGATTTAGTGATTACTGTTTTTCAGGTAATCTTATTAGACACTTCCAGTCTGATTTTTCTATGCATGGTTTCCGCATTATTGCAAGCTGTCAGAATTATGGCCCAATCCAACCTCATTGCCACCTATTCCATAACACCTAGATGATCTTTATATAACATCTCTCTCTCTCTCTCTCTCTCTCTCTCTCACACACACACACACACACACACACACACCATTCTACCCCTTTTATTACATTTTTTTATTTATATCCTGCCTTTATTTTTATAATAAAGGCAGGATATTTATAATAAAGTCAAAGTGTTAAACATATCTAATACTCCTTCCTCCTCCTATTTACCAGATCATCATCGATTATTTTATGGGACAAACTTGTTCTGATTTTGGATCATTTGCTGTTGTTGCTAAGAGGAAAATGGCAAATGTTTTGCAAGCTTCACACTTATTGGCACATCAACAAATCATTATTATTAAACAACACATAAACTCTTTTTCCAGTCTGATGGCAGACTTAGTGGCATTACAGTGAGATGCTTGACTCTAGTCTCACTAAGGAGGCATCATAAGATTAGTCTTACTTTCCTCGTTATGGATTTTCGTTTCATATCAAGGCCAGTAATAAAACGAATTCTATCCAAAAATTAACTTATGAAAAGTTAGAAATTGTTACATTTTCTTTACTAAATGTGTTCAGGAAAAGGCTACACAGTGATCTTTCAATTGTGCTTTTGCTTAGATTAATTTAGATTTCTGCAGGGAGAGTTGAGTTGGTCTTTTGTGGTTTTGTGACCAGCTGTTAGGAATAGCCTGTAATAAACTAAAAAGGGAATGAGGGCAGAGGGCAGAGAACACCAACAGAATGCTTGGCTTTGCCAAGTAATGGGATGTTTTTGGTGTTTTAGACAAAGAGATGAACAATGAGATTTGAGTTCATCCGCTATGTTTGTTTTGTCTGCTTTCTGGTATTGTCATTGTTCTATCCTTAATATTGCCTTCTTGTTGAATACAAGAGCAAAATTCAGGATTTCACTAGCTGCTATATGCTTAGAAGTAATGGAAGTTATGGATGACTTCTTCCCCAACATTAGACGGATAAACAGTCCTAACTTTCCAGAATACTTAACAGGAGGGCGGGGGATTCAGCTTTCAGTGTCAGGGAATGTAAAAACCATAGTGCTAGTTAAGAGCCATGATGGCACAGTGGTTAGAATGCAGTATTGCAAGCTAATTCTGCTAACTGCCAGCAGTTCGATCCCGACCGGCTCGAAATTGATTCGATCCTTCCATCCTTCCGAGGTAGGTAAAATGAGGACCCAGATTGTTGGGAGCAATATGCTGACTCTGTAAACGATTTAGAAATGGCTGTAAAACACTAAAGCAGTATATAAGTCTGAGCGCTATTGCTAGTGCCAAGAGTCTTCTCCTGCACCTTAACATTTTGCTTCTATGATCTAGCCCTAAAGGAAGTAAAATCACATGCAGCACATGGAAAGAGAAAGGATTCTTTCCCACTCAGACCTTTATGTTCCATTTTTTCCCCTTCCATTCATTCATCACTTGCAGGTCTAGGAATTTTAAGATAGATATGTCTATTCCCTCTTCTTGTTCTGACAAGAATCAACAGAGCCCCTGTCCTTTTGAAGGCAGAGGAGTTCCTTGGTTTATATGCTTTGAGCATTCAGGTGGCAGGGAAGTGATTCTGCTGGGTTTTTTTTTTTATGAGAGGCCCTCAGAGAGTAAAGCTATTTAGCTTGCAAAAATGGTAATCTGCTAAGAGTGATACAGTTTGGATCAGTTTGATCAGAAATCACTTTGGACCTACTCGGTTTTCTTGAATTTATGCAAAGTAGCAGAGACCTTTTCAAAGGTAAAAACGGTCCTAACTTTTTTTAAAATCACCCATTGATTACAGTTGGTAATTAGGTTGAATTTTATTTTTAGGAGTTGATAGGGGGAAGAATATATTGTTTAAACTTTCTCCTTTAGCTTTGTCCTTTCATTTGGCAACCGTATAGGCCTTCTCTGTTTCCCCTACATTACAGTACTGCCTCATAATTATTTAAAACCATGCTTCTCTGGAGTCACACTGTCTGAATTTAATTATAGTTTCCTTGTCACATTAGAGGGCAGTGACTAAATGCAAATAATGCAGTTGGACAAAGATAACCACAGCTTATACACTCATTTGAAATATAATTTGAAATTTCCTAAATTTCGATTCCTCACTTATAGGTCTAATTTCCCAGATTGGGAAAAGTTTTATCTATTGTATATCTTAGACTTCACCTCAGGTTTTTTGCTTCTTGTTTGGGGAACAATTTGTAATGTGGAGCCTGACTTATTAACTGAAATGGTACCAACTAGACCAGGGATCACCAACCTTTCAGACCTTAGGGACCACTAAATTCATAATTTTAAATCCCGTGGACCACTAATATGATCTGGCTAATGACTGGCATGGTGGGCGTGGCTAGGTGGTCATGTGACTGGGTGGGCGTGGCCAACTCTGTGTCATTCACGTCAAGGGGTGTCTCGCTGGCCTCTATTCACCCCTTTCTTCCCAGCCACTCCTTGCCTCCCCACCCGGGCCCCAACAGGAAGCAGTTTTGGGAGCTAAGCAGCCACCATGAGAAAGAGTTGGCAAAACAGCTCAGTTCAAATTGGATCTGGCCGAGAAGGAGGCTCAGCAGAAGCACCTCACTGAGGACTAGGAGCATAGGCTTTCTAAGCAGAGGAAAGACCTGCAGGAGGGCAAGGCTAGGTGCTGACGCCTGGAGGCTCAGCAGGCTGAGATGCTCAGCAAGTTCCAGGCCATGATATTGTCCCACTGGAATAAGGGCCTCCAGCTCTTTGCCACCAACAGCCTTTGTCCAAAGCCCTGCACCAAGAGGCTGAAGCAGACCCTAAGTTGGAATTTCTGTCCCCCTCCGACCCATATAAAAAGACCCCAAAGGGGGAGACTCTCTGCAACAATACAACCGTTCATTGCACATATTAGTTTGAGGACCCTTGATTTAGTGCAATATAAAAAATGGAAATAATTTTTCTGCAGACCACCAGTGGTTCATGGACCACCAGTTGGTGACCGCTGAACTAGACATATGTTTTGTAATCCAGCTTTCAATTTCTATAGCTACATCTATATCTCAAATGTAAACCTAATATATAGAAACTTTTCTCTTTTTTTTTTTATTTCATTTTTATACCGCCCTTCTCCCGAAGGACTCAGGGCGGTTAACAGCCAGATAAAAACAGTACAATACAATACAATAAAATCACTATTAAGAAACTTATTCAATAAGGCCAATAAATTAAATTTTAAAATACATATTATAAAATAAAACCCCATTTAAAAGTCCAATTAAAAACCCCTCTTATGCCAGTCCTATTGAAGTTTTTCCACTATTTTTAAATAAATCTAAAAATTCTAATATGAATGAGCTGTCTCTTTCACAGACATAACCTGTAATGTTTCCTTCCTCCATTTTTGGCAGTTGCAAGAATTTATATCCATCATATCAAACTATAAAAATGAAATTTTTGAACAAAACACCGCCATCGTTTATGAACTACCCTGTTTCCCCCAAAATAAGACCCTGTCTTATATTTTTTTGAACCCCGAAATAAATGCTTGGCCTTATTTTCGGGTATGTCATTACTTTGGGGCGTGTAGAATAAGATTGGGCTCATCTTGCCGTCTTACTTGATTTCTAGCTCTGCTCCCTAACCCTAACCAGAGGAAATGGCGGGGACTAGCTGCGCATGCATTTAAATATTTTCAGGAAGGGCTTATTTTGGGGGAGGGGCTTATTTTAGCGCATGCACTCAAAAGTCCAATTGGACTTCTTATCCAGGGATGTCTTATTTCAGGGGAAACAGGGAATTCTGATGGTACTTTTTGATGGCTTTTAATGCAGGAACTAGTTTGATGCTATGGGATATTTTTTTTCCTGTTGATTTGTAGTGTCTAACAAGAGACCTACAGTTATTAACTTTGACTAGGCCTTGTATTTGAAGCTTCAAGGGTTTCCAGCTTTATATTAAAGTGGTTATTTACATCATGTTCTACTAGGAGGTAATAATCTACTTCTATGGATAAAATATGTCCAAAAGATGTTATAGAAGTAACAATAGATGTGAAAGAGAGTACCGTCAAAAATCTATAGGACAAAGAGCTGAAACAAACGTCACATCATGCAGGAATATTAGAAAATAATATAATATTAAAAATGGTTGAAATACTGGCAAATTTTTTAAAATGTGGATTATAAAGCAGAGGAGACAGATAAGGTGGAAATGTAATTGACAAGCCAAGGCAGTGGACAAAGACAAAATCTGAAGAATGGATTTACAGGAAGTTTGCCAAAGTTTTGAAGAAGCCTTTGAGATGGGGAGAAAAAGCAAAGAAAGATCAAATTTTACATGTTCTGAATGATGTTCAAAATTTTTAGATGGAAAAGGAAGAAATACAAAATTGATTAACCTAAGATTCAACTAAGACTTGTTTCTATAAAATTCTGGGAAAACTTAAGGACTTTCGCTGATGCCAGGGCTGGAATATTAATGATTATGGGATTTGTGTATAGATAAGGATGGGTTATACATAACATTTCAGGAAGTGAAGAATTACTAAGTTTTTTTTTTTTGTGTGTGATTAAAGTCAGAAGTCACATCTTTAAATATTTTCTTCCCTTTCCTTCTTCTCCTTTTTTCTTGCATTTTCTATTGTCACCTTTATTTTTATTTTTGAGTTTGGTTTGTATTTTTAATTATTGATTTTTAACCAATAAACATTTATATAGAGAGGGAATGAATGAAACTGATTGTATACCGCCTCCCAAGGCTCCATAGTGAATATAACCAGAAATAAATGACTGACTTTTGAGCTTAATTCTCTGAAATCAAATATCATGATAGGCAGTTCTGTTCTGCTTTTTGAAAATTACTTCATGTTAGTTGCCTATGTTTTTTTTTTCCTGGTAGTTTGTTTGTGGGGAAGAGAGGAAAGGAGAATAAGACCTGAAATGTTAGTAAAGGAGTGGTGCTCAATGGAAGAAGTCACACTTTGTATGTAGAAGTTCTTAAATTCAGTCTCTTATCACCTGAAGTTGAAAAGGATCAGAAGCAGATAATAAGAAACATTTCTGCCTGGACTCCAGAAACATGCCGTCTAGCCAGGATTGAGAGCAGCTGAATTAGATTATTATTATTTTTTATTCTTAGTGAAATTGAATTTAACAATCTGACTTGATTGCAGGATTTTAGAGTTGTGGATTTCATTTTATTTCTTTTACAGGGAAAAGCAGCACACTTTCATCTTTGTAGAGGCAGGGTACTACATTCATACAGGTTCATGTTCTTTCCCATTTTCTTCAGAAGAAATTATAGTTCCACATGGTGGAATGCTGGACAAAACCACATTTCTATTGTTTACAGTTGCATACATTAATTCTTGTATGATTCAGAGTCATGGCCACCATCTTGAATAGGTGGGCCAAAAAATTGCCCACGATCCATCTACATCTGATCAGTATTAACTGTGGGTTCTGTGTGGTCTAGTTCTTGCTGTTTTCAGTGCTGGAGAGAAGCATATTCCTGGCACAGGCCCAGCTGGCTTATGCTTTAGTGTTTCTCCTCCATGTGCCCTTCCTTTAGGAACATGAAATCATTCTTTGGGCTCCACTTGTCATAGCTTTAAAGCCCATGCCTTTTATAGTGTGGCTTGTTGGCCTGAAGCCATAACTGTATAGGCATAATTAATTTATTATGCATTTTTTCAATTCCATCCCGCAGTTTTGTTATTTCATTACATGCTATTTTTCAAGCAATTGCCTTCAAAAGTATTAAACAGAATATTAAACAGAAAATGTATGATATACTGCAGCTAAGGCATATCTGACTCAATTAGCATTGATTGTATCAAAGTAACCATATGTATATTAAAGCTGAATTCACATTGGACTTTTAATAGTGAAGAATGTTGTAGCATGTTGGGTTCTTGAAAACAAATGAACCATGTATAATTTGTATTAATCTTGTTTATAATTCTTAGACCTTTTTGCAAGAAGGAGAATCTACCGCAGCACGATGTGATGACTTGGATGCTTTAAAAAATAAAGGCTGCCCTCCAGAAGAAATTGAAAACCCCAGAGGCACACATATATTGCTAAAAAACAAAGAAGTCACAAATCGCATCAAAGGGACTGCTGAAAGTCTTAGACCGGAAGATATTACCCAGATTCAACCACAGCAAGTGCTATTAAAGCTGCGGAAAGGTAAAAATATTTGTAAAAATTGTTTTCCAAGTGGGGAGATCTAGACAGATCAATGATATATACAGTATATAATGAACCTGGTCTTAGGCCCAGTACTCTTCAATAGCTTCTTAAATGACTTAGATGAGGGAATAGAAGGGGAACTTATCAAATTTGTGAACAATACTAAGCTGTCAGGAATAGACGAAACCCTAGATCAGGGGTCGTCAAACTTTTTAAACGGGGCCAATTCACGGTCCCTCAGCCTGTTGCGGGACCAGACCTGGGCATGTGACTGGGCGGGCATGGCCAATTTAACAGTCCATTAAACAATACACACAAATTAAACTTTCATTTGTTGTGCTCCTGTGGGTGGAAAGCAGGTTAATGAAAGGATGTGGCTGCCTGGGGGTTGGGATGAGGGACCTGTGTGTGTGTGTGTGTGTGTGTGTGTGTGTGTGTGTGTGTGTGTGTGTGTCCCTCTCTCCCTCTGTCTCTCTCTCTGGAGGCTGGGGAAGCCAAAAATGGGCCCGTTTTTGGCCTCCTGGGGCCTTCACGTGTCCCGTGTTTTGCCTTCGGAGCACGGGGGGAGGCGGCAGGTAGGTGGGGCGATGTGGGTGAGATAGCCTTGTGGTCCCACGCAGGCCGGATTAATGACTTTGGCAGGCCATATCCAGCCTGTGGCCTTTAGTTTGAGGACCCCTGCCCTAGATGATAAGCTCAAAATCCAGATGGATCTTGACAGACTTGGAACACTGGGCCCTATCTAACAAAATAAAATTCAATATAGAGAAAAGTAAAACCTTACACTTAGGCAAGAAACAAAAAATGATATATATAGACTGGGTGAAACCAGGCTTAATAGCAGTAATTATAAGAGGGATCTTGTAGTCTTAGTGGACAACCAATTAAATATGAGCCAACAGTGTTCGGCAGCAGTCAAAAAACCAGTGCAATCTTAAACTTGATAGGGATACTATCAAGATCAAGTTAGTTACTAATGCCACTCTATAAAGGTTTAGTAAGACCACACCTAGAATGCTGCATCCAGTTTTGATTACCACACTATAAAAAAGATGTTGAGATTCTAGAAAAAGTGCAGAGAAGAGCAATCAAGATGATTAGGAGACTGGAGGCTAAAACATATAATGAATGAATGCAGGAACTGGGCATGACCAGTCTAGTGAAGAGAAGGACCGGAGGAGATATGATAGCAGTGTTCCAATATTTGAAGGGCTGCCACAAAGAGAAAGGAGTCAAGTTAATTTCCAAAGCATGGCCAGACAAGGAATAATGGATAGAAACTAAACAAGGAGAGATTCAATCTGGAAATAAGGATACATTTTCTGACAGAACAATCAACTAATGGAACAGCTTGCCTTCAGAAGTTGTGAAGATGGTGTAGAGTCTCATGATTGGTCGGGGGGTATTGGACAAGATGGCCTACAGGGCCCCTTCCAACTCTGTTAATCTGTAAAGCATAGTTCCAGACTGCTGTGCTTCTCTATTATGGTTCATTCAAAATTTATAATTCAATAAGAATTCTTTATATCATTTTCATAAACTTATCATAGCCACATGAACAGCCTTCCCATAAATTTTTACTTACAGAATAAATTTATGTTTTGTGAAATTCTCTTTTTTTTTACCCAAATCTCCCTTGGAATTGTATTTGGCCACCCCACTTCATTAGGTTTATTTAATTTTTTTTTAAAAAACTGATTTTAAAATATGTTTATAATTTTAAAAAAAATATTTTAATGATTGATATATTTTATTCATGTTAGCTGAACTTCACCCTGTGTTTTAATGTTTTTTTTATTGCTGGCTTTAATGACCTTTTGAGAGTAGACAAGCAAGAGAAAAAGGCAAAAATGGTTTTAAAAAGCAGTTCTCTGTACTGATTGTCCTTGACTTGCAACTACAATGGGGACCAGAATTTCCTTCACTAAATAATGTGATCATTAAGTAAGTCACACTCAGTTTTACAACCTTTTTTGCCATGGTTGCTAAGCAAATTAGACAGGCATTAAGTGAATCTGACTTCCCCTGTTGATTTTGTCGGAAGCCCGCTGGGAAAGTTGCAAATGTCAATCATGTAACCTCAGGACATTGAAATCATTATTGGAAATATGCTGGGACCAAGTACCACATTTTGATCACAGGACTGTAGGAATGATGCAATGGTTGTAAGTGCAAGGACTGATTGTAAGTCACTTTGAAGGGTTGTTAAATGAATGGTAAGAAATCAAGGACTATCTGTAGAATTTTTGCAATATTGCTAATCCTAAGGAAGAAATGGGTCAATAGATATTACTTGTTTATAATAAATCAGATGTACATTGTGTTGTGTACATATGTCACACATTAATTACTGAACTTTGGTATCACTTCTCTTGATAGCTATCTTAATGTTGCTTTTTTTGCAAAAGTATTCTCAATGATGTGTTGCATGCCTAAGTTAGCTTTGGATACTTACAATGTCTAATAGGCTATGGTAATCCAAATTATGATCTCCGGTTTTATAATAAGTAGTTTTTATTTATGACTTCATGTCTGAATGACTTTCTCAAATAAGCAGCATTCAGATCGACTCAAAGGTATAATACTTATGCAGAAACTATAAAAACTAGATTTTTTTTCCTTCACACTTTTTTGTTAGATGTTTTTCATGATAAAGATGCTTGTATTCTTATTCTCTGCCATTTGGAATATTAGCTTAACTTTGCTTTCTTATGATTAGGGGAACCACAAACATTTTCATTAAAATTCAAGAGAGCTGAAGATTATCCAATTGACCTTTATTACCTCATGGATCTGTCCTACTCAATGAAAGATGACTTGGAAAATGTCAAAAGTCTTGGAACTTCTCTGATGAGTAAAATGAAAAATATAACTTCAGATTTTCGAATTGGTATGGAATCTGTTTAGGCATAAATTATTATTATTTTTTCAATTTTGATATAACATAAATAGTTTGCAAATATAAAAGTGATTTAGGAAGCTCTTTTAGAAAACTATGATATTCTGCATCAGGAAGAAATTGCATACAACTTATGACATAAAGATTCCTTGAATGTCAAGCTAGCAATAAATTTTGGCAATAGAAAAGTGAGAGTCTGGAGATTGTTTTCATAACTGAATCCCTAAACTGCAGAAAAATAGATGCAAATTACAGCACAGACTATTCTAGTGATTCTATTCTAATGTCTTTGGATGGAAGTAAATTCCCTATAAATGTGGAATTTATTTTGACAATTGAACTAATCTCTGGAAAATTCCTACAAAGGAAAGCAGAGCCGGCCTTTTAATAAAGAATTAAAAGTTTATTTTGTGTAGTAATGCTGATTTCCTTAACCATAGATTTCATTCATTTCTAATATGATAAAGTATGGTATTCTTTACAGCTAATCATTTCAACTTTTCAAGATAAATCACCTAGACCAGAAATTTTCCCAATACTAATTCTTGTGGTCTTTTGAAGAGCAGTGACTAGAAGATGATTCTGCTAGGATTTCCAGCAACGAAAGCTTTGCAAGTCATAGACTGTCTATTTGCCTACTTTTACATAGAACTTTTTTGATTGTATTAAAAATAGCAAAACTAGATTCTTAGATGTTTCTTCTTTCTTATAGGCTTTGGTTCTTTTGTTGAAAAAACAGTAATGCCTTATATCAGTACTACACCTGCCAAACTCAGGAATCCCTGCACAGGTGACCTTAACTGTACAAGTCCCTTTAGCTACAGGAATGTACTCAACTTTACCAGCAATGGGAGCTCCTTCAATACACTTGTAGGGGAACAGCAAATCTCAGGCAATTTGGATTCTCCCGAAGGAGGATTTGATGCAATAATGCAGGTTGCTGTTTGTGGTGTAAGTGGTGTTGACTTTTCCTCTCATATTTTTATTATTATTTTGTTACATGGCAATTGAATTATGTAAAAATGGTTGTCAATCAGGTTAAATGAATCAGCATTTGAAGGTAACTTCTTGTATACCATTGTTGGGGGAAAATAATTCTGTGCTATGTTTATCCATAGCCCATAATACAATTTATGTTCTTGATTTGCAACTTATGGATGTAGAATAATACATAATTCAAAAGAGTAGAAAAATGACATTTATTAATTTGTTTATTAATTTGTTTATTACATTATATGTCTCGTATCTTACCATAAAATGATTTTTGATTGCATACAACACCATAAAAACAAAAATATATAAAGATTAAATGTAAAGATTTCCCCTACCTGGTAGTGTCCGACTCTATGTGGGTGGTGCTCATCTCCGTTTCCTAGCCAAGAGAGCCAGCATTGTCCAAAGACATTTCCGTGGTCATTGGGCCAGCATGACTATATGCCAAGGCACACAGAACATTGTTATTTTCCTACCGAAGTGGTACCTATTTATCTAGTGGCATTTGCATGCTTTCAGACTTCTAGGTGGGCAGGAATCTGTGGCAAGTAATGGGAGCTCGCCCCTTCACACAGTGCTTGGGTCTTGAACCTGGGTTGTCAGATTTCCAACTGACAAGCTCTGAGTTTTTAACTACTGAGCTTTTCCACTCCACACACACATAAAAATTAAAATATGAGATTCCGTGGTGGCGCAATGGTTAGGATGCAGTACTGCAGATTACTTCTGCTGACTGCCGGCTGCCAGCAGTTCAGGTCTAACCAGCTCAAGGTTGACTCAACCTTCCATCCTTCCAAGATGGTTAAAATGACCCAGATTGTTGGGGGCAATATGCTGACACTACAGACTGCTTAGAGAGGATTGTAAAGCCCCGTGAAGGGGTATATAAGTACTATTGCTATTAAAAACCTACAAACATAATCAACAGGAAATAATATAAAAGAGTAGAAAAATATGTTGAAACTACACATGGTTTTATGCACTTGTTTCAACCCTTGTATCAGGTGTATATATAAATGCAAGTATAATGTACTCTTAATACAGTTACAGATAAAAAGAGGAAGAAAATTTTTGCATGGAAATAGGAAGCTGCTTATATGCATAACATGAAGCATATAAGTAGGTAGCATATCTTTTATGTAAATCACCCCCTGTCTGGACACAGATCCCTATACCTTTTTGCAATGACCATAAGCTCTCACTGCTCTCTTAAGAATGGCTATAATTCTTTTTTTTATACCTATCACTCAGTATAAATTTTGAGAGTATTCACTTTGTTCACTTTATTCACTTTGTTCCTGTAAAAGAAACAAATGCTGTCTCCTTCAGAAGACCTGCATTTAAATTTTTTTTAAAAATTACAACAATAACTTATTGCCAGTAAAGTTCATTTTCATATGAGTTTGAAATTCCCACATTATTAACATCAGTTCCCATGAATTATTTATGTAAATTAATAAATCACCTTCTTGCTGTTTAAGGCTGCTTAGTTAAGTTGGTTCAAACTAATAATTCAGATAGACTTTTAAATAAACACATAGAGAGTAATGTGGTTTTTTTCTACCCAGTGTAAGTAAAAATGAACACAGATTATTTATTTTCATTTTTTTAGATATGTATTCTTGGTAAAAAAAAATTTAAAAAACATGGTCAGGTTGTGACTTTTGCTGAAGGATCCAGTCTGGGTCTGTCACCAGGACCAGAGGTTTAGTCTTCTGAGCTTTCAGACTCCTCAGGGAACTTCTACATTCCATTAGAGCAGGGGTCTCCAATCTTGGCAACTTTAAGACTTGTGGACTTCAATTCTCAGAATCCCTCAGTCAGCTTTGCCTTGCTGGCTGAGGAATTCTGAGATTTGAAGTTCACAAGTCTTACAGTTGCCAAGGTTGGAGACCTCTGCATTAGAGAGAAGTCCAAAAGCTGAGAAGACTGAATCTCTGGTTCCGGTGACTGACCCAGATTGGATCCAGCAATATTATAATGGGACAAGTATATTTGCTTACATTCGTGTGACTTTTGCATTTGATGCAGATCCTATCGCTATAAAGATAAGGCAAATTATTTTTCAATTTCACAGCTTATTATTTCATAATATTTGCGGCATATTACAAAACTGTAAAGATTGAGTTTAATTTTGAATGACACGTAGCATAAGAACCTATGCTAGAATAACCATTTTATTTGGTTTGGTTTGGTTCAGTCATGTAAACTATGCAATATACAAGTTGCATTTTTGCTCAGGAAATCCAATTTTAATATTCATTTCTCTTATCCCATGCTCTTTTTGACTCCTATTGGCCATAGCTGCCTTAGAGGGCCATCATATCCAATTAACAAAATTCAGAATGCTTGCACAGTTGTTCCTACTTGAAATAAGATGCTGCCTTGTCTACTGAATGGATTAGTAACTTTCCTTTTGTTCTGCAATGCATGGGTATATGGATCACTTCTTTTCTCTGTTTTATTGGCTGCTGAATTTTTAATTTTATATGTTCTATCAAATTCTTTTTTCTCTTTCAGTCAAGAATTGGATGGAGAAGAAATGTCACTCGACTATTAGTTTTTTCCACGGATGCTGGGTTCCATTTTGCTGGAGACGGGAAACTTGGAGGAATTGTTTTACCAAACGATGGACAATGTCATTTAGAAAATAATATGTACACAATGAGTCATTACTATGTAAGTATAGAATATTTTAGATATATTTATTGTTTGTGCATGTGTGTAATAAAATATGATGTAATATGAAATGTATAATAAAAATGCAAATTCTTTATTTTAAAATATAATACTTTTTCTAACCAACAATTTGATAGGAAAAAAACACATTTTTTAAAAATAAGATTACAAGATTTTCAAGAATTATAAAAAGAATATTTGTTAGAATGCATGGAATCACCTGTTAATAAAATGTTTTTAATAACCCATAGAAATTTTCTTCATAATATTTTTCTATTTTACTCCATATTGTGTAATTTCACTACCCAAAGTCTACTATAGTACAACTAATGCAAGCTATGAAAAGGTTAACACTAAACATCTGAGGTACAACCATTATTATAGTACGCAAACCAACTAAAGACCTCCAAAATATCTTCTTAAGTAAATCAAAAGATCGGTCGCCCAAGAATAAAAACGAGTCATCTGCAACATACATTGAAGCAGCCAAAATGTAGGACAAATAGAGGACTAGCAGAACATATCCATGAATGCCAACTAGTAGTCAGTCACAATGCATGGACCAACTCAACCAAGAATCAACCACAATGCTAGGATAGATGGAATAATAATTATAATTTTTATTTAAAAATTTATAATCCACCTGTTTTTATATAACGTTGTATACAGAATGCATTATATAGGTTGCACTGAAATATATATTCAATATATTGTCTCCTAAATCTAAACTTCATTCTTCAGGATTATCCCTCTATTGCCCATCTTGTTCAGAAGCTAAGTGATAATAATATTCAGATAATATTTGCTGTCACGGAGGAATTTCAGCCAGTGTACAAGGTAATGTTCAACATACCTTTCTATAGCAAAAAAACAACAAAAAAAACCCTCCTATATCCCTGTTTAAATGCCTAGTAAAAAGTTTTAGGTAATATAAAACACTAGGTAGGAAGATGAAGGAGTTGGGGGAAGTAGGAAATAATGTTTCAATCAGTCTTTCCTAAGATAGGAACTGTTGGGAGGGTTATCAGGATGTGATAAAAACCTTTCCAGTTCTTCCCAGAGTTTCCATGGGTAAATTAAATGCCAAGTGTGTGTCATTCTTTTCTTTCTGATGACAGTACTTCTTATGAGAAACAAGATTTTACTCTAGTTCTACGTGGAAATACAAACAGCTGGCAGAAAGACATGGCTGAATGCAAGCTGTTGCACTCCATGTTGACAGAAGGAAATAAGGAGATGGAGTATCTTGAAAGTCACAACTGATTAAGATGATCGTGTCAAGAAAGATTTGGATTCCTAGACAATGGTTTATAGCACTTGTTTATAGCACTTGAGGGACTTTTAGGCAAGGATGAACTGCACTTCTTAGGGGAGGGAAAATATCTTTGCAAAAAATCATATGATGCTTGATAATTTATTTGATACCTAAGTTTAATAAGACCTTAAATTGGAAATGGAAGGGAAATTAAGGCACAGATTTAAGTAGAGTAAAATGCTGATGGTTACCATTGTTAGGTGCACATGATAATGGAGGACTATTGTAGGGAGACCAGTAAATAATGATATTCCTAGCATCAGGTATGTGTTTACAGAATATGTTTGAAATGATAATGCCTGGGAATTTAAATATTTTCATTCCCTGCATGTAAAGGAGCTGAAGAATTTGATTCCTAAATCTGCAGTGGGAATGCTGTCTTCAAATTCAAGTAATGTGATTCAGCTGATCATTGATGCTTACAATGTAAGTTCATCCAAATGAATAATTTTTGCTATAACCTCATTGAGTTTCTAAAACATTGTATGACTGTATTGTTGCATTAGTTAAAAGATTATGAAGGCCAAGATTTGTAGGTAATAGTTCCTTTAAAATTTGGTGTTGTGGTTAAAGCACATTAAAATCTGGGACACCATAGTTTGAATTCCATTTTAGGCATATAGCCAGTTGGCTGAACCAGCCAGTCATTCTCTCAACCCAAGGAGAAATGAAGGCAAGAGCATGCAATTTCTGAAGACAGTTGCCAGAAATCAATAGTGATTTGAAGACGTGTCTATGTCTGTGTGTGTGTCTCCCTGTGCGTCCTTGAAAGGACTTTGTTAAAATGTCTTTTGCAGGTGTTGCACATTCTTTTAGATTTTATATATCTAAATGTTCACATTTTATTTTAGTCATTGTCTTCAGAAGTTATTTTGGAAAACAATAAACTACCTAAGGAGATAGGAATAGAATATAAATCTTTCTGTAAGAACGGAGTGAATGGAACAGGAGATGAAGGAAGAAAGTGCTCTAACATTTCAATTGGAGATGAGGTAAGCTTTGGTGTACAGGAATCCTGTAAACTTCTTATGGACCCCTTGTCACATTATGGCATTGTCCTGTATAATGCTATATGTTTCTTTTAATCAGTTTGAACAAATTGCCTGTTTATTGTTTACATTGACAGGTTAGGTTTGAGATTACAATAACAGCTAACCAATGTCCAGAAAAAGGACAAAATGAAACGATTAAAATCAAACCTCTTGGTTTCACTGAAGAAGTAGAGATTAATCTGGAGTTCATTTGTGAATGTGATTGCCATAATGAAGGGATTGAGGACAGCCCTCTGTGCCATTTTGGAAATGGAACATTTGAGTGCGGTGCTTGCAGGTATATATAAATGCTACTTTATTGTGTTTTCATTAAAAAAATCTGTAACTTTAGTTTCTTATATAGGAAAAATTCAGAAAAGGTTAGCTGAGATTATTAGGAAGCTAAAAGAGTTCCTTATGAGTTAAAGGAATAACTGTGCCTTAAAGCCTGTAATGATGGAGAGGAATGCAAGCCATGATATATACATATACATAGGAAGGAAGGAAGGAAGGAAGGAAGGAAGGAAGGAAGGAAGGAAGGAAGGAAGGAAGGAAGGAAGGAAGGAAGGAAGGAAAAAAAGATAGGTAGGTAGGCAGGTAGGTAGGCAGGCAGGCAGAAATGTTCTCATTTTATCTCGCCTTGAGGTCACTATGCAAGTGAATGTAAGAGGCTGATTAAAAATGATTTTTTTTTTCGACGTATGATTTTTATCTATGAAATCTGGTATATATTTGTGATTGCCAGTAATTTGTAAGCACTGATCTTGATGGCAGCATAATGCCTCTTGAATTCTAGGCAGCTGCTGGAGAACCACATTTAAAGATGTGGTTAAAGCTCTCTTATGAGCTTCTCATTGCCATTTGTTGGTCACAATGAGACACATAATGCTAAGCTAAATTTGGTCCATTTTGCTTTTTAGGTGCAAACCTGGGCGTATTGGAAAGCACTGTGAATGCAGCATGGAAGAAGTAAATAGTGAAGACATGTCAGGCACCTGTAGGCAGGCTAACAGTTCTGAAATATGTAGCAACAATGGCGAATGTATTTGTGGACAGTGTGTGTGCAAAAAGCGAGACAATCCAAATGAAATCTATTCTGGCCCATATTGCCAGTGTGATAACTTCAGCTGTGATCGATCTGATGGTTTAATTTGTGGAGGTAATGAGTTCCTTTTCTGTCAAAGGAGCTTTAAAACATAATCTTGAAACTAGTATTACAAAGTAGAATTATATGAATAAGAGAAACAAAGATCAGATTAGGAATAACTTCTCTGATGCAGTTCCATTTCTTTAATTGATTGGGAATGTTCAGGCAACTGAACTGACAACTAAAATAAAGGTCTTATATTTAACTATGGTATATAAAAAGAAATTTAGCGATAATGTTATTCTTTATAATAAGCCCAGTAATAAAAGCGTATCTAAAAGAAAATATTTGCATGCTGTCCTATATATATCTTGTTGATGATAATTTCCTATGCAGTACAATATGCACCTATGTTACGATGTGTTGTATGGTTCAATATAGAGTGAGAAAATTTGGCAGAAAAACCTGCCAAACAGGTTTTGAACACCATTAACATACAAATTTTAAATAATATCAAAATAGCCAGATGTTGCATGCTTTTCTCATTTTGGAATTTCTGTAATTAGTAAAGAGAAAAATTTATTCCCTAAAAATAATCAGGTTTAATAATGTTCTTCCTGCACGTTTTCATAAGACATCAGAACTGGATTTTAGTTCTGTGCAACTGCAGTGAACATTTTAGGCCTGAGAGACTCTTCTGAATTCACCTTCAAAAATAGAACTACTACATGCTACTAGCTACTAGTCTCTGTGCAGTAGCCTTAAGCCCATCTGAAGACTTAAGATATTTTGCCATTTGCAATCATAACCTGGATAATTTCAGGAGTGCATCAAAATAGTAATGTGAAACGTTTATACCTTCAAGAAGCAGGTCCTGAGGATCTTGTCAAATCCATCCCATTAGCAAAAATTGGGGAAAAATATGTGCATGTTTATATATATATATATATATATATATATATATATATATATATATATATATATATATATATATATATATATATATATATATATATATATATATATATATATATATATAGGTCTTGGTTGTTCGGGTTTTCTCCCGTGTAAAATTGGAAGTGTCTTGGCGACGTTTCGACGAAGTCTCATTCGTCATCTTCAGGCTTCAGCTTCGTGCTTCTGGGAGCAATGTGTGATCGCAGCTGTTTCTTCCTTTTAACTGCTAGTGGGGGTTTGAACTGATTGGGTGGGAGCTTGGCTGTGCTCTGATTGGATGGGGGGTTTTCTGTGCTCTGATTGGCTGGGGGTGTGTCCTGTGTTGGTGGGGGCTTGGTTGTGCTCAGTCTGGTCTGTGCTGCAGGGGGATTTGAGCTGGTGAGCTGCACTGCTGCTGTTTGGCTTCGTGTTCGTGGTCGTGCTACATCTTCGTAGTGGGTGTCAGTCTGCTGCATGTATGGATTGGAGGGGTTTGAAGTGGCTAATGTTGCAGCTGCGGTCTGGCTTCTGGTCCTTGGTCGGAAGGGCCAACTTCCCTTCCTAGATGTCTTAGTCTACAAGAAACCCAATGGCTCCCTAGGACACACCATCTACCAGAAGAAAACACACACAAACCGCTATCTGCATGCACTCTCACACCACCACCCAGCACAGATCAACTCCGTAGCCAAGACACTCATCTCTAGAACAAAATGCTTAGCTGACGAACAACACCTAAAAACCGAACTACACACTCTCACAAACGTACTAACATCCAATGGATTCCAGAGAAATAAGATTACCAAACTAATCCAAAAAGAACCCCCCACTAAAACCCAAGACAGAGAGCAAGAAAATGGCACAGCCCTCCTCCCATATATAAAAGGCACCACAGACAGAATCAGCAAGATCCTCCACAAACATAACATCAAGACAGCATTCTGCACAAACCAAAAAATATCCACCATCCTAAGAAACCCCAAAGACAAAATTGAGTTAGAAAATCAAGGAGTATATGAAATCCCATGCACCGCCTGCCCCACCACATACATTGGACAAACCAACAGAAGAATAAGTGCACGCATTGAAGAACACAAGAACTCATTCAAAAAAGAGGAACCAACTTCTTCCCTGGTCCAACACTTTAAAGTCACAGGACACGATATTGACTTTAAAAAGACCAGAACTATCGCCAAAACTGAACACTTTAACAACAGAATAATCAGAGAAGCCATCGAGATAAACGCCCACACAGCATGAACAAAGCGAGATGATACCTCCCGCCTACCAGCCATTTGAAACCTGCCCTTATTGACAAACGTGTCCCTAACACGAGGAATGACACCAGACCCACACTCACGAGGTCCACACAGGATGTCACCACCACACATCCACCCAGAAAGCACACCCAAACCCACACTGATCAGGAAGCACGACCAAGGACCAGAAGCCAGACCGCAGCTGCAACATTAGCCATTTCAAACCCCTCCAATCCATACATGCAGCAGACTGACACCCACTACGAAGATGTAGCACGACCACGAACACGAAGCCAAACAGCAGCAGTGCAGCTCACCAGCTCAAATCCCCCTGCAGCACAGACTAGATTGAGCACAACCAAGCCCCCACCAACACAGGACACACCCCATCCAATCAGAGCACAGAAAACCCCATCCAATCAGAGCACAGCCAAGCTCCCACCCAATCAGTTCAAACCCCACTAGCAGTTAAAAGGAAGAAACAGCTGCGATCACACATTGCTCCCAGAAGCACGAAGCTGAAGCCTGAAGATGACGAATGAGATTTTGTCAAAAGTCGCCAAGACACTTCCAATTTTACACGGGAGATAACCTGAACACCCACAGACCTATATATATATATATATATATATATATATATATATATATATATATATATATATATATATATATATATATTTGTTTTCTGAGGTTTTCGCGGGTGTTTGTATGTAGGTCTTTGGTTATTCGGGTTATTCGGGTTATTCGGGTTATTCAGACCGCAGCTGCAACATTAGCCATTTCAAACCCCTCCAATCCATACATGCAGCAGACTGACATCCACTATGAAGATGTAGCACCACCACGAACACAAAGCCAAACAACAGCTATGCAGCTCACCAGCTCAAATCCCCCTGCAGCTCAGACTAATCTGAGCACAACCAAGCCCCCACCCAAAGAGGACACACCCCCAGCCAATCAGAGCACACACAAAAAAACCCTCATCCAATCAGAGCACAGCCAAGCTCCCACCCAATCAGTTCAAACCCCCACTAGCAGTTAAAAAGGAAGAAACAGCTGCAGTCACACATTGCTCCCAGAAGCACGAAGCTGAAGCCTGAAGATGACGAATGAGATTTTGTCAAAAAGTCGCCAAGACACTTCCAATTTTATGCGGGAGAAAACCCGAATAACCAAAGACCTACACACACATAAATAAATAAATAAATAAATAAACAAACAAACAAACAAACAAACAAACAAACACACCCAGTGTAATATATACACCCCACATAACCAGGTGAGCTCCCATTACTTGTTCCAGCTTCTGCCAACCTAGCAGTTCGAAACAATGTAAAAAATGCAAGTAGAAAGATAGAACCCCCTTTGGTAGGAAGGTAATAGCATTCCGTACACCTTTGGTGTTTAGTCATGCCAGCCACATGACCACGGAGACATCTTCAGACAGCACTGGCTCTTCGGCTTTGAAACGGAGATGAGCACCGCCCCCTAGAGTCAGGAACGATAGCACATATGTGCACCTTTAGGGGAACCTTTAGCTTTATCTTTATGTGCATGTTTATATTGAAACTATACTAATATATTTTTTTTCCTGATTTTGAATGTAGGACACGGTGAATGTAAATGTCAGGAATGTGAATGCTGGGCAAATTACACTGGCTCTGCTTGTGAGTGTCCCCTAGATACGACTCCTTGTGAAGCTGCAAATGGCCAAATCTGCAATGGTAGAGGAATATGTGAATGTGGAGAATGCAACTGTACCGATTCCAAATTTCAGGGACCAACCTGTGAGCTATGTCAGACTTGTCTTGGCGTCTGTGCAGAACACAAGTAAGGTTTCCGATTTTGTAATAAAAATAATTGGTTCTTATGAGATTTCAAACTGCTGCAGTAGTTCATTTTTTTTAAGCACCATTCTAGAATTCAATTAGCCAGAAACTAAATCTGTAATAGAAAAAAGTCCTCTTGCTATGGATGATATAACCTATAGAGGTACTTTCATGCAGAAGCTAACTATTGAAGCAGGTGGGATAAAGGAAGCCTTTTTTGCTGTGGCCTAATCCCAGTGAAACGTTCTTCCACCAAAAGTTAGAATTGCCCCTCCCTTTTGGCCTTCTGGAAGGATAACAAAACATGATTTTGCCAGTTGGCCTGGCATCTTGAGGTAGTACTTGCCACTGGAGGTTGCTGACAGGGTAAGAAAATCTCATCCCCCATCCCATCCATCTCTTGGCTCTTTTATATGTGGTTTTTGTGCAGTATTTAATACTATTTTAATGTTGGTTTAATATTTTAACTATTTTTCTTTTGTTAATATAATGTGTAAGCTAGGTCTCTTCAAACTTTGAAAATTTAAGACCTGTGGACTTCAACTCCCAGAATTCCTCAAGCAGCCATGTAGGCTGAGGAATTCTGGGAATTGAAGTCCACAAGTCTATAAGTTGCCAAGTTTGCAGACTCCTGGTGTAAGCCGTCATCTTGTAGAGAAAGTGGGCAGCATAGAAATTTAATAAATAAAATAATTAAACTGTCATCCTGGTTATTGACAGGATAGGGGTAAGCATTTTGGCTTTATATAGCATTAGGTTGCCATCTCAGTGGAAAACATATTTGCTGGAGTAATATATCACAAAGTATAAATGTATTACGAGACACTATATGAATCTGCTATAGCACCTGTTCTCAATTCACTTTTGAGGGGGGGGAAAAGGACTTTGGATTTAAGACATATGAATGTCTTAAATCCAAAGTCCTTTTTCCCCCCTCAAAAGTGAATTGAGAACAGGTGCTATAGCAGATGTTTCCTTCAGAAAAAGGGAAAATTCAAAAATATGATCCTTGGGGGAAATGGTGTCTCCTCTCCCGCCCCCACCCGGGATATTGTACTGCGTAAGGTAGTAGATTTGGGAAAGGTCACTCCCGATACATCTATTTCCTTCTTCTCCCTTCCCCTTCCCTTTCAAATGTTGCTTTAATAAATGGTTTTAATACAGGCTAAACATCTACTTTGGTAATAAGCTACTGAATGTAGGATTGTACGGTAATAGTGACACCATTCAGAATCTACTTTAAGAGATAATGCAGTCAAGGCCAAAAGGAAAAAATGCATTACGTTTAAATCATCTGAGATTTAAGCTTTTATTTAAATTTATAATTGCCTTTTTGTAAGCCTTCCTAATAAAATGTGTGGTATTCTGGTATGATACTAATTTGTGTTTCATCTTCTTTGCAAATAGAGATTGTGTCCAGTGCAAAGCCTTTAACAAAGGAGAAAAGAAAGAGCGGTGTGAAAAAGAATGTTCACACTTTAGTTTGGAATTGGTAGATCGCAGAGAGAAGTTGCCACAGCCTGGACAGTACGATGCATTGACTCACTGCAAGGAGAAGGATATTGATGACTGTTGGTTTTATTTCACATATTCTGTTGATTCAAATAACAAGGCCATTGTCCATGTGGTGAAGACACCAGGTATGTTTTCATCTTTATAGAAACAGTTTTGAATTTAGGAATTGCTTTAACATAATTCCATTTGCCAATCTCCATTCTTAATTTAATTTCTTGTACCTCATACTATCCAGAATTTTACATATATGTGTTGTTATTATCCTCCCTAAAGATAGCATATTTAAAATACAAATCTTAGTAATCAATATTTTTTTTAAAAAAAATTTTTTGAATACCCACAGAATGGACAACATTTGTGTTCATCCAAAGGACTGTTGGACTTATCAGTGATAGTTTGTGGCTATTAGTTCCTTCAACCAACCTCCATTGATTATAGTAAAGAAATGTTTTGTACCTAATTGTCCGGTTCTCACTCAGCAGTAAATCCATGTGGGTGCCTTTAAATTGGAAACAGCCCAAAGGATTGGTGAACTTGATCAATGGTCAAAATACAACCTTGTTTTTTGCATATTCCTCAGCAAGTCAGTGGATTCAGCCACCAGTGCCCTGTCACTTCACAGCTTGATTACTGCAACATGTTGTACATATAGGGCTGCTCTTGGGGAACCACTTGGAAGCTTCAGCAGGTCCAGAATCCTGCAATATGCTTATATAATACTGCTACTCCACAAGCTGCAGTTTTCTTCAGGTTTTGATACAAAGGGCTGGTCATTACCTATAAAGTCTACATGGCATAGCCTGGCATTGCCTGTTCGTCTTCTGGGTTTCTAGCATGCATGTGTGCGAGATGATCAGCTGTCTTTCATGCGCACAGCAGTGCCAAAAACCAATGTGCACATGTGCGCTGGTCAGTTGATCATTGGGCATGCATGCATGCTAGAACCTGTAAATTCAGCTTTTCCGGAGTGCGGCCCCGACAAGAGCATGCGTGTATGCTCACAACATTTCCGCATTCACAATCACTGGCATAGACTCTGGATACTTGAGGGACCACCTATCTCCCATTGTATCTGCCCGACTAGTGAATTTAGGCAGGGTTGCTGCACTCTGGGATCCATTCATTGAACAAAGCCATCAAAGGGGCCTTGGAAGCACCCTTGCTCTTTAGCATCGCATGCCCTCTAGAACAGACTTACCCAACCTTTTTGGATTGGTGCTCGAGCGAGTGGGCCCTGAGCACCTGTGATCTTTGCACAAGGAAGGCTGTAACTTATCACGACGCTCGCACAAATAGGGCTGTGTGCTTGTTTTCTATTTTTGTTTTAAAATGTTGTAAGTCACTCTGATATGTTGAGATTTGGGCATCATATAAATTTAATTAATAGTATCTATCCTAGGATCTTGGAAGAATAGGTGGATAAAAATGCTAAATCTACACTAAACATCTGACTGATTGCGCAACCATCATATCTAAGAACAGCATTAATTATTCATATGTTTGGATGGCTATTTCATAATTCCAACTGTATTAATATTATGCTTCATTTATTCATTTTGTTTGCTAGAATGCCCAACTGGTCCTGACATCATTCCTATCGTTGCTGGTGTGGTTGCTGGAATTGTTCTTATTGGTCTAGCTTTATTGCTGATTTGGAAGTTACTTATGATCATTCATGATAGAAGGGAATTTGCAAAATTTGAGAAAGAAAAGATGAATGCAAAATGGGATACGGTGAGTCATTATATTAATAATCTTAAGGAGGCATACATGTCTGATGATAGTTTGCATACTTCAGAAATTTCAGACATCAATTTATAAAAATATGTATGTTAGCTTTCTGTATATCTTCAGATCATTCCAAGATGAAAACATATTGTCTCCTGGATAATTCTTTAATTCTCTTAAAAGTGTTCAGCCTTTTAAATATTAACACCAAGTTTTTCCAGTTGTAGACCTCAATATTTTGTTCTCTGAGGATATTGGTAGGATTCTGTCCATTTGAATATCATAGAATACAACTCTGAATCTTAAAGGAACTAACAGTTTTATGCTAGCAGAACACAACCTTTTTTCTTTAGAATGTTGTCTGTCTTGTATTCCACATTGATGATTTTTCTACCTTCAGCAAGAAAATCCAATATACAAGAGTCCTATTAATAATTTCAAGAATCCAAACTATGGACGTAAAGCTGGTCTCTAAGTTTCCGTTCGTATTTTCTTTTCTATTTCTTTCTCTTTGCATGTGCTTTTCTTCAGTTGCTGAATGCAGCTTTAACTAATTATTGCTTGATTCCTAACACCTTTTTTAACTGCTGCATCATACTTTGAATTGTAACAGAATTTAGAGAGGAAGTTTAGTGTAATAATTAAAGGGACTAGGTTGAAACCTGGGAAACCAAATTCTAGGCTTAGGCATGTACACTCTATGCACAACTATTAGGCAAGTTGTATTTTGGAGGATTAATTTAATTATTGAACAACTACAGTGCTCTTGGTCAATTCACAATGTTAATAAACCTCAAACCTGAGCATTTAAGAAAGTAAAAGTGAGATTTTGGCAACAACTCAAAATGCACAAATAAACATTTCTGACATTTTACACACACACAAAAATCAGTGACCAATATATCCATCCTTCTTTTCAGTAACAATCATAAGCCTTCCATTCAGACTCTGTCAGTTTCTTGATCTGTTGATGATCAACTTTTTGTGCAGCAGCAACCATAATCTCTTGTTCAGAGAGGTGTACTGTTTTCCTTCACTGTAAATCTCCCATTTAAGAAGGGTTCACAAGTTCTCAATAGAGTTTAGGTCAATTGAGGAAAAGGGACATGTCACTATTCTTTCATCTTTAAGATCTTTACTGGCTAGCTATACAGTGGAGTACTTTGATGCATATGATGGAGCATTGTCCTGCATAAAAATTATGGTGGTCGTGGAAGATGCAGACTTTTTCCTGTACTACTGCTTGAAGAAAGTGTCTTCTAAAAACTGGCAATAGGTTTGGGAGTTGATTTTGAGTCCATCTTCAACCTGAAAAGGTCCAGCTAGTTAATTTAAATAATACCAGCCTATACCAGTACCCCATCTCCACCTTGCTGATGTCTGAGTCGAAGTGCAGCTCTGAGCCCATTACTGATCCAGCCATGGGCCCATCCATGTGGTCTGCCAAGAGTCACTCTCATGTCATCAGTCCATAAAACCTTTGAAAAAATCTGTCTTCATATATTTCTATATGCACGAATCAAGAAGAGGGCCGTGAAAATATTTACAGACCCCTCGCATCCTGGACATAAACTGTTTCAACTCCTACCCTCAAAACGACGCTATAGAGCACTGCACACCAGAACAACTAGACACAAGAACAGTTTTTTCCCAAAGGCTAAACACTCTGCTAAACAAATAATTCCATCAACACTGTCAGACTATTTACTGAATCTGCACTACTATTAATCGTTTCATAGTTCCCATCACCAATCTCTTTCCACTTATGACTGTATGACTATAACTTGTTGCTCGCAATCCTTATGATTTATATTGATATATTGATCATCAATTGTGTTGTAAATGTTGTACCTTGATGAACGTATCTTTTCTTTTATGTACACTGAGAGCATCTGCACCAAGACAAATTCCTTGTGTGTCCAATCACACTTGGACAATAAAATTCTATTCTATTCTATTCTATTCTATTCTATTCTATTCTATTCTATTCTATTCTATTCTATTCTTGGCCCAGTCTTGCCCTTTCAACTTATGTGTCTTGTTCAGTGGTGGTGGGTTTCAGCCTTTCTTACCTTGGCCATGTCTCTGAGCACTGAACATCTTGTACTTCTGGGCACTCCAGGTAGGTTGCAATTCTGGAATATGATAATGGGTTCCTGGTAGCTTCATGTTTGAATCTTCTCAAATCTTTGACAGTTAATGTGCCAATACGTTTCCTGAAACCCTGTTGACTATTTGCAACAAAACGTTAGATGTTTCTGTGATCAGGCCCCAAAAACTTAGCAATTTGAGAGTGCCTCATCCCTCTGAAAGACTTTTTAAAATTTTTGACTTTTCAGAGTCAATTAAATCTCTTTTGGCCTATTTTGTCTTGAGGAAAAGAAGCTGCCTAATAATTATGCACACCTTGATATAGGGTGTTGATCTCCTTAGGCCACCCCCTCCCTCATTACACAAAAACACATCACCTGATCTGCTTATATCTACTAAGCATTCAAGTTTATATAGCTTGGAGGTGGAAAATATACACAAAAACGATGATATGGTCAAAATATTTGCCCAGTAATTGTGCACACAGTATAGTCTTTGGACTTTGAGCACATTTCCCTTTTTCTCAGCTATAGGAAGAAGGTAATAGAAAGCCATTCCTGAAGAATTTTGGCAAGAAAACCTTAGGGCCTGATTTGAAGGCAGCCAATAAATAATTAGGAAGTGGACAAGTATTTAAGAACTCATTTTGCCCCCTTTAATAAGGTCTGAAACACTGGTGAGTAAAACAAGGACCCCCATTAAAAAAGTGAGAAATGCAAACCAGAGCACTCTCTTCTCTTCAGAAGGGCTTCTATGCAAAATTATATTAATCACATGCTTGAGCTCTGGCCCTTTTCCAACCTTAGGGCTTGGCAAATGTTGAGATATGATGCTCTTTGAATCTTGTGAAATAGACTGGGCATGATGTAGCTTAATTTAAAGTAATTTCAGTTGTTAATGGAATAAATTATTTACTGCATTGTCACTGAAATCACCTTTTTAGCTGGCTAGTTAATTTACTTGAGAATACTGATTGTGTTTGTAAGTGCTATCCCCAGATGACTCTTGGGCCAATGGCCACTAACTAAATAGATGCTTTAGAGAAAAAAGCATCAGTGGCAGGAAACGGAGCATTTGTATTTGCAAATACAATCTTGGCAACATATAAAATAATTCTTTTTGAATGTTGATCTCTATTCTAACTGAATACAACAATAGTATGATGAGATAGAATATTGTTAGACTGAACTTTGTTAGTTTATATAAAACATACAAATTTGATTTGCGGCACAACCAAATTATTAGTAGTATACATAAATATGCTGCATTCTTCACATGTATGTCTTCCTCTTCTTACTTTTTCTCTTTCTTTTTTATTATATATCCATTCCCTCTCTTGCTATTTGATATTCAGTTGTTATTTTTTTATTTCTGAACACACTAATGCTATATGAATCTGGTTATATAATTGCCAGTGATAGTCCTGAAAAAAGACAAAACATTTTCCCCAAGCTTTAAAAAGAATAGTTAACAAAAGTTCAAAAATAGTGTCCTGGATTGAAGTCCATAATTTTTGAGTGCAGAATAATGCTGCTTTTTTAAGTCAGATAATATCATGGATTTCAGTATAGGGAATTAGTTGCAAATCAATTTGCTGTGTCAACATATATGTAATTTGGAACAAATTCATCCATGCTTAAACAACTTGATTATACAGGTTTTATGTGTGAGTCGCAAGTCCTCTCTTCTGTTTGCTGTTTGTGAGCTTTGTTTCTCAATATTGAAGGATGGATTTGCTGTGTTCACATTGAGACTAATTTTATGGCTGATGTTACTTAGATCATTAGACTTCAGTAATAAAGGAGCACTTGGCTGTGAGTCTTCCTGATACAGTAATGCCAATGATAATTTTGCACTTTCAGAAATGCATCCAAAGTTTCCAATTCAATTAAAGTACGTATACACAGGAGGGAATATGGAATTGATGTAAAAGAAATATTTTTCCCAAAATTCTTTTAATGTTTGTTTATAGGGCTACCCATATCATCATCGTGCATTAAAGTGTTATAAAATTCCTATGAATAGATTATTTGCAGTTTCTTTCCTTGTATATTCTAAAGAACAATTTGTGCTAGGCATGATGTGTAGTAAAAATTAAAAATGCTGGATAATAGATAATCTGTAATATTTCCATTCCACTCCGGAAAAAAGTTTTCTTGCTTGTTTCAGTCGTTGATACATTGTAGGAGCTGTGGGACCTATATGCACATGGAGCTCTAATTGGCTTGGCAGTATGTTGAAAGTATTTCAATAAATTGACAGTTTTTTCACTCTATAATCCTTTTTTATTTTCTTTTAGGGTGAAAATCCTATATACAAAAGTGCCGTGACAACTGTAGTGAATCCTAAGTATGAGGGGAAATGAAAACTGCTTTATGATTTCACAGCACTGGGTGTGATATAATAGTTTTGTACTCATTACGTAGCTTTTGGCAATATTGCAATGGATTTACTAGTTCCTTACTTACCTACACAGTTGTTTCCTATGCAATTTTTTAAATGTACAGTATTTTTATTTTTGAAGTTTTTTCTTTGATTTTGCAAACAAATAGTGCCACAAGATTCACTGAATACTTGAGATTGCATATCCTACTCAATAAGATTATAGCTTACTCGAGGTGCTTTTTTATCTACCCTGTTTTTTGTATGGAATGAAACACTTAATAAACAATTTGCCTATACATTAAGTATTAAAATTAGAACAGTTTTTAGCCTTATAGATGTATCAAGGTTTGGCTTGCACAAATAGTGCAAACCTAATACTTACTAATAAACTATAAAAATTAGTTTATGAATAATGTGAGACTTAATTTCCAACTTTCTGTATTCAGTAATACAGAAACCATGATGTAACTTTAATTTCAAGCTTCATGTGTGACATACATTTTAAGTTGTCACTATGTATGTATAAGAAAAGAAAAAATAGATCCAAAATAAAGAGCTTTAATATTATTAAAACAGGTATGATGATGATAATGATAATAATTCCTGTGTGTAAATTCAGTTTCCAATTTTAGTACTGACAAGTACACTGCCAAGACTCCTTTTTAAATCATCTCCCCGTTATCTGATGCCATCCTGAGGTGCTGGACTTTTAAAAAACAGGTCATATTTGAAATTGAAAGTCCAACATATACAGGGCACAGAATAGGAGCAAGTTCTTAGCGCCTTAATTCCTTAGGTTTGTTTTTAAATTTCTTGCTTGGTTTAAAGCCTGGTGCTTTGGCAATTTATCTTTAATGTATTTGATTTCTTTCTGTGTAAGATAATTGTTAAACTGTTAAACCAGCTTATGTTTGCAATCTTGGTTGTAATTTATCCTATAGCTAAAATTGCATGATTCTGAATCAGGAGTTACTGTGGCTTGTATATTTGCTGCTGGCTATTCTGTTATCTGTTCAGTACTGGCCACATTCATATTTTAAGTGCCTTTTATTTTAACAATGCTCACTTTTTACAATGTTACCATGGAAATTATTTATTAAATTTAATAAATTCCTTTAAAAATCGTATTGGTATTTCTTTCTTTATTGTAAGTGTTGCTAAAGCTGAACATTCTTAAAATGTAGGAGAGTTCCGGTTTTCTTGAGGTGAAAGAATAGTTCTAAAGAAAATTCAAGAATCCCAGGTTCCATCCATCAGGCAGATTTAGGAGTTTTAATGCCAGGGAAGAGAAAACATTTGGAACCTGGAAATATATATAATAGCAATGGCAGATTTTAGGCTTTTTTGAACATTCAACTGGAACTTAAGGATATTAAGACATGTTTTTGTTTCATTAGGACTATGAAAAGATATCTGGAACTCAGCATTTAATAATTTGTCTTTCCTACCCGTCCCACCAATATATCCTATGCAACCATTATACATTCTAACTTGTGTTACTTGATACCTCAGCATGTGCAATATTATTTTGTTGGTTTCATTTAGGCTAAGTGGTCAAATATCAGAAGTTTTACATAGTGTCCTCTTACCATTTAGGATACTTCAACAATAACCACCTTTTCATGTAGGAACAAATATTCCTAAAGGAACAAATTACTGCTCCTTTGTTATGTGTAGACCAGCATAATGCAGAAAGTATGCTAATTATGGGTTCTATTTCAATCAACTGTCTACATTAGAATCATGAGCAGATTTTGTATTTGGGAGGATGAGAACTGTACATAGATTTGTAGGAATTTAGCACCCACCCCCCTCCTAGAAGAATGAAATATTTTAGAAAATACTTAAAAGGCAGAATATATTTCCCTGGATGAGAAATGGAGAAACATGTTTTAAAGACAAAGTAGCTCCCTGCAACTTCCTGACTACCCCCCACCTTTGTCAATGGGCCATTAAAGCCTCAACCAAGCTCACTCATTTCCCCCCACCTTTGTCAATGGGTCAGAGGTAGAAACTCAATCCCCCCACCTTTAGGACCATCATTTGCAACACAATAGAACAGAACTCACCACATGGCACCTGGGAAGATTACATCAGCCAGCAAGGTTAGCTAAGACCCCCCACCCCCTGGGAGTCTGACAGCCAATCAGGGTACTCTTCTTGTGCCCCAGAAAGTTTAAAGCTCAGAAAAAGCATAAAGCCAGGGAGCACACAGGATCTCATCCCTTTTCTGTTCAGGATCTCAAGCCATGTGATCCTGACCACCATTAAACCATCTTTCCAAGCAGTCTCCATGTTTCCAGTGTCTTTGTCCCCACTTGGAACTGATATATCCATCCATATCAGCATGATTCCCTAGCTGGAATAGTACAAAAAAAATCCATCTATTTTTTTGAACTTGCTATTATCTCTGCATATAACAAGACAAAGAGAACCTTCACTTTGCTTATAAGTCAACATTTGCTAGCTGCTTTAAGTGTGGTGGAGAGCAAACAGAGCATGAAATTTTATAAAGAAATGAACTATATTATGACTTAACATGAAGATTATATTGTATTAGCTGGTTCCCTGTGAATTTTAAGGGTCTGGTTGGTTAGGTCCTTTTTTGAAAAAAAAATCTGAATTCTAGACAGACTATGCCATTCCAAACCCTCCACCCCAAAAAGTCATTTCAGAGAGGCATAAATGTATTTTTATCAAATGCAGTAAAAAGCATTCTGAGATTTGGTAGTTCAGTTTACGTATATTTTAACTGCCATTACACTACAAATTACAGTTTTCACAGGTCTCAAAAGAGATTCATACATGAATGCCTTAATTTTTTCTTATCACAGTTATAAAGTTGAAAGTTACAAGGTCGCTGCATAATGAATTAATCAAAAAAACAAAAAACAAAGTTAGATCAGTGGCTTCTTGAATTCTGCCCTATAACTGGAGAAGGTCCATCTTTTCTTGGAGGACTGCATCTTTTTCCACAAATAATGAATGAATCCTATAATTCAAACATAAATATTCTGTATGCAATTACAATAATCAACTTTATAAAATACATTTCACATTATTATTTGAATTATATATTATTCCCTTCATTTCCTTTTGCAATTGTAAGTTTGGTTAATCAATAGACAATTAATTAGAAACTTCATATATACACTACAGCTTGAGACCAGAAAACATTTTTTGCTTGAAACTTGTCCCAAATGGTCAGATGTTCTTAGCATGAGATCTTAGCATGAATGGTGCTAAAATGGTGGAGACCAGTAGCATTTTTATTTATTTTTTTTGCAATAAAGTGTTCAAACTACTGAAATAAAAACCATTTCGAAAATTAAGTAAAGCATGACAAGAACAACTTTAAAAATACTTCTGGTGAAAAATAAAATTGGCAAGTCAGGTACATAATATGGCACTGTCAGTTTTACCTGTTCTTGTGACCCTGTCATTGTTAGCCCTGCTAGATAGATCGGATCCGATCAGATCAGAAAAGCACTCAATTGGAAAACTAAACCTACACTTTATTTAGCTAGACTTTAGTAACAGAATCTTGCCAGCCCAATGTGCTTTTCTTCTCCTTATATCCCAATGAGCCAGGGACATGTTTGAGTTGCCTCAAAATCAGTCTTAAGTACCTTTAGGAAGGGGGTCTGTTGTAACTTCAAATTGCCATTAAGTGAATATACTATCTTGCTCCCCAGAACTTAAAAGAACTAAGCTTTTTTTTTCTTGTATAGGGGTTCTTGCCAATTTCTGTCAAGGACATCTCACATACACTACAGTCATAGAAACAAAGGTGCAAAGTTTCTCTTCTCATGCGGTTTCCTGCAACACTTGAAACTTCTAAATGTGTTCTAAAAAACCATGGAATGCGAGTTATTTTATATTTTGTTCTTTTGGAATACAACCAACTTATATTGTTTAAATGATAAAACAGAAATTTTCTATTTTACAGGCAACTCTAATTATAAGCATTACTACTTTAATATCATTTTGAAGTCTACTGTTTTTATACAAATTCACCTTGTTTGAACATGATTAAATATGGAGTTTATTTTTTTAATCAGTGAATCGCTCTTTGCAAATAGTAATGGTATTTTTAAAATCAACATCTGCTTTCTTGAGTGGACAGGACAATTCCATTGGCTATAAGCATTATTTGAATTTATCAATTTATAAAGAAGAAATATTCATGAAATAGCATATTAGATAGCAAAACTTTAAAGGTGGTTTAAAGGCTTAATAGATTTCTATGATTCTGATTTGAAGGCTGTATTTGGATCACTGTTGCATGGCCTGGGGACTCATAACCTGCTTTCAAAAGGCAAGTGTGCAGCGTGATAGGCATGTGGGGATGAGGCCCAAGTGCTGCAAGATTTCATCAGAATGAGATGGAGGAGAGATGGAGGGCATTGCAGCCACCTAAAGTGAGTCATAAGGGCCATGGGATGGGGTCATATTTAGTTTTTGGAGACTGTCATAATTTCGAACATTCGTTAAAAGGCCTTCCGTACCTCAAGGATTACCTGTAGTCCCTTCAATATATCAACTACAGAAGTATTCTACAACTTGTGAGCAATAGTTACTTACTACATCTTGAACTTGATTAGTTAGTCCTTGAAAGGCTGAAGAAGTGGCTCCTAAGGACAAATGCATAAGTCTATTATTGTATTATAACAATTTAGAATCTACCTGATATTTAATTGTATTTTTTTGCTAGGCAAAATATTAGTCAACTTTATAGTATTGACTTTTTATAATTTTAACATGAATGTAAATATTTTATGACAGATAAATAGCTATGTTACCATTTTAAAATGCAATCTATGCAACTCTATTGCAGTGCAGATTGAATGCTGTATAAATTGCTTTGAAACTACAGTGAAGCCTGATTTGTTTTTATTATTTCTTTCCCTTTCTGTTATTGATATCCTTCAATAAAGCTTTAGTAGTACAGCACTGCCATTCAACTCATATTGAAAACAAGGGTTTTTATGAGTTCACTACAATGTGTTTCCACATATCGGAATGGGACTTTTCTTGATCTCCGTCCAGCATGCCAGCCGGGCTTCCCATTGAAGTCCAGGGAAAGACCGGGCACTCCACACTCTTGCAAGGAAGGGATCTTTGGCAAAGGATCAGAAGGACCCTAACTCCACCACCACCACTGCTCTTATATAGCTTATCAAATACACAGAGATACTCATTAGAATCAAACCTTTTCCTTAGGAAATTAGGAAGGAAGCTGGCTCTTTAAGTTCTCCTGTTTGCTTATTCAGAAAAGAGGTTGTTAAGCATAAAGGGCAGGCAAATCAAAGCCAGAGCAATGTAAACACCCCACGAAAAAAAAAAGGTGGTAAAAAGAATTTTCCTCTCTGACTTCAAACATACTCCTTTCGATTAAGCCTGGTTATTCACGCCCCTCCCCTCCTCCGCTCTTCCACAGCACCTCCATTTATGCTTAAAACCTCTTTACTGAATAAACAAACAGGAGAACACTCACAATGCCACCCCAGCATACCCAGAAGGCAGCATCGATTCTAGCCTTGCCACACAGGGGAACCCTGGCAAATGTTGGGGGAGGCGGCTTTGACCAAGGAATCACAGGGCAAAGGCAGAGGGCATGAGCTAGCCCATCCAGGGTAAATAACCTCAACAAAGGACACTGGGAAAATATTTGCTGGTAAACCTGTGAGCCCAGCTGGGTACTCCCAGATACCTGGGAGAAGCAGAGAGGGAACAAAGAGGGATGGGAGCTAGAGGAGAGCAGGGCTCTGGGGACAGGTGGGTCTTCAGAAACCAGGAGAAGGAAAAGCAAAAGTTCAGGCCAGCTATTCCCACCAGCTGGTTGCAAAAGCTCAACCTGATGGATCTACAGCCCCCCCTCCCTCCCCCCATGGTGCTTTCGACAACATCAGAAGGCTCCGAACTGACAGGCGAGTGGCTCTTGGCTGGGGGGACAGAGCCCCAAGTACTACTAACCACGGCAGCCCTGGTCAGGGACAAAATATCTTTGCCCCCTCCCAGCTACTCTTCCACAGGGAGAGGCCCTGGGAACCTCACCTGATGGATCCCTCATCCTCTACAGCCCCATCTCCCCCCCATCCTTTGTGGCAGAAGATGCGAACCAGCCCTTGTCTCAGGCACTTTGAACAAAGGGGTGGGGTGTTGTTGGCTCTCCTGAGCCTCTCTCTGAACTGCAGCCCCTGCTCTTCCACTCCCAAAGCCCCCAAGTCCCTGCACCAATAGGCTGGCTGCAAATAGGCTGTCTTGGGCAGCCAAAAGCCCTACGTTAACTATACTTCAACAAATGGCAAAGGGACTGGGATGGAGGGACCGTCGCCAATGTGCCAGGGCAAAAGACTGGGGGAGGGCCAGCTGAGGAGAAAAGTTTGTGGCTAATAATGCAGAGGCGAAAACCTCTAGGAGAAACAGGCAAGGCAAAAAGTTCAAGCCGAAAAGTCCTAGACCCCCACATATTGCTCAATTTAGCATTAATATAGACCTATGCCCACATAAGCCCGAATGAAACTTTGTGCTTACTCTCTCCCTTCTCTGTCTGCCATGCAACTAGAAGGAAAAATGGATTTGGATTCAGCTTGGCTTTCTGAATTTTTGACAAAGGACAACACCTACAGCAATGTTTTGCAACCTTAGCCATTTGAAGATGTGTGGATTTCATCTATGCTATGTTGTCTGGAGAATTTGAGGAGTTGAAATCCACATATGTTCAAGTGCCAAGGTTGGGAAACACTGTTCCACAGTATCTAAACTTTAAAAAGGTAAAGGTTCCCCTTGCACATATGTGCTAGTCATTCCTGGCTCTAGGGGGTGGTGCTCATCTCGGTTTCAAAGCCGAAGAACCAGCACTGTCTGAAGATGTCTCCGTGGCCATGTGGCCGGCATGACTCAATGCCAAAGGCGGACAAAACACTGTTACTTTCCCACCAAAGATGATCCCTATTTTTCTACTTGCATGTTTATGTGCTTTCAAACTGCTAGGTTGGCAGAAGCTGGGACAAGTAACAGGAGCTCACCCCATTACACAGCACTAGGGATTCAAACTACTGAACTGCTGACCTTTCAATCAGCAAGCTCAGTGTCTTAGCCACTGAGCCACCGTGTCTCTTTAACTTTAAAATTTAACCTTTAACTTTAACTGAGTTCAAATGTTTAGTTGGCTAGACAATCTTAAAGGTTAAAGGTTTCCCTCGCATATATGTGCTAGTTGTTCCCGACTCTAGGGGGTGGTGCTCATCTCTGTTTCAAAGCTGAAGAGCCAGTACTGTCCAAAGACGTCTCCACAGTCATGTGGCCGGCATGACTCAATGCCAAAGGCGCACAGAACGCTGTTACTTTCCCATGAAAGGTGGTCCCTATTTTTCTACTTGCATTTTTTACATGCTTTCGAACTGCTAGGTTGGCAGAAGCTGGGACAAGTAACAGGAGCTCACCCCGTTACCCAGCACTAGGGATTCGAACCACTGAACTGCCAACCTTTTGATCAACAAGCTCAGCGTCATAGCCACTGAGCCACTGTCTTAGTACTTAATTTATATATCAAATTTATCACCACATTTCTACTTTGCTCAGGGCTCAAAACAGCTAAGAAAATTCAGACATAAAAACAAGATATAAATCCAAATTGAAGTGTGTGAATAGGAAAGTTCCTGAGATTGGAAATCTGACCTAACCAATGAATAATGAGAACAGATTTTTATAATTATAACAAAGATAGATTTGATTACAAAAAGTATAGATAAGCAAAGCTTGGTACTTTAATGCTATTCTACTGAAAGAAGATTCAGACTATTTGCTCCAAGTGTAGCCTGGGATTAGAAACAAAAAGAAAGTATCTGAGAAAATCAGACAGAAATAGACAGAGATGTGCAGGAAAATCCAATGAAATGGAATGGAGTGGAATGAATGGAATGATGGAGCTGGAAGAAACCTTGGAGGCCTTCTAATCAAACTCACTGCCTAAGACAAGAGTCCAAGGACTTCCCAGACAAATGGGTGTCCAATCTTTTCTTGCAAACGTCCAACAATGGAGCACCCAGAACTCCAGGAACTAAGCTATCAAGAAATTTCTCCTTAGTTCCAGGAATTTAATCTCTCTTTGATGAGCCTCCCCACCTTGTTTCTTGTCCTGTCTTCAGGAGCTTTGGAGAATAAGTTATAAATAAAAAACCCTTTTTCTCTGTCTGCCTCTCAAGTATTAGAAGACACTTTCATTTCATCCCTAATCCTTCTCTTCATTATATTGACTTCCCTTAATTGTCATATGGTTTAACCGCCAGACCCAAATGCTTACAAATCTGCTGCTTAGTTATTTTTTCTAGAATTTTCCCAGGTATTGAGCTGTGGTATATAGCTTTTTCCCTTTTTTGAAAGGGAAAGCCTTATTTTTCTCGAGTCCCTCCTTGCAGATTCAGGCTATTTGTAGTATTCTGTTTTAGTTATGTGTCCCTCTTTTCATTTTGTATATTTGCCCTTTTTGTCCCATGGTTTGTCAGATAACACTTTATGCAACCATGCTGGTTTCACCTCGGATCTCTTTTTTCTTTCTTTTTCTTTTTCTGTAGTATTGTGTTTGGGCTTTAATAATCTCATTTCTCAGAGTTTCTGAGCTTTTTATGGCTGATCCTGTGTTTGCTTCCAGGTCTCCTAATTTATACTTGAGTTCCCCTTCCTTGTCACTACTTCTTTCCTCACTGGCTGATTTGTTGTCTTGGAGTTTATGATTGACTTTGGTCTTAAAGATTTGACACCCTCTCCTTCCATTTTTAGTTTAAAGCCTTTCAGATTAACCTAGCTAGTGGTTTCCAAAAACATTCTTCCCAATCCTTAAAAGATGCAGTCCGTCTTTCAGCAGAAGCCCTTCCTAAAGGTATCATAAACCATAGTCTACAAAACCTGTAGAAAACAAAATTGTTTCTTGACAGAACAATTAATCAGTGGGACAAGTTACCTCCAGAAGTTGTAAATGTTCCAACACTGGAAGTTTTTAAGAAGAGATTGGATAACCATTTGTCTGAAATGGTATAAGGCTTCCTGCCTAAGCAGGGGGTTGGACCTGAAGACCTCCAAGGTCCTTTCCAACTCTGTTATTCTATTCTAATCCTAAATTCTCTCAATGGCACCATCCCTTGTGCCAGCAATTTACTTCTAAAATCCTCCATTTCCTCATTGGGTATTGACCTATGGTTGGCAATATGGAAGAGAAGACGACCTGTGTCCTGTATGTGTTTGCTTTCCCGTCTAATTGCTCAAAATAGCTAGATATTATTTCCATTTAGTTGTGCCTGGTAAGCTACTGGAAACCAGTGTAGCTCTTTAGGTACAGTTATCATATGATCTATATGCTTTGCATCAATTAGCAACCTACCTGCATATTCTTGCCTATTTACATCAAGAACATATTCTTTACTTTCTACAGCTACCTATAGGACAATCATTAACCACCCCTTTTTTCTACAGTCTAGATATAGGGTTCTCTGACTCCAAGGCTATTTTGTTTGGTTGCCTGAGAGACTAGAACCTTTCTGGCAACCAAAGTTTGTTCTTGCAGAAAATATGACTATGAGAGTTGTTAATGCTTGGAACGCACTACCTGACTCTGTGGTCTCTTCTCGAAATCCCCAAAGCTTCAACCAAAAACTGTCTACTATTGACCTCACCCCATTCCTAAGAGGTCCGTAAGGGGCGTGCATAAGAGCACAAACGTGCCTACCGTTCCTGTCCTATTGTTTTCTTTCATTATATCCAATTAATATAGTTATTGCATGCTTATGCTTATATATATATATGCTTATATATTATATAGTTACTTTCATGCTTATGCTTATATATTAAATAAATAATAAATAATAAATAATAGTACAGATCTAGTGGAAAATTCCCAGAAAGTTGCTATTCCTACCAGTGATCATCATGGCTTTCTCCTAAGTCTCTCCCCCACTGCCAAGCTACGATGCCAGGGAATCAGGGAGGTTCCTCATTATTCTTCTTTACTTCCCATTTCAAGGGAATGGTCTTCCAAAGTGGTAAGGAATAAAGGGAGGGGGAGAGAATTTATAATGACTCAGGGGAAAGAGGGAGGCAGCAAAGAAGGCCAAAAAAAATCACCTCCTCTTTATCTGATACCTTTCTGATACCCACAGCCTAGGGTGAGTACTATCTTTATGTAAGAAGAGTTACTCTATAGGCCTTGTTCCTTGGGTATAGCAAAAGAATTGTTTAGGGACAGAAATTTTGGTATCATCATACCCTTGATCCTGTCTACAGGAGAGTAAAGAAGGATATTTTAGGTGGAGTTATATGGTTGAACAAAGAAGTATTTTTGACTTTATTCTGAAGACATAAATCAATTGCCCACTTGGCAAGGTTAAAAGGAGAAGATGAGGAAGTCAATGGAAAAGATGGTTCAAATAAACAAGTGGATTGCCCCCTGGAAGAACTGCTTGTTATTACTGCCCAAAGCTTTATGTTGAATGAGCAACCATAAAAACTGAAGAAAAAATTAAAGATAAGCATTTTTTTAGGAAGTCACCATTACCAACTAATTTAAAATATTTATATTTTCTTTCTTTCTTTCTTTCTTTCTTTCTTTCTTTCTTTCTTTCTTTCTTTCTCTCTCGCTCTCTCTCTTTCTTTCTTTCCTTCCTTCCCTCCTTCCTTTCTTCCTTCCTTTATTTATTTCTCATATTTTGAAAACCTGTGACATTTCCCTCAGAGTTTGGTGGTGATTTTTTTTAGATTTAGAGGTAAAGTATTCAGCATACTACATCCAGAAAGTCAGCAACAGCCCTTTTTTTACAAATTGTGCAGTTCTGATTATTCTAGCAAATATACCTAGCAAAGTATATATACCTAATATACAAAATATACCTAGCAAAGTGAAGCATGCTTTTCCCCCAATATCTTTTAAAGACAATCTCATGAACACTGTACATTTTTACATTTTCCCTCTCAAAATCTATGAAGAAGGTACAATTGACACTTGAGTTATTACCTTTTATATTGTTTTTTATTTCTGGTCCCAATAGTCTTCTCTTTAACAAAGACAGCTTTTGAGGGTAGCTCTTTTGGCTTAACTGGTTTGCTTCCCATGCTACATGGAAATATATACAGGTGATCAATGCAACATTACTTTGCCTGTATCTTGAATTTTAAAAATGCTGAAGTATTTTTCACTGTAAGTAGTAGTAATTATTTACATTTCTTGGTATTCAAGGATAAAAAAGAAAACGAAGATATAAAATATACCATTCTTAACAAATTTAAAGTTTGAAAAATCTTATTTATCCATTCAGAATATTTATCTTGGTACATGTCCGAGTCAAAATGAGTTTAAAATATGCAATTTCCTATCATAGGATAATGAGGAAAAAATAATGTATTGAATTATGAACATCTATATGCTTATAATAATCAGAGCAACTCAGGTGTTTAAAGAATCAGATTTGTATATGCTATACAATCAGACACAAAATTTAAGATATAACTATTATTACAAAAAGTTTTTTTTTTTAAAAAATACTCTCTTGAATTCTAAGAGGAAAACTATGGCAATCCACTTCCAAAAATATTGCCCAGAAAGCTGCATGGATTTTTCCATGTAGTCTCTAAGAGTCAACACTGGCTCAAAAGCTAAAAGAGTGTTAAAATAAAATTTTAAAAAAAACTATTAACCGAATACTAACTATTAAATTCTGCATTTAGTCGGTTTTGGTTGGGTTATTACATACAATGCACACTTTTTTAAGTACTGGGATGTGGGTTGGAGTTTACAAATTCTTCAAATCTAAGGATTTAATCTCAGAGGTATTCCAGAGATCCAACTAGAGGTATTCTAGTTGAGCCTGGGATTGGACTAAAAGACCTCTGTGGTACCTTCCAACTCTATTATTCTATGTTCTAATAGATTAAGTTAATCTATTTCAGGGAATTTCATTTTTTTCCAGGTTTTTTAAAAACAAAAAACAAAAAACTGGAACCCCTGATCAAGAGAAAAAGCCATAGGATTCCAGAAAGTGCTATTTGAAAAACACAAATCTGTCTTAAGTGCTAGAAATGACTTTATGTGCCATAAAATAAATCCATACTCTTTTATTAATAATCTATTATTATTTATTATTATTAATTTGATTTCTATACCGCCCTTCTCCCGAAGGACTCAGGGCGGTGTACAGGCAAAAATAAAACAGACAGTACAATATATAATTTAAAATGCAATTAAAAAACTTATTTTAAAATTGGCCTGAAAATTAAAATATACAGTGAGCTAAAACCCCGTTTAAAATTAGTTAATAAAAATTTTAAAAATTTGATAAAAATTCAATTTAAGACAGCCCCGCACAAATAAAAAGATGCGTCTTCAGTTCGCGACGGAATGTCCGAAGGTCAGGTATTTGGCGTAAACCCGGGGGAAGTTCGTTCCAGAGTGTGGGAGCCCCCACAGAGAAGGACCTTCCCCTGGGGGCCGCCAGCCGACATTGCTTGGCGGACGGCACCCTGAGAAGTCCCTCTCTGTGAGAGCGTACGGGTCGGTGGGAGGCATGTGGTAACAGCAGGCGGTCCCGTAAGTACCCAGGCCCTAAGCCATGGAGCGCTTTAAAGGTCGTAACCAGCACCTTAAAGCGCACTCGAAAGGCCACAGGCAGCCAGTGCAGTCTGCGCAGGAGCGGTATTATATGGGAGCTACGCGGAGCTCCCTCTATCACCCGCGCAGCTGCATTTTGGACTAACTGAAGCCTCCGAGTGCACTTCAAGGGGAGCCCCATGTAGAGAGCATTACAATAATCCAGGCGAGAGGTAACGAGCGCATGAGTGACCGTGCACAAGGCATCCCGATCAAGGAAGGGGCGCAACTGCCGAACCAGGCGAACCTGGTGGAAGGCCCCCCTGGAGACGGCCATCAAATGATCTTCAAACGACAGCCGTTCATCCAGGAGGACACCTAAGTTGCGCACCCTATCCTTTGGGGCCAATAACTTGCCTCCAACAGTCAGCCGCGGCTGCAGCTGACTGAATCGGGGTGCCGGCATCCACAGCCACTCCGTCTTGGAGGGATTAAGCTTGAGCCTGTTTCTCCCCATCCAGACCCGTACGGCTTCCACACACCGGGACAGCACTTCAACAGCTTCATTGGGGTGGCCTGGGGTGGAGAAGTACAGCTGGGTGTCATCAGCGTACAGCTGGTATCTCACCCCAAAGCCACTGATGATCTCCCCCAACGGCTTCATATAGATGTTGAACAGAAGGGGCGAGAGAATCGACCCCTGCGGCACCCCACAAGTGAGGTCCCTTGCGGTCGACCTCTGCCCCCCTGTCAACACCGTCTGCGACCGGTCAGAGAGATAGGAGGAGAACCACCGATATACGGTGCCTCCCACTCCCAATCCCCCCAATCGGCGCAGCAGGATACCATGGTCGATGGTATCAAAAGCCGCTGAGAGGTCTAATAGGACCAGGGCAGAAGAATAACCCCTGTCCCTGGCCCTCCAGAGATCATCCACCAATGCGACCAAAGCTGTCTCCGTGCTGTACCCGGGTCGGAAGCCGGACTGGAACGGGTCTAGATAGACGGCTTCATCCAGGTATTGTGGTAGCTGTCGCGCCACAGCACTCTCTACAACCTTCGCAACAAAGTGAAGGTTGAGACTGGACGATAATTACCCAAAATAGCTGGGTCCAGGGAGGGCTTCTTGAGGAGGGGTCTCACCACCGCCTCTTTCAAGGCGGCGGGGAAAACCCCTTCCAACAAAGAAGCGTTGATAATCTCCTGGAGCCAGCCTTGTGTCACCTCCTGAGTGGCCAGTACCAGCCAGGAAGGACATGGGTCCAGTAAACATGTAGTGGCGTGAAGCCTCCCCAACCAAATTAACCAAAGTTATGTTTAAATACATCCATAACATCTAGAATATAATATTCATTTTTTAAAAAATAAACTTCAGAATTATTTTCACTAAGTCAACTGTATGGATTACCTGGTCTTAAAGGATGGGCAGAATAATCTTGGAACCTAGTAGTGCCACCTGGTTGAGGCAAAAACACTGACAAGCCTCTGAACTTTTCAGCTACAAGTGAAAACACAACACAATTTCTAAGAGAACAATGTGAATGGAAAAATATAATTCTAATGAAAAATAAGGCTAACAAGGTCAGATTTTTTAAATAAGAAAATGTAAGATACACATTCTTATATTCTAATTAAAATTTCAGACTCCAACTAGAATAGTAATCAAAATAATGGACAAAATGTTTGTAAATATATAATAACAAAGTTGAAAAGAGGATGTTTTGTATTGGCTTCCAATTAATTTGGGGTTTTTTAACAACAAATTAACCTCAGAATATTATACTCTCGGAGTATTGGAGAATAAAATTTGAAGTAACTTGAATTTTAGAATTTTTTTTTTAAAACATACAGAGGATTTAAGCTTCTAATGCTGTTTTAAAATTTGATTGTTCTTTGTCTGGACAATATACATGAGCACAGAACCTTCAAGGAACTTTGCTTGGCATCTTCTATTGTTTTGCCTTCTTTCTTACTGGACCTCCCATTACTTTAGCATACTATATTTCATTTCATTTATTAGATTTTTATACGCCCTTCTCCCAAAGGACTCAGGGCGGTTCACAGCCAAATAAAACAATAAAAAGTGCACAATAAAACAATGATTAAAAAACTTATTAAATATAAGGCCAAATTAAAATCCATTTAAAACCATAAAACCCCATAAAATTTAAATCCAAATATTAAAAACTACTAAAAATTTCTATGCCAGTCCTGCACGAATAAATAGGTATGTCTTCAACTCGTGGCGGAAGGTCCGAAGGTCAGGCAGTTGACGGAGTCCTGGGGGAAGTTCATTCCAGAGGGTGGGAGCCCCCACAGAGAAGGCCCTTCCCCTGGGGGCCGCCAGCCAACATTGCTTGGCGGATGGCACCCAGAGGAGTCCCTCTCTGTGAGAGCACATGGGTCGGTGGGAGGCAATCGGTAGCAGTAGGCAGTCCCGTAAGTAACCCGGCCCTAAGCCATGGAGCGCTTTAAAGGTAGTAACCAACACCTTGAAGTGCACCCGAAAGACCACAGGTAGCCAATGCAGACTGCGCAGGAGTGGTGTTACATGGGAGCCATGAGCGGCTCCCTCTATCACCCGTGCAGCTGCATTCTGAACCAACTGGAGCTTCCGGGTGCTCTTCAAGGGAAGCCCCATGTAGAGAGCATTGCAGTAATCCAAGCGAGAGGTAACAAGAGCATGAGTGACCGTGCATAGGGCATCCAGGTCAAGGAAGGGGCACAACTGGCGAATCAGGCGGACCTGGTATATTCATAACTTACATAGGTATTCACAGCTGTCTCTCTTTCATACTGAACATAACACTCTTCTTCAATTTTCTTTATTTGGTTAGTTTTGCGGGTCTTATTTCTATCCAAAGTCTCTCCAAAATAAAACTGCAGGCCTGCCACCACCAGACAATGGCCTTGATAATCATTTTTATTACTTTTTTTTATTGCATTTCTCTTCAGGAACTTTACAGAATAATGACGTGATTATAGCATTCACTGTATGTGTATCATCATTGCCAAGAATTTAAAAAAAGGACTAACACTTCTTTTGGTTTAATGATTTTGTCTTCCCGTACTTCATTAGATACCTAACCTATCTTCTGCAAGTAACGATGTCGATCACTGATATGTGTAATGTGAAGAGATTATGAAAAAGATCTACTCCATAGTGCCTCTACATTATTTTGTCTTTGGTTAAACATTCCTGGTTTCTTGGGCTTCTGCAACAGTTTGAGGTGACTAGAGGAAGAGATGAGTAAAAGTTGCTTATAAAGATGATTGATCCAAATCTTTTTTTTTATTATTTCATTTTGTCACAACAGTATACACAAACATTGTCATAAGTAAAAAAAAACATATCATGAAGAATATATATATATATATATATATATATATATATATATATATATAAGTAAAGAATATGCATTAGATATATTAATTTGATATAATAAAGGGAATAGGACAGGAACGGTAGGCACTTTTGTGCTCTTATGCACGCCCCTTATAGTCCTCTTAGGAATGGGGTGAGGTCAATAGTAGGCAGTTTTTGGTTGAAGATTTTGGGATTTTGAGTAGAGACTATGGAGTCAGGTAATGAGTTCCAAGCATTAACAACTCTGTTGCAGAAGTCATATTTTCTGCAATCAAGTTTGAAGCGGTTGACATTAAGCTTGAATCTATTTTTTGCTCTTGTAATATTGCGATTGAAGCTGAAGTAGTCATTTACAGGAAGGATATTGCAATAGATTATTTTGTGTGTTAAACACAGGTCATGTCGGAGTCGACGGAGTTGTAAGTTTTCTAATCCCAGGATTTCAAGCCTGGTGGTATAAGGCATTTTGTTGTTTTCAGAGGAGCGAAGAATCTTCTAGTAAAATATTTCTGGACACGTTCTATTGTATTTATGTCAGAGATGTGGTATGGGTTCCAGACTGATGAGCTGTATTCAAGAATAGGTCTGGCAAATGTTTTGTATGCTCTAGTTAGTAGTGTAGAGTTTTTGGAAAAGAAGCTGCGTAAAATTAAGTTCACTACTTTTAGTGCTTTTTTTGCTATGTAGTTGCAGTGGGCTTTGGCATTTAGGTCATTTGATATGAGAACTCCAAGATCTTTGACAGGGTGAGGGTCATCAGTAAGGTAATGACCATCGAGTTTGTACTTGTTGATAGGATTCTTTTTTCCAATATGTAAGACTGAGCATTTGCTAGTAGAGATTCGGAGTTGCCAAGTTTTAGACCAATCGGAAACTAAGTCAAGGTCTTCTTGAAGGGTAGAAGTATTGTTAGTGGTATTAAATAGTTTGACATCGTCAGCAAAGAGAACACAATAACTTGAGATGAGGTCACAGAGATCATTTATGTATAGTATGAAGAGCGTTGGACCAAGAACACTACCTTGGGGAACGCCACTTTTGACAGGAACAGGATTTGATATAATGTTGCCAATTTTGACCACTTGTTGTCTGTTTGACAGGAAGGCATTTATCCAATTGTGAAGAGGTCCCGAAATGCCATAGGATTTTAGTTTGAGGAGTGGTTTATCATGTACTACTGAATCAAAAGCGTTGCAGAAGTCTATGTAGATTGCATCTATTGCTTTACCTTGATCAAGGTTGGTAGTCCATATGTTTTTGCAGTGAAGAAGTTGTAAGTTACAAGACAATTTTTTTCTGAAACCAAATTGTTTATTAGAGAGAAGGTTGTTTGTTTCATTATCTTTGTTAGATAATCTGTCATGGTATGCAACTGGTCTTTCAATGGTTTAGAACAGTGGTGAAATTCTTTTTACTACTGGTTCTGTGGGCGTGGCTTGGTCGGTGAGACTTGGTGGGCATGTCAGGAGAAGGGTACTACAAAATCTCCATTCCCTCCCTATTCTGGGGTCAGCCAGAGGTGGTATTTGCCAGTTCTCCGAACTGCTCAAAATTTCTGCTACCAGTTCTCCAGAACCTGTCAGAACCTGCTGGATTTCACCCCTGGTTTAGAAGTAATCCATTGAAACACTTTCAAGATGGACATGTTGTGGGTAACTTAGTGATTATGGAAACTATTACTGTTCCACAGTGGGTACAATTACTGGGTAAGCTTATTGTTCCCCTATAGAAATAAATCATTTGAAAATCTTTTTTGATACATGCTATTACTAAAGATGCAGGTGATATCAGTAACTAACACTGCCTATGTCTAGCTGACATTGGTTTGTAAACTATAGGTATTCTTCAGTTAATTAGCTAATTAGATATTTGATAGGCCAATATCCTGCCTTTCCTTTAAGAGGTCAAATATCATACATATACATATATAGCATTCCTTCTTCATTTTTCTTCACAACAAAAATTTTATGAAAAAACTAGAACTATTTATTCTGACTTTCTATAAAGATATCAATCATTGTAAAAAGCACTTCCTCTTCCATTTGCCCCCAAAACAACTACACTGTAAGGGTAAGAAAATGTGACTTAAACTTCAAATGTGAGTTTCTATGATAAATTTAACCTTGCATCTCCCTGCTATTCTAGCCTAACATCTTCTTAACCATTGCACCACATTAGCTGATACTGGACTAAAATTGTCTGACCACAGCTCTCTATGCTCTTAATAAACTCACAACTAGATTACAGATACACATTTTATATACGGTACGTGTAGCCTTGAATACAAAAACTAGAGCTTGTAGTGTAGTGTTGTATACTACACTAGCCAGTACGGAAGTTAAGTGCACTCCTGTGCTACTCAACTTTTTAAAAATGCATTGACTATGTATGAGCTGCTGGACTGTTCTTGTTTGTTTCTTTGATATCATTCAGCCACTTCTGATTCTTCAAGTCAGTAGACGTAATTTCAGCAAGAATGTTTATTACCTGCTTCTTTTACATTCTTGTAAACCATATATGTGTCATCATTGATGGTATCTAGCTATCTAGTTTTCCATTAATCTCTTTTTTGGTTGCCTTCAATTTTTCGAGGATCAAAACCTTTTCCTATTATTGTTGCCTAAAGGTTACGTGTGCAAAATAGTACCTTTTAAGTTTATTATTAGTGCTTTTAACAAACCATCTGTTCTTAATGTTGAATGATTTAATTTTGCAATCCAAAATATTCTCCTACATCATAATTCAATGGCATTTTTAATTTCTTTTTCATCCAGTTTTTCTAAATAAAAAAACTGCAGGCATAATTTAAGAAATGCATATTCCCTCTCAAATTTCTGCAAAAAAAGAAAAAAAAATAGAAAACAGATTGTATAAATAGTCTGCAGACATTGCAGTCAGATATACTTCTAAAACAAATATAATTGTCCCAGGATAATATTGCAGGATCCATTCTGGGTTGCTCAATGGGACCAGAGGTTTTGTTTTCTGAGCTTTTGGACTTGTGCTAGAGCCCATTTTCAGGGAATTTGTCTCTAGCCTCTAGAACAGTGGTTCTCAACCTTTATAGTGCTGCGACCCCTTTAATACAATTCCCCACGATGTGACGACCCCAACCGCAGAAGAGGAAAAAAAAGCGGCAAACTGCGGGGGGGGGGTTTGAATTTATCACGCCTGATGCCGTATTGGCTAGCGACTGAACTGCTTGCGCTTGCCTTGAGGACGGAGGCATTAAAGCGGCGACTCCTCCCATATTAAGTTTATCGCGCCTGAAGCCAGATTAGGGTAGCGATTGGGAGTGATTGCAGCTGGCTTGAGAGGGAGACATCAGAGCAAAGATTTCTCTCTTTTTTAATTCATCGCGCCTGAAGCCGAATTCGGCTAGCAATTTGAAGAGCCTGCAGCTGGCTTGTGGAGTCAACCATTGGAGCGCGATTCTTCGACTCGCAAGTATACTTCCCATATTTCCAATGGTCTTAGGCGACCCCTGGCAAATCGTCATTCGACCCCCAATGGGGTCGCGACCCACAGGTTGAGAACCGCTGCTCTAGAAGTACCCTGAGGAAAGGCTCTAGCATGATTCCGAAAGCTTGGAAGACAAAACCTCTCATCCCAATGACCAATCCAGATTGGTTCCTACAACTAAGAAATAAATTAAAATATACTCAGAATGTGAAAGAAATAGTTAGCCATTCAAAATATCTAACTACTCATACTTTGCTAGATTTTAAACTGAGTTATTCATAATAGAAAAGAAAAACTCACTTGGTTTCCTGGACATGTAAATGATGATTTGTATACATCATTAACCAAATAACCTACCAAGATTAGCTTGTTGTTGTAGTATCTTTCGCTGTGCAAGTTGCCATGCATGCCGCAGATTTGCTTTATGGCCTGGAAGCAGAGTCCTGTTATATTCCAGTAATTCATGCAATGCAATATCGGCTGAAAACAACAAGGTGAACTAAAGTTTAAAAAAGAATCAACCAAAATTCCTGCATTTTCTCAATAAATCTGTCTGCTGTAATGCTCTGGTCTGATTCTATCCTTTTGATAATATTAAAGGATGTGTGTGTCTTTGTTTAGATGCATTTGGCAATAATATTTCTGTTTTCAGTGTGAATTTCTGCCTATAATGTGTGAATTAATATAAGTTCAGCATTTTGTCCTAGAAACAGAAGACCAAAGCAGGAATAATTCTATAATTATTTATGTTGCTTCAGGCAAAGCTTAACTATGATTCTTATCAGTTTGATCTATCTTGCATCTGCTTGTACATATTAACTCATATTTTAGATGTAATTGAACAATTTTAGGTATAAGCCCTTAGGCAAACTGTGTATTTTAGAGTTTGCCGAAGTATTTTAAATCTGTCTTGATTGAAGTGCTGAAACAATATACCATCAGGGTAAAATATATTTTAAAAGTTTGCTTTTATTTTTACATGTCCTTGTTTTTATTCCTTATTTTTTATCTCTGTCCTACATCTATGGTTTATAATAAGGATAATCTTTTCTTAGGGGAAAAAATGAGACATTTTTGCTTGTTCATTTAGTTTTCCTTTTGCTTTGCTACTGCAATATTTTATATCCTCAAGAACTTACTTTAGGAATGAAATGCAGATAGACAGTCTTTGTCCAAAGAACTGTTAACAATTAAAGTGCCATTCTTTTACAAGTAGAATGGAACTGTACCTTTGGTTTTTTTAAAAAAAGTTTAAACCTTTCCTTTAACATATATACCCAAGTCTTAAAATTCTTTTTGCTCCTTTATTCAAAGTCTAAATTGGGACCATCTTTTTATGTCCATCCCCAATTTTCCTCAAAATATTTATCTATATACTTACCAGAAAACTTGCTGATATCAAATGGAAAAAAACTGGATATGTTATGCAAAGACTGTGGGATAAGTTTGCTTCTACTTGACATATCTACTTCCCTTCCTGGAAAGAAAAGGATTATATTAGGTTATTGCAGAGATACCAAAATGTTCATCATAAATTTAAAGAATCATTTTATATATATTTATAAACAAATTTATATGTATAGGCACAAAGCAATTTTGAATTTATATTCTGTGTCTGTAAGGGGCCTGCATAAGAGCACGAGCGTGCCCACCTCCCTGTCCTAATGTTCCCTTTAATTGTATTCACTTTATATATTCAATTCATGCTTATACTTATATATATTATCTAATATGTATTCGACAAAATAAAAAATAATAAAAAAATAATATTTTGAAAATCAGCAATCTAACAGGTTAAAGATGACTTACATGCTAATTGTATGAAAATTCAGTTAGGTACAAATAACAGGTATATCTAGAAAGTCATCACTTACCTAGAATTCTGCTCCGCTGCTCTAGGAGAGAACTGATGGGTCTTTCCTCTGATTTTGCACTGTCTAGGCTTGTCTCTTCATGTCCGATATGTCTTATCACTAAAAAGAATGTTGAAGAGAAAACATCTATATATAAAAATCTCTGGGTATAAAGGATGGACTAAAACCAGAGGGAAGATCTGTTACTAAAGCAACAAACAGACAAACAAAATTTAAGTTCAGACTAAGAAGGTGTTTTTTAGAAAACAACTCAAATGCCTTCCCTTCCTAAGTCTGAAAAAGTTAAAGATAATGACAAGGATATGGGTGACTGTAAAAATGGAATGTTGGTCCAGGAAAGTATGTAAGTAGTGCCCAACTCACATCTTTTAGTGTGTGCTGATTTTGGAGAATTTGCACCTAAAAAGTGTATTATTGATTATGGCCATAAAAACACAACAGCAAAGAGGATCAGATTGGGTTCTTGCTGAAAAATATAAACTAGTTGTCTAATTAATACTCTGAGCATCAGAACCTAATTATATGGAGGAGAGAGAAAACGACCAAGAATAGCATTTGCTGTATAAACTTCAAAATAGAATATTTCAAAATGGAATAGTTCAAAAATATGACTTACTAGAAATAAATTTATAAAAATTGCAAAAGGGGGATTACATCTTAACACATTCCTTGTTCCATATGACTGAAGCATCTAATAATACAACTGATCTTTATATTAGCCTTTTAGTAACTGTGAGTTCTGTGTATTCTCTGAGCTTAGTTATTTGCTTGCAAACATTTTATTATTCAACTCGATAATATTATCATGCTCTAGCTGGATAAGGAAATGTTCATAGTTCAACTTCAAGTTACATATATTTCTTATATTTGAATCTTCAAAAACTATATTAACTATAATTCAATGTGTTCTAGTTTTAATGAGTGTAAGTGTCCATCTAATAGCCATATTTGCATTTCCTGATATTATGTACATTTTGTACTTACTAGGAGCTTTGGTTATTTGTAGAGATGAAACTTTTGCCATCAATAGTTGGTGATATGACGGTTGAGTTACAGTAGTCTTCTGACTAATTAGTGGTTGAAATTGTTGCCTTGATTCTGTTATTCAAATATGTCAAGAAAAGAATAAAAATCTTAGTATGTTTTCAAATAAAATAATTCAACAAGCTTGGTAGCAATTATTTGCCAATTCAGTTGACCCTGAGTAATAAGAATGCTTATTTAAAAAGGTTGCATTGATACATAACAGTGACCTATAATGGCCAGAAGACATTATATTGGTGTTTTTCCAATTGACTTCTGTTGTTTCACATGTCTGGTAGACAGCATACATGCATTAAGGTATTAGTTTATCTATTTCATTGGGTAGGAATCCTTCTTGCAATGATCTTCTGTCACATTCTAATTTCATTATGAATTTTCATTAATTCTGCTACTCTTTTCCTCCTCCACATTTTCTATCAAATATAAGACAATATAGGAAGAGATCCTTGTCACTATATGATGGCCAAAATATCAGAAATCTAGTAGCACCCTTTTCCAGCTACATTTATTAAAAGGCACAGGTTTATGCAGCTGCCTTGAAAAGGGAGCCTGTTACCACTTTGCAAGAATAACACATACTTTGCCATGAGGTTAGGTCTGTAAAAAAAGCTGACCCTGTGTCAGGCTAGATGCCTTCTCTCAGAAGCTGCAAAAAAACAGAAAGATCAGTGGGGTGTTGCTGGGCTCCGTAAGTCCGTAAGTCCTTGGATGGGTTCCGTAAGTCCTTGGATGGGAAAGAAACTGGAGGTTTGCAAACTGCAGCCACCATGATCCTTGGTTACTGGATGAGAAGGAAGATGGAGGCTTGCAAGCTCCAGCTAATTCACACCCACTTATAGACAGCCTGATCTGCCTTGGGCAGGGTCTCAGTGGTGTGGAATGGGTGGGTGGGTGACTACTGCAGCATCCCTGCAATCATCATTAAGGACAAATGACTGTGAGGGTGTAGCAGCCACTGTAAATTTGAAACTGGGTCTTAAGTAGCTTTTGGGAATTTAATATAACTCTGATTGGTCGTTAAACAACCAGTCATATGTTGAGGTATACTACCCATATATTACAAGGGATGCGCGGTGGCTCAGGGGCTAGGACGTTGAGCTTGTCAATCGAAAGGTCGGCAGCTCAGCGGTTCAAATCCCTAGTGCTGCCGTGTAACGGGGTGAGCTCCTGTTACTTGTCCCAGTTTCTGCCAACCTAGCAGTTTCGAAAGCACGTAAAAATGCAAGTATAAAAAATAGGGACCATTGGTGGGAAGGTAACAGCGTTCCGTGCACCTTTGGTGTTGAGTCATGCCGGCCACATGACCATGGAGACATCTTCGGACAGCGCTGGCTCTTCGGCTTTGAAACGGAGATGAACACCACCCCCTAGAGTCGGCAACATCTAGCACGTATGTGCGATGGGAACCTTTATCTTTACCTTTTTACCCATATATTTGCTACATCTTCTGAATGGCATCACAGAACATTAAGGCAGTACGCAAGATTGAAATATTGTATTTGTATTTTGTCCTATACTCTTATCCCAGATTAAAAAAATCAAAATAATTCAAAAATCTTAAAAACAAAAATAATTTTTCTATAATACATATAAATTAGTATCTTCCTCAGAGAAATGTGAATAATAACTGTATCATTCTTGGAAAACAATCATAGAACAAGGTTCTGATTTGGATCTTGGCTCTCCAAAGTATTAAAAAAAGAACATATGAATAATAAAGACATACTTCTGGATGTATTATTTTTTATTTTCTTTCATATTTAATTTTTTACAAGAAGGTACTGCCCCAATTAAATATCATTCTGTAAAAGAGTTTTCTAAGTAACATTATTTTCAGTAGTTACATTGTTTATTGCCGGGTCTTCAAGACTCATGAACTTATAATCTTCAAAAAAGCTTTCATGACCAGTTCCCTTCCCAAACTTTGGTCACTAGCCACGGTCATCCCTGTCTTCAAAAAAGGAGACCCCAGCCTAGTTGAAAATTACAGACCAATCTCTCTATGCTGCGTCACCTGCAAAGTACTGGAATCTATCATCAACCAATCCATTACCCTCCACCTAGAAACAAACAACCTACTCTCTAATAAACAATTTGGTTTCAGAAAAAATTTATCATGTAATTTACAACTTCTTCATTGCAAAAACATATAGACTACAAATCTTGACCAAGGCAAAGCAATAGATGCAATTTATATAGACTTCTATAAAGCTTTTGACTCAGTGGTACATGACAAACTTCTTCTAAAACTAAAATCCTATGGCATCTCAGGACCCCTTCACAATTGGATAACAGCTTTCCTGTCAAACAGACAACAAGTGGTCAAAATTGGCAGTGCTATATCAAATCCTGTTCCTGTCAAAAGCAGCGTTCCCCAAGACAGCATTCTTGGACCAACACTCTTCATATTATACATTAATGATCTCTGTGACCATATTATAAGTAATTGTGTTCTCTTTGCTGACGATGTCAAACTATTTAACACCACCAACAATACAGCTACCGTTCAAAAAGACTTTGACTTTGTGTCAGAATGGTCAAAAACCTGGCAACTCCAAATCTCAACCAGCAAATGCTCTGTCTTACACATTGGAAAAAAGAATCAAAACACTAAATATAAGCTCGATGGACATTACCTTTCAGATGACCCCCATCCTGTTAAAGACCTTGGAGTTTTCCTATCAAATTATCTAAGTACTAAAGCCCACTGTAACTACATCGCAAAAAGGGCTTTAAGAGTTGTAAACCTAATCTTGCGTAGCTTCTTCTCCAGAAACACTACACTATTAACCAGAGCATATAAAACATTTGCTAGACCAATTCTTGAATATAGCTCGACTGTCTGGAACCCATACCACATTTCAGACATCAATAAATTGAACGTGTCCAGAAATATTTTACAAGAAGAGTTCTCTACTCTTCTGAATACAACAAAATACCTTATGCCACCAGACTTGAAATCCTGGGTTTAGAAAACTTAGAATTACGCTGCCTTCGACATGTCCTGAATTTAACTCATAGAATCATCTATTACAATGTCCTTCCTGTTGAAGACTACTTCAGCTTCAATTGCAACAATACACATGTACACAATAGATTTAAGCTTAATGTTAACCGCTCCAATCTTGATTGCAGAAAATATGACTTCAGTTTGTTAATACTTGGAATACACTACCTGACTCTGGTCTCTTCCCAAAATTCCCAAAGCTGTAACCAAAAACTATCTACTATTGACCTCACCCCATTCCTAAGAGGTCTGTAAGGGGCATGCATAAGAGCACAAGCATGCCTATTGTTCCTGTTGTATTGTTTCCTTTCATTATATCCAACTTAATCTTCTCAGGTCTGAACTGCTCTAGATATAAAGTCATGTAATCCTCTGCTTGCTGAACTCAGCTTGCTTTGCCTTTATTAGTTTTTCTATCCCTGATTCCATTTATATTAACTTTTTAAGTTTTGTTATAACTTAGTTAAATGGTTCCCTATATATTTATTATTGGTCTTGGGCCACAAAAACAGCCAATACACAAAATTCTTACAATTTTCTCCTCTTTCTTACATTGCTCTCCTCACTAACTGCCAAGCTATAGCAAGAATTGTCTGTCCTTCATTTTCTTGTCACTGATTTTTCTGTTGTCACTAAAAATGTTTCCAAATAGACTGAAGTTTTAGAGCATTTTAAACCAAACAGTTCTCAAGCAGATATCACAGAAGACAAAAATTATTGAAAACTAAAAGGCACTTCTCCTCCTAGGTATGAAAGAGGATATGCGCACAAGGAAGAAGTTTGCCATAGATCATTTGGGATTAAGAAGCTGTGCCTTTCTACAATATGATAAGCAAGATTTGACTACCTAAAATCAAATTAGAGCAATTATTTATACTTTGTTTTCAAAAACTACAGGGAAATCTAATGAATTGTATAAAAATACTTTTATGCTGTATTGCTTTTGCATTGTTCTTACCAACAACTCTGGACTTTTCTATTTTCTGTGTTTTTTCAAAAGCAGCTTGTATATCTCTCATATTTGCTTGTAATTTTGCAGCCAAAGATCTTTGTTTTGCTATGTTCTCATCTATAAAGATCAAGCAGATGTACAAATATATATATATGTACATATGTACGTATACACATTTGCCTGTACATGTGTGAATTTAACAAAACTTCAAAAGTTTTTTTTTTCAGAATTTGTGAAAATTACACATACATAATTGTAAAGCTAACGGGAATTATATGAGACAAAAAAAGGTCATCTTTGCATCCAAGCAACATTGAAAACTTACCCTGTCTCTGATCTTCCTTTCTAGGTAAAGTTATTGAGATAGTCATGGGAGGGTAGTTAGAGGTCAATACAAGTGGTATACAAGCTGTATACTGATGATACCCAATTGTATCTGAGCTGCTAGTGTTTGTTCAGTCTAGTCTATTTGGACACTGATGGAGGCCGAATGGGTAAAAATAAATTGAAAGTTAATCCAAATTAGAAGTTTTTGCTACTGTATTTGTTCATTGAGATTATCTTGTTTCTTCCAGTCTTGTAACAAGAAAGAGAGCAGGACTGGGATTGGGAGTCCTTCTAGAGTCAAAGACTGAACTGACTGATGGAGCTTATCTTTTAGAGCATGGCTCGAAATTGTATGTCAACTGGAATCCTATCTAGGGCAGAACTTTAAGTCATGTTCTCATCATCATCTGACTGGACTGCTGCAGGAAGCTCTAGTCTTTAATATCACTTGAAAACTATAGAGCAAATTTGCAGCAACCTGCATAAATAAACACTAGACAACAGAAGCATTTTTTTTAATGTATTAAATATATTTGCCACACATCTCATCACGGGACTACTCTGAATGGCTTATAAAAGTAAAAATTTAAAATTAAAAAAATTACAAATACAGGAAAACAAGGAAAATAAAAATAAACAGTAAAAATATAACAATATGATTAAAAGATGGACAGGGAACAGCAACTTGCCTGGGAGAGGTGGGATCTGCTATTAATCTAACTGTCATCTCCAATGTGATAATTCCCATTGGGTCCCTAAGCCAACAGGCACAGCTAAGTCTTCAAGCTCTAATGGAAGGACAGGAGGATGGGGGTCAGACCTCACCTGGGAGTGGGGGGATGTGAACTTTGTTCCTAGCAGGCAGGCACTACAGCAAAAGTGTTCTTTTTCTGGATTCTGACAGCTGGAAATCCCTAACTAACAGAATCCATAGCAGGCTTTCCCTGCCAGCATGAGTGGGACAGGCTTGTCCTAGCAGCACAAAATGGTTCATCAAGTAGCTAAAACCTGTGCCATGCAAGGTTTTACCTTGAAAAGAAACTCTTAAAAATCCAAAAAATGATAACCAGAAATAACAACATTGAATTTACCAGACATATCTTGCCAAGCAATGCTTTTTTGTTGCAGATTTTCAATACTTGATCGCAGATATGAAAACAGATGTTTTCTTTGTTGGAGAAATTCTTTTAGTGCTTCTTTTTGCTCTAAGAATAAAAGAACAATTATTACTTAAATTCGCATGATATGTATTGATAATAATACCATGTACCATAAGAAGAGCCATGTTTACCACTGTTACATGCAGTTTTTTACTCTTAATAAAAAAAAAAAGCTTATTGTTCTCTCAGCTAATTCTACTTCTCATCCACTATTGCACAGTATGGAACTCCTTCAGCAAAACTAAGTGCTTTTAGATGTAAAATATGTTATTTTCCTTCCCCCTTTTAAATTAATCCTCAAGATTTTTTAAGAGTTTATTTTAAAATATAGGGTCTTACGAGCAAGTGATTGTGACTTTCAAAAAAGCTTCACTATTAACATATTTGTTTGTATTTATTTACTTCTCATTTAGCCAACTTGTTCTTCAAACTTGTTTTTCCATTTTTGTTTTTCTATAAACCAATTCTAACGAAGGGAGGGTGATCAAGATCAGTCTTTCCACTTGGAAGTTTTCAATAATTTCCATCATATATTTACCTTGGAAATTTCCATTATTAAAAAATAATTGATAATCCTTGTATATTTTGTGAGCACGTCTTATGAAAAATAACATATACCCCAAAAATAATAAATGTCCATATGAAAGTGACATATTTTCAGAGCTTACATTCTCCAAAGACACCTAATAATATTCCAAATTATCTTTTCAGGATTAGCAGAATGAAAAAGCTAAAACTATTTTCTATGGGCCATTATGTCATCATGTTACCAATACAAAATCATTGTGTATGGGGGAGGGTGTTCTAAAAAGAGTTCCAAATTATTGAGATGGTCCACAACTAATTCAAGATTATAAAAAGCAGAAATTTGATTGCTAGGTTGAACTTGATGGCTACTGGATTCATTTTTATACATTACATTTTATACAAATACTGGTACTCCTTTACTTACAACAGTTCAATTTAGTGATTGTTCAAAGTTACAATGGCATTGAAAAAGTGACTCATGACCGTTTTTCATAGTTATGACTGTTGCAGAATCCCCATGGTCACTGATCAAAATTTGGGCATTTGCAACTGGCTCGTATTGATGACAGCTGCAGTGCCCTGGAATCATGTGATCACCTTTTGCGACTTTCTGACAAGCAAAGTCAATGGGGAAAGCAGATTCACTTAACCATAATGTTACTGCAGGGATTCACTTAACAACTGTGGCAAGAAAAGTCATAAAATGGGGCAAGAATCACTTAACAATTGTCTTGCTTAGCAATGGAAATTTTGAGCCAGTTGTGGTTGTAAGTCAAGGGCTACCTCTAACTTAATATTATACTACTGTTCATACTTACTCTCAAGCATATTTTCTGTTGGATGCTCTTTGGGATAAACTAAACGACGTCTATCAAATGAACGCTTTCTTTGTTCTTTTAGATTGTGCACTTTCCGTTCTAGATTACAATAAATGACAATAAAAGAAACAATGTATTTAAGATACTTTTTTATAATAGCAATTTTCTTAAATAAATATTTTTTTTCATTAAATAGCTTGTGACTGTATAGGTTATCTTCTAAAGAACTTTTTTTCATCATGAAATATTGTACATGCTTCAGCACTTAATTCTGTACTTACTGATAACATCCAGCTGATTATAGGGAAGAGTTCCCATTTCTTCCAGTTCATAACATTTTGAATCTAGTGCTGAAAACACTAGCAGCTCATGTATTTCTCTCTCTAGAAATTTAGAAATGCACATATTCAATTTCTGGTTAAAATATTGCATTTAAAAGTAAAGTTGAGCAAAGAGCAAAGAAATCTTTATATCTGCATTTCTCAACAAAGCAAAAGAAACGTAACTATATATATATATATATATATGTTTTCTGAGGTTTTCACGGGTGTTTGTATATAGGTCTTTGGTTGTTCGGGTTTTCTCCCGTGTAAGATTGGAAGTGTCTTGGCGACGTTTCGACGAAGTCTCATTCGTCATCTTCAGGCTGGTGTTTACAGCTTCGTGCTTCTAGGAGCAATGTGTGATCGCAGCTGTTTCTTCCTTTTAACTGCTAGTGGGGGTTTGAACTGATTGGTTGGGAGCTTGGCTGTGTTCTGATTGGGTGGAGGTGCGTTCTGATTGGTTGGGGATTTGGCTGTGCTCTGATTGGATGGTGGGGTTGGCTGTGCTCCGATTGGATGGAGGTGTGTTCTGTTTGGGGGGGGGCCTTGGTTGTGCTCAGGTTAGTCAATATTCTTTCTAGGTCAGTTAATATTAATAGATTACCCTACAATTTTTTTTTAAACACTTACCATCAGATCTTTTCTTCAAACCTTTTTCTAAATCTAAGTTTTGTTCTTGTTCTATAGCTTGAATAATTCCCTCCAGATTGTCAAACAATATTATTTTCTTCTCAGCTAATTGTTGCATTATCTGTTCTGCATAAAAGGAGCATCCGTGTTACTATTAAACTTTTTAGAAATGTACTCCATAGAAATAGACTGGAAGGCAGAATCTAGAGATTAGGATGTAATATATTAAAAACAATTGAAATAAAACACATTAAACTAACAATATCATAAGTAATGTTTACAAAAAAAACCAAAAATTCAAGAGCAGCAATGCATCACTTCAATGCTGATTGAGCAATCAGAAATTTGGAAAAAGTGTAAGACTTTATAATAGCTGGAACAAACAGTAGCATAAGAAATTCTAAGTAGATCAGAAGTATATCAAGAGTTGATCTATGTACTGCTACCCTCTTCTTCTAGTAAAATGCCTATCTCTTTGGGAGGTTAAAAAGCAAGTGAGAAGTTTGCTGGATCCTTTTGTCATACAAAAATGGCAATACAGAAATAGAGAAAGATTTGAAATGCCAGTTCTAATTCTAGCTATATGATTTATAGTGAGAGAAGGAATCCTGTCATCAGAGAAAGAATGGGGGCAATTATTTTTATCAATTCCTAATTCTCCCTGCAGAGGTTTGCAGAAAACTGCACCAGAATAATTGAAGGCCCCCAGTGGTAAAATCCTCTGCAGATTGGCACCAGTTTGCTGCCTGCACATGCGCAGTGCACACCAAATGTGCCATGCACGCGCATGCGCAGTGCATACCAAATGCACATTTCACGCAGAAAAAGGAAGCTTAACAAGGTAAGCAAAACAGCAAGGGGCGGGGAAAGCTGTGTCACAAGATTTAGATTTACTAGAAAGCAGGATTTCCTATTTTCTAGCTAATTTAAATTCTGCTGCTGATTGGAAATACCAGTATGGACGAACTGGTAGCTTTTTTTTTTTTGCTCTTGGTTTGCCTGAACCGGTAGCTTTTATCACTACTGGTTCATCCAAACTGGTGAACCAGTAGCATTTCACCCCTGGAAGACCCTTATGAGAAAGGAAAGATTAATCCCATTTCATCAAGCCTAGAGTTTAAAATAATTAAAATATGATTCCTGCTCTCCTAGGCTACAAGGAGAATTAACTATTGTTGGATGTTTCCCTACACCAAAGAAATGGTGGACACTAAGAATTATTTTTGTCATCAGAAATTTTTGTTAATATGCTAGGCACTTTTTTGTTTTTTCAGCAGTATTTTGTTTAAGATGAAAAATTTTGTTTTTGCCAACCAAAAATGTACTGAAGATTTTTCATCTTAAACAAAATAGTGCTGAGAAAACAGAAAAGTGCCTAGCATATTAACATACTAAAAATTAATTACTTACCATTATCTGGTTGAGTAACTGCAGCGCCCTGCAAAACTTTCAAATCTTTCAGATTTAATTCCATATTGTCCAAATACAACCTTCTCTTCTCATATAATCTTTGTATTTCTATAAAAGGAAATATTTTAAAATTATTAGCCTAAAAGGTTCAAAATATCATGCTATCATCTTACCAGGAAGTTTATTTACTGGCTGATGTGAAGGAATCCCACAGGAAGGCAAGATTTTATCTTACTTAATTCTTATTTCTGATAAAAAATAAAATATTTTAAATAAAAAATATTTTATTTATAAAAATAAATAAATTAAGAAAATTAAGAAATGCTTTAATTATAGTTTCTGCTTCTATTTTGTCTTTCCAAGGCTGCTGTAAACAATGATTGAGTCCCCATTTCTGCAAATGTGAAATTTCCATTCTTTGACTCCTTCTCCAAGATGGCATATTGAACGATGGGAAGATTTGCTAACTCCTGCAGACAAACAGCTGATTTACTGCCAAAGAAGGTTACTTGGTAATCAGCTTCCTAGATCAAATGAAAGCAGCTAAGAATTATTTAAGATGAATCTTGGACAACTGTAGACACTCCTGGAAAGAGATTGCAATTCCTGGTAAAAGCAGTTGAAGAATTCAGCCTCCATCTTTTCTCTCAGCTACTTAGTATTTTGAAGCATGCTTGGCTTTAAACTTCACTTTCAAAGTTTTTTCTTTCAATTTGATTCTTATTTTTAAAAGTTAATTGACTGGTGGAAGGTCCCAAAGGTGCTTTTTCAAAAGGCAACTGGACTTTCTGGTTTTTCTCAGAATGTGTGGCTATCCCAAGTGGGCCTTTATCAAATCTCAAATAAGACCCTACAGGAACTTCTCCATAACAAAGATAACAATAAATGAAGCAATGCTGTCATTCCATATGTTGCAAGAATATCAGAAAAGCTCAGGAGGATCTTCAGCCAACACAACATACATTTCAAACCCAAGAATACACTAAGGCCGAAGATTGTCCACCCCAAGGATAAAACACCTAGATACAAACTGAACAATGTGGTATATGCAGTACAATGCAGTGAGATAGGTGTAGATTTGTACATTGGGGAAACAAAACAACCACTTCATAAATACATGGCACAACATAGGAGAACAAACCCATCAGAACTAGATTCAGCAGTCTGTCTGCATTTAAAAGACAAAGGCCACTCTTTTGAAGACAGCAAAGTTCACATTTTGGACAGAGAAGACCACAGGTTTGAAAAAATGGTCAAAGAGGCCATCTATGCCAAAATTGAACAGCCGTCTCTCAACAGAGGGAAAAGGATAGAACATATATATCTCCAGTCTACAACACAGTCCTTTCAACAGTTCTAAGAAGGCTCCACACCCATTTGTACTACTCAGGTGACCTGATGACACAGATAAACCTCCAGGTGGCCTTTAATGACTCACTAAAAGAATGCAAATGTCCAGTTGTCTGCAAGGAATATAAATCCTTCCATTCCCCACCATCCAGTCAGAGCTGAAGAATCTTCTTGGATGAGAAGCTGGTGCACATGCACATCCGGAAACTAGAAGATCATCTTCCCGGCACATGCATGTACACCAGGCGGCTGCTCTTCCAGTTTCTGGAACGCCCACACACACATGCTCCTGTTTCAGCCCTCAGTGCCAAAAGGAATCACTGGATTTTAACAGCAACTTATTTTTGCTTCTTCACTGGTATTTTTTGGAGATGGGGGTTGGGAAGCCTATGGAAGCTAACTGCAATTTTCTGAGTAGTGAAATTAACCTGAATGGATTTATATCTATACAGTTCTCAGCTACTTAGTCCTCGACTTACAACAATTGAGCCCAAAATTTCTGTTGCTTTGTGAAATACTGTTGCTTTGTGAATTTTGCTCCATTTTACAATTTTTCTTGCCACAATTGTTAAGTGAATCATTGCAGTTCTTAAGTTAGTAGCCTAGTTGTTAGCTAGTTTCCTCATTGACTTTGCTTGTAAATCACAAAACATGATCACATGTTCTTGGGACCCTTCAACTGTCATAAATATGGGTCAATTGCTAAGTGTCTGAATTTTGATCACATGACAATGGGGATGCTGCAACAGTTGTAAGTGTGAAAACAGTCTTTTATTCCAGTGCTGCTGTAATTTTGAATGGTCACTAAATGAACTGTTATAAATTGAGGATTAGTTGCATTAGATTTCACTACAGGGTTTAATTCTTACAAAGTTTTGGTCTAAATTTTTTTTTCTTTTTAATTTTTGAGGAAACGTTTTGTTTTTCTTTTCTTCTTTATACTTTCAATGTGAGATTATTTTAATGTTCTCTGTGACTATTTTGTTACAGTATATTTTACATTTTTATCTCTGCATTTTTTTTCTTTAACTGTATAAATTCAGATATGCAAATAATGCACCAGATTAAAGCTAAAACCTAGTGGGAAGGCTTTGAAAAAATATTTTTAATTTACAAGCTCAAATTGAAAACTTTGGTAAAAAGCTTAATAATATCACTAGGGTTTCAAATCAAATTAAAGAGGACACCAGATGCAAACATTTGCAACTAAGCAAGACTTAAAATTGGATAGTTTATATAAATGATATTCTTTCATGCATGAGACAGATAAAAAGGTTCATTTGTGAAGCCCCATGAATCTGACAACAATTTTAATTCTGTACTTACCACCAGATGTTAATAGTTCAGTTTTGCTTGATTTAAGATTCTGTATAATTTGAATATTTTGTACAATTCCGTCTAAACCTATAGACAAAAGCCTTCTTTGTTCATTGAATTCTTGTATCTTTTGCTCTAAAAATGAAATATATTTCATGTCAAACACAAAAGATAAAAACAGGAGGGTTATCTTTTGGACAGGTACATTATAAATAATTTTACAGGTTTGGGAAAAATTGAGCATTTTAGAATAGCCTTGGCAATGAGGAAACTAAAAATTATTAGCTATGTTCTTTCTCTTCAGATACACCAGAAGAAAGGCAATAAAATATACCAGCTACAATATCTATGATTCACATAAAAATACACTTCTGTGATTGTCACTAGGGCAGATATATAAATTTAGCATAAATGTAGTTGTATTTTATACTATAATTAATTATATCTGACTGTTAAGGATTATAAGATCATGCTAATATCTACCAGCTTGATAGTCACACTAGGCCAGCATTCTCCAATCTTTCCATCTTTGCGGACCAGTGGTGAGGGGGAAGGGAATGGTGAGCGCATGTATGTGCACAGCTCCTTTTGTATTAGCAGCAGACACACATGCCCGCCACTTGCAGAAATGGAGCTGAATATGTACGTGTGCACACACACCTGCTGCTCTCGCAACTGGAGCTGCATGCAGGCACATACTTGTCAACCACCTCCATGACCTGGTTCCAAATGGACCACGGTCCAATACTGAGCCATGGCCCGGGGATTGGGTGCCATGCACTAGGCTATATATGGCATGAGAGGGGCATATTCCAAAAGAAAGCAGGACCAGGAATCATCTTTAAGAGAGTTCAAGGATTTAAAGGTCTTCAGCAGCTACAAGGCTTTAAGTATCCATTTTGGCACTGAAATTCCCTCCAACCTTAGGAAACATCAAATAAGAGACCACAATTTTAGTCTTGTTTACTCCTGGGCTATTCTGTGGGCTATAAAAGGGGATCTGGAGCCCATGTATAGCTCCTGGGCTTCAGTGTCTCAAGGAAGGAGATAGGGTCTTTGGAGTTGTGAGGCAGCTACCTATGAACAACTTTTATATTTCTCTTGGTTGGTCAGGCCATCCAAGAGATGAATTGCGCTTGAGTTCAGACAATCGTGAATTCATCCTTGAGTAACAAGGTTGTGCCTCCTGCCTTGAAAGGGGCAATACCATATACCCTGCTCAAGAAACCATTACCAAATCACCATTATTGGACAATTTTCATCCAGTCTGCAGGCACCTCTTTTCAGAGGGTAGAGAAGATTATATTTTCAAAGGGCCCTGGAGGAAATAAATTATATTTATATCCATAAATATAAATTATATTTATATCCATAAATTATATGGATCCTTATCAGTTGAATTCCAGATCAAGATAAAGCATTTGGTTATAAGCTGCCTAAAATTGCCTTTAGGTGAAACAAGTAGATAGGTGGATAGATGGATGGATGGATGGATGGATGGATGGATGGATGGATGGATGGATGGATGATAGACAGACAGACAGACAGACAGACAGACAGACAGACAGACAGACAGACAAATAGATAGAGCGAGCATTGATTATCCTTGTAGATCAATGCTGTGATAGGGCTACATACTTCAGTATACCCATATAATTCCTCTTTCTACAAAATTCATTGGTTTCCGATCGACTTCCAAGTACAATTACAGGTGCTAGGTAACACTGGTAAAAACTTATATGAACAAGCTTATTTATATATATTTAATTATTAATTATTTACAGAAGCACCTTGCACCAATTATCTCTGCTTTTCCTGCCAAGATATTTATACTTCAGGTCTAACCAAATAAACAGAGTTGTGACTTCTCTCTCATTATCTCCAGCCTCTGGAATACTATCCTACCTGAAGTATTTAGGACACCAGTCTTGCCTTCTTTTAAAAAACAAACCAGAGGCCACATTGATTTATGATCCCAACTGGTAGAGAATAGATTAGTATTCAAGTGCATTTCCACCAATGCTCTGTATTGGTGGGAAATACAATCATAGAAGCATGCACACACCAGTCCGTCCATCCATCCATCCATCTTTATGTTCCTTTATTCTGCACACTAAAACTTTGCGTTTGGTAGCTTATGAAACTAAACAAGTAAATCCCTCCTTTAACATATATACTTTAATATAATAATAACAGAAAAATATTTTTTCACAGTTTCATAGTCAACAGAATGGTTGTTTATTAAATGGTTATTTTTAATTTGTATATAAATGTTTTTATCTGCCTGTGAACCGCCCTGAGTCCTTCGGGAGATAGGGCGGTATACAAATACAAATAATAAAATAAAATAAAATAAACAGAAGGCATTTTGATACGGAATTGGGAATTAAAGTGATTTGGGACTAGATTGGTGGTGACTTGACATCCACAGCCTCCTTGTTCACACAGCAAAGTTACATATCTTTTATTCATCTAGCTAATCTTAAACCGACAGTTATTTCCCTTCTTTTTTTTTCTAGTGAATACAAAAAGAAAAGAGGAGTTATGAAATAGGAAAGGACAACATAGACTCGTTCCTATAAACTTTAGTTTTAAAGGCCAACAGCCATTGAAAAATACTAGGAGAAATCTAGTTTTTTCCATTTTCCAGACAACAAATCACTAGAAGTAGTATTCGTATTTTTCTTCATTTTAGGATTAATCTGTAAAACTGATCAATTTTATTTTTAAATACAAAGAAGCGCGATATGTGATAGTAAATGTGATAGTAAATATTTATGTGCTCACACACACCTTCAAGGCAATCTTGACTCCTGATGATTGTCTGGACAAGTTGCTGCAGTTTTCTTGGCAACATTTTGGGAAGTTTTTTGTTGTTGCCTCGTTCCTAAGCTCAAAAATTGTGTTTTTGTTTTTTTTTTGTCCAAGATCACTCTGTCTAAAATGGGATTAGAATTTCCATTTGCTGCTTTAAGGCCTAATTCCTTAACCACTATATCAAAATGGCTTTTGATAGAATTAATTATTGTAATAATATTATTAGCCCTTTTGAATAATTAAAATAATTTTGTAATTTATAGTTATAAATAACTACTATAACTTATTCATTATTATATCTTACAAATACTTACCATTAATACTGCCTGGCTGAGCAGCTGCAAGAGCCTGCGCTTGCTTCAAGTCTTTCAGATTTGATGACAACTTTTCTAATAACAATTCTTTTTGTTCACATAGTTCTTCCAAAAGCTGTTCTGAAAAAAAAAAGGAATAATCATCTGAGAATGCAAGTTTTAGTTCTTGAAAAATAAATTGGCTTTAGCTACAGACTTTCTCTATTTTAGAAAAGATCTCTTGTCAAAAAAACTTTCTCTAGATGAGACATTTGTATGAGCTTTTCTCCTAATCAGATAAGATACGTCCAATTTTCACCCTTCCCTCCTATCATTCTGTAGCTCTTAATACTTCTCTCACACAAACCCACACATCAACTTACAAGTTTGTCAGATTCAAATTTGATTGGAAAATTTTAAAAATTAAATGAAATTTTAAAATTCATGTAGATATTTCGTCTTTCCCTTTTCAACAGATTAAATTACCATTAAATCTAGAACCATTTTGTTAACAGTTTTACAAAAAGAGGACAAGACACAAAGCATGTGGAAGATATTATATGGATTTCTTATAAAAACACATAAAATTTATTTTATACTTACTTTTGGACTTTTTAACTTTTTCTTTAGTAATACCCTGCATGTCTTGCAAATCTTGAATAACTGCTTCAAGACCAGCAATCAAAAGCTTTCTTTCATTTGTGAGATCAATTATTTTTTGTTCTGCAAAAAATATTTAAGCCAAGAAATTAAAAGATGCTTGTTCCTGGAGAGGAAAGCTATGGCAATTCTAGATAGCATACTAAAAAGCAGAGACATTATCCTACCAACAAAAGTGTGCATAGTCAAGGCTATGGTTTTCCCACTTGCAATGTATGGCTGTGAAAGTTGAACTAAAAGAAAGGCTGAGTGCCAAAGAATTGAGGCCTTTGAACTATGGTGCTGGAAAAGACTCCTGCGAGTCCCTTGGACTGTAAGGCGATCAAACCAGTCAGTCCTAGAGGAGATCAACCCTGACTACGCTTTAGAAAGCAGGATCCTAAAGATGAAACTCAAATATTTTGGCCACCTAATGAGAAGGAAGGACTCACTGGAGAAGAGCCTAATGCTGGGAAAGATTGAGGGCAAAAGGAGACATCAGAAACTGAGGTGGCTGGATGGAGTCACTGAAGCAGTAGGTGTGAGCTTAAATGGACTCCAGAGGATAGTAGAGGACAGGAATGCCTGAAGGAATGTTGCCCATGGGATCGCGATGGGTCAGACACGACTTCACAATTAACAACAACAAATAAATCCATCCTCATGCCACAAAAAAATTTTTGCAAATTTTTTCACTTTATAATTTGAATTTATGTTTCTAAATTTGATTACATTAAGAATTTTCTTTTTTAACTAGCAACTTTGTAACTAAATATAGTACTGAGGTTCACTCAGAATAGAATTAAGAGTTCTCTGTGAAATTGCCAAGTTATTAAATTGATGGATAGATTAATCTTCTATAATACCGTATATACTCGAGTATAAGCCGAGTTTTTCAGCACGTTTTTTGTGCTGAAAAACGTCCCCTCGGCTTATACTCGAGTATATACGGCTTATACTCGAGTTTTTTTTTTTTTCTTTTTTTCACATTATACCGGCCGGCGCGAACTTGGCGGGCTTTTGCTTTAGCGCGGGGAAGCCCTGCGGGTGCAGTGAGAGGGCGGGGCGGGGGAGCCGCCAGCCTTCTCGGCCGAGGGAGGGAGGGTTTCGCCGACCGGTAGGTGCCTCATTTCCCACCCTCGGCTTATACTCGAGTCCCCAGTTTACCCCAGTTTTTTGGGGTAAAATTGGGGACCTCGGCTTATACTCGGATCGGCTTATATTCGAGTATATACGGTATACTAATTTAGGAGATTCTGTAGTGTGTGATCAGGATGTAATTTTGGACTTATTGGATGCAATTAGTGAAATAATAATGCACAATGAATAAAGATTTATCACCTATAGGTGTGAGATCAGGATTTTCCCTGCATTTTGAGAGGTAATTTAGATATATTGTTATTTTCTACACCAACGTACAGTAACCTATTGAAATAATTTTCAGAAATCATGATACTACTAAATTCCAGAAACTGTAAAAGATTAATACATCAGCCAAGGATTACCAAATCCTATTCTATACCAACCATTTATTCTGCTTGGAAGAGTAACTGCAACAGTCTGTGCTTCTTGAAGGTTGTTTAAATTTATCTCCAAACATTCCAAAAACATTTGCTTCTTCTGATGAAGTGTTTCCAAATCTCTTTCTAAAAAATAACAATTAAAATAAAGCAGCAGTTTGGAATGTAAATTTTATTTTGTGATCACACTGATCTTAAATATGCACTGTGAAAAATAATTTATCTATCTATCTATTAGGGATGCGATGGCTCAGTGGCTAAGAAACTGAGCTTGTCAATCAGAAGGTCGGTAGTTCAGCGGTTCAAATCCCTAATGCCGCATAGCGGGGTGAGCTCCCATTACTTGTCCCAGCTTCTGCCAACCTAGTAGTTTGAAAGCACATAAAAAAATGCAAGTAGAAAACCAGGGACCACCTTTGGTGGGAATGTAACAGCATTCCATGCTCCTTTGGCGTTGAGTCATGTTGGCCACATGACCATGGAGACATCTTCGGACAGCACTGGCTCTTCGGCTTTGAAACGGAGATGAGCACTGTCCCCTAGAGTCTGGAACGACTAGCACATATGTCCAAGGGGAACTTTTATCTTTATCTTTTCTATCTATCTATCTATCTATCTATCTATCTATCTATCTATCTATCTATCTATCTATCTATCTATCTCTATCTATCTATCTATTTCTGTCTCTATCTATATCTATATCTATCTATATATATATCTATATCTATATCTATATGTATCTATCTCTATAGAGAGATAGTATGTATATACTATCACTACCTACATATACATACAAAGACCTACACACACACACACACACACACACACACACACGTATGTATGTATATGTATATGTATATGTATATGTATATGTATATGTATATATGTGCAGGTTTTGGTATGTTTGGGTCTTTTCCCGTGTAAGGTTGAAAGTATTTAGGCAATGTTTCGACGAGGTCTCACTCATCATCTTCAGGCTGGAGTTTTTGGCTTTGTTTTTATGTGAGCAATAATAAGAACAAAGCCAAAAACTCCAGCCTGAAAATGGTGAGTGAGACCTTGTCGAAACGTTCCCTAAATATTTCAACCTTACACGGGAAAAGACCCAAACATACCACCTGCATCATACATATACCCATGAAAACCTACAAATGTGTGTGTGTGTGTGTGTGTGTGTGTGTGTGTGTGTGTGTGTGTGTGTGGTTATTCGGGTTTTTTCCTGCGTAAAATTGGAAGTGTCTTGGTGATGTTTCGACAAAGTCTCATTCGTCATCTTCAGACTGGTGTTTACAGCTTCGTGCTTCTAGGAGCAATGTGTGATCACAGCAGTTTCTTCTTTTTAACTGCTAGTGAGGGTTTGAACTGATTGGTTGGGAGCTTGGCTGTGTTCTGATTGGGTGGAGGTGCGTTCTGATTGGTTGGGGGTTTGGCTGTGCTCTGATTGCATGGTGGGGTTGGCTGTGCTCCAATTGGATGGAGGTGTGTTCTGTTTGGGTGGGGGGGGGCTTGGTTGTACTCAGGTTAGTCTGAGTTGCAGGGGGATTTGAGTTGGTGAGCTGCATTGCTGTTTGGCTTCATGTTTGTGGTCGTGCTACATCTTCATGATGGGTGTTAGTCTGCTGCATGTGTGGATTGGAGGGGTTTGAAATGGCTAATGATGCAGCTGTGGTCTGGCTTCTGGTCCACTTCTGCGTTTCTGTGCTTCTGGTCCAGACCGCAGCCAAGACACTTCCAATTTTACGCGGGGAAAAAACCGAATAACCAAAGGCCTACATATAAAAATACGAGTTCCAAGTATATTTGTAAAACAAGAAACATTTTTGTATTTGGTTAATGGCATATAAATGGCATATATTACTCTGACGATGTCAGTGGATGGCTGACAAAAGCTTAGTAGAATTAAATTTTAATTATTTTAGTTCCAGAGTTCACAGAATGTCTGTTTCTTGTTTTATATGTGTGTGGGGGGGGGTGACTGTATAAAAATAAAAATAATGTACTACATATAAGGGATCCTTGGTGCTCTCTGAGCTTGCTTGTTTTCTTGCAGATGTTGTAGATGTTTCATTACCCTAACTAGGTAAGTGCTAGTAAGGAGTGCTGTTTGCTGTCAGTTTATATTCTGGTGACTTGCCTGTCTATGTGGATGAAGGTTAGAGATTCTTTGGTTGGGCTGTTTACTGATGGCTCTTTGGAAGTTTCTTGATTGGGATATTGTTTACTTGTTAGTCTGAAGTTAATTTTGAAATTAATATATGCTGATCTAGGTGTTGATTAGTGGTGGAGAGGTGCTGGAATCTTTTTGTTCTCTTTTGGCCTGGTTGATTCTCTCTTTTGAATAGTCTATAGATGTTGTTAATGTCTGCGTGTCTATTGCAAGCTGATTTGTGCCAGGCTTCTAGAAATTTCCTGGCATTTTTGGACTTGGCTTGGTCTAAGATTGTCACATTTTCCCAATTAGAACTATAGTTAAATCTGCCTATATTTTGTGAAAATAAAGTATTTTCACCATATCTTCTGATTGCCAGCTGCTGTTCATGGATGCATTCTGGCAGTCTTCTGCCTATTTATCTTACATTGTGATTGTTGCAGTTCTTACATTGTATGTTGTAGGTGACTCCTATTTCTTCTTCTGGGATTGCTGGATTTTTTACTGGGTCTTACTAGCACTGATGATGTTACCTAGTACGGGTAATAAAATGTCTGCAGGAAAACAAGCAAGCTGAGAGAGCACCAAGAACCCCTCATTTCAGTCCTGGACTACAAATATTCTCCTTTATTGGTATAATACATATAATAAGGAACAATGCTCCTGAAGTAGTACTTGGACAAAAAAGTCCAACAATTCACCACAGATTCTTCAGATGCACAATACATAGGCCTAAAGAAAATTTCACATAACTAAAGGATATCACTTGGAGGCTGCAGAGCAGCAAAAAGAAGCTACTCTGAAAAGCTAAAGAATCAATTTTCAGCAAATGAACCAGCAAACATGTGGAAAACTCTTAAAAATATCACCAGCTATGGCAAACCTCCCTCCCTGGCTGAAGGAAACTGGCAGATGACCTGAACGTGTTTTACTGCAGGTTTGAAGGGAAACTACAGCCACCTATCTCCATAACACCCATCTCAGACACACCAACAACAGCCAAGCCTCCTACAACTGACCCCATCCCATTGGGTTCACAACCTCTAGTGATCATAGAAAAGGCAGTGCAGGACCTATTTCACAGACAAAAGCCAGGAAAAGCTCCAGGCCCGGACAAGATAACTCCTTCTTGCTTAAAAGTCTGTGCTGACCAATTGGCCCCCATCTTCACCCATATCTTCAATAAATTAATAGAGATGCGCTATGTTCCTTCTTGCTTCAAACGCTCTACCATCATCCCAGTGCCGAAGAAGGAACTGAATGACTATAGACCAGTTGCTTTAACATCTGTAGTCATGAAAGCCTTTGAAAGGCTAGTGCTTTTCTACTTGAAAACCATCACGGATCCGCTGTTAGACCCCTTGCAATTTGCATACCGAGCAAATAGATCAATAGATGATGCTGTTAATATGGCTCTGCATTACATCTTACAACATCTTGAATCTCCAAAGACCTATGTAAGGATCTTCTTCGTAGACTTTAGTTCAGCATTCAATACCATCATTCCAGATACTCTTCTAACTAAGCTAAACCAGCTACAAGTACCTGAACAGACTTGTAAGTGGATCACAAGCTTCCTAACAAACAGGAAGCAGCAGGTAAAGCTAAGCAGGATCACTTCAGATACCTGTACAATTAGCACAGGGGCCCCCCAAGGTTGTGTGCTCTCCCCACTTCTCTTCTCTCTGTATACCAATGACTGCATCTCCAATGATCCATCTGTTAAACTACTGAAGTTCGCAGATGACACAACAGTGATTGGTCTCATTCGAGACAATGATGAATCCACATATAGATGTGAGGTCGAACGACTAGCCTTGTGGTGCGACAGTAACAATCTGGAACTGAACACACTCAAAACTGTAGAAATGGTGGTAGACTTTAGGAGAAACCCTTCCATACTTCCACCTCTCACAATACCTGACAACACAGTATCAACAGTAGAAACCTTCAAATTTCTAGGTCCTATCATATTTCAAGATCTAAAATGGACAATTAACATCAAAAACATCATCAAAAAAGGACAACAAAGACTGTTCTTTCTGCGCCAACTCAGAAAGCTCAAACTGCCAAGGAGCTACTGATCCAGTTCTACAGAGGAATTATTGAGTCTGTCATTTGCACCTCTATAACTGTCTGGTTTGGTTCTGCAACCCAACAAGAAAGACACAGACTTCAGAGGATAACTAGAACTGCAGAAAAAATAATTGCTACCAACCTGCCTTCCATTGAGGACCTGTATACTGCACGAACCAAGAAGAAGGCCGTGAAAATATTTACAGATCCCTCACATCCTGGACATAAACTGTTTCAACTCCTACCATCAAAACAACGCTACAGAGCATTGCACATCAGAACAACTAGACACAAGAACAGTTTTTTCCCGAAAGCCATCACTCTGCTAAACAAATAATTCCCTCAACACTGTCAAACTATTTACTAAATCTACACTACTATTAATCTTCTCATCATTTTCATTACCAATCTCTTGCCACTTATGACTGTATGACTGTAACTTTTTGTTGCTATCATTAAGGGTTAAATTGCAACCTATGACCATCATTTGTGTTGTAAATGTTGTACCTTTGATGAAGGTATTTTTTTTCTTTTTCTTTTATGTATACTGAGAGCATATGCACCAAAACAAATTCCTTGTGTGTCCAATCACACTTGACCAATAAATTAAATTCTATTCTATTCTATTCTATTCTATTCTATTTTATTCTATTCTATTCTATTCTAAAATAGTTAATGGCATGAGGCTTGGTTATCTGGGGGATCATCTGTCTCTGGTTATCTCTGCCTGTACTACACAATTTGACAAGATTGGCATAGCATAGTTCAGAGTCCCTTCAATAGTTTGAATCCCAGATTATGGAACTAAGGAGGCATATGTTACTTGGCCAAAATTTCTGCCATTGTGGAGTACCTTAACACAGTGGTTCTCAGCCTTTTCTTCACCACGGATTCTCTTAAAATATCTTTTGTGGCCATAGACCATGGCCATGGGCCACCAAGACTTAACTTTTAAATGATAACATTTCTTTAAGCCTTTGTAGAATCTCTGTCTGACATCAACACACATACGCACACACACGGCATGTGCATACTACAGGTTGGGAACCACTTCTCTAACTCATCTCAGTCAGCCTCTAAGAAGCTCTAACAATTTTATTTTTTCACCAGGAGCAGAACCAGAAAGTTAGATGAGCCAAGTTATATTTTTAAGTAACCACAGTCACCCAATACTTTAGTCACCTCCACTCTTGACTACTGCAATATACTCAACGTGGGGCAGTCCTTGAAAAGTATCGTAAGCTTCAACGGGTCAAAATAGGCGACCCACATGATTTTGGTCAAATATAGATTTACATATGTATCACCTTTCTTGCAGAAGCTGCCAATTTACTTCTGGTTACAATTCAAGAGACTGGTTGTCACTTTTAAAACTCTACATGGCCTGTGGCAAGGTTATTTCAAGAACCATCTTTTCCAAGTGATGTCTACCTGTCTCACCTAAGTTGGGAGGCAGGGTTTATTATGAGTACCCTCTCTTAAGGAAATCAATTTGGTAGGACCAAGAAGAAGGTCTTCTCTATAGGGGCTTCCTCTCTTTAGATTATCATTCTATCTGATTATCCACTTTCAAAAGGCCCTGACGACATGGTTTTGCTAATGGGTCTGGAGGCTTCAGGGGATATGGAGCCCATCAAATAATTGGTTTGATTGTTGTCACTAGGGGGACATTGAGTTTTGTACTGAGGGTTTTATTAGCCACTCACAGTGGATGAGTTGATAAATAAATAAATAATCATATGAATTATGTTTGCTTCTTGATACAGCAAATTTTATTCTTCTTATAATAATATCTTCAAATTACATTGAGATAAAATGGCTTATAATTTTTTTATAAATAAAAAAATAAATGTTTTTAACCTTTATTAGACCTTTTGAATTGATTGTCATAGTCAATCATTATTTTTATTATTTAATCAATTTATATGATAATTTTCAGATAGTTACAAATAATGTAGAATGTTTTTTAAAAATAATCATTCTGATCATTATCTCAATAAAAAATCAAAGTAATATAAAGAAAGGAATCTGAAGATGTTATCAGAATGACAAAACATGCATTGTGACATTATACGCTCTGCCCTCTAGATATGAGTATATTTATGTATTAGATGCATATATAAAAGAAATGAAGTTTATGTCATGAGGCAAGTTATGTCATCTGTCCCTAAAGATGCCCATGGGTTTAAGGGTATTTCTTTTCTTACTCACCAACATATTTGATAATTCCTCCTGTTTCTGAAATATAACTTTTAATATCATCTATATCTTCCACAACTGCTTCTAGGTTTTCAATTAAAATCTTTCTTTGCTGATGTAATTCCTCTATCCTTTTTTCTAGATAAAAAATGTTAAGCGTTTGATAAAAGTATACTTACAAGATATGTTAAGATAATCTTTAATATTACCCAATCTTAAGTAATAATAATATAAATTTTAAACCTTCAAAGGAAGATATCTTTATGAAATGACTGCATTAATCATTTTATAGAATTAGAAACCAGATAAATTTTTATGCCCTATATGGAAGTAAGCAATATTGAACACAATGGGGTTTTTTTAATATATAGGAATGTTTTCAGACAATGATTTCAACTGTTCTACCTTTAACAATAAATTGTATTGTAAAGAGGTTACAGGTCATATTGTCTTTCCTGTTAAAGTTTTCCATGATTTCCTCTGGCTGTCTTTTTAAACACAAAAATCTATTATGACTGAAGCATGTTGTCTTTGATGTTTAGGGTTAAGAGTAGCCAATCTGATAAATTATTACATTTAACTTAGCTTCATGTTTTTCTTACTTTGTTATAACCAATGAACAGAAGCACAATTCCAATTAATATTAAAATTATTTTCATTGATTCAGACATACAATTGTGCTGTCCAGTAGTGGGCCTGCAAAATGTATCCGTTCAGAATTAAAAATCCAAGTGTTAATGATATATAATGGTCAAAGGCTAAGAATAAATAATGGCTCAACAGATAATCTTCATAAAAAGGGTTGCAGACGATGCAGTAGAATAGTATCATAATTCTAACAATTACAGAAGCATGCTACATCATAGTAGAAACTAAAAACAGGTATATTTCAATTGGGAAAACATTGTAAGAAACCATGCAGACTTTTCAAGACATAGGATAAGAAACAAAGAGGTCTGCATCTCTCTGGAATGGAGTGTTTCTAGGAAGAAAAAAATACCACCATTCTTGGAAATTCAGAATATACAGAGCATTCTCCAGACTTAACAGAGAATCAGGACTAATTAGGGAGCAAATCAACTGGTGTTCTAGGTGAAATATGACATTTTAGTAGTTGACCTCTTATGGGAGTTAAGAGAAAGCAAATGTCTATCCTCAATAGGCAAAAAGCTCACAAATTTTCAACTGAATAATTTTAATGAATGAGAAATAGTTTTATGGAAGGCTAAAGAATTACTAATGGTGTGGAAGAGGAGAGAAATTGGTTCTGATTCACCATTTCTTTCACCAATCCTATACTTACTAATGACTTCGCTCCCCTACCACTCCTCTTCAATCAAAAGCTCCTATTTCAATGATCTATGCAAACAGTCTAGAAGGTAAGCAAACAATGTATTTTTCCTTTTATGTACACTGAGAGCATATGCACCAAAGACAAATTCCTTTGTGTCCAGTCACACTTGGCCAATATAGAATTCTCTTCTACTCTATTCTGCAAGATGACAATATTGCTAACACACTTCCTTAGCCAGCAGCATGAACTATGGAATAGTATTGGCATATGTATGCTACTTAAAGGTAGCATACATCTTAAGCTAAATAGCCCTATAGTACTATCAATTTTTTAATTAAATATTTTGATGGGAATGCCTACCATACATAGAGAGATAGATAATGCAGGGAAGTTCTGAACATTTTGCTGTTCCAAGTTGCCAGTTGCCAAAGGTAACAAAAAAGGAATCCTTTCTATTATTTCTAAGATTTTCTAAACCATTTCGAGTAACCCTATCCTTTAACGCAAGAAACAACAAAAATTGGAGTGGGGGCTTTTTTCCTTTTTAGAATGGTGCAAGTTTTCTTAAAGTTTTATCCTGATATTCAATGAAATGGGAATTAAATGTTTCTTGCCTTAGTCCCATTTCTATTGATTGAGATGGCTTCATTAATCTATCTCTATTTTAATGAATTAATTATAGATCAGTGAATTAATTATTCATAAATATGTGGCAATTCCGTTATAGTTGCTCTGTGATCTAAGATGATGAAAATAATTATCACTGAAGATAATTCATATATAGATTAACTGAAAGATGAAACACAAGAAAAGTTTTAACTAAGTTTTGAATTATATTAAACTGAACTTGATAACAACCTAGGGAATTTTAAGGGAAATATACAACAAGATTATACTAATTAGCATGCAACTTAATATATTTTCTGCCCAGAAAACAAGAATTTTATATACATTATAATCTGAGGAAGTTAACTACTCTAGAAAAATGCAGAGGAGAGCAACTAAGATGATTAGGGAATTGGAGGCTAAAACATACAAAGAAGGGTTGCTGGAATTGGATGTGTCTAGTTTGATAAAAAGAAGGACTAGGAGCGACATGATAGCATTGCTCCAATATTTCCAGGGTTGCCACAAAGAAGAGGGAGTCAAGCTATTCTCCAAAGCACCTGAGGGTAGGACTAGAAGCAATCAAGGAGAGAAGCAACCTAGAACTAAGGAGAAATTTCTTGATAGAACTGATAGAATCAGTGGAACAACTTGTCTCTAGAAGTTGTAAATGCTCCAACATTGCAAGTTTTTAAGAGATTGGATGACCATTTGTCTGAAATGATATAAGGTTTCCTGCCTAAGCAGGGGTTGGACGAGAAGACTTCCAAGGTCCCTTCCAACTCTATTATTTTATATATATTTTCTATATCAATTTTGTTCAGTTTACAGACTGCCAAATAATATCAACGGAACCAAAGAGATTTCAAGAAGAAGGACCTCATACTTTAATTATAAATAAACAAGAATTATCATATATCTACCAGTGGTGTTATCTGGTTCCATAGTCTGGATTTCTTCTTGTAGTTCCAGATTTGATTCCAGATGTTCTAATAAAACCTTCTTCCATGCACATAACTTATGCAGTTTAATTTCTATAAACAATAATGATTTACAGTTATTTTGGAAAATTGTTTCATTTGCTTATATTCAAAATTTCCGGGTAAAATCTTGATTTCTCACATATTTTTTATGCCTATTTATCACTATCTGATCAAATCAAGGCTGATTACAAGAAATAAAAAACTAAAATAACTCAAAACGCCTCCCTCTGCAACATCTATGGAGATTCTCAATTATCCAGCTCAGGTTTGTCCAAAACATGTTTCCTCTGTGACCACCAAGCTTCACAACAAAAACATCAAAAAAATCCATGCAATTAGAAAGAGAAAAGGATTAACAAATAAATCTCTATTTGCATTAGCCAAACCCAAATGTTTTTTGTAATAATAAAACGTTTTTCAAAACCTTCAAAAAATTCAGTGAGATCAACCAAAACTCAGTGGGTAAGCTGTTCCACAATGTTGAAGACAAATAACATATCTGATTTATTAACTTCTTGTATGTTAGGGCTCTAAGCATCCTCTCCACAGACAATCTTAAACTATAGGCTGAATTTAGCCCAGAGAAATAATATTAAAGATAAATAAAACGGAAACATGTACAGATTTATAAGTACTTGTGTCAGGAAAGTTATTAGTAAAAAAAGGAGTGAATTCAGCCCACAAGTTATACTGCTGAAGTGGCCTGTTCCATCGGCAGCTGGGTCATCAAATTCTGGACCAAATGCAGCTTGGATCTTCTTCAAAAATATCCCCGCATAGATGGTATTACTATACTCTAATCATGTGGTAATAAAAGCATGAATCTCTGCAATTAGGGCTTTCCAATTTCACAAAGCTTTAAGTGGCACACCAACTAAAGCTGAGCAAAAGCTCTTCAAGCTGGTGCCTCCATCTGCTGAACAAGAAGGAGCCTGAGTCTAGGAGAACCACCCTCCCACTAATCATAGATATCTTGCCTCACAGGGAATATGACCTCAAATGAATGTAAAATAACAGGAAAAAATCAGCTGTCCCTATTGGGGAAGAGAATAAAATCAAACTTATTTTGAATTTTAGGTATAAAAGGGGTAGATTGGAATATTTTATTCACTTGAAAAACTACTGTTATACTAATCCTAAGAAGTTTCAAGTAAGGTTCATAAACTTTGGCTTCCACAACAATTTTATTTGCAATACTTACACAAGTCAATTCTCTGCAACTACAAGAGGTATATTTTGATGTATCAAACCCCGATGAGAGAATTTATGAAAGGCACCATCTTACCACTTTAAGAAATATATAATTTTTATTGGGGAATACTGCTGAAATTCTTGTAATTCTAGCCATTTCATTTCAATACGGCTTGTTTAAAGAATTCTACATTATTTGTGCCAGGGGGAAAATTACATTTGTTTAAATTGATAAAACTCATGGTACTACGAGTTGTACTGACTTCTGAAAAGCTGTACTGTACTGACTTCTGAATCCCAAGTGACCTTGCAAGATATAGTTTTTGTTATCTTATCAGGCTTTATCAACAATATAAGTAACTTTATCTACAAAATATTTTGCAACCACACAGCAGTGGCTTAAAGAAGGTTCCTTCTGTTGACTCCTCTTTAAAAGGGAGCAAGCCTGTTGGATGAGAATCTGAGGACCAAACACAGAATAGTAGTGACTACCTGCTACATACTTTATTCCATGCTGCTGCCATTGAAAAATATGCAGGTGCTGATATATAGACATTTATTTTCCACTTACCCTCAGATCTTCTCATTAAGGCTTCTTCGGAAGCACGATCTTCTATTTCTTGTATATCGTATACAGTTGCCTCTAGTTCTACACTTAAATGTCTTCTTTGCTCATTTAGTTCTTGTAGTTTATGTGCTAAAAATAATTGCAGGCCAAATCAAAACAATAATATATATTCTGCAATATTACCTTAAGTATAACTGCATACAATATCATTTAGCTATTTTATTCTAAATGGATTTATATAATGCTTTCTGAATACATATCTAATACATTTCTAATTTGTACAATAGCCATAAATAGTGATTCAATAATTTCTTTTACATCTGTGGAAGCCCCTTCAATTAAATATTAATATTCAAATTTGTAAAGGTATTATTACCAACAGAATACATATTTTGATAAACAAAGATGTCTTTTCAAAACTCCAGCTTCAAAAATGATTAACTCCATCTTTTGAGCAGTCATCTTTGTAGGTATTCATATAAGTACTGTAGTTCAAGATATTATCAGAAAAGATGTGAGATCTGTTTCCTTATTAGCCCCTATTCAGTTATGTTTTTGGATAAGAAGCAAATAATCCTGTTGCTATTTTAGTACAATTATCTTAAAATTATTATTTTGTTTCATTTGTACTTAATCTTTTTCTACTATAGTTAATAAGGAATTTCCTAAATTTTTGAGAAATTAAGTGCTGATTTTATTTATTTATTTATTTTATTTATTTGATTTTTATACCGCCCTTCTCCCGAAGGACTCAGGGCGGTGTACAGGCAAGATAAAACCAGCAATACAAATATACAAGTTAAAATATCATTTAAAAAACTTATTTAAAATTAGCCTGAAATTAAATTACCATAAACTAAAAACCCCGTTTAAAAATTAATAAAATTTCCCATTAAAAATCCAATTTAGGCCAGCCCCGCGCGAATAAAGAGATGTGTCTTCAGTTCGCGACGGAATGTCCGAAGGTCAGGTATTTGACGTAGACCCGGGGGAAGCTCGTTCCAGAGTGTGGAGCCCCACAGAAGGCCCTTCCTGGGGCCGCCAGCCGACATTGTTTGGCGGACGGCACCCTGAGAAGTCCCTCTCTATGGGAGCGTACGGGTCGGTGGGAGGCATGTGGTAACAGCAGGCGGTCCCGTAAGTACCCAGGTCCTAAGCCATGGAGCGCTTTAAAGGTCGTAACCAACACCTTAAAGTGCACTCGAAGGCCACAGGCAGCCAGTGCAGTCTGCGCGGGAGGCGGTGTTACATGGGAGCTACGAGTAGCTCCTCTATCACCAGCAGCTGCATTCTGGACTAACTGAAGCCTCCGAGTGCACTTCAAGGAGCCCCATGTAGAGAGCATTACAGTAATCCAAGCGAGAGGTAACGAGCGCATGAGTGACTGTGCATAAGGCATCTCGATCAAGGAAGGCGCAACTGCGAACCAGGCGAACCTGGTGGAAGGCCCTCCTGGAGCGGCCGTCAGATGATCTTCAAGCGACAGCCGATCATCCAGGAGGACACCTAAGTTGCGCACCCTATCCTTTAGAGCCAATAACTCGCCTCCAACAGCCAGCTGCGGCTGCAGCTGACTGAATCGGGATGCCGGCATCCACTGCCACTCCGTCTTGGAGGATTAAGCTTGAGCCTGTTTCTCCCCATCCAGACCCGTCGGCTTCCAAACACCGGGACAGCACTTCAACAACTTCATTGGGGTGGCCGGGGTGGAAAAAAATACAGCTGGGTATCATCAGCGTACTGCTGGTATCTCACCCGAAACCACTGATGATCTCACCCAGCGGCTTCATGTAGATGTTGAACAGCAGGCGAGAGAATCGACCCTGAGGGACCCCACAAGTGAGGCCCCTCGCGGTCGACCTCTGCCCCCTGTCAACACCGTCTGCGACCGGTCGGAGAGATAGGAGGAGAACCACCGATATCGGTGCCTCCACTCCCAATCCCCCAACCGGTGCAGCAGGATACCATGGTCGATGGTATCGAGCGCTGAGAGGTCTAATAGGACCAGGGCAGAGGAATAACCCCTGTCCCTAGCCCTCCAGAGATCATCTACCAATGCGACCAAAGCTGTCTCCGTGCTGTATCCGGGTCGGAAGCCGGACTGGAGCAGGTCTAGATAGACGTCTTCATCCAGGTATTGGGGTAGCTGTCGCGCCACGGCACTCTCTACAACCTTCGCAACAAAGCGAAGGTTGGAGACTGGACGATAATTACCTAAAATAGCTGGGTCCAGGGAGGGCTTCTTAAGGAGGGGTCTCACCACCGCCTCTTTCAAGGCGGCAGGGAAAACCCCTTCCAACAAAGCGTTGATAATCCTCTGGAGCCAGCCTCGTGTCACCGCCTGAGTGGCCAGTACCAGCCAGGAAGGACACGGGTCCAGTAAACATGTCGTGCCGTGCAGCCTCCCCAACAACCTGTCGACGTCCTCGGGAGCCACAGGGTCAAACTCATCCCAAATGGGCTCAACAAGACGTGCCTCCTCTCCCTCGCTTGGATCATCCCAAATTCGGTCCAGACCGTCCCTCAGCTGAGCGATTTTATCGTATAGATAACCACTAAACTCCTCGGCTCGACCCTGCAAGGTCATCCGCACCTCCTGATGTAGGAGGCGGGTCACCCAAACAGGGCGGCCGGGCGGTTATCTGCCGGCGCAATGAGGGTGGAGGCATAAGAACGCCTCGCTTCCCTCATTGCCACTAGGTAGGTCCTAGAGTAGGATCTAACTAGTGTCCGATCAACCGGGCGACTGGACCTCCAGGTGCTCTCAGGCGTCTTCTCCGGCGTTTCATCTCCCTCAGCCCCTCGGAGAACCAAGGGGCCGGACGAGACCTACGCCGGGTCAGAGGCCGCAAAGGCGCGACACGGTCCAAGGCCCCGGCCGCGGCCTGTTCCCAGGCCACGACCAGTTCCTCAGCCGTGCCGTGGGCCAGTTCCTCAGGGAATGGCCCAAGCTCCGTCAGGAACCTCTCGGGGTCCATCAGGCGCCTGGGACGGAACCACCGTATAGGTTCCGTCTCCCTGCGGTGGTGAATGGCGGTTCGAAGGTCTAGGCGAAGGAGAAAATGATCCGACCATGACATTGGTTCCGTTACTAAATCATCTAACACCAGATCATTTAACCACTGTCCAGAGATATAAATCAGATCCAGTGTGCCTCCCCCCGTGTGCGTAGGGCCATCATTTACTCGAATCAGGTCCAAGGCCGTCATGGAAGCCAAGAACTCCCGAGCTGCCGTCGATGACAAGCCAACTGATGGCAGGTTAAAGTCCCCCATGACTATAAGTCTGGGGTCTCAACCGCCACAGCGAGTACCTCCAACAGCTCGGGCAGGGCTGTGGTCACGCAGCAAGGAGCCAGGTATGCGATCACCAAGCCCAACTGATTCCTATAGCCCCACCGCACATAGAGGGATTCACAGCCGGCAATCTGAGGAACAGTGGTCTCCCTCGGCTCTAGATCCTCCCTGATAACAACCGCCACCCCCCCACCCCTACCTTGGGCCCTCGGCTGATGAAATGCTCGGGAACCTGGAGGGCACATCTCAACAAGGGGGACCCCCCCCTCTGGGCCCAACCAGGGTTCCGTAATGCCCATAAGGGCCGCGGGCTCCCCCTGAATAAGATCGCAGATCAGGGGAGCCTTATTAACCACGGACCGGGCATTACATAACATCAGCCGAAGATCCAAGCTCTGAGGATCATGGCCACCCGAGGAACGGGTAGGGACTGAGGGGCCGGAGCACGTGATCGCTCTCAAACATCGAACGCGTGCTCCCTCAACTCGGTACGGCCCCTCCCCCCCGCCATATCTGCCTCTCCCACTTACCGTATAGATCGAGCAACCCTCTAAACCTGGAACGTCCTCCCCCCCTGCCTTCAGACAAGATGGAATAGTGTCGCGAACTAGCACAGGGGCTGGATCCCCCCCCGACGGGTTCTCACCCCCACCCGTCAAATCCCGCCCCCCCCTTAAAAAACCCTTGTTTAAAAAACTATTTAAAAAACCCCACAACTTCTTCTTGGCCGCATACCACCTCTCTGGGTCCCAAGACCCTTCGTTAAGTAAGCCCTCGATAATTTGGAGGCCATTCCTGCAGGCGGGGAACCTCGCAGTCGTAGTAGTTCGGCAAACGAGTATCTCATGGGAAATAGTCAATATACAGCGAAAGGATGTCCATCCCTGACCGGCGGAGATGTTCCGGTCGTACCGATAGTTCGTCCGACCCGGTATTAGTCATATTACTGGCCACTCGGGCGATGATATTAGTTATAGTCCGTAGAAAATCCAAAGGGTCCAGAAACAACCAAGGGGCCGAAAGTCCGATCCCGATCTAATGACCTCCGCCTCGGAGGTTGGCATAATAGCCTTCCCTTGGTTGTTTCCTCGGCTACAAAGATGGAAAAAGTCAATAGCCGGGATAAAAAATCTCCCTCGGGTTCCCGGCAACGTACCATCACGGGACAAAAACCCGTGTGGTACGATAATCGGGACGAGATTATGCCGCCAGTGCCGTCAGTGCCGTCAGTGCTGTCCATACCGCCGTCCGTACCACCGCCAACCAGCCGCCAGATTTTACCGCTGGGCCCAACAAGGCTCCAGCGCGCCGCTGTGCCGCTGTTGTAAGTAACCAGGCCCAGCCACCTCTGTCGCCGATGGAAAAAAACAACCTGGAAAGATGTAGGCCGTTGGTGAAATTACGGCATTTTTGGCAGGCCTTGGCAAAAAGTCAGCAGTGGGGGGGAAGAACGATGTTCCGGGCCATGAAGGGAGGAAGGAAGGAAAGGGGAGGGGCAATAATCATGCCCGTGCAGGCCCCACTCCAACCACCGGTGTTACCTGCGGTCCAGCCGTTGATGACATCCGCGGCCGAAAACCGGCCGCCAAACAGCTGGGTCAGGCCGGGCGTCTCATCGTGCCCCCCCAGCATGGCCGCCGCCATCCGCCGCTGTTCAACGACTTCGGCTCCGCACTCAGCAGCCGAGAGCTCAATGAGGTCCAAAGACCTCGGTCTCGGCTGCCGGGAGAATCACACAACCGGAGCCGGGACCAAGCAGCCAGGCGGCCGGCGGAACTGCATTGCGGCCGCCAAACAGCTGAGTCGGGCCGGGCGTCTCCCCGCGCCCCCCCCCCAACATGGCCGCCGCCATCCGCCGCTGCCCAAGGACTCCGGTTCCGAACTCAGCAGCCGAGAGCTCAATAAGGACCAAAGACCTCGCTCTCGGCTGCCGGGAGGATCATACAACCGGAGCCGGGGACCAAGCGGCCAGGCGGCCGGCAGAGCAGCATTGCGGCCCGAAGGATTCTCAGCTGCCGTCTCCACGAAGCTCAGAACGCCGCCATAACGCGCATGCGTTCTGCAATATTTGAAATTATAGAATGCAAGGGTTGCAATCTTATGGAAATTATATAATCTACTATGACAACATCCCTAGATAGATGACTACGGTAATATGTTCCATATTAACACAACTAAATATTTCTAATCATTTTTTCCTTTTCATCTTCATTGCTGGATTGATTTACATGTATTAGGAAACATAGGTAGTGAACTAATCTCAAGATATATTATAGAAGATTTGAGATGATCTTTTTCACATTCAAAATGTTTAATCAAAACAGTGACTAATTGGACATTGCCACTAAAGATAAGGCATAGCAATTTTTATATACATTACAATCTTAAATAATTGCCCATTTTATAATACACTCACCTGACTAAAATACCGCTCTATACATAAAATTTGAATAATCTAGAAATGGGAAAAGGTGATGGGCCACGAAATAAAAGCTAATTCCATAATTTTCAAATTTCTAACAAGAGTTAAATGTGGACTGGAAATAAAAGCTTATTTTTGGAAATAACTTATTTTTGAAATAATAACTGCTGCAATTAAAGTCTGTTAATTCAGTTTGCACTCACTGAATATTTTTCTCTAATAATATAAATCGTCTTATTCCAGCAAACATCAAAAGTATTTTAAGTCTGTGCCTAGATTTTTCATTATACATCTGTTTGCCACCAGATGATAACACCTCTTTTATCTAAATATCTGGGGAACTCTGATAACTGTTAAATAAAAAACATCAAAGCTAAATTTATTTCTCTAAAAATAGCAACATTTGGTTACATTATTTGTAAGCTTCGCCCACAAATGGTTGCTAACAGTTCTTGTTAGAGGATAGTTTTGTGCTGTTTATTTTATTTATTCTATTTTTTATTGGTCAATGACAGAAAAAAATAACATTCTAGGTATCAACCAAGTAGCTTCTTAAGATGTACCATGTTCCGAGTAGTACAGTTTTTTGCTGTTCCACTGGTGTTACTGCAGGAAGCTGCAATTTCTTGATGTATTTTATAAAATTCTTGCACATGGTACCAACCATCCTGATGACAGTGAGTATCACTGTTACTTATTTCATCAATAATTGTGTAATTTCAATGGCCAGGTCACAATATTTTGTGATTTTTTTTCCAGTTCTCTTTCTTCGACTCTGGCATTTCCTGGTACCGTGATATCAATAAATTGTATGTTTCAGTTTTCGACAACTGTGATATCTGGCGTGTTGTGTTCCAAATGACAATCTGTCTATATTTGAAAGTCCCACAAGATCTTCACCTTCTCATTTTCAATAATTTTTTCAACTTTATGTTCCCATGACTTTTTGGATATAGGTAAGCCATATTTTTTACATAATTACCAATGGATTAATTTAGCAGCTTGGTCATGTCTAGCTTTGTAATCAGTTTGTGCGATTTTGCTGCATTCACATATTAAATATGAAAGACTTTTGACTTTGTTCTTGCAAAGATGGCAGTTTGGATTGTCAGTAGATTTTTGTATCTTTGCTTTCATGGCATTAGTTTGTAGTGCTTGTTCTTGAGCAGCGAGTATTAAACCTTCCATTTCTTTCTTAATGGTTCCCATCTTAAGCCCATGTAAAGTTGGCATTACATTTTTCTTCAATGTTTTTCAAGTGCTGTCCATGCAGAGCTTTAGTTTTCCATCTATTTAATCTGTCATCCAGCTGTTTTTCCTTATATTTTGCCTTTGTTTCTGTTGTTTTTATAATGTTCTCTGTTTCACAGCTTTCAGCAATTTTTCTGTATTTTGATTCACATAGTCATTCAAACTTCGTTTTTCTTCTTCTACAGTTTGATGGATTTGCAATAGTCCTCTGCCCCCTATTTTTCTTGGCAGATACAACCTGACGATTTCATTCGTGGATATAAAGCATGGTACATATTCAAAAGTTTGCACGTTTTCCAGTCCAAGTTTTCCAGTTCAACCAAAGCCGTTGATGATTCCAGCTGGGTAGCGTATCACTGGAACTGCCCATGTATTATTAATGGCTTTAATTATGTTTCCAGAATTTAGCTTTGATTTTAATATTTTGTGGACCCTCCTAATGTATTTTTTTTATGTTGACTCTTTGATCTTTCCATTCAAGATATTATCTGCTTCCAATATATCGAGGTATTTGTAACCGTCATCCTTTGCTAATACTTTCACTATGCTTCCATTTCCCAGTTTTATTTCTTTTATTTTTTCCATTTTTCCTTCCTGCATGGATAATATAGCACATTTTTCAAGTCCAAAGTTCATTTTGATGTTGCTGCTGAACAGTTGAACTGTGTTGGGTATTGATTTAATTTCAGTGGGGCTTTTCGCATATATTTTTAAGTCATCCATGTATAGTAGATTATTATTACTATATTTCATACTGCTTTAATTCTCCTGACTCTAAGCAGTTTACAGCAAAAAGATACAATGCAATACATCTGACAAACAATTTTTATTTACAAACAACGAACGTGTGAAAATCTTTACATACATACCACTGACAATGCCTGGTTGACTAATTTCAAGAGTTTCAGCTTCTTTTAATTCTTTCTCCTTAGATTCCAGAGTTTCTAGTAAGTGTTCTTTCTTCTCAGATAGTGCATATAACTTTTCATCTGAAAAAAAACATTTTTATAATGAGCAACTGAAAAAAATATTTTAAAATGTCCTCACCGTTCATGGTATTGTATCACAATAAAGCAAACAAATTTGATTTTTCTACTTAAGGAAATAATAAATTTTTAAAAAACCAAAGCAAACCATAGAATGTGAAATGTATCATTACCTACCAAGATCCATAAAACATTACATATTACTTTATCAATGTATGTCCCATGGAAAGCAAATAATACACTATTCAAAAAGAGAGTACACAAAAAACACAATCTGTCTGTCTTTATAACTACATATTACAAGAATTAGTATTCTTAAAGACAGAACCTGATTTATTAAAATTGTACCTGCTCAGAGTTTTGAAATTATTTTATTTAGAATCATGCCGTTGTTATGGCCATCATAGTTCTAATGTCACTAATATCAGATAAAACTGATTTGGCAGTGGAGAGTATGCAGCATGAAAAGAAATGGAACAGAAATGTGGCCAAACAGTGCCACTGTCACTGCACTCATAAACTAACCATATTTTGTTTATTCAATTCTTATGGAACATCCAGTTGGCCAAATTTAAAACAGAGCAGTTTTTTTTTTCCAAATTTCCCTTTTTTCGGTTCTGATCTATACTTACACTTTTGCAATAAATGTAGGCGATCTTCATAAAGCATTTTTCTGGTTTCATGCACATTTAAGTCAAACACATTTACTTTTGAAGACAAATTAACGAATAGTTTTACTAGAGTAGCTTCTGTAAGATTGCTCTTATCTTTTTTCATCTCATAAGCTTTATTTTTCAGTATTCTACCACTGGTCATCATAGTGAATCATAGTGTCCTACCATTGGTCATCATACCACTGACTTATAGAGAGGCTGTAAAGCACAATGAAGCGATATATACATCTAAGTGCTCTTGCTACTGCATGTAAACCTATACTTACTGGCATGTGTTAAAGCAGCACTGATGGGATAAAGAAAAGCAAAAAATAACATGAAAAATATATTCTCCATTGACAGTCATATGCAAAGTAACTTGTCTTTGGGAGAAACTATTAGAAGATAATTCTTAATACAGAATTTCACACCCCAAAATGTGAAAGTCATCGTTTTCAGAAGATGACTAAATAATGAGATGATTAGAATTCAAGGTCAGTGTTTAGCAGATAATAACTTCTGAAATTAATGTAGTAATGGATATAGTAAACTCTTGAAAATCCATTACAAATGATACCTTTTTCCAATAGGAGGAAACAGTGAGACAATAACA